>NW_025721611.1:27500-641060 GCF_922984935.1 Meles meles
GCGGGGCTCCCAGAGCCCCATCCAGAGCCCCCCGCTCTGCGGGGAGAGCTCCCTGGACGGGTACCCTCCGTTCCATGCCCCGACCCCGATGGCCCGCCGCCACGGTTCATCCCCTCCGCCTGGGTTCTTTCTCTCTGCTTCGGTCTCACCGTCATCCTAGCTTTGCATGCCCTCGACGCTCTCGCCTATCTCTTTTAAATAAAATGCATCGTTTTTCCGTGGAACCCGTGCTCAACCCTAAGACCGTCCCCGGAGGCGCCGCCCCCACCGCCCCCCCCCCCACCGCCCCCAACAGCCCAGAACATCGCTGTGGAACAACTCCTTCCCCGAAGGGGACCCTGAACCCAAGCCCTCCCTGCCCATTGCTCCCCTAGTCCGGCCCCTCGCCACGCCTCAGCTGCTTTCTCTCTCCCTTCCTTCCCCGGATCTGGACATTTCTGGGAGGGGAATGACTCTGGAGGTGCCCGGGTGTCTGCCCACCTCTTTTCAAAGGGGACTGGGTTTTGTCCTGGGCGACTTGGACGTGGAACTTGCCCCCTGCCATACCGAAAACCGCGAAGGGTTCTAGAGGAGACGGGATCACGGAGGGCCCTTGAGTGCAGAGGGGCCCAAGGTCGGGACCGAGACCCCTGTTCCCGCCGGGACACCACAGCCTGACCCCAGACGCGACCCGGCAGCTTCCTCCTGGGGCCTGCACACACACCAGGGCGAGGCACACAGCTGGAAGACACACGGCATACACATCGCTCACAACCCAAGGCCAGAGAAAGCTCTCCCCGGCCTCTGGTGCCCCCCAGGCTCCAAGGCACCGGGTCCCACAACGACACAGACCGAAAGCATGCCAGGTGGATGGGGAGGCGGGTGCGGGGGGCCGGCGGCGGACAGGCCACGCGGGGAGCCCGTGTCAGCGATGCGGGAGCTCCCCGGGAAGGCCTCTGGCCAAGGAAACCCTACGGAGGCAGCGCGCGTCCCCCTCAGACCGGCCGGTGTCTGGCCTGAGGACCAGCAGCCCTGGGGAGAACGTGCCGACACGGAGGTCCAGGGCACGTCCCCCGGAGAGAAGGGGGACGGGCACCCCTGTCTGGGACCACAGCGGGCAGCACCCATCCCAGGCCGCAGGGGCACCCATCACCTAGCAGTGCTCGTCCGGGGACTCAGCCCGCCACCTCTGGCACGGTGTTTCACGCCAGAAGGGAGAGAGCAGGGTGAGGCAGTCGGGGAGCGCTCATGCCCAGGGACGTGGACGCCGTCCTCGGTCCCAGTGCTCAGGTGACAACGTCCTGGAGCTAACCGTCCCAGTCTCCTCCGGGGCACCGGATCCGCGAAGCCCCTCCTGAGAGCCCTCCTGCCCCCCCTGCTCCTGGGAACAGTCACAATTGGTGGACGAGGAGGTGGACAGGGTCCAGGATGGCAGAAGGCCATCCAGGATGGCCCAGGAGGAGGAAGGGCAGGACGGCGAGGACAGATGCACCTGCCCTGAGCCACCATCCAGGGTCTGGCCGGGGATGCCCTCGCACCTCCCTCCACCCAAGGACTCCAGAGGCATGGGCCGCACTCCTGGGCTTTCACGGCCTCCCTCCCTCATGCCTTCAGTCCCTCAGTCCTTCCTTCCCTCCCTCCTGCCCTCCCTCCCCCTCTAGGCCTTCCTCTTCTTTCCCTCCCTCCTTTCCTCCCTCTCCCCCAGCTTGACTCCCTCCATTCCTCCCTCACCCAGCAGAGGCTCTGGGGTCCCAGCAGGGAACTGAGCCCTGGGGCTTCATCCGGGAGCAGCCCCAACCACATGGTCCCTGTCCCCGGGGCACTCACGGTCACTGTGGGCGCTGACGGGGCCCGGTCCTCAGGTTGAGCAGCGGGATGGCCACTTGGAATCCGCTGCGGAACACGGGGGCCGGCTGCACAGAGGGCGGAAGAGAACGAGGCTTAGCACTGCCTCCAGAAACATCGAGTCCTCCACGTGACGCCCTGGGCGTCCTCGTGGCCCACCGGCCCCAATCCCCCGAAGCCCCAAAGACTGCGTCGGGCCGTGTTGACTGGGGCTTTGGGGCACCGCTCTTGGGCCCCAGGAACAGCATCGCAGCCAACATCCCCAGGGCCTCCGAGTTTTCCTAAGGACCTCGCTGGTCCTCTGAGCCTGACGTCGTCCTCCTTGGGAAGCAATGTCCTGTCGACCCCCGTGTCTGTCTCCTGCCTCTTCTGGGATCCCTCACGGCCACACCCACCACGTGGGGCTGCCATGACCAGGACACACCCTGTGCCCCGTGGCGGACGCCCGCCTCCAACGCTGGGCCCCTCACAAGCCCGGTGCGCTGGGCCAGGCCTGGGCGCTCGCTCGGGGGTCCCCGGACATCTCCGGTGCAGTGCCCTGAGCCTGCCGGCGCTGGGTCGCCTCAGACCAGCCCGGGAGGCCAGCCGGGGGGCCCCTAGGCCAGGCAGGGAGGCGCCAGGCCAGGAGGTCCGGACGAGCCGCTCCCGGGCCCAGTGTGGGGAGCCCGGGCCGAGGCTGCTCCCCCAACGGAGGAGGACCTGGGCCCAGGGAGCTGAGTGGGGACAGGGCACAATGAGCCCAAGCTGGGCAGAGAGCTCCGGGGGGGGGGGGTGCCTTGACCTCGGGCCCACTGGGAGACCCCATCCCCCCCACAGGGCTCGGTCCCCTGGCGGGGGAAGGTGGTCGTCGGGATGTCCAGGCTCCCGGGCTGCACGGCCGGCAGCCGCTGGCTGGCGTGGGAGGAGGCACGGCTGGCGCAGGAGAGAGCCCTCGGCAGAGAGGAGGGGGCAGGTGCTCCCGCGGCGGCAGGTGCCCGAGGGCGGGCGGCGTGCGCCGGCCTCCGCCGGAAGGCAGAGCCGCGCCAGCCCCGGTGCCCCGAGGCCAAGGCCGAGACCCTCTCCAGCATTGGCCACCGCACCCTCTTGTCTCCACCGACAACCCCACTGTGCCGGGTCTCGGCCGCTTGCTGTCTTTGCACCGGACTTGCCATCCTGCCTTGACCGAGCGGCTACCCTCTGTGGACTGAGGTCCAAAACAAGGACCAGAGGGGCCTGGGGGTATCCACGACCTCGCTCAGCCGGTGAGGGACCGGGCGGCCACCATGCCCCAGCTCCCCCTGTGCTTCTGCCTGGAGTCCTGCCCCGGCTTCCTCGGAAGGAGGAACCCCCAGCACCGTGAGTGTGGGCCCCACTTCCCAGGCCGGGCTCTTCACCCACGGCCTCCTCTGCCGCCCTCCCTGCATCAACTATGCCGACAACAAGGACGAAGATGTGGACGGGACGGCGTGGGAGGACCCCCGCACCCACGGCGGATGGCGGCTCCGAGGATGGGCTCATCCTCAGCTGTGCTCCCGGGAGCCCGGAGCCCGAGGGCACAAGGCCTCCCGCTGCACAAGAAACGATCTCCCGTGGGGGCCGCGGGTCCCCCGGGCTCCGAGCAGGAACCGGAGCTGCCCACATGCGTCCTGCCAAGGAAGGATCAGCCCGGGCTCGCCGGCCCCGTGGCCACAAGGCTCCTCCTGCCCGCCGGTCCTCCGTGTGGGCTGGCTCACCTTCCCCTCAGCAGGGATGGCCAGGCCCTGGCCTAGCTCGGTCCCCTCCCCCGAAGCACCCCACACACACCCTGGCCGCTGCCGGGTCCGGAACCCCGTTCCCATCGGGCCCCGTGCACGCCCGCACCCACGCAGAGACACACCCACGCACGCGCAGCCCACGACGAGTCCCTCGACCCGTCGTGGGAACAGATGCTCGCTGACGGTCTCGAGGTTCCTGAAGAACCCCGTCGCTCCTGCCCAGGAACTGCCTCCTGCCACGGCATCCCCGTGAGAACCCTCCTGGCACAGACCACGTGGCTGAAACGCACACGCTGAGCACACCCCGGGTCGGACAGGGCGTGGACCCACGGGAACACACACGCAGCTGTGAGTGGGAACCTGGGAGTCTCCTCGGGAGGATCTCCCGAGCCGGACCCATGCTGACTCCCTGACCGCCCCCCACCCCATTGCACACGCGGGTGCATGCCCAACACCGACGGGCCCCTGCATGCGGGCAGGGCTCAGCGCGGTGGCCTGCTGCCATCAGCACCACCGAAACAAGTCCGATGTGTGGGGGCCACTGTCTGGACGCGGCATGGGGTGAGGGGTGAGCACGGAGCGGCTGGGGGAGGGGCCCTCGGGGACTCGGGTGTGAGGAGGAAGTCGGGGCAGGGGTCCCCAGGAAGCGGTGACTTCACTTCCCTGACCACAGAGCCCAACAGAATTGGAACCCACGTCACCAGGCACCCACATTCCAGGGACGCCCCCCTGCGCAGCTCGTTGCTTTGGACATCGTCCAACCGACACCATGTTCGCATGCTGCCTCCCAAACTCGGGACGGTGGAGACGGAGGACAGCGCGCCCGGCTACCACTTCCCCGCGCTCTGGAGGTCCTTTCAGGGCTGCCCGACGCCTCTGGCCTTTCGGCCGAAAGGAGACTAAGGTGACACCGGGAGGCCAGAGCCGGCCGCCCAGCCCCACACGCTCGCATCGACGGGCGCAGCCACGGGTCCCCTCAACTGCTGGGCTTGTGTGTGTAAGTGTCTGTGTGTGTGTGTGTGTGTGTGTGTGTGTGTGTGTGTGTGTGTGTGTCTGAGAGCGTGCCTGTGCAGGTATGTGTCTGGAAGGAGGGCTCACGTGCGGTGGGGCCTTCCTGAGCAGGAGCAGGTGGATGAGGGCTAAGATGCCCGGTGGGCAGGTCGCGGTCAAGGTGAAGGCTGGCTGGGTGGGACAGGTGTGGGGGATGTGAGCTCCTGGCCAGGGTCGATCCCCAGAGCCCTGCAGGTGTGGGTCCCGGGACCGGGGGTAGGGCTGGGCAGGCACAGGTCTGGGGCCCATGTGGGAGCAGCAGGGGGACCGGGCAAGAGGAGAGTGGGGTCGGCCGGGCGGGGCTGGGATGGCTCCGGGCCAGCGACCGGTCCCTGTCTTTGCAGAAGGCCACGGAGGAAGAGACGAGGCAGGCGGCCACCACCTCCTCCCTGACCCAGGAGTCCGCAGGCCCAGGAAAGGCTTCCGAGCCTGCCAGGCCACCTGCGGAAGCCGAGCCCCAGGGTGAGAAGGCGGGGCGGGGCTGGGTGCCTGGGTGTGTGCGGGGACGGGTCGGTGCTGGGCCCACAGGGACAAGCCCCACAGGCTGGTGCGGGGCCAGGAGCAAGGACTGGGCTCAGAGCACCCAGCGGGGACACTGCCCTCGGGGAGCCATCCCGCTGAGGGTTCCTTCCCTGGCTGCGGCCTCTCCGCGACGCCCCGCCTGGGTCCTGGGGGCGCCAAGGCACATGCAGAGGCAGGCAAGCGCGGGACCTTCTCTCCTCTCACAGCTGCTCCTGGCAAGGAGCTCGGGCCCCTCCTGACATCAGCAGGAGCTCGGGATTGGGAGACGGTGCCTGCCGCCTCCTCAGCCGGGGACCCGCCGCCAGCAGGTGACCAGGAACCGGGCCCCGCGGAGCCTGACGCTGCCCAGGAAGAGCTGCGGCCTGCTCCTGCCCCAGGCCGTGCTCCTGCTCCTGCTCCTCTCAGGATCCTGCGCCTTCCCCCGTCCCCGCCCGGGCCCCTCATCCTGCCACAGGCCCAGGTCCTGCCCTGCATCCTGCACCAGCCAGCACCACCGCACCTGACCCAGCTGCAAACCCTGCCGCTGCCCCTGCCCCGTCCCCTGCCCCGGCCTTGGCCACGGCCCCTTCCCCGGCCTGCGCCCCTCTTACTGCCCCACACCCAGCCCCTGCCCCAGCCCCTGCAAGGACTGATTCTCCTTGCCTGGCCCCTGCCCCTTCGCCTGCCACGGAGACAGCTGCTGCCCCTTCCCCTGCCCGTGCCTCTGCCCTTCTTCTTGCCCCACACCCAGCTCGTGTATCTGATCCTGCCCCTTCGCCTGCCCCGACCCAGGCCACGGACACCTCCCCTGTCCCCGCCTGTACCCCTGATCCTGACCCAGTCCCGGCTCGGGCCCTGGATCCTGCGCCAGCCATCGCCGGGACACCTCTCCCAGCTCCAGCCCCTTCCACGGCCCCTTCCCTTGCCCCTGCCAGGATCCCTGCCCCTTGGCCTGCCCCTGCCTCTGCCCCTGCCAGGACCCCTACCCCTTCACCTGCCTGTGACCCTGCTCCTGCCCCAGACCCAGCTCCTGCCCCTTCTCCAAACCCCGCCAGGACCACTGGCCACTCCCCTGCCCCTGCCTCTGCCCTCCTTCCTGCCCCAGGCCCAGTTCCTACCCGGGATCCTGCCCCTGCCCCTGCCCCTGGCCCTGCCCCTGCCCATGCCCATGCCATTGCCTCTGCCCCGATTCCTGCCCCACACGCATGTCCTGCACCTCTTCCTGCCCCTGCCCCTTTCCCTGCCTGGAAGACTGCCCCTTCCCGTGTTCCTCCCTGGGTCCCTGTTCCTGCTCCAGACCCCACCCGTCCTCCTGCTCCTGCCCCTGCCCCTGCCGCTTGCCCACCCCCTTCCCCTGCCCCTCCAAGGACCACTGGCCCTTCCCTTGCCCCTCTCAGGGCCCCTCTGTCTTCGCCTCTCCCTGCCTGGGCCCCTGCTCCTGCCCGAGACCCAGGTCCTGCCCCTGCTCCTGCCCCTTCTCCTGCTCCTGCCTGGGTCCCTCTTGCTGGTCCACACCCAGGCCCTGCCGCTTCCCCGGCCTCGGCCAGGACCGCTGCCCCTCCCTTTGCCCCTCGCAGGGCCACTGTCTCTTCCCCTGCCTCTCCCTGTTCCCACCGGACACCTGTTCCAGCCCCACACCCAGCTCCTGCCCCTTGCTCCTGCCCTTTCCCCTGGCCCTGCCTGCACTCCTCCTCCTGGCCCTGACCCAGCTCCAGCCCTGCATGCTGCAGCGGCCGCTCCTGCTGACCCTTTCCGTCCCCTTGCTCCTGCTCCTGCCCCGGTCCCAGCTCTGGCACCAGGCCCAGCTCCTGTGCCGGCCCCTGTCCCAACACCTGCCCCTACACCTGCTCCTGCGGGGCTCCCAGAGCCCCATCCAGAGGCCCCCGCCCTGCGGGGAGAGCTCCCTGGACGGGTACCCTCCGTTCCATGCCCCGACCCCGATGGCCCGCCGCCACGGTTCATCCCCTCCGCCTGGGTTCTTTCTCTCTGCTTCGGTCTCACCATCATCCTAGCTTTGCATGCCCTCGACGCTCTCGCCTATCTCTTTTAAATAAAATGCATCGTTTTTCCGTGGAACCCGTGCTCAACCCTAAGTCCGTCCCCGGCGGCGCCGCCCCACCCGCCCCCCCCCCCACCGCCCCCAACAGCCCAGAACATCGCTGTGGAACAACTCCTTCCCCGAAGGGGACCCTGAGCCCAAGCCCTCCCTGCCCATTGCTCCCCCAGTCCGGCCCCTCGCCACGCCTCAGCTGATTTCTCTCTCCCTTCCTTCCCCTGTTCTGGACGTTTCTGGGAGGGGGATCACTCTGGAGGTGCCCGGGTGTCTGCCCACCTCTTTTCAAAGGGGACTGGGTTTTGTCCTGGGCGTCTTGGACATGGAACTTGCCCCCTGCCATACCGAAAACCCCGAAGGGTTCTAGAGGAGATGGGATCACGGAGGCCCCTTGAGTGCAGAGGGGTCCAAGGTCGGGGCCGTGACCCCTGTTCCCGCCGGGACACCACAGCCTGACCCCAGATGCGACCCGGCAGCTTCCTCCCGGGGCCTGCACACACACCAGGGCGAGGCACACAGCTGGAAGACACACCCCACACGGCATACCCATCGCTCACAACCCAAGGCCAGAGAAAGCTCTCCCCGGCCTCTGGTGCCCCCCAGGCTCCAAGGCACCGGGTCCCACAACGACACAGACCGAAAGCATGCCAGGTGGATGGGGAGGGGGGTGCGGGGGGCCGGCGGCGGACAGGCCACGCGGGGAGCCCGTGTCAGCGATGCGGGAGCTCCCCGGGAAGGCCTCTGGCCAAGGAAACCCTACGGAGGCAGCGCGCGTCCCCCTCAGACCGGCCGGTGTCTGGCCTGAGGACCAGCAGCCCTGGGGAGAACGTGCCGACACGGAGGTCCAGGGCACGTCCCCCGGAGAGAAGGGGGACGGGCACCCCTGTCTGGGACCACAGCGGGCAGCACCCATCCCAGCCCGCAGGGGCACCCATCACCTAGCAGTGCTCGTCCGGGGACTCAGCCCGCCACCTCTGGCACGGTGTTTCACGCCAGAAGGGAGAGAGCAGGGTGAGGCAGTCGGGGAGCGCTCATGCCCAGGGACGTGGACGCCGTCCTCGGTCCCAGTGCTCAGGTGACAACGTCCTGGAGCTAACCGTCCCAGTCTCCTCCGGGGCACCGGATCCGCGAAGCCCCTCCTGAGAGCCCTCCTGCCCCCCCTGCTCCTGGGAACAGTCACAATTGGTGGACGAGGAGGTGGACAGGGTCCAGGATGGCAGAAGGCCATCCAGGATGGCCCAGGAGGAGGAAGGGCAGGACGGCGAGGACAGATGCACCTGCCCTGAGCCACCATCCAGGGTCTGGCCGGGGATGCCCTCGCACCTCCCTCCACCCAAGGACTCCAGAGGCATGGGCCGCACTCCTGGGCTTTCACGGCCTCCCTCCCTCATGCCTTCAGTCCCTCAGTCCTTCCTTCCCTCCCTCCTGCCCTCCCTCCCCCTCTAGGCCTTCCTCTTCTTTCCCTCCCTCCTTTCCTCCCTCTCCCCCAGCTTGACTCCCTCCATTCCTCCCTCACCCAGCAGAGGCTCTGGGGTCCCAGCAGGGAACTGAGCCCTGGGGCTTCATCCGGGAGCAGCCCCAACCACATGGTCCCTGTCCCCGGGGCACTCACGGTCACTGTGGGCGCTGACGGGGCCCGGTCCTCAGGTTGAGCAGCGGGATGGCCACTTGGAATCCGCTGCGGAACACGGGGGCCGGCTGCACAGAGGGCGGAAGAGAACGAGGCTTAGCACTGCCTCCAGAAACATCGAGTCCTCCACGTGACGCCCTGGGCGTCCTCGTGGCCCACCGGCCCCAATCCCCCGAAGCCCCAAAGACTGCGTCGGGCCGTGTTGACTGGGGCTTTGGGGCACCGCTCTTGGGCCCCAGGAACAGCATCGCAGCCAACATCCCCAGGGCCTCCGAGTTTTCCTAAGGACCTCGCAGGTCCTCTGAGCCTGACGTCGTCCTCCTTGGGAAGCAATGTCCTGTCGACCCCCGTGTCTGTCTCCTGCCTCTTCTGGGATCCCTCACGGCCACACCCACCACGTGGGGCTGCCATGACCAGGACACACCCTGTGCCCCGTGGCGGACGCCCGCCTCCAACGCTGGGCCCCTCACAAGCCCGGTGCGCTGGGCCAGGCCTGGGCGCTCGCTCGGGGGTCCCCGGACATCTCCGGTGCAGTGCCCTGAGCCTGCCGGCGCTGGGTCGCCTCAGACCAGCCCGGGAGGCCAGCCGGGGGGCCCCTAGGCCAGGCAGGGAGGCGCCAGGCCAGGAGGTCCGGACGAGCCGCTCCCGGGCCCAGTGTGGGGAGCCCGGGCCGAGGCTGCTCCCCCAACGGAGGAGGACCTGGGCCCAGGGAGCTGAGTGGGGACAGGGCACAATGAGCCCAAGCTGGGCAGAGAGCTCAGGGGGGGGGGGTGCCTTGACCTCGGGCCCACTGGGAGACCCCATCCCCCCCACAGGGCTCGGTCCCCTGGCGGGGGAAGGTGGTCGTCGGGATGTCCAGGCTCCCGGGCTGCACGGCCGGCAGCCGCTGGCTGGCGTGGGAGGAGGCACGGCTGGCGCAGGAGAGAGCCCTCGGCAGAGAGGAGGGGGCAGGTGCTCCCGCGGCGGCAGGTGCCCGAGGGCGGGCGGCGTACGCCGGCCTCCGCCGGAAGGCAGAGCCGCGCCAGCCCCGGTGCCCCGAGGCCAAGGCCGAGACCCTCTCCAGCATTGGCCACCGCACCCTCTTGTCTCCACCGACAACCCCACTGTGCCGGGTCTCGGCCGCTTGCTGTCTTTGCACCGGACTTGCCATCCTGCCTTGACCGAGCGGCTACCCTCTGTGGACTGAGGTCCAAAACAAGGACCAGAGGGGCCTGGGGGTATCCACGACCTCGCTCAGCCGGTGAGGGACCGGGCGGCCACCATGCCCCAGCTCCCCCTGTGCTTCTGCCTGGAGTCCTGCCCCGGCTTCCTCGGAAGGAGGAACCCCCAGCACCGTGAGTGTGGGCCCCACTTCCCAGGCCGGGCTCTTCACCCACGGCCCCCTCTGCCGCCCTCCCTGCATCGACTATGCCGACAACAAGGACGAAGATGTGGACGGGACGGCGTGGGAGGACCCCCGCACCCACGGCGGATGGCGGCTCCGAGGATGGGCTCATCCTCAGCTGTGCTCCCGGGAGCCCGGAGCCCGAGGGCACAAGGCCTCCCGCTGCACAAGAAACGATCTCCCGTGGGGGCCGCGGGTCCCCCGGGCTCCGAGCAGGAACCGGAGCTGCCCACATGCGTCCTGCCAAGGAAGGATCAGCCCGGGCTCGCCGGCCCCGTGGCCACAAGGCTCCTCCTGCCCGCCGGTCCTCCGTGTGGGCTGGCTCACCTTCCCCTCAGCAGGGATGGCCAGGCCCTGGCCTAGCTCGGTCCCCTCCCCCGAAGCACCCCACACACACCCTGGCCGCTGCCGGGTCCGGAACCCCGTTCCCATCGGGCCCCGTGCACGCCCGCACCCACGCAGGGACACACCCACGCACGCGCAGCCCACGACGAGTCCCTCGACCCGTCGTGGGAACAGATGCTCGCTGACGGTCTCGAGGTTCCTGAAGAACCCCGTCGCTCCTGCCCAGGAACTGCCTCCTGCCACGGCATCCCCGTGAGAACCCTCCTGGCACAGACCACGTGGCTGAAACGCACACGCTGAGCACACCCCGGGTCGGACAGGGCGTGGACCCACGGGAACACACACGCAGCTGTGAGTGGGAACCTGGGAGTCTCCTCGGGAGGATCTCCCGAGCCGGACCCATGCTGACTCCCTGACCGCCCCCCCACCCCATTGCACACGCGGGTGCATGCCCAACACCGACGGGCCCCTGCATGCGGGCAGGGCTCAGCGCGGTGGCCTGCTGCCATCAGCACCACCGAAACAAGTCCGATGTGTGGGGGCCACTGTCTGGACGCGGCATGGGGTGAGGGGTGAGCACGGAGCGGCTGGGGGAGGGGCCCTCGGGGACTCGGGTGTGAGGAGGAAGTCGGGGCAGGGGTCCCCAGGAAGCGGTGACTTCACTTCCCTGACCACAGAGCCCAACAGAATTGGAACCCACGTCACCAGGCACCCACATTCCAGGGACGCCCACCTGCGCAGCTCGTTGCTTTGGACATCGTCCAACCGACACCATGTTCGCATGCTGCCTCCCAAACTCGGGACGGTGGAGACGGAGGACAGCGCGCCCGGCTACCACTTCCCCGCGCTCTGGAGGTCCTTTCAGGGCTGCCCGACGCCTCTGGCCTTTCGGCCGAAAGGAGACTAAGGTGACACCGGGAGGCCAGAGCCGGCCGCCCAGCCCCACACGCTCGCATCGACGGGCGCAGCCACGGGTCCCCTCAACTGCTGGGCTTGTGTGTGTAAGTGTCTTTGTGTGTGTGTGTGTGTGTGTGTGTGTGTGTGTGTGTGTGTGTGTGTCTGAGAGCGTGCCTGTGCAGGTATGTGTCTGGAAGGAGGGCTCACGTGCGGTGGGGCCTTCCTGAGCAGGAGCAGGTGGATGAGGGCTAAGATGCCCGGTGGGCAGGTCGCGGTCAAGGTGAAGGCTGGCTGGGTGGGACAGGTGTGGGGGATGTGAGCTCCTGGCCAGGGTCGATCCCCAGAGCCCTGCAGGTGTGGGTCCCGGGACCGGGGGTAGGGCTGGGCAGGCACAGGTCTGGGGCCCATGTGGGAGCAGCAGGGGGACCGGGCAAGAGGAGAGTGGGGTCGGCCGGGCGGGGCTGGGATGGCTCCGGGCCAGCGACCGGTCCCTGTCTTTGCAGAAGGCCACGGAGGAAGAGACGAGGCAGGCGGCCACCACCTCCTCCCTGACCCAGGAGTCCGCAGGCCCAGGAAAGGCTTCCGAGCCTGCCAGGCCACCTGCGGAAGCCGAGCCCCAGGGTGAGAAGGCGGGGCGGGGCTGGGTGCCTGGGTGTGTGCGGGGACGGGTCGGTGCTGGGCCCACAGGGACAAGCCCCACAGGCTGGTGCGGGGCCAGGAGCAAGGACTGGGCTCAGAGCACCCAGCGGGGACACTGCCCTCGGGGAGCCATCCCGCTGAGGGTTCCTTCCCTGGCTGCGGCCTCTCCGCGACGCCCCGCCTGGGTCCTGGGGGCGCCAAGGCACATGCAGAGGCAGGCAAGCGCGGGACCTTCTCTCCTCTCACAGCTGCTCCTGGCAAGGAGCTCGGGCCCCTCCTGACATCAGCAGGAGCTGGGGATTGGGAGACGGTGCCTGCCGCCTCCTCAGCCGGGGACCCGCCGCCAGCAGGTGACCAGGAACCGGGCCCCGCGGAGCCTGACGCTGCCCAGGAAGAGCTGCGGCCTGCTCCTGCCCCAGGCCGTGCTCCTGCTCCTGCTCCTCTCAGGATCCTGCGCCTTCCCCCGTCCCCGCCCGGGCCCCTCATCCTGCCACAGGCCCAGGTCCTGCCCTGCATCCTGCACCAGCCAGCACCACCGCACCTGACCCAGCTGCAAACCCTGCCGCTGCCCCTGCCCCGTCCCCTGCCCCGGCCTTGGCCACGGCCCCTTCCCCGGCCTGCGCCCCTCTTACTGCCCCACACCCAGCCCCTGCCCCAGCCCCTGCAAGGACTGATTCTCCTTGCCTGGCCCCTGCCCCTTCGCCTGCCACGGAGACAGCTGCTGCCCCTTCCCCTGCCCGTGCCTCTGCCCTTCTTCTTGCCCCACACCCAGCTCGTGTATCTGATCCTGCCCCTTCGCCTGCCCCGACCCAGGCCACGGACACCTCCCCTGTCCCCGCCTGTACCCCTGATCCTGACCCAGTCCCGGCTCGGGCCCTGGATCCTGCGCCAGCCATCGCCGGGACACCTCTCCCAGCTCCAGCCCCTTCCACGGCCCCTTCCCTTGCCCCTGCCAGGATCCCTGCCCCTTGGCCTGCCCCTGCCTCTGCCCCTGCCAGGACCCCTACCCCTTCACCTGCCTGTGACCCTGCTCCTGCCCCAGACCCAGCTCCTGCCCCTTCTCCAAACCCCGCCAGGACCACTGGCCACTCCCCTGCCCCTGCCTCTGCCCTCCTTCCTGCCCCAGGCCCAGTTCCTACCCGGGATCCTGCCCCTGCCCCTGCCCCTGCCCCTGGCCCTGCCCCTGCCCATGCCCATGCCATTGCCTCTGCCCCGATTCCTGCCCCACACGCATGTCCTGCACCTCTTCCTGCCCCTGCCCCTTTCCCTGCCTGGAAGACTGCCCCTTCCCGTGTTCCTCCCTGGGTCCCTGTTCCTGCTCCAGACCCCACCCGTCCTCCTGCTCCTGCCCCTGCCCCTGCCGCTTGCCCACCCCCTTCCCCTGCCCCTCCAAGGACCACTGGCCCTTCCCTTGCCCCTCTCAGGGCCCCTCTGTCTTCGCCTCTCCCTGCCTGGGCCCCTGCTCCTGCCCGAGACCCAGGTCCTGCCCCTGCTCCTGCCCCTTCTCCTGCTCCTGCCTGGGTCCCTCTTGCTGCTCCACACCCAGGCCCTGCCGCTTCCCCGGCCTCGGCCAGGACCGCTGCCCCTCCCTTTGCCCCTCACAGGGCCACTGTCTCTTCCCCTGCCTCTCCCTGTTCCCACCGGACACCTGTTCCAGCCCCACACCCAGCTCCTGCCCCTTGCTCCTGCCCTTTCCCCTGGCCCTGCCTGCACTCCTCCTCCTGGCCCTGACCCAGCTCCAGCCCTGCATGCTGCAGCGGCCGCTCCTGCTGACCCTTTCCGTCCCCTTGCTCCTGCTCCTGCCCCGGTCCCAGCTCTGGCACCAGGCCCAGCTCCTGTGCCGGCCCCTGTCCCAACACCTGCCCCTACACCTGCTCCTGCGGGGCTCCCAGAGCCCCATCCAGAGGCCCCCGCCCTGCGGGGAGAGCTCCCTGGACGGGTACCCTCCGTTCCATGCCCCGACCCCGATGGCCCGCCGCCACGGTTCATCCCCTCCGCCTGGGTTCTTTCTCTCTGCTTCGGTCTCACCATCATCCTAGCTTTGCATGCCCTCGACGCTCTCGCCTATCTCTTTTAAATAAAATGCATCGTTTTTCCGTGGAACCCGTGCTCAACCCTAAGTCCGTCCCCGGCGGCGCCGCCCCACCCGCCCCCCCCCCCCCACCGCCCCCAACAGCCCAGAACATCGCTGTGGAACAACTCCTTCCCCGAAGGGGACCCTGAGCCCAAGCCCTCCCTGCCCATTGCTCCCCCAGTCCGGCCCCTCGCCACGCCTCAGCTGATTTCTCTCTCCCTTCCTTCCCCTGTTCTGGACGTTTCTGGGAGGGGGATCACTCTGGAGGTGCCCGGGTGTCTGCCCACCTCTTTTCAAAGGGGACTGGGTTTTGTCCTGGGCGTCTTGGACATGGAACTTGCCCCCTGCCATACCGAAAACCCCGAAGGGTTCTAGAGGAGATGGGATCACGGAGGCCCCTTGAGTGCAGAGGGGTCCAAGGTCGGGGCCGTGACCCCTGTTCCCGCCGGGACACCACAGCCTGACCCCAGATGCGACCCGGCAGCTTCCTCCCGGGGCCTGCACACACACCAGGGCGAGGCACACAGCTGGAAGACACACCCCACACGGCATACCCATCGCTCACAACCCAAGGCCAGAGAAAGCTCTCCCCGGCCTCTGGTGCCCCCCAGGCTCCAAGGCACCGGGTCCCACAACGACACAGACCGAAAGCATGCCAGGTGGATGGGGAGGGGGGTGCGGGGGGCCGGCGGCGGACAGGCCACGCGGGGAGCCCGTGTCAGCGATGCGGGAGCTCCCCGGGAAGGCCTCTGGCCAAGGAAACCCTACGGAGGCAGCGCGCGTCCCCCTCAGACCGGCCGGTGTCTGGCCTGAGGACCAGCAGCCCTGGGGAGAACGTGCCGACACGGAGGTCCAGGGCACGTCCCCCGGAGAGAAGGGGGACGGGCACCCCTGTCTGGGACCACAGCGGGCAGCACCCATCCCAGCCCGCAGGGGCACCCATCACCTAGCAGTGCTCGTCCGGGGACTCAGCCCGCCACCTCTGGCACGGTGTTTCACGCCAGAAGGGAGAGAGCAGGGTGAGGCAGTCGGGGAGCGCTCATGCCCAGGGACGTGGACGCCGTCCTCGGTCCCAGTGCTCAGGTGACAACGTCCTGGAGCTAACCGTCCCAGTCTCCTCCGGGGCACCGGATCCGCGAAGCCCCTCCTGAGAGCCCTCCTGCCCCCCCTGCTCCTGGGAACAGTCACAATTGGTGGACGAGGAGGTGGACAGGGTCCAGGATGGCAGAAGGCCATCCAGGATGGCCCAGGAGGAGGAAGGGCAGGACGGCGAGGACAGATGCACCTGCCCTGAGCCACCATCCAGGGTCTGGCCGGGGATGCCCTCGCACCTCCCTCCACCCAAGGACTCCAGAGGCATGGGCCGCACTCCTGGGCTTTCACGGCCTCCCTCCCTCATGCCTTCAGTCCCTCAGTCCTTCCTTCCCTCCCTCCTGCCCTCCCTCCCCCTCTAGGCCTTCCTCTTCTTTCCCTCCCTCCTTTCCTCCCTCTCCCCCAGCTTGACTCCCTCCATTCCTCCCTCACCCAGCAGAGGCTCTGGGGTCCCAGCAGGGAACTGAGCCCTGGGGCTTCATCCGGGAGCAGCCCCAACCACATGGTCCCTGTCCCCGGGGCACTCACGGTCACTGTGGGCGCTGACGGGGCCCGGTCCTCAGGTTGAGCAGCGGGATGGCCACTTGGAATCCGCTGCGGAACACGGGGGCCGGCTGCACAGAGGGCGGAAGAGAACGAGGCTTAGCACTGCCTCCAGAAACATCGAGTCCTCCACGTGACGCCCTGGGCGTCCTCGTGGCCCACCGGCCCCAATCCCCCGAAGCCCCAAAGACTGCGTCGGGCCGTGTTGACTGGGGCTTTGGGGCACCGCTCTTGGGCCCCAGGAACAGCATCGCAGCCAACATCCCCAGGGCCTCCGAGTTTTCCTAAGGACCTCGCAGGTCCTCTGAGCCTGACGTCGTCCTCCTTGGGAAGCAATGTCCTGTCGACCCCCGTGTCTGTCTCCTGCCTCTTCTGGGATCCCTCACGGCCACACCCACCACGTGGGGCTGCCATGACCAGGACACACCCTGTGCCCCGTGGCGGACGCCCGCCTCCAACGCTGGGCCCCTCACAAGCCCGGTGCGCTGGGCCAGGCCTGGGCGCTCGCTCGGGGGTCCCCGGACATCTCCGGTGCAGTGCCCTGAGCCTGCCGGCGCTGGGTCGCCTCAGACCAGCCCGGGAGGCCAGCCGGGGGGCCCCTAGGCCAGGCAGGGAGGCGCCAGGCCAGGAGGTCCGGACGAGCCGCTCCCGGGCCCAGTGTGGGGAGCCCGGGCCGAGGCTGCTCCCCCAACGGAGGAGGACCTGGGCCCAGGGAGCTGAGTGGGGACAGGGCACAATGAGCCCAAGCTGGGCAGAGAGCTCCGGGGGGGGGGGTGCCTTGACCTCGGGCCCACTGGGAGACCCCATCCCCCCCACAGGGCTCGGTCCCCTGGCGGGGGAAGGTGGTCGTCGGGATGTCCAGGCTCCCGGGCTGCACGGCCGGCAGCCGCTGGCTGGCGTGGGAGGAGGCACGGCTGGCGCAGGAGAGAGCCCTCGGCAGAGAGGAGGGGGCAGGTGCTCCCGCGGCGGCAGGTGCCCGAGGGCGGGCGGCGTGCGCCGGCCTCTGCTGGAAGGCAGAGCCGCGCCAGCCCCGGTGCCCCGAGGCCAAGGCCGAGACCCTCTCCAGCATTGGCCACCGCACCCTCTTGTCTCCACCGACAACCCCACTGTGCCGGGTCTCGGCCGCTTGCTGTCTTTGCACCGGACTTGCCATCCTGCCTTGACCGAGCGGCTACCCTCTGTGGACTGAGGTCCAAAACAAGGACCAGAGGGGCCTGGGGGTATCCACGACCTCGCTCAGCCGGTGAGGGACCGGGCGGCCACCATGCCCCAGCTCCCCCTGTGCTTCTGCCTGGAGTCCTGCCCCGGCTTCCTCGGAAGGAGGAACCCCCAGCACCGTGAGTGTGGGCCCCACTTCCCAGGCCGGGCTCTTCACCCACGGCCCCCTCTGCCGCCCTCCCTGCATCGACTATGCCGACAACAAGGACGAAGATGTGGACGGGACGGCGTGGGAGGACCCCCGCACCCACGGCGGATGGCGGCTCCGAGGATGGGCTCATCCTCAGCTGTGCTCCCGGGAGCCCGGAGCCCGAGGGCACAAGGCCTCCCGCTGCACAAGAAACGATCTCCCGTGGGGGCCGCGGGTCCCCCGGGCTCCGAGCAGGAACCGGAGCTGCCCACATGCGTCCTGCCAAGGAAGGATCAGCCCGGGCTCGCCGGCCCCGTGGCCACACAAGGCTCCTCCTGCCCGCCGGTCCTCCGTGTGGGCTGGCTCACCTTCCCCTCAGCAGGGATGGCCAGGCCCTGGCCTAGCTCGGTCCCCTCCCCCGAAGCACCCCACACACACCCTGGCCGCTGCCGGGTCCGGAACCCCGTTCCCATCGGGCCCCGTGCACGCCCGCACCCACGCAGGGACACACCCACGCACGCGCAGCCCACGACGAGTCCCTCGACCCGTCGTGGGAACAGATGCTCGCTGACGGTCTCGAGGTTCCTGAAGAACCCCGTCGCTCCTGCCCAGGAACTGCCTCCTGCCACGGCATCCCCGTGAGAACCCTCCTGGCACAGACCACGTGGCTGAAACGCACACGCTGAGCACACCCCGGGTCGGACAGGGCGTGGACCCACGGGAACACACACGCAGCTGTGAGTGGGAACCTGGGAGTCTCCTCGAGAGGATCTCCCGAGCCGGACCCATGCTGACTCCCTGACCGCCCCCCACCCCATTGCACACGCGGGTGCATGCCCAACACCGACGGGCCCCTGCATGCGGGCAGGGCTCAGCGCGGTGGCCTGCTGCCATCAGCACCACCGAAACAAGTCCGATGTGTGGGGGCCACTGTCTGGACGCGGCATGGGGTGAGGGGTGAGCACGGAGCGGCTGGGGGAGGGGCCCTCGGGGACTCGGGTGTGAGGAGGAAGTCGGGGCAGGGGTCCCCAGGAAGCGGTGACTTCACTTCCCTGACCACAGAGCCCAACAGAATTGGAACCCACGTCACCAGGCACCCACATTCCAGGGACGCCCACCTGCGCAGCTCGTTGCTTTGGACATCGTCCAACCGACACCATGTTCGCATGCTGCCTCCCAAACTCGGGACGGTGGAGACGGAGGACAGCGCGCCCGGCTACCACTTCCCCGCGCTCTGGAGGTCCTTTCAGGGCTGCCCGACGCCTCTGGCCTTTCGGCCGAAAGGAGACTAAGGTGACACCGGGAGGCCAGAGCCGGCCGCCCAGCCCCACACGCTCGCATCGACGGGCGCAGCCACGGGTCCCCTCAACTGCTGGGCTTGTGTGTGTAAGTGTCTTTGTGTGTGTGTGTGTGTGTGTGTGTGTGTGTGTGTGTGTGTGTCTGAGAGCGTGCCTGTGCAGGTATGTGTCTGGAAGGAGGGCTCACGTGCGGTGGGGCCTTCCTGAGCAGGAGCAGGTGGATGAGGGCTAAGATGCCCGGTGGGCAGGTCGCGGTCAAGGTGAAGGCTGGCTGGGTGGGACAGGTGTGGGGGATGTGAGCTCCTGGCCAGGGTCGATCCCCAGAGCCCTGCAGGTGTGGGTCCCGGGACCGGGGGTAGGGCTGGGCAGGCACAGGTCTGGGGCCCATGTGGGAGCAGCAGGGGGACCGGGCAAGAGGAGAGTGGGGTCGGCCGGGCGGGGCTGGGATGGCTCCGGGCCAGCGACCGGTCCCTGTCTTTGCAGAAGGCCACGGAGGAAGAGACGAGGCAGGCGGCCACCACCTCCTCCCTGACCCAGGAGTCCGCAGGCCCAGGAAAGGCTTCCGAGCCTGCCAGGCCACCTGCGGAAGCCGAGCCCCAGGGTGAGAAGGCGGGGCGGGGCTGGGTGCCTGGGTGTGTGCGGGGACGGGTCGGTGCTGGGCCCACAGGGACAAGCCCCACAGGCTGGTGCGGGGCCAGGAGCAAGGACTGGGCTCAGAGCACCCAGCGGGGACACTGCCCTCGGGGAGCCATCCCGCTGAGGGTTCCTTCCCTGGCTGCGGCCTCTCCGCGACGCCCCGCCTGGGTCCTGGGGGCGCCAAGGCACATGCAGAGGCAGGCAAGCGCGGGACCTTCTCTCCTCTCACAGCTGCTCCTGGCAAGGAGCTCGGGCCCCTCCTGACATCAGCAGGAGCTGGGGATTGGGAGACGGTGCCTGCCGCCTCCTCAGCCGGGGACCCGCCGCCAGCAGGTGACCAGGAACCGGGCCCCGCGGAGCCTGACGCTGCCCAGGAAGAGCTGCGGCCTGCTCCTGCCCCAGGCCGTGCTCCTGCTCCTGCTCCTCTCAGGATCCTGCGCCTTCCCCCGTCCCCGCCCGGGCCCCTCATCCTGCCACAGGCCCAGGTCCTGCCCTGCATCCTGCACCAGCCAGCACCACCGCACCTGACCCAGCTGCAAACCCTGCCGCTGCCCCTGCCCCGTCCCCTGCCCCGGCCTTGGCCACGGCCCCTTCCCCGGCCTGCGCCCCTCTTACTGCCCCACACCCAGCCCCTGCCCCAGCCCCTGCAAGGACTGATTCTCCTTGCCTGGCCCCTGCCCCTTCGCCTGCCACGGAGACAGCTGCTGCCCCTTCCCCTGCCCGTGCCTCTGCCCTTCTTCTTGCCCCACACCCAGCTCGTGTATCTGATCCTGCCCCTTCGCCTGCCCCGACCCAGGCCACGGACACCTCCCCTGTCCCCGCCTGTACCCCTGATCCTGACCCAGTCCCGGCTCGGGCCCTGGATCCTGCGCCAGCCATCGCCGGGACACCTCTCCCAGCTCCAGCCCCTTCCACGGCCCCTTCCCTTGCCCCTGCCAGGATCCCTGCCCCTTGGCCTGCCCCTGCCTCTGCCCCTGCCAGGACCCCTACCCCTTCACCTGCCTGTGACCCTGCTCCTGCCCCAGACCCAGCTCCTGCCCCTTCTCCAAACCCCGCCAGGACCACTGGCCACTCCCCTGCCCCTGCCTCTGCCCTCCTTCCTGCCCCAGGCCCAGTTCCTACCCGGGATCCTGCCCCTGCCCCTGCCCCTGCCCCTGGCCCTGCCCCTGCCCATGCCCATGCCATTGCCTCTGCCCCGATTCCTGCCCCACACGCATGTCCTGCACCTCTTCCTGCCCCTGCCCCTTTCCCTGCCTGGAAGACTGCCCCTTCCCGTGTTCCTCCCTGGGTCCCTGTTCCTGCTCCAGACCCCACCCGTCCTCCTGCTCCTGCCCCTGCCCCTGCCGCTTGCCCACCCCCCTTCCCCTGCCCCTCCAAGGACCACTGGCCCTTCCCTTGCCCCTCTCAGGGCCCCTCTGTCTTCGCCTCTCCCTGCCTGGGCCCCTGCTCCTGCCCGAGACCCAGGTCCTGCCCCTGCTCCTGCCCCTTCTCCTGCTCCTGCCTGGGTCCCTCTTGCTGCTCCACACCCAGGCCCTGCCGCTTCCCCGGCCTCGGCCAGGACCGCTGCCCCTCCCTTTGCCCCTCACAGGGCCACTGTCTCTTCCCCTGCCTCTCCCTGTTCCCACCGGACACCTGTTCCAGCCCCACACCCAGCTCCTGCCCCTTGCTCCTGCCCTTTCCCCTGGCCCTGCCTGCACTCCTCCTCCTGGCCCTGACCCAGCTCCAGCCCTGCATGCTGCAGCGGCCGCTCCTGCTGACCCTTTCCGTCCCCTTGCTCCTGCTCCTGCCCCGGTCCCAGCTCTGGCACCAGGCCCAGCTCCTGTGCCGGCCCCTGTCCCAACACCTGCCCCTACACCTGCTCCTGCGGGGCTCCCAGAGCCCCATCCAGAGGCCCCCGCCCTGCGGGGAGAGCTCCCTGGACGGGTACCCTCCGTTCCATGCCCCGACCCCGATGGCCCGCCGCCACGGTTCATCCCCTCCGCCTGGGTTCTTTCTCTCTGCTTCGGTCTCACCATCATCCTAGCTTTGCATGCCCTCGACGCTCTCGCCTATCTCTTTTAAATAAAATGCATCGTTTTTCCGTGGAACCCGTGCTCAACCCTAAGTCCGTCCCCGGCGGCGCCGCCCCACCCGCCCCCCCCCCCCCACCGCCCCCAACAGCCCAGAACATCGCTGTGGAACAACTCCTTCCCCGAAGGGGACCCTGAGCCCAAGCCCTCCCTGCCCATTGCTCCCCCAGTCCGGCCCCTCGCCACGCCTCAGCTGATTTCTCTCTCCCTTCCTTCCCCTGTTCTGGACGTTTCTGGGAGGGGGATCACTCTGGAGGTGCCCGGGTGTCTGCCCACCTCTTTTCAAAGGGGACTGGGTTTTGTCCTGGGCGTCTTGGACATGGAACTTGCCCCCTGCCATACCGAAAACCCCGAAGGGTTCTAGAGGAGATGGGATCACGGAGGCCCCTTGAGTGCAGAGGGGTCCAAGGTCGGGGCCGTGACCCCTGTTCCCGCCGGGACACCACAGCCTGACCCCAGATGCGACCCGGCAGCTTCCTCCCGGGGCCTGCACACACACCAGGGCGAGGCACACAGCTGGAAGACACACCCCACACGGCATACCCATCGCTCACAACCCAAGGCCAGAGAAAGCTCTCCCCGGCCTCTGGTGCCCCCCAGGCTCCAAGGCACCGGGTCCCACAACGACACAGACCGAAAGCATGCCAGGTGGATGGGGAGGGGGGTGCGGGGGGCCGGCGGCGGACAGGCCACGCGGGGAGCCCGTGTCAGCGATGCGGGAGCTCCCCGGGAAGGCCTCTGGCCAAGGAAACCCTACGGAGGCAGCGCGCGTCCCCCTCAGACCGGCCGGTGTCTGGCCTGAGGACCAGCAGCCCTGGGGAGAACGTGCCGACACGGAGGTCCAGGGCACGTCCCCCGGAGAGAAGGGGGACGGGCACCCCTGTCTGGGACCACAGCGGGCAGCACCCATCCCAGCCCGCAGGGGCACCCATCACCTAGCAGTGCTCGTCCGGGGACTCAGCCCGCCACCTCTGGCACGGTGTTTCACGCCAGAAGGGAGAGAGCAGGGTGAGGCAGTCGGGGAGCGCTCATGCCCAGGGACGTGGACGCCGTCCTCGGTCCCAGTGCTCAGGTGACAACGTCCTGGAGCTAACCGTCCCAGTCTCCTCCGGGGCACCGGATCCGCGAAGCCCCTCCTGAGAGCCCTCCTGCCCCCCCTGCTCCTGGGAACAGTCACAATTGGTGGACGAGGAGGTGGACAGGGTCCAGGATGGCAGAAGGCCATCCAGGATGGCCCAGGAGGAGGAAGGGCAGGACGGCGAGGACAGATGCACCTGCCCTGAGCCACCATCCAGGGTCTGGCCGGGGATGCCCTCGCACCTCCCTCCACCCAAGGACTCCAGAGGCATGGGCCGCACTCCTGGGCTTTCACGGCCTCCCTCCCTCATGCCTTCAGTCCCTCAGTCCTTCCTTCCCTCCCTCCTGCCCTCCCTCCCCCTCTAGGCCTTCCTCTTCTTTCCCTCCCTCCTTTCCTCCCTCTCCCCCAGCTTGACTCCCTCCATTCCTCCCTCACCCAGCAGAGGCTCTGGGGTCCCAGCAGGGAACTGAGCCCTGGGGCTTCATCCGGGAGCAGCCCCAACCACATGGTCCCTGTCCCCGGGGCACTCACGGTCACTGTGGGCGCTGACGGGGCCCGGTCCTCAGGTTGAGCAGCGGGATGGCCACTTGGAATCCGCTGCGGAACACGGGGGCCGGCTGCACAGAGGGCGGAAGAGAACGAGGCTTAGCACTGCCTCCAGAAACATCGAGTCCTCCACGTGACGCCCTGGGCGTCCTCGTGGCCCACCGGCCCCAATCCCCCGAAGCCCCAAAGACTGCGTCGGGCCGTGTTGACTGGGGCTTTGGGGCACCGCTCTTGGGCCCCAGGAACAGCATCGCAGCCAACATCCCCAGGGCCTCCGAGTTTTCCTAAGGACCTCGCAGGTCCTCTGAGCCTGACGTCGTCCTCCTTGGGAAGCAATGTCCTGTCGACCCCCGTGTCTGTCTCCTGCCTCTTCTGGGATCCCTCACGGCCACACCCACCACGTGGGGCTGCCATGACCAGGACACACCCTGTGCCCCGTGGCGGACGCCCGCCTCCAACGCTGGGCCCCTCACAAGCCCGGTGCGCTGGGCCAGGCCTGGGCGCTCGCTCGGGGGTCCCCGGACATCTCCGGTGCAGTGCCCTGAGCCTGCCGGCGCTGGGTCGCCTCAGACCAGCCCGGGAGGCCAGCCGGGGGGCCCCTAGGCCAGGCAGGGAGGCGCCAGGCCAGGAGGTCCGGACGAGCCGCTCCCGGGCCCAGTGTGGGGAGCCCGGGCCGAGGCTGCTCCCCCAACGGAGGAGGACCTGGGCCCAGGGAGCTGAGTGGGGACAGGGCACAATGAGCCCAAGCTGGGCAGAGAGCTCCGGGGGGGGGGGTGCCTTGACCTCGGGCCCACTGGGAGACCCCATCCCCCCCACAGGGCTCGGTCCCCTGGCGGGGGAAGGTGGTCGTCGGGATGTCCAGGCTCCCGGGCTGCACGGCCGGCAGCCGCTGGCTGGCGTGGGAGGAGGCACGGCTGGCGCAGGAGAGAGCCCTCGGCAGAGAGGAGGGGGCAGGTGCTCCCGCGGCGGCAGGTGCCCGAGGGCGGGCGGCGTGCGCCGGCCTCCGCTGGAAGGCAGAGCCGCGCCAGCCCCGGTGCCCCGAGGCCAAGGCCGAGACCCTCTCCAGCATTGGCCACCGCACCCTCTTGTCTCCACCGACAACCCCACTGTGCCGGGTCTCGGCCGCTTGCTGTCTTTGCACCGGACTTGCCATCCTGCCTTGACCGAGCGGCTACCCTCTGTGGACTGAGGTCCAAAACAAGGACCAGAGGGGCCTGGGGGTATCCACGACCTCGCTCAGCCGGTGAGGGACCGGGCGGCCACCATGCCCCAGCTCCCCCTGTGCTTCTGCCTGGAGTCCTGCCCCGGCTTCCTCGGAAGGAGGAACCCCCAGCACCGTGAGTGTGGGCCCCACTTCCCAGGCCGGGCTCTTCACCCACGGCCCCCTCTGCCGCCCTCCCTGCATCGACTATGCCGACAACAAGGACGAAGATGTGGACGGGACGGCGTGGGAGGACCCCCGCACCCACGGCGGATGGCGGCTCCGAGGATGGGCTCATCCTCAGCTGTGCTCCCGGGAGCCCGGAGCCCGAGGGCACAAGGCCTCCCGCTGCACAAGAAACGATCTCCCGTGGGGGCCGCGGGTCCCCCGGGCTCCGAGCAGGAACCGGAGCTGCCCACATGCGTCCTGCCAAGGAAGGATCAGCCCGGGCTCGCCGGCCCCGTGGCCACACAAGGCTCCTCCTGCCCGCCGGTCCTCCGTGTGGGCTGGCTCACCTTCCCCTCAGCAGGGATGGCCAGGCCCTGGCCTAGCTCGGTCCCCTCCCCCGAAGCACCCCACACACACCCTGGCCGCTGCCGGGTCCGGAACCCCGTTCCCATCGGGCCCCGTGCACGCCCGCACCCACGCAGGGACACACCCACGCACGCGCAGCCCACGACGAGTCCCTCGACCCGTCGTGGGAACAGATGCTCGCTGACGGTCTCGAGGTTCCTGAAGAACCCCGTCGCTCCTGCCCAGGAACTGCCTCCTGCCACGGCATCCCCGTGAGAACCCTCCTGGCACAGACCACGTGGCTGAAACGCACACGCTGAGCACACCCCGGGTCGGACAGGGCGTGGACCCACGGGAACACACACGCAGCTGTGAGTGGGAACCTGGGAGTCTCCTCGAGAGGATCTCCCGAGCCGGACCCATGCTGACTCCCTGACCGCCCCCCACCCCATTGCACACGCGGGTGCATGCCCAACACCGACGGGCCCCTGCATGCGGGCAGGGCTCAGCGCGGTGGCCTGCTGCCATCAGCACCACCGAAACAAGTCCGATGTGTGGGGGCCACTGTCTGGACGCGGCATGGGGTGAGGGGTGAGCACGGAGCGGCTGGGGGAGGGGCCCTCGGGGACTCGGGTGTGAGGAGGAAGTCGGGGCAGGGGTCCCCAGGAAGCGGTGACTTCACTTCCCTGACCACAGAGCCCAACAGAATTGGAACCCACGTCACCAGGCACCCACATTCCAGGGACGCCCCCCTGCGCAGCTCGTTGCTTTGGACATCGTCCAACCGACACCATGTTCGCATGCTGCCTCCCAAACTCGGGACGGTGGAGACGGAGGACAGCGCGCCCGGCTACCACTTCCCCGCGCTCTGGAGGTCCTTTCAGGGCTGCCCGACGCCTCTGGCCTTTCGGCCGAAAGGAGACTAAGGTGACACCGGGAGGCCAGAGCCGGCCGCCCAGCCCCACACGCTCGCATCGACGGGCGCAGCCACGGGTCCCCTCAACTGCTGGGCTTGTGTGTGTAAGTGTCTTTGTGTGTGTGTGTGTGTGTGTGTGTGTGTGTGTGTGTGTGTGTCTGAGAGCGTGCCTGTGCAGGTATGTGTCTGGAAGGAGGGCTCACGTGCGGTGGGGCCTTCCTGAGCAGGAGCAGGTGGATGAGGGCTAAGATGCCCGGTGGGCAGGTCGCGGTCAAGGTGAAGGCTGGCTGGGTGGGACAGGTGTGGGGGATGTGAGCTCCTGGCCAGGGTCGATCCCCAGAGCCCTGCAGGTGTGGGTCCCGGGACCGGGGGTAGGGCTGGGCAGGCACAGGTCTGGGGCCCATGTGGGAGCAGCAGGGGGACCGGGCAAGAGGAGAGTGGGGTCGGCCGGGCGGGGCTGGGATGGCTCCGGGCCAGCGACCGGTCCCTGTCTTTGCAGAAGGCCACGGAGGAAGAGACGAGGCAGGCGGCCACCACCTCCTCCCTGACCCAGGAGTCCGCAGGCCCAGGAAAGGCTTCCGAGCCTGCCAGGCCACCTGCGGAAGCCGAGCCCCAGGGTGAGAAGGCGGGGCGGGGCTGGGTGCCTGGGTGTGTGCGGGGACGGGTCGGTGCTGGGCCCACAGGGACAAGCCCCACAGGCTGGTGCGGGGCCAGGAGCAAGGACTGGGCTCAGAGCACCCAGCGGGGACACTGCCCTCGGGGAGCCATCCCGCTGAGGGTTCCTTCCCTGGCTGCGGCCTCTCCGCGACGCCCCGCCTGGGTCCTGGGGGCGCCAAGGCACATGCAGAGGCAGGCAAGCGCGGGACCTTCTCTCCTCTCACAGCTGCTCCTGGCAAGGAGCTCGGGCCCCTCCTGACATCAGCAGGAGCTGGGGATTGGGAGACGGTGCCTGCCGCCTCCTCAGCCGGGGACCCGCCGCCAGCAGGTGACCAGGAACCGGGCCCCGCGGAGCCTGACGCTGCCCAGGAAGAGCTGCGGCCTGCTCCTGCCCCAGGCCGTGCTCCTGCTCCTGCTCCTCTCAGGATCCTGCGCCTTCCCCCGTCCCCGCCCGGGCCCCTCATCCTGCCACAGGCCCAGGTCCTGCCCTGCATCCTGCACCAGCCAGCACCACCGCACCTGACCCAGCTGCAAACCCTGCCAGCTGCCCCTGCCCCGTCCCCTGCCCCGGCCTTGGCCACGGCCCCTTCCCCGGCCTGCGCCCCTCTTACTGCCCCACACCCAGCCCCTGCCCCAGCCCCTGCAAGGACTGATTCTCCTTGCCTGGCCCCTGCCCCTTCGCCTGCCACGGAGACAGCTGCTGCCCCTTCCCCTGCCCGTGCCTCTGCCCTTCTTCTTGCCCCACACCCAGCTCGTGTATCTGATCCTGCCCCTTCGCCTGCCCCGACCCAGGCCACGGACACCTCCCCTGTCCCCGCCTGTACCCCTGATCCTGACCCAGTCCCGGCTCGGGCCCTGGATCCTGCGCCAGCCATCGCCGGGACACCTCTCCCAGCTCCAGCCCCTTCCACGGCCCCTTCCCTTGCCCCTGCCAGGATCCCTGCCCCTTGGCCTGCCCCTGCCTCTGCCCCTGCCAGGACCCCTACCCCTTCACCTGCCTGTGACCCTGCTCCTGCCCCAGACCCAGCTCCTGCCCCTTCTCCAAACCCCGCCAGGACCACTGGCCACTCCCCTGCCCCTGCCTCTGCCCTCCTTCCTGCCCCAGGCCCAGTTCCTACCCGGGATCCTGCCCCTGCCCCTGCCCCTGCCCCTGGCCCTGCCCCTGCCCATGCCCATGCCATTGCCTCTGCCCCGATTCCTGCCCCACACGCATGTCCTGCACCTCTTCCTGCCCCTGCCCCTTTCCCTGCCTGGAAGACTGCCCCTTCCCGTGTTCCTCCCTGGGTCCCTGTTCCTGCTCCAGACCCCACCCGTCCTCCTGCTCCTGCCCCTGCCCCTGCCGCTTGCCCACCCCCTTCCCCTGCCCCTCCAAGGACCACTGGCCCTTCCCTTGCCCCTCTCAGGGCCCCTCTGTCTTCGCCTCTCCCTGCCTGGGCCCCTGCTCCTGCCCGAGACCCAGGTCCTGCCCCTGCTCCTGCCCCTTCTCCTGCTCCTGCCTGGGTCCCTCTTGCTGCTCCACACCCAGGCCCTGCCGCTTCCCCGGCCTCGGCCAGGACCGCTGCCCCTCCCTTTGCCCCTCACAGGGCCACTGTCTCTTCCCCTGCCTCTCCCTGTTCCCACCGGACACCTGTTCCAGCCCCACACCCAGCTCCTGCCCCTTGCTCCTGCCCTTTCCCCTGGCCCTGCCTGCACTCCTCTTCCTGGCCCTGACCCAGCTCCAGCCCTGCATGCTGCAGCGGCCGCTCCTGCTGACCCTTTCCGTCCCCTTGCTCCTGCTCCTGCCCCGGTCCCAGCTCTGGCACCAGGCCCAGCTCCTGTGCCGGCCCCTGTCCCAACACCTGCCCCTACACCTGCTCCTGCGGGGCTCCCAGAGCCCCATCCAGAGGCCCCCGCCCTGCGGGGAGAGCTCCCTGGACGGGTACCCTCCGTTCCATGCCCCGACCCCGATGGCCCGCCGCCACGGTTCATCCCCTCCGCCTGGGTTCTTTCTCTCTGCTTCAGTCTCACCATCATCCTAGATTTGCATGCCCTCGACGCTCTCGCCTATCTCTTTTAAATAAAATGCATCGTTTTTCCGTGGAACCCGTGCTCAACCCTAAGTCCGTCCCCGGCGGCGCCGCCCCACCCGCCCCCCCCCCCCACCGCCCCCAACAGCCCAGAACATCGCTGTGGAACAACTCCTTCCCCGAAGGGGACCCTGAGCCCAAGCCCTCCCTGCCCATTGCTCCCCCAGTCCGGCCCCTCGCCACGCCTCAGCTGATTTCTCTCTCCCTTCCTTCCCCTGTTCTGGACGTTTCTGGGAGGGGGATCACTCTGGAGGTGCCCGGGTGTCTGCCCACCTCTTTTCAAAGGGGACTGGGTTTTGTCCTGGGCGTCTTGGACATGGAACTTGCCCCCTGCCATACCGAAAACCCCGAAGGGTTCTAGAGGAGATGGGATCACGGAGGCCCCTTGAGTGCAGAGGGGTCCAAGGTCGGGGCCGTGACCCCTGTTCCCGCCGGGACACCACAGCCTGACCCCAGATGCGACCCGGCAGCTTCCTCCCGGGGCCTGCACACACACCAGGGCGAGGCACACAGCTGGAAGACACACCCCACACGGCATACCCATCGCTCACAACCCAAGGCCAGAGAAAGCTCTCCCCGGCCTCTGGTGCCCCCCAGGCTCCAAGGCACCGGGTCCCACAACGACACAGACCGAAAGCATGCCAGGTGGATGGGGAGGGGGGTGCGGGGGGCCGGCGGCGGACAGGCCACGCGGGGAGCCCGTGTCAGCGATGCGGGAGCTCCCCGGGAAGGCCTCTGGCCAAGGAAACCCTACGGAGGCAGCGCGCGTCCCCCTCAGACCGGCCGGTGTCTGGCCTGAGGACCAGCAGCCCTGGGGAGAACGTGCCGACACGGAGGTCCAGGGCACGTCCCCCGGAGAGAAGGGGGACGGGCACCCCTGTCTGGGACCACAGCGGGCAGCACCCATCCCAGCCCGCAGGGGCACCCATCACCTAGCAGTGCTCGTCCGGGGACTCAGCCCGCCACCTCTGGCACGGTGTTTCACGCCAGAAGGGAGAGAGCAGGGTGAGGCAGTCGGGGAGCGCTCATGCCCAGGGACGTGGACGCCGTCCTCGGTCCCAGTGCTCAGGTGACAACGTCCTGGAGCTAACCGTCCCAGTCTCCTCCGGGGCACCGGATCCGCGAAGCCCCTCCTGAGAGCCCTCCTGCCCCCCCTGCTCCTGGGAACAGTCACAATTGGTGGACGAGGAGGTGGACAGGGTCCAGGATGGCAGAAGGCCATCCAGGATGGCCCAGGAGGAGGAAGGGCAGGACGGCGAGGACAGATGCACCTGCCCTGAGCCACCATCCAGGGTCTGGCCGGGGATGCCCTCGCACCTCCCTCCACCCAAGGACTCCAGAGGCATGGGCCGCACTCCTGGGCTTTCACGGCCTCCCTCCCTCATGCCTTCAGTCCCTCAGTCCTTCCTTCCCTCCCTCCTGCCCTCCCTCCCCCTCTAGGCCTTCCTCTTCTTTCCCTCCCTCCTTTCCTCCCTCTCCCCCAGCTTGACTCCCTCCATTCCTCCCTCACCCAGCAGAGGCTCTGGGGTCCCAGCAGGGAACTGAGCCCTGGGGCTTCATCCGGGAGCAGCCCCAACCACATGGTCCCTGTCCCCGGGGCACTCACGGTCACTGTGGGCGCTGACGGGGCCCGGTCCTCAGGTTGAGCAGCGGGATGGCCACTTGGAATCCGCTGCGGAACACGGGGGCCGGCTGCACAGAGGGCGGAAGAGAACGAGGCTTAGCACTGCCTCCAGAAACATCGAGTCCTCCACGTGACGCCCTGGGCGTCCTCGTGGCCCACCGGCCCCAATCCCCCGAAGCCCCAAAGACGGCGTCGGGCCGTGTTGACTGGGGCTTTGGGGCACCGCTCTTGGGCCCCAGGAACAGCATCGCAGCCAACATCCCCAGGGCCTCCGAGTTTTCCTAAGGACCTCGCAGGTCCTCTGAGCCTGACGTCGTCCTCCTTGGGAAGCAATGTCCTGTCGACCCCCGTGTCTGTCTCCTGCCTCTTCTGGGATCCCTCACGGCCACACCCACCACGTGGGGCTGCCATGACCAGGACACACCCTGTGCCCCGTGGCGGACGCCCGCCTCCAACGCTGGGCCCCTCACAAGCCCGGTGCGCTGGGCCAGGCCTGGGCGCTCGCTCGGGGGTCCCCGGACATCTCCGGTGCAGTGCCCTGAGCCTGCCGGCGCTGGGTCGCCTCAGACCAGCCCGGGAGGCCAGCCGGGGGGCCCCTAGGCCAGGCAGGGAGGCGCCAGGCCAGGAGGTCCGGACGAGCCGCTCCCGGGCCCAGTGTGGGGAGCCCGGGCCGAGGCTGCTCCCCCAACGGAGGAGGACCTGGGCCCAGGGAGCTGAGTGGGGACAGGGCACAATGAGCCCAAGCTGGGCAGAGAGCTCCGGGGGGGGGGGGTGCCTTGACCTCGGGCCCACTGGGAGACCACATCCCCCCCACAGGGCTCGGTCCCCTGGCGGGGGAAGGTGGTCGTCGGGATGTCCAGGCTCCCGGGCTGCACGGCCGGCAGCCGCTGGCTGGCGTGGGAGGAGGCACGGCTGGCGCAGGAGAGAGCGCTCGGCAGAGAGGAGGGGGCAGGTGCTCCCGCGGCGGCAGGTGCCCGAGGGCGGGCTGCAAGCTCCGGCCTCCGCCGGAAGGCAGAGCCGCGCCAGCCCCGGTGCCCCGAGGCCAAGGCCGAGACCCTCTCCAGCATTGGCCACCGCACCCTCTTGTCTCCACCGACAACCCCACTGTGCCGGGTCTCGGCCGCTTGCTGTCTTTGCACCGGACTTGCCATCCTGCCTTGACCGAGCGGCTACCCTCTGTGGACTGAGGTCCAAAACAAGGACCAGAGGGGCCTGGGGGTATCCACGACCTCGCTCAGCCGGTGAGGGACCGGGCGGCCACCATGCCCCAGCTCCCCCTGTGCTTCTGCCTGGAGTCCTGCCCCGGCTTCCTCGGAAGGAGGAACCCCCAGCACCGTGAGTGTGGGCCCCACTTCCCAGGCCGGGCTCTTCACCCACGGCCTCCTCTGCCGCCCTCCCTGCATCGACTATGCCGACAGCAAGGACGAAGATGTGGACGGGACGGCGTGGGAGGACCCCCGCACCCACGGCGGATGGCGGCTCCGAGGATGGGCTCATCCTCAGCTGTGCTCCCGGGAGCCCGGAGCCCGAGGGCACAAGGCCTCCCGCTGCACAAGAAACGATCTCCCGTGGGGGCCGCGGGTCCCCCGGGCTCCGAGCAGGAACCGGAGCTGCCCACATGCGTCCTGCCAAGGAAGGATCAGCCCGGGCTCGCCGGCCCCGTGGCCACACAAGGCTCCTCCTGCCCGCCGGTCCTCCGTGTGGGCTGGCTCACCTTCCCCTCCGCAGGGATGGCCAGGCCCTGGCCTAGCTCGGTCCCCTCCCCCGAAGCACCCCACACACACCCTGGCCGCTGCCGGGTCCGGAACCCCGTTCCCATCGGGCCCCGTGCACGCCCGCACCCACGCAGGGACACACCCACGCACGCGCAGCCCACGACGAGTCCCTCGACCCGTCGTGGGAACAGATGCTCCCTGACGGTCTCGAGGTTCCTGAAGAACCCCGTCGCTCCTGCCCAGGAACTGCCTCCTGCCACGGCATCCCCGTGAGAACCCTCCTGGCACAGACCACGTGGCTGAAACGCACACGCTGAGCACACCCCGGGTCGGACAGGGCGTGGACCCACGGGAACACACACGCAGCTGTGAGTGGGAACCTGGGAGTCTCCTCGGGAGGATCTCCCGAGCCGGACCCATGCTGACTCCCTGACCGCCCCCCACCCCATTGCACACGCGGGTGCATGCCCAACACCGACGGGCCCCTGCATGCGGGCAGGGCTCAGCGCGGTGGCCTGCTGCCATCAGCACCACCGAAACAAGTCCGATGTGTGGGGGCCACTGTCTGGACGCGGCATGGGGTGAGGGGTGAGCACGGAGCGGCTGGGGGAGGGGCCCTCGGGGACTCGGGTGTGAGGAGGAAGTCGGGGCAGGGGTCCCCAGGAAGCGGTGACTTCACTTCCCTGACCACAGAGCCCAACAGAATTGGAACCCACGTCACCAGGCACCCACATTCCAGGGACGCCCCCCTGCGCAGCTCGTTGCTTTGGACATCGTCCAACCGACACCATGTTCGCATGCTGCCTCCCAAACTCGGGACGGTGGAGACGGAGGACAGCGCGCCCGGCTACCACTTCCCCGCGCTCTGGAGGTCCTTTCAGGGCTGCCCGACGCCTCTGGCCTTTCGGCCGAAAGGAGACTAAGGTGACACCGGGAGGCCAGAGCCGGCCGCCCAGCCCCACACGCTCGCATCGACGGGCGCAGCCACGGGTCCCCTCAACTGCTGGGCTTGTGTGTGTAAGTGTCTTTGTGTGTGTGTGTGTGTGTGTGTGTGTGTGTGTGTGTGTGTGTGTCTGAGAGCGTGCCTGTGCAGGTATGTGTCTGGAAGGAGGGCTCACGTGCGGTGGGGCCTTCCTGAGCAGGAGCAGGTGGATGAGGGCTAAGATGCCCGGTGGGCAGGTCGCGGTCAAGGTGAAGGCTGGCTGGGTTGGACAGGTGTGGGGGATGTGAGCTCCTGGCCAGGGTCGATCCCCAGAGCCCTGCAGGTGTGGGTCCCGGGACCGGGGGTAGGGCTGGGCAGGCACAGGTCTGGGGCCCATGTGGGAGCAGCAGGGGGACCGGGCAAGAGGAGAGTGGGGTCGGCCGGGCGGGGCTGGGATGGCTCCGGGCCAGCGACCGGTCCCTGTCTTTGCAGAAGGCCACGGAGGAAGAGACGAGGCAGGCGGCCACCACCTCCTCCCTGACCCAGGAGTCCGCAGGCCCAGGAAAGGCTTCCGAGCCTGCCAGGCCACCTGCGGAAGCCGAGCCCCAGGGTGAGAAGGCGGGGCGGGGCTGGGTGCCTGGGTGTGTGCGGGGACGGGTCGGTGCTGGGCCCACAGGGACAAGCCCCACAGGCTGGTGCGGGGCCAGGAGCAAGGACTGGGCTCAGAGCACCCAGCGGGGACACTGCCCTCGGGGAGCCATCCCGCTGAGGGTTCCTTCCCTGGCTGCGGCCTCTCCGCGACGCCCCGCCTGGGTCCTGGGGGCGCCAAGGCACATGCAGAGGCAGGCAAGCGCGGGACCTTCTCTCCTCTCACAGCTGCTCCTGGCAAGGAGCTCGGGCCCCTCCTGACATCAGCAGGAGCTGGGGATTGGGAGACGGTGCCTGCCGCCTCCTCAGCCGGGGACCCGCCGCCAGCAGGTGACCAGGAACCGGGCCCCGCGGAGCCTGACGCTGCCCAGGAAGAGCTGCGGCCTGCTCCTGCCCCAGGCCGTGCTCCTGCTCCTGCTCCTCTCAGGATCCTGCGCCTTCCCCCGTCCCCGCCCGGGCCCCTCATCCTGCCACAGGCCCAGGTCCTGCCCTGCATCCTGCACCAGCCAGCATCACCGCACCTGACCCAGCTGCAAACCCTGCCAGCTGCCCCTGCCCCGTCCCCTGCCCCGGCCTTGGCCACGGCCCCTTCCCCGGCCTGCGCCCCTCTTACTGCCCCACACCCAGCCCCTGCCCCAGCCCCTGCAAGGACTGATTCTCCTTGCCTGGCCCCTGCCCCTTCGCCTGCCACGGAGACAGCTGCTGCCCCTTCCCCTGCCCGTGCCTCTGCCCTTCTTCTTGCCCCACACCCAGCTCGTGTATCTGATCCTGCCCCTTCGCCTGCCCCGACCCAGGCCACGGACACCTCCCCTGTCCCCGCCTGTACCCCTGATCCTGACCCAGTCCCGGCTCGGGCCCTGGATCCTGCGCCAGCCATCGCCGGGACACCTCTCCCAGCTCCAGCCCCTTCCACGGCCCCTTCCCTTGCCCCTGCCAGGATCCCTGCCCCTTGGCCTGCCCCTGCCTCTGCCCCTGCCAGGACCCCTACCCCTTCACCTGCCTGTGACCCTGCTCCTGCCCCAGACCCAGCTCCTGCCCCTTCTCCAAACCCCGCCAGGACCACTGGCCACTCCCCTGCCCCTGCCTCTGCCCTCCTTCCTGCCCCAGGCCCAGTTCCTACCCGGGATCCTGCCCCTGCCCCTGCCCCTGGCCCTGCCCCTGCCCATGCCCATGCCATTGCCTCTGCCCCGATTCCTGCCCCACACGCATGTCCTGCACCTCTTCCTGCCCCTGCCCCTTTCCCTGCCTGGAAGACTGCCCCTTCCCGTGTTCCTCCCTGGGTCCTTGTTCCTGCTCCAGACCCCACCCGTCCTCCTGCTCCTGCCCCTGCCCCTGCCGCTTGCCCACCCCCTTCCCCTGCCCCTCCAAGGACCACTGGCCCTTCCCTTGCCCCTCTCAGGGCCCCTCTGTCTTCGCCTCTCCCTGCCTGGGCCCCTGCTCCTGCCCGAGACCCAGGTCCTGCCCCTGCTCCTGCCCCTTCTCCTGCTCCTGCCTGGGTCCCTCTTGCTGCTCCACACCCAGGCCCTGCCGCTTCCCCGGCCTCGGCCAGGACCGCTGCCCCTCCCTTTGCCCCTCACAGGGCCACTGTCTCTTCCCCTGCCTCTCCCTGTTCCCACCGGACACCTGCTCCAGCCCCACACCCAGCTCCTGCCCCTTGCTCCTGCCCTTTCCCCTGGCCCTGCCTGCACTCCTCTTCCTGGCCCTGACCCAGCTCCAGCCCTGCATGCTGCAGCGGCCGCTCCTGCTGACCCTTTCCGTCCCCTTGCTCCTGCTCCTGCCCCGGTCCCAGCTCTTGCACCAGGCCCAGCTCCTGTGCCGGCCCCTGTCCCAACACCTGCCCCTACACCTGCTCCTGCGGGGCTCCCAGAGCCCCATCCAGAGGCCCCCGCCCTGCGGGGAGAGCTCCCTGGACGGGTACCCTCCGTTCCATGCCCCGACCCCGATGGCCCGCCGCCACGGTTCATCCCCTCCGCCTGGGTTCTTTCTCTCTGCTTCGGTCTCACCATCATCCTAGCTTTGCATGCCCTCGACGCTCTCGCCTATCTCTTTTAAATAAAATGCATCGTTTTTCTGTGGAACCCGTGGTCAACCCTAAGTCCGTCCCCGGCGGCGCCGCCCCACCCGCCCCCCCCCACCGCCCCCAACAGCCCAGAACATCGCTGTGGAACAACTCCTTCCCCGAAGGGGACCCTGAGCCCAAGCCCTCCCTGCCCATTGCTCCCCCAGTCCGGCCCCTCGCCACGCCTCAGCTGATTTCTCTCTCCCTTCCTTCCCCTGTTCTGGACGTTTCTGGGAGGGGGATCACTCTGGAGGTGCCCGGGTGTCTGCCCACCTCTTTTCAAAGGGGACTGGGTTTTGTCCTGGGCGTCTTGGACATGGAACTTGCCCCCTGCCATACCGAAAACCCCGAAGGGTTCTAGAGGAGATGGGATCACGGAGGCCCCTTGAGTGCAGAGGGGTCCAAGGTCGGGGCCGTGACCCCTGTTCCCGCCGGGACACCACAGCCTGACCCCAGATGCGACCCGGCAGCTTCCTCCCGGGGCCTGCACACACACCAGGGCGAGGCACACAGCTGGAAGACACACCCCACACGGCATACCCATCGCTCACAACCCAAGGCCAGAGAAAGCTCTCCCCGGCCTCTGGTGCCCCCCAGGCTCCAAGGCACCGGGTCCCACAACGACACAGACCGAAAGCATGCCAGGTGGATGGGGAGGGGGGTGCGGGGGGCCGGCGGCGGACAGGCCACGCGGGGAGCCCGTGTCAGCGATGCGGGAGCTCCCCGGGAAGGCCTCTGGCCAAGGAAACCCTACGGAGGCAGCGCGCGTCCCCCTCAGACCGGCCGGTGTCTGGCCTGAGGACCAGCAGCCCTGGGGAGAACGTGCCGACACGGAGGTCCAGGGCACGTCCCCCGGAGAGAAGGGGGACGGGCACCCCTGTCTGGGACCACAGCGGGCAGCACCCATCCCAGCCCGCAGGGGCACCCATCACCTAGCAGTGCTCGTCCGGGGACTCAGCCCGCCACCTCTGGCACGGTGTTTCACGCCAGAAGGGAGAGAGCAGGGTGAGGCAGTCGGGGAGCGCTCATGCCCAGGGACGTGGACGCCGTCCTCGGTCCCAGTGCTCAGGTGACAACGTCCTGGAGCTAACCGTCCCAGTCTCCTCCGGGGCACCGGATCCGCGAAGCCCCTCCTGAGAGCCCTCCTGCCCACCCTGCTCCTGGGAACAGTCACAATTGGTGGACGAGGAGGTGGACAGGGTCCAGGATGGCAGAAGGCCATCCAGGATGGCCCAGGAGGAGGAAGGGCAGGACGGCGAAGACAGATGCACCTGCCCTGAGCCACCATCCAGGGTCTGGCCGGGGATGCCCTCGCACCTCCCTCCACCCAAGGACTCCAGAGGCATGGGCCGCACTCCTGGGCTTTCACGGCCTCCCTCCCTCATGCCTTCAGTCCCTCAGTCCTTCCTTCCCTCCCTCCTGCCCTCCCTCCCCCTCTAGGCCTTCCTCTTCTTTCCCTCCCTCCTTTCCTCCCTCTCCCCCAGCTTGACTCCCTCCATTCCTCCCTCACCCAGCAGAGGCTCTGGGGTCCCAGCAGGGAACTGAGCCCTGGGGCTTCATCCGGGAGCAGCCCCAACCACATGGTCCCTGTCCCCGGGGCACTCACGGTCACTGTGGGCGCTGACGGGGCCCGGTCCTCAGGTTGAGCAGCGGGATGGCCACTTGGAATCCGCTGCGGAACACGGGGGCCGGCTGCACAGAGGGCGGAAGAGAACGAGGCTTAGCACTGCCTCCAGAAACATCGAGTCCTCCACGTGACGCCCTGGGCGTCCTCGTGGCCCACCGGCCCCAATCCCCCGAAGCCCCAAAGACTGCGTCGGGCCGTGTTGACTGGGGCTTTGGGGCACCGCTCTTGGGCCCCAGGAACAGCATCGCAGCCAACATCCCCAGGGCCTCCGAGTTTTCCTAAGGACCTCGCAGGTCCTCTGAGCCTGACGTCGTCCTCCTTGGGAAGCAATGTCCTGTCGACCCCCGTGTCTGTCTCCTGCCTCTTCTGGGATCCCTCACGGCCACACCCACCACGTGGGGCTGCCATGACCAGGACACACCCTGTGCCCCGTGGCGGACGCCCGCCTCCAACGCTGGGCCCCTCACAAGCCCGGTGCGCTGGGCCAGGCCTGGGCGCTCGCTCGGGGGTCCCCGGACATCTCCGGTGCAGTGCCCTGAGCCTGCCGGCGCTGGGTCGCCTCAGACCAGCCCGGGAGGCCAGCCGGGGGGCCCCTAGGCCAGGCAGGGAGGCGCCAGGCCAGGAGGTCCGGACGAGCCGCTCCCGGGCCCAGTGTGGGGAGCCCGGGCCGAGGCTGCTCCCCCAACGGAGGAGGACCTGGGCCCAGGGAGCTGAGTGGGGACAGGGCACAATGAGCCCAAGCTGGGCAGAGAGCTCCGGGGGGGGGGTGCCTTGACCTCGGGCCCACTGGGAGACCACATCCCCCGCACAGGGCTCGGTCCCCTGGCGGGGGAAGGTGGTCGTCGGGATGTCCAGGCTCCCGGGCTGCACGGCCGGCAGCCGCTGGCTGGCGTGGGAGGAGGCACGGCTGGCGCAGGAGAGAGCCCTCGGCAGAGAGGAGGGGGCAGGTGCTCCCGCGGCGGCAGGTGCCCGAGGGCGGGCGGCGTGCGCGGGCCTCCGCCGGAAGGCAGAGCCACGCCAGCCCCGCTGCCCCGAGGCCAAGGCCGAGACCCTCTCCAGCATTGGCCACCGCACCCTCTTGTCTCCACCGACAACCCCACTGTGCCGGGTCTCGGCCGCTTGCTGTCTTTGCACCGGACTTGCCATCCTGCCTTGACCGAGCGGCTACCCTCTGTGGACTGAGGTCCAAAACAAGGACCAGAGGGGCCTGGGGGTATCCACGACCTCGCTCAGCCGGTGAGGGACCGGGCGGCCACCATGCCCCAGCTCCCCCTGTGCTTCTGCCTGGAGTCCTGCCCCGGCTTCCTCGGAAGGAGGAACCCCCAGCACCGTGAGTGTGGGCCCCACTTCCCAGGCCGGGCTCTTCACCCACGGCCCCCTCTGCCGCCCTCCCTGCATCGACTATGCCGACAACAAGGACGAAGATGTGGACGGGACGGCGTGGGAGGACCCCCGCACCCACGGCGGATGGCGGCTCCGAGGATGGGCTCATCCTCAGCTGTGCTCCCGGGAGCCCGGAGCCCGAGGGCACAAGGCCTCCCGCAGCACAAGAAACGATCTCCCGTGGGGGCCGCGGGTCCCCCGGGCTCCGAGCAGGTACCGGAGCTGCCCACATGCGTCCTGCCAAGGAAGGATCAGCCCGGGCTCGCCGGCCCCGTGGCCACAAGGCTCCTCCTGCCCGCCGGTCCTCCGTGTGGGCTGGCTCACCTTCCCCTCAGCAGGGATGGCCAGGCCCTGGCCTAGCTCGGTCCCCTCCCCCGAAGCACCCCACACACACCCTGGCCGCTGCCGGGTCCGGAACCCCGTTCCCATCGGGCCCCGTGCACGCCCGCACCCACGCAGGGACACACCCACGCACGCGCAGCCCACGACGAGTCCCTCGACCCGTCGTGGGAACAGATGCTCGCTGACGGTCTCGAGGTTCCTGAAGAACCCCGTCGCTCCTGCCCAGGAACTGCCTCCTGCCACGGCATCCCCGTGAGAACCCTCCTGGCACAGACCACGTGGCTGAAACGCACACGCTGAGCACACCCCGGGTCGGACAGGGCGTGGACCCACGGGAACACACACGCAGCTGTGAGTGGGAACCTGGGAGTCTCCTCGGGAGGATCTCCCGAGCCGGACCCATGCTGACTCCCTGACCGCCCCCCACCCCATTGCACACGCGGGTGCATGCCCAACACCGACGGGCCCCTGCATGCGGGCAGGGCTCAGCGCGGTGGCCTGCTGCCATCAGCACCACCGAAACAAGTCCGATGTGTGGGGGCCACTGTCTGGACGCGGCATGGGGTGAGGGGTGAGCACGGAGCGGCTGGGGGAGGGGCCCTCGGGGACTCGGGTGTGAGGAGGAAGTCGGGGCAGGGGTCCCCAGGAAGGGGTGACCTCACTTCCCTGACCACAGAGCCCAACAGAATTGGAACCCACGTCACCAGGCACCCACATTCCAGGGACGCCCCCCTGCGCAGCTCGTTGCTTTGGACATCGTCCAACCGACACCATGTTCGCATGCTGCCTCCCAAACTCGGGACGGTGGAGACGGAGGACAGCGCGCCCGGCTACCACTTCCCCGCGCTCTGGAGGTCCTTTCAGGGCTGCCCGACGCCTCTGGCCTTTCGGCCGAAAGGAGACTAAGGTGACACCGGGAGGCCAGAGCCGGCCGCCCAGCCCCACACGCTCGCATCGGCGGGCGCAGCCACGGGTCCCCTCAACTGCTGGGCTTGTGTGTGTAAGTGTCTGTGTGTGTGTGTGTGTGTGTGTGTGTGCTGTGTGTGTGTGTGTGTGTCTGAGAGCGTGCCTGTGCAGGTATGTGTCTGGAAGGAGGGCTCACGTGCGGTGGGGCCTTCCTGAGCAGGAGCAGGTGGATGAGGGCTAAGATGCCCGGTGGGCAGGTCGCGGTCAAGGTGAAGGCTGGCTGGGTGGGACAGGTGTGGGGGATGTGAGCTCCTGGCCAGGGTCGATCCCCAGAGCCCTGCAGGTGTGGGTCCCGGGACCGGGGGTAGGGCTGGGCAGGCACAGGTCTGGGGCCCATGTGGGAGCAGCAGGGGGACCGGGCAAGAGGAGAGTGGGGTCGGCCGGGCGGGGCTGGGATGGCTCCGGGCCAGCGACCGGTCCCTGTCTTTGCAGAAGGCCACGGAGGAAGAGACGAGGCAGGCGGCCACCACCTCCTCCCTGACCCAGGAGTCCGCAGGCCCAGGAAAGGCTTCCGAGCCTGCCAGGCCACCTGCGGAAGCCGAGCCCCAGGGTGAGAAGGCGGGGCGGGGCTGGGTGCCTGGGTGTGTGCGGGGACGGGTCGGTGCTGGGCCAACAGGGACAAGCCCCACAGGCTGGTGCAGGGCCAGGAGCAAGGACTGGGCTCAGAGCACCCAGCGGGGACACTGCCCTCGGGGAGCCATCCCGCTGAGGGTTCCTTCCCTGGCTGCGGCCTCTCCGCGACGCCCCGCCTGGGTCCTGGGGGCGCCAAGGCACATGCAGAGGCAGGCAAGCGCGGGACCTTCTCTCCTCTCACAGCTGCTCCTGGCAAGGAGCTCGGGCCCCTCCTGACATCAGCAGGAGCTGGGGATTGGGAGACGGTGCCTGCCGCCTCCTCAGCCGGGGACCCGCCGCCAGCAGGTGACCAGGAACCGGGCCCCGCGGAGCCTGACGCTGCCCAGGAAGAGCTGCGGCCTGCTCCTGCCCCAGGCCGTGCTCCTGCTCCTGCTCCTCTCAGGATCCTGCGCCTTCCCCCGTCCCCGCCCGGGCCCCTCATCCTGCCACAGGCCCAGGTCCTGCCCTGCATCCTGCACCAGCCAGCACCACCGCACCTGACCCAGCTGCAAAACCCTGCCGCTGCCCCTGCCCCGTCCCCTGCCCCGGCCTTGGCCACGGCCCCTTCCCCGGCCTGCGCCCCTCTTACTGCCCCACACCCAGCCCCTGCCCCAGCCCCTGCAAGGACTGATTCTCCTTGCCTGGCCCCTGCCCCTTCGCCTGCCACGGAGACAGCTGCTGCCCCTTCCCCTGCCCGTGCCTCTGCCCTTCTTCTTGCCCCACACCCAGCTCGTGTATCTGATCCTGCCCCTTCGCCTGCCCCGACCCAGGCCACGGACACCTCCCCTGTCCCCGCCTGTACCCCTGATCCTGACCCAGTCCCGGCTCGGGCCCTGGATCCTGCGCCAGCCATCGCCGGGACACCTCTCCCAGCTCCAGCCCCTTCCACGGCCCCTTCCCTTGCCCCTGCCAGGATCCCTGCCCCTTGGCCTGCCCCTGCCTCTGCCCCTGCCAGGACCCCTACCCCTTCACCTGCCTGTGACCCTGCTCCTGCCCCAGACCCAGCTCCTGCCCCTTCTCCAAACCCCGCCAGGACCACTGGCCACTCCCCTGCCCCTGCCTCTGCCCTCCTTCCTGCCCCAGGCCCAGTTCCTACCCGGGATCCTGCCCCTGCCCCTGCCCCTGGCCCTGCCCCTGCCCATGCCCATGCCATTGCCTCTGCCCCGATTCCTGCCCCACACGCATGTCCTGCACCTCTTCCTGCCCCTGCCCCTTTCCCTGCCTGGAAGACTGCCCCTTCCCGTGTTCCTCCCTGGGTCCCTGTTCCTGCTCCAGACCCCACCCGTCCTCCTGCTCCTGCCCCTGCCCCTGCCGCTTGCCCACCCCCTTCCCCTGCCCCTCCAAGGACCACTGGCCCTTCCCTTGCCCCTCTCAGGGCCCCTCTGTCTTCGCCTCTCCCTGCCTGGGCCCCTGCTCCTGCCCGAGACCCAGGTCCTGCCCCTGCTCCTGCCCCTTCTCCTGCTCCTGCCTGGGTCCCTCTTGCTGCTCCACACCCAGGCCCTGCCGCTTCCCCGGCCTCGGCCAGGACCGCTGCCCCTCCCTTTGCCCCTCACAGGGCCACTGTCTCTTCCCCTGCCTCTCCCTGTTCCCACCGGACACCTGTTCCAGCCCCACACCCAGCTCCTGCCCCTTGCTCCTGCCCTTTCCCCTGGCCCTGCCTGCACTCCTCTTCCTGGCCCTGACCCAGCTCCAGCCCTGCATGCTGCAGCGGCCGCTCCTGCTGACCCTTCCCGTCCCCTTGCTCCTGCTCCTGCCCCGGTCCCAGCTCTTGCACCAGGCCCAGCTCCTGTGCCGGCCCCTGTCCCAACACCAGCCCCTACACCTGCTCCTGCGGGGCTCCCAGAGCCCCATCCAGAGGCCCCCGCCCTGCCGGGAGAGCTCCCTGGACGGGTACCCTCCGTTCCATGCCCCGACCCCGATGGCCCGCCGCCACGGTTCATCCCCTCCGCCTGGGTTCTTTCTCTCTGCTTCGGTCTCACCATCATCCTAGCTTTGCATGCCCTCGACGCTCTCGCCTATCTCTTTTAAATAAAATGCATCGTTTTTCCGTGGAACCCGTGCTCAACCCTAAGTCCGGCCCCGGCGGCGCCGCCCCCGCCGCCCCCCCCCCCCACCGCCCCCAACAGCCCAGAACATCGCTGTGGAACAACTCCTTCCCCGAAGGGGACCCTGAGCCCAAGCACTCCCTGCCCATTGCTCCCCCAGTCCGGCCCCTCGCCACGCCTCAGCTGATTTCTCTCTCCCTTCCTTCCCCTGTTCTGGACGTTTCTGGGAGGGGGATCAATCTGGAGGTGCCCGGGTGTCTGCCCACCTCTTTTCAAAGGGGACTGGGTTTTGTCCTGGGCGTCTTGGACATGGAACTTGCCCCCTGCCATACCGAAAACCCCGAAGGGTTCTAGAGGAGATGGGATCACGGAGGCCCCTTGAGTGCAGAGGGGTCCAAGGTCGGGGCCGTGACCCCTGTTCCCGCCGGGACACCACAGCCTGACCCCAGATGCGACCCGGCAGCTTCCTCCCGGGGCCTGCACACACACCAGGGCGAGGCACACAGCTGGAAGACACACCCCACACGGCATACCCATCGCTCACAACCCAAGGCCAGAGAAAGCTCTCCCCGGCCTCTGGTGCCCCCCAGGCTCCAAGGCACCGGGTCCCACAACGACACAGACCGAAAGCATGCCAGGTGGATGGGGAGGGGGGTGCGGGGGGCCGGCGGCGGACAGGCCACGCGGGGAGCCCGTGTCAGCGATGCGGGAGCTCCCCGGGAAGGCCTCTGGCCAAGGAAACCCTACGGAGGCAGCGCGCGTCCCCCTCAGACCGGCCGGTGTCTGGCCTGAGGACCAGCAGCCCTGGGGAGAACGTGCCGACACGGAGGTCCAGGGCACGTCCCCCGGAGAGAAGGGGGACGGGCACCCCTGTCTGGGACCACAGCGGGCAGCACCCATCCCAGCCCGCAGGGGCACCCATCACCTAGCAGTGCTCGTCCGGGGACTCAGCCCGCCACCTCTGGCACGGTGTTTCACGCCAGAAGGGAGAGAGCAGGGTGAGGCAGTCGGGGAGCGCTCATGCCCAGGGACGTGGACGCCGTCCTCGGTCCCAGTGCTCAGGTGACAACGTCCTGGAGCTAACCGTCCCAGTCTCCTCCGGGGCACCGGATCCGGGAAGCCCCTCCTGAGAGCCCTCCTGCCCCCCCTGCTCCTGGGAACAGTCACAATTGGTGGACGAGGAGGTGGACAGGGTCCAGGATGGCAGAAGGCCATCCAGGATGGCCCAGGAGGAGGAAGGGCAGGACGGCGAGGACAGATGCACCTGCCCTGAGCCACCATCCAGGGTCTGGCCGGGGATGCCCTCGCACCTCCCTCCACCCAAGGACTCCAGAGGCATGGGCCGCACTCCTGGGCTTTCACGGCCTCCCTCCCTCATGCCTTCAGTCCCTCAGTCCTTCCTTCCCTCCCTCCTGCCCTCCCTCCCCCTCTAGGCCTTCCTCTTCTTTCCCTCCCTCCTTTCCTCCCTCTCCCCCAGCTTGACTCCCTCCATTCCTCCCTCACCCAGCAGAGGCTCTGGGGTCCCAGCAGGGAACTGAGCCCTGGGGCTTCATCCGGGAGCAGCCCCAACCACATGGTCCCTGTCCCCGGGGCACTCACGGTCACTGTGGGCGCTGACGGGGCCCGGTCCTCAGGTTGAGCAGCGGGATGGCCACTTGGAATCCGCTGCGGAACACGGGGGCCGGCTGCACAGAGGGCGGAAGAGAACGAGGCTTAGCACTGCCTCCAGAAACATCGAGTCCTCCACGTGACGCCCTGGGCGTCCTCGTGGCCCACCGGCCCCAATCCCCCGAAGCCCCAAAGACTGCGTCGGGCCGTGTTGACTGGGGCTTTGGGGCACCGCTCTTGGGCCCCAGGAACAGCATCGCAGCCAACATCCCCAGGGCCTCCGAGTTTTCCTAAGGACCTCGCAGGTCCTCTGAGCCTGACGTCGTCCTCCTTGGGAAGCAATGTCCTGTCGACCCCCGTGTCTGTCTCCTGCCTCTTCTGGGATCCCTCACGGCCACACCCACCACGTGGGGCTGCCATGACCAGGACACACCCTGTGCCCCGTGGCGGACGCCCGCCTCCAACGCTGGGCCCCTCACAAGCCCGGTGCGCTGGGCCAGGCCTGGGCGCTCGCTCGGGGGTCCCCGGACATCTCCGGTGCAGTGCCCTGAGCCTGCCGGCGCTGGGTCGCCTCAGACCAGCCCGGGAGGCCAGCCGGGGGGCCCCTAGGCCAGGCAGGGAGGCGCCAGGCCAGGAGGTCCGGACGAGCCGCTCCCGGGCCCAGTGTGGGGAGCCCGGGCCGAGGCTGCTCCCCCAACGGAGGAGGACCTGGGCCCAGGGAGCTGAGTGGGGACAGGGCACAATGAGCCCAAGCTGGGCAGAGAGCTCCGGGGGGGGGGTGCCTTGACCTCGGGCCCACTGGGAGACCACATCCCCCGCACAGGGCTCGGTCCCCTGGCGGGGGAAGGTGGTCGTCGGGATGTCCAGGCTCCCGGGCTGCACGGCCGGCAGCCGCTGGCTGGCGTGGGAGGAGGCACGGCTGGCGCAGGAGAGAGCCCTCGGCAGAGAGGAGGGGGCAGGTGCTCCCGCGGCGGCAGGTGCCCGAGGGCGGGCGGCGTGCGCGGGCCTCCGCCGGAAGGCAGAGCCACGCCAGCCCCGCTGCCCCGAGGCCAAGGCCGAGACCCTCTCCAGCATTGGCCACCGCACCCTCTTGTCTCCACCGACAACCCCACTGTGCCGGGTCTCGGCCGCTTGCTGTCTTTGCACCGGACTTGCCATCCTGCCTTGACCGAGCGGCTACCCTCTGTGGACTGAGGTCCAAAACAAGGACCAGAGGGGCCTGGGGGTATCCACGACCTCGCTCAGCCGGTGAGGGACCGGGCGGCCAACATGCCCCAGCTCCCCCTGTGCTTCTGCCTGGAGTCCTGCCCCGGCTTCCTCGGAAGGAGGAACCCCCAGCACCGTGAGTGTGGGCCCCACTTCCCAGGCCGGGCTCTTCACCCACGGCCCCCTCTGCCGCCCTCCCTGCATCGACTATGCCGACAACAAGGACGAAGATGTGGACGGGACGGCGTGGGAGGACCCCCGCACCCACGGCGGATGGCGGCTCCGAGGATGGGCTCATCCTCAGCTGTGCTCCCGGGAGCCCGGAGCCCGAGGGCACAAGGCCTCCCGCAGCACAAGAAACGATCTCCCGTGGGGGCCGCGGGTCCCCCGGGCTCCGAGCAGGTACCGGAGCTGCCCACATGCGTCCTGCCAAGGAAGGATCAGCCCGGGCTCGCCGGCCCCGTGGCCACAAGGCTCCTCCTGCCCGCCGGTCCTCCGTGTGGGCTGGCTCACCTTCCCCTCAGCAGGGATGGCCAGGCCCTGGCCTAGCTCGGTCCCCTCCCCCGAAGCACCCCACACACACCCTGGCCGCTGCCGGGTCCGGAACCCCGTTCCCATCGGGCCCCGTGCACGCCCGCACCCACGCAGGGACACACCCACGCACGCGCAGCCCACGACGAGTCCCTCGACCCGTCGTGGGAACAGATGCTCGCTGACGGTCTCGAGGTTCCTGAAGAACCCCGTCGCTCCTGCCCAGGAACTGCCTCCTGCCACGGCATCCCCGTGAGAACCCTCCTGGCACAGACCACGTGGCTGAAACGCACACGCTGAGCACACCCCGGGTCGGACAGGGCGTGGACCCACGGGAACACACACGCAGCTGTGAGTGGGAACCTGGGAGTCTCCTCGGGAGGATCTCCCGAGCCGGACCCATGCTGACTCCCTGACCGCCCCCCACCCCATTGCACACGCGGGTGCATGCCCAACACCGACGGGCCCCTGCATGCGGGCAGGGCTCAGCGCGGTGGCCTGCTGCCATCAGCACCACCGAAACAAGTCCGATGTGTGGGGGCCACTGTCTGGACGCGGCATGGGGTGAGGGGTGAGCACGGAGCGGCTGGGGGAGGGGCCCTCGGGGACTCGGGTGTGAGGAGGAAGTCGGGGCAGGGGTCCCCAGGAAGCGGTGACTTCACTTCCCTGACCACAGAGCCCAACAGAATTGGAACCCACGTCACCAGGCACCCACATTCCAGGGACGCCCCCCTGCGCAGCTCGTTGCTTTGGACATCGTCCAACCGACACCATGTTCGCATGCTGCCTCCCAAACTCGGGACGGTGGAGACTGAGGACAGCGCGCCCGGCTACCACTTCCCCGCGCTCTGGAGGTCCTTTCAGGGCTGCCCGACGCCTCTGGCCTTTCGGCCGAAAGGAGACTAAGGTGACACCGGGAGGCCAGAGCCGGCCGCCCAGCCCCACACGCTCGCATTGACGGGCGCAGCCACAGGTCCCCTCAACTGCTGGGCTTGTGTGTGTAAGTGTCTTTGTGTGTGTGTGTGTGTGTGTGTGTGTCTGAGAGCGTGCCTGTGCAGGTATGTGTCTGGAAGGAGGGCTCACGTGCGGTGGGGCCTTCCTGAGCAGGAGCAGGTGGATGAGGGCTAAGATGCCCGGTGGGCAGGTCGCGGTCAAGGTGAAGGCTGGCTGGGTGGGACAGGTGTGGGGGATGTGAGCTCCTGGCCAGGGTCGATCCCCAGAGCCCTGCAGGTGTGGGTCCCGGGACCGGGGGTAGGGCTGGGCAGGCACAGGTCTGGGGCCCATGTGGGAGCAGCAGGGGGACCGGGCAAGAGGAGAGTGGGGTCGGCCGGGCGGGGCTGGGATGGCTCCGGGCCAGCGACCGGTCCCTGTCTTTGCAGAAGGCCACGGAGGAAGAGACGAGGCAGGCGGCCACCACCTCCTCCCTGACCCAGGAGTCCGCAGGCCCAGGAAAGGCTTCCGAGCCTGCCAGGCCACCTGCGGAAGCCGAGCCCCAGGGTGAGAAGGCGGGGCGGGGCTGGGTGCCTGGGTGTGTGCGGGGACGGGTCGGTGCTGGGCCAACAGGGACAAGCCCCACAGGCTGGTGCAGGGCCAGGAGCAAGGACTGGGCTCAGAGCACCCAGCGGGGACACTGCCCTCGGGGAGCCATCCCGCTGAGGGTTCCTTCCCTGGCTGCGGCCTCTCCGCGACGCCCCGCCTGGGTCCTGGGGGCGCCAAGGCACATGCAGAGGCAGGCAAGCGCGGGACCTTCTCTCCTCTCACAGCTGCTCCTGGCAAGGAGCTCGGGCCCCTCCTGACATCAGCAGGAGCTGGGGATTGGGAGACGGTGCCTGCCGCCTCCTCAGCCGGGGACCCGCCGCCAGCAGGTGACCAGGAACCGGGCCCCGCGGAGCCTGACGCTGCCCAGGAAGAGCTGCGGCCTGCTCCTGCCCCAGGCCGTGCTCCTGCTCCTGCTCCTCTCAGGATCCTGCGCCTTCCCCCGTCCCCGCCCGGGCCCCTCATCCTGCCACAGGCCCAGGTCCTGCCCTGCATCCTGCACCAGCCAGCACCACCGCACCTGACCCAGCTGCAAAACCCTGCCGCTGCCCCTGCCCCGTCCCCTGCCCCGGCCTTGGCCACGGCCCCTTCCCCGGCCTGCGCCCCTCTTACTGCCCCACACCCAGCCCCTGCCCCAGCCCCTGCAAGGACTGATTCTCCTTGCCTGGCCCCTGCCCCTTCGCCTGCCACGGAGACAGCTGCTGCCCCTTCCCCTGCCCGTGCCTCTGCCCTTCTTCTTGCCCCACACCCAGCTCGTGTATCTGATCCTGCCCCTTCGCCTGCCCCGACCCAGGCCACGGACACCTCCCCTGTCCCCGCCTGTACCCCTGATCCTGACCCAGTCCCGGCTCGGGCCCTGGATCCTGCGCCAGCCATCGCCGGGACACCTCTCCCAGCTCCAGCCCCTTCCACGGCCCCTTCCCTTGCCCCTGCCAGGATCCCTGCCCCTTGGCCTGCCCCTGCCTCTGCCCCTGCCAGGACCCCTACCCCTTCACCTGCCTGTGACCCTGCTCCTGCCCCAGACCCAGCTCCTGCCCCTTCTCCAAACCCCGCCAGGACCACTGGCCACTCCCCTGCCCCTGCCTCTGCCCTCCTTCCTGCCCCAGGCCCAGTTCCTACCCGGGATCCTGCCCCTGCCCCTGCCCCTGGCCCTGCCCCTGCCCATGCCCATGCCATTGCCTCTGCCCCGATTCCTGCCCCACACGCATGTCCTGCACCTCTTCCTGCCCCTGCCCCTTTCCCTGCCTGGAAGACTGCCCCTTCCCGTGTTCCTCCCTGGGTCCCTGTTCCTGCTCCAGACCCCACCCGTCCTCCTGCTCCTGCCCCTGCCCCTGCCGCTTGCCCACCCCCTTCCCCTGCCCCTCCAAGGACCACTGGCCCTTCCCTTGCCCCTCTCAGGGCCCCTCTGTCTTCGCCTCTCCCTGCCTGGGCCCCTGCTCCTGCCCGAGACCCAGGTCCTGCCCCTGCTCCTGCCCCTTCTCCTGCTCCTGCCTGGGTCCCTCTTGCTGCTCCACACCCAGGCCCTGCCGCTTCCCCGGCCTCGGCCAGGACCGCTGCCCCTCCCTTTGCCCCTCACAGGGCCACTGTCTCTTCCCCTGCCTCTCCCTGTTCCCACCGGACACCTGTTCCAGCCCCACACCCAGCTCCTGCCCCTTGCTCCTGCCCTTTCCCCTGGCCCTGCCTGCACTCCTCTTCCTGGCCCTGACCCAGCTCCAGCCCTGCATGCTGCAGCGGCCGCTCCTGCTGACCCTTTCCGTCCCCTTGCTCCTGCTCCTGCCCCGGTCCCAGCTCTGGCACCAGGCCCAGCTCCTGTGCCGGCCCCTGTCCCAACACCTGCCCCTACACCTGCTCCTGCGGGGCTCCCAGAGCCCCATCCAGAGGCCCCCGCCCTGCGGGGAGAGCTCCCTGGACGGGTACCCTCCGTTCCATGCCCCGACCCCGATGGCCCGCCGCCACGGTTCATCCCCTCCGCCTGGGTTCTTTCTCTCTGCTTCAGTCTCACCATCATCCTAGCTTTGCATGCCCTCGACGCTCTCGCCTATCTCTTTTAAATAAAATGCATCGTTTTTCCGTGGAACCCGTGCTCAACCCTAAGTCCGTCCCCGGCGGCGCCGCCCCACCCGCCCCCCCCCCCCACCGCCCCCAACAGCCCAGAACATCGTTGTGGAACAACTCCTTCCCCGAAGGGGACCCTGAGCCCAAGCCCTCCCTGCCCATTGCTCCCCCAGTCCGGCCCCTCGCCACGCCTCAGCTGATTTCTCTCTCCCTTCCTTCCCCTGTTCTGGACGTTTCTGGGAGGGGGATCACTCTGGAGGTGCCCGGGTGTCTGCCCACCTCTTTTCAAAGGGGACTGGGTTTTGTCCTGGGCGTCTTGGAGATGGAACTTGCCCCCTGCCATACCGAAAACCCCGAAGGGTTCTAGAGGAGATGGGATCACGGCGGCCCCTTGAGTGCAGAGGGGTCCAAGGTCGGGGCCGTGACCCCTGTTCCCGCCGGGACACCACAGCCTGACCCCAGATGCGACCCGGCAGCTTCCTCCCGGGGCCTGCACACACACCAGGGCGAGGCACACAGCTGGAAGACACACCCCACACGGCATACCCATCGCTCACAACCCAAGGCCAGAGAAAGCTCTCCCCGGCCTCTGGTGCCCCCCAGGCTCCAAGGCACCGGGTCCCACAACGACACAGACCGAAAGCATGCCAGGTGGATGGGGAGGGGGGTGCGGGGGGCCGGCGGCGGACAGGCCACGCGGGGAGCCCGTGTCAGCGATGCGGGAGCTCCCCGGGAAGGCCTCTGGCCAAGGAAACCCTACGGAGGCAGCGCGCGTCCCCCTCAGACCGGCCGGTGTCTGGCCTGAGGACCAGCAGCCCTGGGGAGAACGTGCCGACACGGAGGTCCAGGGCACGTCCCCCGGAGAGAAGGGGGACGGGCACCCCTGTCTGGGACCACAGCGGGCAGCACCCATCCCAGCCCGCAGGGGCACCCATCACCTAGCAGTGCTCGTCCGGGGACTCAGCCCGCCACCTCTGGCACGGTGTTTCACGCCAGAAGGGAGAGAGCAGGGTGAGGCAGTCGGGGAGCGCTCATGCCCAGGGACGTGGACGCCGTCCTCGGTCCCAGTGCTCAGGTGACAACGTCCTGGAGCTAACCGTCCCAGTCTCCTCCGGGGCACCGGATCCGCGAAGCCCCTCCTGAGAGCCCTCCTGCCCCCCCTGCTCCTGGGAACAGTCACAATTGGTGGACGAGGAGGTGGACAGGGTCCAGGATGGCAGAAGGCCATCCAGGATGGCCCAGGAGGAGGAAGGGCAGGACGGCGAGGACAGATGCACCTGCCCTGAGCCACCATCCAGGGTCTGGCCGGGGATGCCCTCGCACCTCCCTCCACCCAAGGACTCCAGAGGCATGGGCCGCACTCCTGGGCTTTCACGGCCTCCCTCCCTCATGCCTTCAGTCCCTCAGTCCTTCCTTCCCTCCCTCCTGCCCTCCCTCCCCCTCTAGGCCTTCCTCTTCTTTCCCTCCCTCCTTTCCTCCCTCTCCCCCAGCTTGACTCCCTCCATTCCTCCCTCACCCAGCAGAGGCTCTGGGGTCCCAGCAGGGAACTGAGCCCTGGGGCTTCATCCGGGAGCAGCCCCAACCACATGGTCCCTGTCCCCGGGGCACTCACGGTCACTGTGGGCGCTGACGGGGCCCGGTCCTCAGGTTGAGCAGCGGGATGGCCACTTGGAATCCGCTGCGGAACACGGGGGCCGGCTGCACAGAGGGCGGAAGAGAACGAGGCTTAGCACTGCCTCCAGAAACATCGAGTCCTCCACGTGACGCCCTGGGCGTCCTCGTGGCCCACCGGCCCCAATCCCCCGAAGCCCCAAAGACTGCGTCGGGCCGTGTTGACTGGGGCTTTGGGGCACCGCTCTTGGGCCCCAGGAACAGCATCGCAGCCAACATCCCCAGGGCCTCCGAGTTTTCCTAAGGACCTCGCAGGTCCTCTGAGCCTGACGTCGTCCTCCTTGGGAAGCAATGTCCTGTCGACCCCCGTGTCTGTCTCCTGCCTCTTCTGGGATCCCTCACGGCCACACCCACCACGTGGGGCTGCCATGACCAGGACACACCCTGTGCCCCGTGGCGGACGCCCGCCTCCAACGCTGGGCCCCTCACAAGCCCGGTGCGCTGGGCCAGGCCTGGGCGCTCGCTCGGGGGTCCCCGGACATCTCCGGTGCAGTGCCCTGAGCCTGCCGGCGCTGGGTCGCCTCAGACCAGCCCGGGAGGCCAGCCGGGGGGCCCCTAGGCCAGGCAGGGAGGCGCCAGGCCAGGAGGTCCGGACGAGCCGCTCCCGGGCCCAGTGTGGGGAGCCCGGGCCGAGGCTGCTCCCCCAACGGAGGAGGACCTGGGCCCAGGGAGCTGAGTGGGGACAGGGCACAATGAGCCCAAGCTGGGCAGAGAGCTCCGGGGGGGGGGGTGCCTTGACCTCGGGCCCACTGGGAGACCCCATCCCCCCCACAGGGCTCGGTCCCCTGGCGGGGGAAGGTGGTCGTCGGGATGTCCAGGCTCCCGGGCTGCACGGCCGGCAGCCGCTGGCTGGCGTGGGAGGAGGCACGGCTGGCGCAGGAGAGAGCCCTCGGCAGAGAGGAGGGGGCAGGTGCTCCCGCGGCGGCAGATGCCCGAGGGCGGGCGGCGTGCGCCGGCCTCCGCCGGAAGGCAGAGCCGCGCCAGCCCCGGTGCCCCGAGGCCAAGGCCGAGACCCTCTCCAGCATTGGCCACCGCACCCTCTTGTCTCCACCGACAACCCCACTGTGCCGGGTCTCGGCCGCTTGCTGTCTTTGCACCGGACTTGCCATCCTGCCTTGACCGAGCGGCTACCCTCTGTGGACTGAGGTCCAAAACAAGGACCAGAGGGGCCTGGGGGTATCCACGACCTCGCTCAGCCGGTGAGGGACCGGGCGGCCACCATGCCCCAGCTCCCCCTGTGCTTCTGCCTGGAGTCCTGCCCCGGCTTCCTCGGAAGGAGGAACCCCCAGCACCGTGAGTGTGGGCCCCACTTCCCAGGCCGGGCTCTTCACCCACGGCCCCCTCTGCCGCCCTCCCTCCATCGACTATGCCGACAACAAGGACGAAGATGTGGACGGGACGGCGTGGGAGGACCCCCGCACCCACGGCGGATGGCGGCTCCGAGGATGGGCTCATCCTCAGCTGTGCTCCCGGGAGCCCGGAGCCCGAGGGCACAAGGCCTCCCGCTGCACAAGAAACGATCTCCCGTGGGGGCCGCGGGTCCCCCGGGCTCCGAGCAGGAACCGGAGCTGCCCACATGCGTCCTGCCAAGGAAGGATCAGCCCGGGCTCGCCGGCCCCGTGGCCACACAAGGCTCCTCCTGCCCGCCGGTCCTCCGTGTGGGCTGGCTCACCTTCCCCTCAGCAGGGATGGCCAGGCCCTGGCCTAGCTCGGTCCCCTCCCCCGAAGCACCCCACACACACCCTGGCCGCTGCCGGGTCCGGAACCCCGTTCCCATCGGGCCCCGTGCACGCCCGCACCCACGCAGGGACACACCCACGCACGCGCAGCCCACGACGAGTCCCTCGACCCGTCGTGGGAACAGATGCTCGCTGACGGTCTCGAGGTTCCTGAAGAACCCCGTCGCTCCTGCCCAGGAACTGCCTCCTGCCACGGCATCCCCGTGAGAACCCTCCTGGCACAGACCACGTGGCTGAAACGCACACGCTGAGCACACCCCGGGTCGGACAGGGCGTGGACCCACGGGAACACACACGCAGCTGTGAGTGGGAACCTGGGAGTCTCCTCGGGAGGATCTCCCGAGCCGGACCCATGCTGACTCCCTGACCGCCCCCCACGCCATTGCACACGCGGGTGCATGCCCAACACCGACGGGCCCCTGCATGCGGGCAGGGCTCAGCGCGGTGGCCTGCTGCCATCAGCACCACCGAAACAAGTCCGATGTGTGGGGGCCACTGTCTGGACGCGGCATGGGGTGAGGGGTGAGCACGGAGCGGCTGGGGGAGGGGCCCTCGGGGACTCGGGTGTGAGGAGGAAGTCGGGGCAGGGGTCCCCAGGAAGCGGTGACTTCACTTCCCTGACCACAGAGCCCAACAGAATTGGAACCCACGTCACCAGGCACCCACATTCCAGGGACGCCCCCCTGCGCAGCTCGTTGTTTTGGACATCATCCAACCGACACCATGTTAGATGCTGCCTCCCAAACTCGGGACGGTGGAGACGGAGGACAGCGCGCCCGGCTACCACTTCCCCGCGCTCTGGAGGTCCTTTCAGGGCTGCCCGACGCCTCTGGCCTTTCGGCCGAAAGGAGACTAAGGTGACACCGGGAGGCCAGAGCCGGCCGCCCAGCCCCACACGCTCGCATCGACGGGCGCAGCCACGGGTCCCCTCAACTGCTGGGCTTGTGTGTGTAAGTGTCTTTGTGTGTGTGTGTGTGTGTGTGTGTGTGTGTGTGTGTGTGTGTGTCTGAGAGCGTGCCTGTGCAGGTATGTGTCTGGAAGGAGGGCTCACGTGCGGTGGGGCCTTCCTGAGCAGGAGCAGGTGGATGAGGGCTAAGATGCCCGGTGGGCAGGTCGCGGTCAAGGTGAAGGCTGGCTGGGTGGGACAGGTGTGGGGGATGTGAGCTCCTGGCCAGGGTCGATCCCCAGAGCCCTGCAGGTGTGGGTCCCGGGACCGGGGGTAGGGCTGGGCAGGCACAGGTCTGGGGCCCATGTGGGAGCAGCAGGGGGACCGGGCAAGAGGAGAGTGGGGTCGGCCGGGCGGGGCTGGGATGGCTCCGGGCCAGCGACCGGTCCCTGTCTTTGCAGAAGGCCACGAAGGAAGAGACGAGGCAGGCGGCCACCACCTCCTCCCTGACCCAGGAGTCCGCAGGCCCAGGAAAGGCTTCCGAGCCTGCCAGGCCACCTGCGGAAGCCGAGCCCCAGGGTGAGAAGGCGGGGCGGGGCTGGGTGCCTGGGTGTGTGCGGGGACGGGTCGGTGCTGGGCCCACAGGGACAAGCCCCACAGGCTGGTGCGGGGCCAGGAGCAAGGACTGGGCTCAGAGCACCCAGCGGGGACACTGCCCTCGGGGAGCCATCCCGCTGAGGGTTCCTTCCCTGGCTGCGGCCTCTCCGCGACGCCCCGCCTGGGTCCTGGGGGCGCCAAGGCACATGCAGAGGCAGGCAAGCGCGGGACCTTCTCTCCTCTCACAGCTGCTCCTGGCAAGGAGCTCGGGCCCCTCCTGACATCAGCAGGAGCTGGGGATTGGGAGACGGTGCCTGCCGCCTCCTCAGCCGGGGACCCGCCGCCAGCAGGTGACCAGGAACCGGGCCCCGCGGAGCCTGACGCTGCCCAGGAAGAGCTGCGGCCTGCTCCTGCCCCAGGCCGTGCTCCTGCTCCTGCTCCTCTCAGGATCCTGCGCCTTCCCCCGTCCCCGCCCGGGCCCCTCATCCTGCCACAGGCCCAGGTCCTGCCCTGCATCCTGCACCAGCCAGCACCACCGCACCTGACCCAGCTGCAAAACCCTGCCGCTGCCCCTGCCCCGTCCCCTGCCCCGGCCTTGGCCACGGCCCCTTCCCCGGCCTGCGCCCCTCTTACTGCCCCACACCCAGCCCCTGCCCCAGCCCCTGCAAGGACTGATTCTCCTTGCCTGGCCCCTGCCCCTTCGCCTGCCACGGAGACAGCTGCTGCCCCTTCCCCTGCCCGTGCCTCTGCCCTTCTTCTTGCCCCACACCCAGCTCGTGTATCTGATCCTGCCCCTTCGCCTGCCCCGACCCAGGCCACGGACACCTCCCCTGTCCCCGCCTGTACCCCTGATCCTGACCCAGTCCCGGCTCGGGCCCTGGATCCTGCGCCAGCCATCACCGGGACACCTCTCCCAGCTCCAGCCCCTTCCACGGCCCCTTCCCTTGCCCCTGCCAGGATCCCTGCCCCTTGGCCTGCCCCTGCCTCTGCCCCTGCCAGGACCCCTACCCCTTCACCTGCCTGTGACCCTGCTCCTGCCCCAGACCCAGCTCCTGCCCCTTCTCCAAACCCCGCCAGGACCACTGGCCACTCCCCTGCCCCTGCCTCTGCCCTCCTTCCTGCCCCAGGCCCAGTTCCTACCCGGGATCCTGCCCCTGCCCCTGCCCCTGGCCCTGCCCCTGCCCATGCCCATGCCATTGCCTCTGCCCCGATTCCTGCCCCACACGCATGTCCTGCACCTCTTCCTGCCCCTGCCCCTTTCCCTGCCTGGAAGACTGCCCCTTCCCGTGTTCCTCCCTGGGTCCCTGTTCCTGCTCCAGACCCCACCCGTCCTCCTGCTCCTGCCCCTGCCCCTGCCGCTTGCCCACCCCCTTCCCCTGCCCCTCCAAGGACCACTGGCCCTTCCCTTGCCCCTCTCAGGGCCCCTCTGTCTTCGCCTCTCCCTGCCTGGGCCCCTGCTCCTGCCCGAGACCCAGGTCCTGCCCCTGCTCCTGCCCCTTCTCCTGCTCCTGCCTGGGTCCCTCTTGCTGCTCCACACCCAGGCCCTGCCGCTTCCCCGGCCTCGGCCAGGACCGCTGCCCCTCCCTTTGCCCCTCACAGGGCCACTGTCTCTTCCCCTGCCTCTCCCTGTTCCCACCGGACACCTGTTCCAGCCCCACACCCAGCTCCTGCCCCTTGCTCCTGCCCTTTCCCCTGGCCCTGCCTGCACTCCTCTTCCTGGCCCTGACCCAGCTCCAGCCCTGCATGCTGCAGCGGCCGCTCCTGCTGACCCTTTCCGTCCCCTTGCTCCTGCTCCTGCCCCGGTCCCAGCTCTGGCACCAGGCCCAGCTCCTGTGCCGGCCCCTGTCCCAACACCTGCCCCTACACCTGCTCCTGCGGGGCTCCCAGAGCCCCATCCAGAGGCCCCCGCCCTGCGGGGAGAGCTCCCTGGACGGGTACCCTCCGTTCCATGCCCCGACCCCGATGGCCCGCCGCCACGGTTCATCCCCTCCGCCTGGGTTCTTTCTCTCTGCTTCGGTCTCACCATCATCCTAGCTTTGCATGCCCTCGACGCTCTCGCCTATCTCTTTTAAATAAAATGCATCGTTTTTCCGTGGAACCCGTGCTCAACCCTAAGTCCGTCCCCGGCGGCGCCGCCCCCCCCGCCCCCCCCCCACCGCCCCCAACAGCCCAGAACATCGTTGTGGAACAACTCCTTCCCCGAAGGGGACCCTGAGCCCAAGCCCTCCCTGCCCATTGCTCCCCCAGTCCGGCCCCTCGCCACGCCTCAGCTGATTTCTCTCTCCCTTCCTTCCCCTGTTCTGGACGTTTCTGGGAGGGGGATCACTCTGGAGGTGCCCGGGTGTCTGCCCACCTCTTTTCAAAGGGGACTGGGTTTTGTCCTGGGCGTCTTGGAGATGGAACTTGCCCCCTGCCATACCGAAAACCCCGAAGGGTTCTAGAGGAGATGGGATCACGGAGGCCCCTTGAGTGCAGAGGGGTCCAAGGTCGGGGCCGTGACCCCTGTTCCCGCCGGGACACCACAGCCTGACCCCAGATGCGACCCGGCAGCTTCCTCCCGGGGCCTGCACACACACCAGGGCGAGGCACACAGCTGGAAGACACACCCCACACGGCATACCCATCGCTCACAACCCAAGGCCAGAGAAAGCTCTCCCCGGCCTCTGGTGCCCCCCAGGCTCCAAGGCACCGGGTCCCACAACGACACAGACCGAAAGCATGCCAGGTGGATGGGGAGGGGGGTGCGGGGGGCCGGCGGCGGACAGGCCACGCGGGGAGCCCGTGTCAGCGATGCGGGAGCTCCCCGGGAAGGCCTCTGGCCAAGGAAACCCTACGGAGGCAGCGCGCGTCCCCCTCTGACCGGCCGGTGTCTGGCCTGAGGACCAGCAGCCCTGGGGAGAACGTGCCGACACGGAGGTCCAGGGCACGTCCCCCGGAGAGAAGGGGGACGGGCACCCCTGTCTGGGACCACAGCGGGCAGCACCCATCCCAGCCCGCAGGGGCACCCATCACCTAGCAGTGCTCGTCCGGGGACTCAGCCCGCCACCTCTGGCACGGTGTTTCACGCCAGAAGGGAGAGAGCAGGGTGAGGCAGTCGGGGAGCGCTCATGCCCAGGGACGTGGACGCCGTCCTCGGTCCCAGTGCTCAGGTGACAACGTCCTGGAGCTAACCGTCCCAGTCTCCTCCGGGGCACCGGATCCGCGAAGCCCCTCCTGAGAGCCCTCCTGCCCCCCCTGCTCCTGGGAACAGTCACAATTGGTGGACGAGGAGGTGGACAGGGTCCAGGATGGCAGAAGGCCATCCAGGATGGCCCAGGAGGAGGAAGGGCAGGACGGCGAGGACAGATGCACCTGCCCTGAGCCACCATCCAGGGTCTGGCCGGGGATGCCCTCGCACCTCCCTCCACCCAAGGACTCCAGAGGCATGGGCCGCACTCCTGGGCTTTCACGGCCTCCCTCCCTCATGCCTTCAGTCCCTCAGTCCTTCCTTCCCTCCCTCCTGCCCTCCCTCCCCCTCTAGGCCTTCCTCTTCTTTCCCTCCCTCCTTTCCTCCCTCTCCCCCAGCTTGACTCCCTCCATTCCTCCCTCACCCAGCAGAGGCTCTGGGGTCCCAGCAGGGAACTGAGCCCTGGGGCTTCATCCGGGAGCAGCCCCAACCACATGGTCCCTGTCCCCGGGGCACTCACGGTCACTGTGGGCGCTGACGGGGCCCGGTCCTCAGGTTGAGCAGCGGGATGGCCACTTGGAATCCGCTGCGGAACACGGGGGCCGGCTGCACAGAGGGCGGAAGAGAACGAGGCTTAGCACTGCCTCCAGAAACATCGAGTCCTCCACGTGACGCCCTGGGCGTCCTCGTGGCCCACCGGCCCCAATCCCCCGAAGCCCCAAAGACTGCGTCGGGCCGTGTTGACTGGGGCTTTGGGGCACCGCTCTTGGGCCCCAGGAACAGCATCGCAGCCAACATCCCCAGGGCCTCCGAGTTTTCCTAAGGACCTCGCAGGTCCTCTGAGCCTGACGTCGTCCTCCTTGGGAAGCAATGTCCTGTCGACCCCCGTGTCTGTCTCCTGCCTCTTCTGGGATCCCTCACGGCCACACCCACCACGTGGGGCTGCCATGACCAGGACACACCCTGTGCCCCGTGGCGGACGCCCGCCTCCAACGCTGGGCCCCTCACAAGCCCGGTGCGCTGGGCCAGGCCTGGGCGCTCGCTCGGGGGTCCCCGGACATCTCCGGTGCAGTGCCCTGAGCCTGCCGGCGCTGGGTCGCCTCAGACCAGCCCGGGAGGCCAGCCGGGGGGCCCCTAGGCCAGGCAGGGAGGCGCCAGGCCAGGAGGTCCGGACGAGCCGCTCCCGGGCCCAGTGTGGGGAGCCCGGGCCGAGGCTGCTCCCCCAACGGAGGAGGACCTGGGCCCAGGGAGCTGAGTGGGGACAGGGCACAATGAGCCCAAGCTGGGCAGAGAGCTCCGGGGGGGGGGGTGCCTTGACCTCGGGCCCACTGGGAGACCCCATCCCCCCCACAGGGCTCGGTCCCCTGGCGGGGGAAGGTGGTCGTCGGGATGTCCAGGCTCCCGGGCTGCACGTCCGTCAGCCGCTGGCTGGCGTGGGAGGAGGCACGGCTGGCACAGGAGAGAGCCCTCGGCAGAGAGGAGGGGGCAGGTGCTCCCGCGGCGGCAGGTGCCCGAGGGCGGGCGGCGTGCGCCGGCCTCCGCCGGAAGGCAGAGCCGCGCCAGCCCCGGTGCCCCGAGGCCAAGGCCGAGACCCTCTCCAGCATTGGCCACCGCACCCTCTTGTCTCCACCGACAACCCCACTGTGCCGGGTCTCGGCCGCTTGCTGTCTTTGCACCGGACTTGCCATCCTGCCTTGACCGAGCGGTTACCCTCTGTGGACTGAGGTCCAAAACAAGGACCAGAGGGGCCTGGGGGTATCCACGACCTCGCTCAGCCGGTGAGGGACCGGGCGGCCACCATGCCCCAGCTCCCCCTGTGCTTCTGCCTGGAATCCTGCCCCGGCTTCCTCGGAAGGAGGAACCCCCAGCACCGTGAGTGTGGGCCCCACTTCCCAGGCCGGGCTCTTCACCCACGGCCCCCTCTGCCGCCCTCCCTGCATCGACTATGCCGACAACAAGGACGAAGATGTGGACGGGACGGCGTGGGAGGACCCCCGCACCCACGGCGGATGGCGGCTCCGAGGATGGGCTCATCCTCAGCTGTGCTCCCGGGAGCCCGGAGCCCGAGGGCACAAGGCCTCCCGCTGCACAAGAAACGATCTCCCGTGGGGGCCGCGGGTCCCCCGGGCTCCGAGCAGGAACCGGAGCTGCCCACATGCGTCCTGCCAAGGAAGGATCAGCCCGGGCTCGCCGGCCCCGTGGCCACACAAGGCTCCTCCTGCTCGCCGGTCCTCCGTGTGGGCTGGCTCACCTTCCCCTCAGCAGGGATGGCCAGGCCCTGGCCTAGCTCGGTCCCCTCCCCCGAAGCACCCCACACACACCCTGGCCGCTGCCGGGTCCGGAACCCCGTTCCCATCGGGCCCCGTGCACGCCCGCACCCACGCAGGGACACACCCACGCACGCGCAGCCCACGACGAGTCCCTCGACCCGTCGTGGGAACAGATGCTCGCTGACGGTCTCGAGGTTCCTGAAGAACCCCGTCGCTCCTGCCCAGGAACTGCCTCCTGCCACGGCATCCCCGTGAGAACCCTCCTGGCACAGACCACGTGGCTGAAACGCACACGCTGAGCACACCCCGGGTCGGACAGGGCGTGGACCCACGGGAACACACACGCAGCTGTGAGTGGGAACCTGGGAGTCTCCTCGGGAGGATCTCCCGAGCCGGACCCATGCTGACTCCCTGACCGCCCCCCACCCCATTGCACACGCGGGTGCATGCCCAACACCGACGGGCCCCTGCATGCGGGCAGGGCTCAGCGCGGTGGCCTGCTGCCATCAGCACCACCGAAACAAGTCCGATGTGTGGGGGCCACTGTCTGGACGCGGCATGGGGTGAGGGGTGAGCACGGAGCGGCTGGGGGAGGGGCCCTCGGGGACTCGGGTGTGAGGAGGAAGTCGGGGCAGGGGTCCCCAGGAAGCGGTGACTTCACTTCCCTGACCACAGAGCCCAACAGAATTGGAACCCACGTCACCAGGCACCCACATTCCAGGGACGCCCCCCTGCGCAGCTCGTTGTTTTGGACATCGTCCAACCGACACCATGTTCGCATGCTGCCTCCCAAACTCGGGACGGTGGAGACGGAGGACAGCGCGCCCGGCTACCACTTCCCCGCGCTCTGGAGGTCCTTTCAGGGCTGCCCGACGCCTCTGGCCTTTCGGCCGAAAGGAGACTAAGGTGACACCGGGAGGCCAGAGCCGGCCGCCCAGCCCCACACGCTCGCATCGACGGGCGCAGCCACGGGTCCCCTCAACTGCTGGGCTTGTGTGTGTAAGTGTCTTTGTGTGTGTGTGTGTGTGTGTGTGTGTGTGTGTGTGTGTGTGTCTGAGAGCGTGCCTGTGCAGGTATGTGTCTGGAAGGAGGGCTCACGTGCGGTGGGGCCTTCCTGAGCAGGAGCAGGTGGATGAGGGCTAAGATGCCCGGTGGGCAGGTCGCGGTCAAGGTGAAGGCTGGCTGGGTGGGACAGGTGTGGGGGATGTGAGCTCCTGGCCAGGGTCGATCCCCAGAGCCCTGCAGGTGTGGGTCCCGGGACCGGGGGTAGGGCTGGGCAGGCACAGGTCTGGGGCCCATGTGGGATCAGCAGGGGGACCGGGCAAGAGGAGAGTGGGGTCGGCCGGGCGGGGCTGGGATGGCTCCGGGCCAGCGACCGGTCCCTGTCTTTGCAGAAGGCCACGGAGGAAGAGACGAGGCAGGCGGCCACCACCTCCTCCCTGACCCAGGAGTCCGCAGGCCCAGGAAAGGCTTCCGAGCCTGCCAGGCCACCTGCGGAAGCCGAGCCCCAGGGTGAGAAGGCGGGGCGGGGCTGGGTGCCTGGGTGTGTGCGGGGACGGGTCGGTGCTGGGCCCACAGGGACAAGCCCCACAGGCTGGTGCGGGGCCAGGAGCAAGGACTGGGCTCAGAGCACCCAGCGGGGACACTGCCCTCGGGGAGCCATCCCGCTGAGGGTTCCTTCCCTGGCTGCGGCCTCTCCGCGACGCCCCGCCTGGGTCCTGGGGGCGCCAAGGCACATGCAGAGGCAGGCAAGCGCGGGACCTTCTCTCCTCTCACAGCTGCTCCTGGCAAGGAGCTCGGGCCCCTCCTGACATCAGCAGGAGCTGGGGATTGGGAGAAGGTGCCTGCCGCCTCCTCAGCCGGGGACCCGCCGCCAGCAGGTGACCAGGAACCGGGCCCCGCGGAGCCTGACGCTGCCCAGGAAGAGCTGCGGCCTGCTCCTGCCCCAGGCCGTGCTCCTGCTCCTGCTCCTCTCAGGATCCTGCGCCTTCCCCCGTCCCCGCCCGGGCCCCTCATCCTGCCACAGGCCCAGGTCCTGCCCTGCATCCTGCACCAGCCAGCACCACCGCACCTGACCCAGCTGCAAAACCCTGCCGCTGCCCCTGCCCCGTCCCCTGCCCCGGCCTTGGCCACGGCCCCTTCCCCGGCCTGCGCCCCTCTTACTGCCCCACACCCAGCCCCTGCCCCAGCCCCTGCAAGGACTGATTCTCCTTGCCTGGCCCCTGCCCCTTCGCCTGCCACGGAGACAGCTGCTGCCCCTTCCCCTGCCCGTGCCTCTGCCCTTCTTCTTGCCCCACACCCAGCTCGTGTATCTGATCCTGCCCCTTCGCCTGCCCCGACCCAGGCCACGGACACCTCCCCTGTCCCCGCCTGTACCCCTGATCCTGACCCAGTCCCGGCTCGGGCCCTGGATCCTGCGCCAGCCATCGCCGGGACACCTCTCCCAGCTCCAGCCCCTTCCACGGCCCCTTCCCTTGCCCCTGCCAGGATCCCTGCCCCTTGGCCTGCCCCTGCCTCTGCCCCTGCCAGGACCCCTACCCCTTCACCTGCCTGTGACCCTGCTCCTGCCCCAGACCCAGCTCCTGCCCCTTCTCCAAACCCCGCCAGGACCACTGGCCACTCCCCTGCCCCTGCCTCTGCCCTCCTTCCTGCCCCAGGCCCAGTTCCTACCCGGGATCCTGCCCCTGCCCCTGCCCCTGGCCCTGCCCCTGCCCATGCCCATGCCATTGCCTCTGCCCCGATTCCTGCCCCACACGCATGTCCTGCACCTCTTCCTGCCCCTGCCCCTTTCCCTGCCTGGAAGACTGCCCCTTCCCGTGTTCCTCCCTGGGTCCCTGTTCCTGCTCCAGACCCCACCCGTCCTCCTGCTCCTGCCCCTGCCCCTGCCGCTTGCCCACCCCCTTCCCCTGCCCCTCCAAGGACCACTGGCCCTTCCCTTGCCCCTCTCAGGGCCCCTCTGTCTTCGCCTCTCCCTGCCTGGGCCCCTGCTCCTGCCCGAGACCCAGGTCCTGCCCCTGCTCCTGCCCCTTCTCCTGCTCCTGCCTGGGTCCCTCTTGCTGCTCCACACCCAGGCCCTGCCGCTTCCCCGGCCTCGGCCAGGACCGCTGCCCCTCCCTTTGCCCCTCACAGGGCCACTGTCTCTTCCCCTGCCTCTCCCTGTTCCCACCGGACACCTGTTCCAGCCCCACACCCAGCTCCTGCCCCTTGCTCCTGCCCTTTCCCCTGGCCCTGCCTGCACTCCTCTTCCTGGCCCTGACCCAGCTCCAGCCCTGCATGCTGCAGCGGCCGCTCCTGCTGACCCTTTCCGTCCCCTTGCTCCTGCTCCTGCCCCGGTCCCAGCTCTGGCACCAGGCCCAGCTCCTGTGCCGGCCCCTGTCCCAACACCTGCCCCTACACCTGCTCCTGCGGGGCTCCCAGAGCCCCATCCAGAGGCCCCCGCCCTGCGGGGAGAGCTCCCTGGACGGGTACCCTCCGTTCCATGCCCCGACCCCGATGGCCCGCCGCCACGGTTCATCCCCTCCGCCTGGGTTCTTTCTCTCTGCTTCGGTCTCACCATCATCCTAGCTTTGCATGCCCTCGACGCTCTCGCCTATCTCTTTTAAATAAAATGCATCGTTTTTCCGTGGAACCCGTGCTCAACCCTAAGTCCGTCCCCGGCGGTGCCGCCCCACCCGCCCCCCCCCCCACCGCCCCCAACAGCCCAGAACATCGCTGTGGAACAACTCCTTCCCCGAAGGGGACCCTGAGCCCAAGCCCTCCCTGCCCATTGCTCCCCCAGTCCGGCCCCTCGCCACGCCTCAGCTGATTTCTCTCTCCCTTCCTTCCCCTGTTCTGGACGTTTCTGGGAGGGGGATCACTCTGGAGGTGCCCGGGTGTCTGCCCACCTCTTTTCAAAGGGGACTGGGTTTTGTCCTGGGCGTCTTGGAGATGGAACTTGCCCCCTGCCATACCGAAAACCCCGAAGGGTTCTAGAGGAGATGGGATCACGGAGGCCCCTTGAGTGCAGAGGGGTCCAAGGTCGGGGCCGTGACCCCTGTTCCCGCCGGGACACCACAGCCTGACCCCAGATGCGACCCGGCAGCTTCCTCCCGGGGCCTGCACACACACCAGGGCGAGGCACACAGCTGGAAGACACACCCCACACGGCATACCCATCGCTCACAACCCAAGGCCAGAGAAAGCTCTCCCCGGCCTCTGGTGCCCCCCAGGCTCCAAGGCACCGGGTCCCACAACGACACAGACCGAAAGCATGCCAGGTGGATGGGGAGGGGGGTGCGGGGGGCCGGCGGCGGACAGGCCACGCGGGGAGCCCGTGTCAGCGATGCGGGAGCTCCCCGGGAAGGCCTCTGGCCAAGGAAACCCTACGGAGGCAGCGCGCGTCCCCCTCTGACCGGCCGGTGTCTGGCCTGAGGACCAGCAGCCCTGGGGAGAACGTGCCGACACGGAGGTCCAGGGCACGTCCCCCGGAGAGAAGGGGGACGGGCACCCCTGTCTGGGACCACAGCGGGCAGCACCCATCCCAGCCCGCAGGGGCACCCATCACCTAGCAGTGCTCGTCCGGGGACTCAGCCCGCCACCTCTGGCACGGTGTTTCACGCCAGAAGGGAGAGAGCAGGGTGAGGCAGTCGGGGAGCGCTCATGCCCAGGGACGTGGACGCCGTCCTCGGTCCCAGTGCTCAGGTGACAACGTCCTGGAGCTAACCGTCCCAGTCTCCTCCGGGGCACCGGATCCGCGAAGCCCCTCCTGAGAGCCCTCCTGCCCCCCCTGCTCCTGGGAACAGTCACAATTGGTGGACGAGGAGGTGGACAGGGTCCAGGATGGCAGAAGGCCATCCAGGATGGCCCAGGAGGAGGAAGGGCAGGACGGCGAGGACAGATGCACCTGCCCTGAGCCACCATCCAGGGTCTGGCCGGGGATGCCCTCGCACCTCCCTCCACCCAAGGACTCCAGAGGCATGGGCCGCACTCCTGGGCTTTCACGGCCTCCCTCCCTCATGCCTTCAGTCCCTCAGTCCTTCCTTCCCTCCCTCCTGCCCTCCCTCCCCCTCTAGGCCTTCCTCTTCTTTCCCTCCCTCCTTTCCTCCCTCTCCCCCAGCTTGACTCCCTCCATTCCTCCCTCACCCAGCAGAGGCTCTGGGGTCCCAGCAGGGAACTGAGCCCTGGGGCTTCATCCGGGAGCAGCCCCAACCACATGGTCCCTGTCCCCGGGGCACTCACGGTCACTGTGGGCGCTGACGGGGCCCGGTCCTCAGGTTGAGCAGCGGGATGGCCACTTGGAATCCGCTGCGGAACACGGGGGCCGGCTGCACAGAGGGCGGAAGAGAACGAGGCTTAGCACTGCCTCCAGAAACATCGAGTCCTCCACGTGACGCCCTGGGCGTCCTCGTGGCCCACCGGCCCCAATCCCCCGAAGCCCCAAAGACTGCGTCGGGCCGTGTTGACTGGGGCTTTGGGGCACCGCTCTTGGGCCCCAGGAACAGCATCGCAGCCAACATCCCCAGGGCCTCCGAGTTTTCCTAAGGACCTCGCAGGTCCTCTGAGCCTGACGTCGTCCTCCTTGGGAAGCAATGTCCTGTCGACCCCCGTGTCTGTCTCCTGCCTCTTCTGGGATCCCTCACGGCCACACCCACCACGTGGGGCTGCCATGACCAGGACACACCCTGTGCCCCGTGGCGGACGCCCGCCTCCAACGCTGGGCCCCTCACAAGCCCGGTGCGCTGGGCCAGGCCTGGGCGCTCGCTCGGGGGTCCCCGGACATCTCCGGTGCAGTGCCCTGAGCCTGCCGGCGCTGGGTCGCCTCAGACCAGCCCGGGAGGCCAGCCGGGGGGCCCCTAGGCCAGGCAGGGAGGCGCCAGGCCAGGAGGTCCGGACGAGCCGCTCCCGGGCCCAGTGTGGGGAGCCCGGGCCGAGGCTGCTCCCCCAACGGAGGAGGACCTGGGCCCAGGGAGCTGAGTGGGGACAGGGCACAATGAGCCCAAGCTGGGCAGAGAGCTCCGGGGGTGGTGGTGCCTTGACCTCGGGCCCACTGGGAGACCCCATCCCCCCCACAGGGCTCGGTCCCCTGGCGGGGGAAGGTGGTCGTCGGGATGTCCAGGCTCCCGGGCTGCACGGCCGTCAGCCGCTGGCTGGCGTGGGAGGAGGCACGGCTGGCACAGGAGAGAGCCCTCGGCAGAGAGGAGGGGGCAGGTGCTCCCGCGGCGGCAGGTGCCCGAGGGCGGGCGGCGTGCGCCGGCCTCCGCCGGAAGGCAGAGCCGCGCCAGCCCCGGTGCCCCGAGGCCAAGGCCGAGACCCTCTCCAGCATTGGCCACCGCACCCTCTTGTCTCCACCGACAACCCCACTGTGCCGGGTCTCGGCCGCTTGCTGTCTTTGCACCGGACTTGCCATCCTGCCTTGACCGAGCGGTTACCCTCTGTGGACTGAGGTCCAAAACAAGGACCAGAGGGGCCTGGGGGTATCCACGACCTCGCTCAGCCGGTGAGGGACCGGGCGGCCACCATGCCCCAGCTCCCCCTGTGCTTCTGCCTGGAATCCTGCCCCGGCTTCCTCGGAAGGAGGAACCCCCAGCACCGTGAGTGTGGGCCCCACTTCCCAGGCCGGGCTCTTCACCCACGGCCCCCTCTGCCGCCCTCCCTGCATCGACTATGCCGACAACAAGGACGAAGATGTGGACGGGACGGCGTGGGAGGACCCCCGCACCCACGGCGGATGGCGGCTCCGAGGATGGGCTCATCCTCAGCTGTGCTCCCGGGAGCCCGGAGCCCGAGGGCACAAGGCCTCCCGCTGCACAAGAAACGATCTCCCGTGGGGGCCGCGGGTCCCCCGGGCTCCGAGCAGGAACCGGAGCTGCCCACATGCGTCCTGCCAAGGAAGGATCAGCCCGGGCTCGCCGGCCCCGTGGCCACACAAGGCTCCTCCTGCTCGCCGGTCCTCCGTGTGGGCTGGCTCACCTTCCCCTCAGCAGGGATGGCCAGGCCCTGGCCTAGCTCGGTCCCCTCCCCCGAAGCACCCCACACACACCCTGGCCGCTGCCGGGTCCGGAACCCCGTTCCCATCGGGCCCCGTGCACGCCCGCACCCACGCAGGGACACACCCACGCACGCGCAGCCCACGACGAGTCCCTCGACCCGTCGTGGGAACAGATGCTCGCTGACGGTCTCGAGGTTCCTGAAGAACCCCGTCGCTCCTGCCCAGGAACTGCCTCCTGCCACGGCATCCCCGTGAGAACCCTCCTGGCACAGACCACGTGGCTGAAACGCACACGCTGAGCACACCCCGGGTCGGACAGGGCGTGGACCCACGGGAACACACACGCAGCTGTGAGTGGGAACCTGGGAGTCTCCTCGGGAGGATCTCCCGAGCCGGACCCATGCTGACTCCCTGACCGCCCCCCACCCCATTGCACACGCGGGTGCATGCCCAACACCGACGGGCCCCTGCATGCGGGCAGGGCTCAGCGCGGTGGCCTGCTGCCATCAGCACCACCGAAACAAGTCCGATGTGTGGGGGCCACTGTCTGGACGCGGCATGGGGTGAGGGGTGAGCACGGAGCGGCTGGGGGAGGGGCCCTCGGGGACTCGGGTGTGAGGAGGAAGTCGGGGCAGGGGTCCCCAGGAAGCGGTGACTTCACTTCCCTGACCACAGAGCCCAACAGAATTGGAACCCACGTCACCAGGCACCCACATTCCAGGGACGCCCCCCTGCGCAGCTCGTTGTTTTGGACATCGTCCAACCGACACCATGTTCGCATGCTGCCTCCCAAACTCGGGACGGTGGAGACGGAGGACAGCGCGCCCGGCTACCACTTCCCCGCGCTCTGGAGGTCCTTTCAGGGCTGCCCGACGCCTCTGGCCTTTCGGCCGAAAGGAGACTAAGGTGACACCGGGAGGCCAGAGCCGGCCGCCCAGCCCCACACGCTCGCATCGACGGGCGCAGCCACGGGTCCCCTCAACTGCTGGGCTTGTGTGTGTAAGTGTCTTTGTGTGTGTGTGTGTGTGTGTGTGTGTGTGTGTGTGTGTGTGTCTGAGAGCGTGCCTGTGCAGGTATGTGTCTGGAAGGAGGGCTCACGTGCGGTGGGGCCTTCCTGAGCAGGAGCAGGTGGATGAGGGCTAAGATGCCCGGTGGGCAGGTCGCGGTCAAGGTGAAGGCTGGCTGGGTGGGACAGGTGTGGGGGATGTGAGCTCCTGGCCAGGGTCGATCCCCAGAGCCCTGCAGGTGTGGGTCCCGGGACCGGGGGTAGGGCTGGGCAGGCACAGGTCTGGGGCCCATGTGGGATCAGCAGGGGGACCGGGCAAGAGGAGAGTGGGGTCGGCCGGGCGGGGCTGGGATGGCTCCGGGCCAGCGACCGGTCCCTGTCTTTGCAGAAGGCCACGGAGGAAGAGACGAGGCAGGCGGCCACCACCTCCTCCCTGACCCAGGAGTCCGCAGGCCCAGGAAAGGCTTCCGAGCCTGCCAGGCCACCTGCGGAAGCCGAGCCCCAGGGTGAGAAGGCGGGGCGGGGCTGGGTGCCTGGGTGTGTGCGGGGACGGGTCGGTGCTGGGCCCACAGGGACAAGCCCCACAGGCTGGTGCGGGGCCAGGAGCAAGGACTGGGCTCAGAGCACCCAGCGGGGACACTGCCCTCGGGGAGCCATCCCGCTGAGGGTTCCTTCCCTGGCTGCGGCCTCTCCGCGACGCCCCGCCTGGGTCCTGGGGGCGCCAAGGCACATGCAGAGGCAGGCAAGCGCGGGACCTTCTCTCCTCTCACAGCTGCTCCTGGCAAGGAGCTCGGGCCCCTCCTGACATCAGCAGGAGCTGGGGATTGGGAGAAGGTGCCTGCCGCCTCCTCAGCCGGGGACCCGCCGCCAGCAGGTGACCAGGAACCGGGCCCCGCGGAGCCTGACGCTGCCCAGGAAGAGCTGCGGCCTGCTCCTGCCCCAGGCCGTGCTCCTGCTCCTGCTCCTCTCAGGATCCTGCGCCTTCCCCCGTCCCCGCCCGGGCCCCTCATCCTGCCACAGGCCCAGGTCCTGCCCTGCATCCTGCACCAGCCAGCACCACCGCACCTGACCCAGCTGCAAAACCCTGCCGCTGCCCCTGCCCCGTCCCCTGCCCCGGCCTTGGCCACGGCCCCTTCCCCGGCCTGCGCCCCTCTTACTGCCCCACACCCAGCCCCTGCCCCAGCCCCTGCAAGGACTGATTCTCCTTGCCTGGCCCCTGCCCCTTCGCCTGCCACGGAGACAGCTGCTGCCCCTTCCCCTGCCCGTGCCTCTGCCCTTCTTCTTGCCCCACACCCAGCTCGTGTATCTGATCCTGCCCCTTCGCCTGCCCCGACCCAGGCCACGGACACCTCCCCTGTCCCCGCCTGTACCCCTGATCCTGACCCAGTCCCGGCTCGGGCCCTGGATCCTGCGCCAGCCATCGCCGGGACACCTCTCCCAGCTCCAGCCCCTTCCACGGCCCCTTCCCTTGCCCCTGCCAGGATCCCTGCCCCTTGGCCTGCCCCTGCCTCTGCCCCTGCCAGGACCCCTACCCCTTCACCTGCCTGTGACCCTGCTCCTGCCCCAGACCCAGCTCCTGCCCCTTCTCCAAACCCCGCCAGGACCACTGGCCACTCCCCTGCCCCTGCCTCTGCCCTCCTTCCTGCCCCAGGCCCAGTTCCTACCCGGGATCCTGCCCCTGCCCCTGCCCCTGGCCCTGCCCCTGCCCATGCCCATGCCATTGCCTCTGCCCCGATTCCTGCCCCACACGCATGTCCTGCACCTCTTCCTGCCCCTGCCCCTTTCCCTGCCTGGAAGACTGCCCCTTCCCGTGTTCCTCCCTGGGTCCCTGTTCCTGCTCCAGACCCCACCCGTCCTCCTGCTCCTGCCCCTGCCCCTGCCGCTTGCCCACCCCCTTCCCCTGCCCCTCCAAGGACCACTGGCCCTTCCCTTGCCCCTCTCAGGGCCCCTCTGTCTTCGCCTCTCCCTGCCTGGGCCCCTGCTCCTGCCCGAGACCCAGGTCCTGCCCCTGCTCCTGCCCCTTCTCCTGCTCCTGCCTGGGTCCCTCTTGCTGCTCCACACCCAGGCCCTGCCGCTTCCCCGGCCTCGGCCAGGACCGCTGCCCCTCCCTTTGCCCCTCACAGGGCCACTGTCTCTTCCCCTGCCTCTCCCTGTTCCCACCGGACACCTGTTCCAGCCCCACACCCAGCTCCTGCCCCTTGCTCCTGCCCTTTCCCCTGGCCCTGCCTGCACTCCTCTTCCTGGCCCTGACCCAGCTCCAGCCCTGCATGCTGCAGCGGCCGCTCCTGCTGACCCTTTCCGTCCCCTTGCTCCTGCTCCTGCCCCGGTCCCAGCTCTGGCACCAGGCCCAGCTCCTGTGCCGGCCCCTGTCCCAACACCTGCCCCTACACCTGCTCCTGCGGGGCTCCCAGAGCCCCATCCAGAGGCCCCCGCCCTGCGGGGAGAGCTCCCTGGACGGGTACCCTCCGTTCCATGCCCCGACCCCGATGGCCCGCCGCCACGGTTCATCCCCTCCGCCTGGGTTCTTTCTCTCTGCTTCGGTCTCACCATCATCCTAGCTTTGCATGCCCTCGACGCTCTCGCCTATCTCTTTTAAATAAAATGCATCGTTTTTCCGTGGAACCCGTGCTCAACCCTAAGTCCGTCCCCGGCGGTGCCGCCCCACCCGCCCCCCCCCCACCGCCCCCAACAGCCCAGAACATCGCTGTGGAACAACTCCTTCCCCGAAGGGGACCCTGAGCCCAAGCCCTCCCTGCCCATTGCTCCCCCAGTCCGGCCCCTCGCCACGCCTCAGCTGATTTCTCTCTCCCTTCCTTCCCCTGTTCTGGACGTTTCTGGGAGGGGGATCACTCTGGAGGTGCCCGGGTGTCTGCCCACCTCTTTTCAAAGGGGACTGGGTTTTGTCCTGGGCGTCTTGGAGATGGAACTTGCCCCCTGCCATACCGAAAACCCCGAAGGGTTCTAGAGGAGATGGGATCACGGAGGCCCCTTGAGTGCAGAGGGGTCCAAGGTCGGGGCCGTGACCCCTGTTCCCGCCGGGACACCACAGCCTGACCCCAGATGCGACCCGGCAGCTTCCTCCCGGGGCCTGCACACACACCAGGGCGAGGCACACAGCTGGAAGACACACCCCACACGGCATACCCATCGCTCACAACCCAAGGCCAGAGAAAGCTCTCCCCGGCCTCTGGTGCCCCCCAGGCTCCAAGGCACCGGGTCCCACAACGACACAGACCGAAAGCATGCCAGGTGGATGGGGAGGGGGGTGCGGGGGGCCGGCGGCGGACAGGCCACGCGGGGAGCCCGTGTCAGCGATGCGGGAGCTCCCCGGGAAGGCCTCTGGCCAAGGAAACCCTACGGAGGCAGCGCGCGTCCCCCTCAGACCGGCCGGTGTCTGGCCTGAGGACCAGCAGCCCTGGGGAGAACGTGCCGACACGGAGGTCCAGGGCACGTCCCCCGGAGAGAAGGGGGACGGGCACCCCTGTCTGGGACCACAGCGGGCAGCACCCATCCCAGCCCGCAGGGGCACCCATCACCTAGCAGTGCTCGTCCGGGGACTCAGCCCGCCACCTCTGGCACGGTGTTTCACGCCAGAAGGGAGAGAGCAGGGTGAGGCAGTCGGGGAGCGCTCATGCCCAGGGACGTGGACGCCGTCCTCGGTCCCAGTGCTCAGGTGACAACGTCCTGGAGCTAACCGTCCCAGTCTCCTCCGGGGCACCGGATCCGCGAAGCCCCTCCTGAGAGCCCTCCTGCCCCCCCTGCTCCTGGGAACAGTCACAATTGGTGGACGAGGAGGTGGACAGGGTCCAGGATGGCAGAAGGCCATCCAGGATGGCCCAGGAGGAGGAAGGGCAGGACGGCGAGGACAGATGCACCTGCCCTGAGCCACCATCCAGGGTCTGGCCGGGGATGCCCTCGCACCTCCCTCCACCCAAGGACTCCAGAGGCATGGGCCGCACTCCTGGGCTTTCACGGCCTCCCTCCCTCATGCCTTCAGTCCCTCAGTCCTTCCTTCCCTCCCTCCTGCCCTCCCTCCCCCTCTAGGCCTTCCTCTTCTTTCCCTCCCTCCTTTCCTCCCTCTCCCCCAGCTTGACTCCCTCCATTCCTCCCTCACCCAGCAGAGGCTCTGGGGTCCCAGCAGGGAACTGAGCCCTGGGGCTTCATCCGGGAGCAGCCCCAACCACATGGTCCCTGTCCCCGGGGCACTCACGGTCACTGTGGGCGCTGACGGGGCCCGGTCCTCAGGTTGAGCAGCGGGATGGCCACTTGGAATCCGCTGCGGAACACGGGGGCCGGCTGCACAGAGGGCGGAAGAGAACGAGGCTTAGCACTGCCTCCAGAAACATCGAGTCCTCCACGTGACGCCCTGGGCGTCCTCGTGGCCCACCGGCCCCAATCCCCCGAAGCCCCAAAGACTGCGTCGGGCCGTGTTGACTGGGGCTTTGGGGCACCGCTCTTGGGCCCCAGGAACAGCATCGCAGCCAACATCCCCAGGGCCTCCGAGTTTTCCTAAGGACCTCGCAGGTCCTCTGAGCCTGACGTCGTCCTCCTTGGGAAGCAATGTCCTGTCGACCCCCGTGTCTGTCTCCTGCCTCTTCTGGGATCCCTCACGGCCACACCCACCACGTGGGGCTGCCATGACCAGGACACACCCTGTGCCCCGTGGCGGACGCCCGCCTCCAACGCTGGGCCCCTCACAAGCCCGGTGCGCTGGGCCAGGCCTGGGCGCTCGCTCGGGGGTCCCCGGACATCTCCGGTGCAGTGCCCTGAGCCTGCCGGCGCTGGGTCGCCTCAGACCAGCCCGGGAGGCCAGCCGGGGGGCCCCTAGGCCAGGCAGGGAGGCGCCAGGCCAGGAGGTCCGGACGAGCCGCTCCCGGGCCCAGTGTGGGGAGCCCGGGCCGAGGCTGCTCCCCCAACGGAGGAGGACCTGGGCCCAGGGAGCTGAGTGGGGACAGGGCACAATGAGCCCAAGCTGGGCAGAGAGCTCCGGGGGGGGGGGTGCCTTGACCTCGGGCCCACTGGGAGACCCCATCCCCCCCACAGGGCTCGGTCCCCTGGCGGGGGAAGGTGGTCGTCGGGATGTCCAGGATCCCGGGCTGCACGGCCGGCAGCCGCTGGCTGGCGTGGGAGGAGGCACGGCTGGCGCAGGAGAGAGCCCTCGGCAGAGAGGAGGGGGCAGGTGCTCCCGCGGCGGCAGGTGCCCGAGGGCGGGCGGCGTGCGCCGGCCTCCGCCGGAAGGCAGAGCCGCGCCAGCCCCGGTGCCCCGAGGCCAAGGCCGAGACCCTCTCCAGCATTGGCTACCGCACCCTCTTGTCTCCACCGACAACCCCACTGTGCCGGGTCTCGGCCGCTTGCTGTCTTTGCACCGGACTTGCCATCCTGCCTTGACCGAGCGGCTACCCTCTGTGGACTGAGGTCCAAAACAAGGACCAGAGGGGCCTGGGGGTATCCACGACCTCGCTCAGCCGGTGAGGGACCGGGCGGCCACCATGCCCCAGCTCCCCCTGTGCTTCTGCCTGGAATCCTGCCCCGGCTTCCTCGGAAGGAGGAACCCCCAGCACCGTGAGTGTGGGCCCCACTTCCCAGGCCGGGCTCTTCACCCACGGCCCCCTCTGCCGCCCTCCCTGCATCGACTATGCCGACAACAAGGACGAAGATGTGGACGGGACGGCGTGGGAGGACCCCCGCACCCACGGCGGATGGCGGCTCCGAGGATGGGCTCATCCTCAGCTGTGCTCCCGGGAGCCCGGAGCCCGAGGGCACAAGGCCTCCCGCTGCACAAGAAACGATCTCCCGTGGGGGCCGCGGGTCCCCCGGGCTCCGAGCAGGAACCGGAGCTGCCCACATGCGTCCTGCCAAGGAAGGATCAGCCCGGGCTCGCCGGCCCCGTGGCCACACAAGGCTCCTCCTCCCGCCGGTCCTCCGTGTGGGCTGGCTCACCTTCCCCTCAGCAGGGATGGCCAGGCCCTGGCCTAGCTCGGTCCCCTCCCCCGAAGCACCCCACACACACCCTGGCCGCTGCCGGGTCCGGAACCCCGTTCCCATCGGGCCCCGTGCACGCCCGCACCCACGCAGGGACACACCCACGCACGCGCAGCCCACGACGAGTCCCTCGACCCGTCGTGGGAACAGATGCTCGCTGACGGTCTCGAGGTTCCTGAAGAACCCCGTCGCTCCTGCCCAGGAACTGCCTCCTGCCACGGCATCCCCGTGAGAACCCTCCTGGCACAGACCACGTGGCTGAAACGCACACGCTGAGCACACCCCGGGTCGGACAGGGCGTGGACCCACGGGAACACACACGCAGCTGTGAGTGGGAACCTGGGAGTCTGCTCGGGAGGATCTCCCGAGCCGGACCCATGCTGACTCCCTGACCGCCCCCCACCCCATTGCACACGCGGGTGCATGCCCAACACCGACGGGCCCCTGCATGCGGGCAGGGCTCAGCGCGGTGGCCTGCTGCCATCAGCACCACCGAAACAAGTCCGATGTGTGGGGGCCACTGTCTGGACGCGGCATGGGGTGAGGGGTGAGCACGGAGCGGCTGGGGGAGGGGCCCTCGGGGACTCGGGTGTGAGGAGGAAGTCGGGGCAGGGGTCCCCAGGAAGCGGTGACTTCACTTCCCTGACCACAGAGCCCAACAGAATTGGAACCCACGTCACCAGGCACCCACATTCCAGGGACGCCCCCCTGCGCAGCTCGTTGTTTTGGACATCGTCCAACCGACACCATGTTCGCATGCTGTCTCCCAAACTCGGGACGGTGGAGACGGAGGACAGCGCGCCCGGCTACCACTTCCCCGCGCTCTGGAGGTCCTTTCAGGGCTGCCCGACGCCTCTGGCCTTTCGGCCGAAAGGAGACTAAGGTGACACCGGGAGGCCAGAGCCGGCCGCCCAGCCCCACACGCTCGCATCGACGGGCGCAGCCACGGGTCCCCTCAACTGCTGGGCTTGTGTGTGTAAGTGTCTTTGTGTGTGTGTGTGTGTGTGTGTGTGTGTGTGTGTGTGTGTGTGTGTGTGTGTGTGTGTCTGAGAGCGTGCCTGTGCAGGTATGTGTCTGGAAGGAGGGCTCACGTGCGGTGGGGCCTTCCTGAGCAGGAGCAGGTGGATGAGGGCTAAGATGCCCGGTGGGCAGGTCGCGGTCAAGGTGAAGGCTGGCTGGGTGGGACAGGTGTGGGGGATGTGAGCTCCTGGCCAGGGTCGATCCCCAGAGCCCTGCAGGTGTGGGTCCCGGGACCGGGGGTAGGGCTGGGCAGGCACAGGTCTGGGGCCCATGTGGGAGCAGCAGGGGGACTGGGCAAGAGGAGAGTGGGGTCGGCCGGGCGGGGCTGGGATGGCTCCGGGCCAGCGACCGGTCCCTGTCTTTGCAGAAGGCCACGGAGGAAGAGACGAGGCAGGCGGCCACCACCTCCTCCCTGACCCAGGAGTCCGCAGGCCCAGGAAAGGCTTCCGAGCCTGCCAGGCCACCTGCGGAAGCCGAGCCCCAGGGTGAGAAGGCGGGGCGGGGCTGGGTGCCTGGGTGTGTGCGGGGACGGGTCGGTGCTGGGCCCACAGGGACAAGCCCCACAGGCTGGTGCGGGGCCAGGAGCAAGGACTGGGCTCAGAGCACCCAGCGGGGACACTGCCCTCGGGGAGCCATCCCGCTGAGGGTTCCTTCCCTGGCTGCGGCCTCTCCGCGACGCCCCGCCTGGGTCCTGGGGGCGCCAAGGCACATGCAGAGGCAGGCAAGCGCGGGACCTTCTCTCCTCTCACAGCTGCTCCTGGCAAGGAGCTCGGGCCCCTCCTGACATCAGCAGGAGCTGGGGATTGGGAGACGGTGCCTGCCGCCTCCTCAGCCGGGGACCCGCCGCCAGCAGGTGACCAGGAACCGGGCCCCGCGGAGCCTGACGCTGCCCAGGAAGAGCTGCGGCCTGCTCCTGCCCCAGGCCGTGCTCCTGCTCCTGCTCCTCTCAGGATCCTGCGCCTTCCCCCGTCCCCGCCCGGGCCCCTCATCCTGCCACAGGCCCAGGTCCTGCCCTGCATCCTGCACCAGCCAGCACCACCGCACCTGACCCAGCTGCAAAACCCTGCCGCTGCCCCTGCCCCGTCCCCTGCCCCGGCCTTGGCCACGGCCCCTTCCCCGGCCTGCGCCCCTCTTACTGCCCCACACCCAGCCCCTGCCCCAGCCCCTGCAAGGACTGATTCTCCTTGCCTGGCCCCTGCCCCTTCGCCTGCCACGGAGACAGCTGCTGCCCCTTCCCCTGCCCGTGCCTCTGCCCTTCTTCTTGCCCCACACCCAGCTCGTGTATCTGATCCTGCCCCTTCGCCTGCCCCGACCCAGGCCACGGACACCTCCCCTGTCCCCGCCTGTACCCCTGATCCTGACCCAGTCCCGGCTCGGGCCCTGGATCCTGCGCCAGCCATCGCCGGGACACCTCTCCCAGCTCCAGCCCCTTCCACGGCCCCTTCCCTTGCCCCTGCCAGGATCCCTGCCCCTTGGCCTGCCCCTGCCTCTGCCCCTGCCAGGACCCCTACCCCTTCACCTGCCTGTGACCCTGCTCCTGCCCCAGACCCAGCTCCTGCCCCTTCTCCAAACCCCGCCAGGACCACTGGCCACTCCCCTGCCCCTGCCTCTGCCCTCCTTCCTGCCCCAGGCCCAGTTCCTACCCGGGATCCTGCCCCTGCCCCTGCCCCTGGCCCTGCCCCTGCCCATGCCCATGCCATTGCCTCTGCCCCGATTCCTGCCCCACACGCATGTCCTGCACCTCTTCCTGCCCCTGCCCCTTTCCCTGCCTGGAAGCCTGCCCCTTCCCGTGTTCCTCCCTGGGTCCCTGTTCCTGCTCCAGACCCCACCCGTCCTCCTGCTCCTGCCCCTGCCCCTGCCGCTTGCCCACCCCCTTCCCCTGCCCCTCCAAGGACCACTGGCCCTTCCCTTGCCCCTCTCAGGGCCCCTCTGTCTTCGCCTCTCCCTGCCTGGGCCCCTGCTCCTGCCCGAGACCCAGGTCCTGCCCCTGCTCCTGCCCCTTCTCCTGCTCCTGCCTGGGTCCCTCTTGCTGCTCCACACCCAGGCCCTGCCGCTTCCCCGGCCTCGGCCAGGACCGCTGCCCCTCCCTTTGCCCCTCACAGGGCCACTGTCTCTTCCCCTGCCTCTCCCTGTTCCCACCGGACACCTGTTCCAGCCCCACACCCAGCTCCTGCCCCTTGCTCCTGCCCTTTCCCCTGGCCCTGCCTGCACTCCTCTTCCTGGCCCTGACCCAGCTCCAGCCCTGCATGCTGCAGCGGCCGCTCCTGCTGACCCTTTCCGTCCCCTTGCTCCTGCTCCTGCCCCGGTCGCAGCTCTGGCACCAGGCCCAGCTCCTGTGCCGGCCCCTGTCCCAACACCTGCCCCTACACCTGCTCCTGCGGGGCTCCCAGAGCCCCATCCAGAGGCCCCCGCCCTGCGGGGAGAGCTCCCTGGACGGGTACCCTCCGTTCCATGCCCCGACCCCGATGGCCCGCCGCCACGGTTCATCCCCTCCGCCTGGGTTCTTTCTCTCTGCTTCGGTCTCACCATCATCCTAGCTTTGCATGCCCTCGACGCTCTCGCCTATCTCTTTTAAATAAAATGCATCGTTTTTCCGTGGAACCCGTGCTCAACCCTAAGTCCGTCCCCGGCGGCGCCGCCCCACCCGCCCCCCCCCCACCGCCCCCAACAGCCCAGAACATCGCTGTGGAACAACTCCTTCCCCGAAGGGGACCCTGAGCCCAAGCCCTCCCTGCCCATTGCTCCCCCAGTCCGGCCCCTCGCCACGCCTCAGCTGATTTCTCTCTCCCTTCCTTCCCCTGTTCTGGACGTTTCTGGGAGGGGGATCACTCTGGAGGTGCCCGGGTGTCTGCCCACCTCTTTTCAAAGGGGACTGGGTTTTGTCCTGGGCGTCTTGGACATGGAACTTGCCCCCTGCCATACCGAAAACCCCGAAGGGTTCTAGAGGAGATGGGATCACGGAGGCCCCTTGAGTGCAGTGGGGTCCAAGGTCGGGGCCGTGACCCCTGTTCCCGCCGGGACACCACAGCCTGACCCCAGATGCGACCCGGCAGCTTCCTCCCGGGGCCTGCACACACACCAGGGCGAGGCACACAGCTGGAAGACACACCCCACACGGCATACCCATCGCTCACAACCCAAGGCCAGAGAAAGCTCTCCCCGGCCTCTGGTGCCCCCCAGGCTCCAAGGCACCGGGTCCCACAACGACACAGACCGAAAGCATGCCAGGTGGATGGGGAGGGGGGTGCGGGGGGCCGGCGGCGGACAGGCCACGCGGGGAGCCCGTGTCAGCGATGCGGGAGCTCCCCGGGAAGGCCTCTGGCCAAGGAAACCCTACGGAGGCAGCGCGCGTCCCCCTCAGACCGGCCGGTGTCTGGCCTGAGGACCAGCAGCCCTGGGGAGAACGTGCCGACACGGAGGTCCAGGGCACGTCCCCCGGAGAGAAGGGGGACGGGCACCCCTGTCTGGGACCACAGCGGGCAGCACCCATCCCAGGCCGCAGGGGCACCCATCACCTAGCAGTGCTCGTCCGGGGACTCAGCCCGCCACCTCTGGCACGGTGTTTCACGCCAGAAGGGAGAGAGCAGGGTGAGGCAGTCGGGGAGCGCTCATGCCCAGGGACGTGGACGCCGTCCTCGGTCCCAGTGCTCAGGTGACAACGTCCTGGAGCTAACCGTCCCAGTCTCCTCCGGGGCACCGGATCCGCGAAGCCCCTCCTGAGAGCCCTCCTGCCCCCCCTGCTCCTGGGAACAGTCACAATTGGTGGACGAGGAGGTGGACAGGGTCCAGGATGGCAGAAGGCCATCCAGGATGGCCCAGGAGGAGGAAGGGCAGGACGGCGAGGACAGATGCACCTGCCCTGAGCCACCATCCAGGGTCTGGCCGGGGATGCCCTCGCACCTCCCTCCACCCAAGGACTCCAGAGGCATGGGCCGCACTCCTGGGCTTTCACGGCCTCCCTCCCTCATGCCTTCAGTCCCTCAGTCCTTCCTTCCCTCCCTCCTGCCCTCCCTCCCCCTCTAGGCCTTCCTCTTCTTTCCCTCCCTCCTTTCCTCCCTCTCCCCCAGCTTGACTCCCTCCATTCCTCCCTCACCCAGCAGAGGCTCTGGGGTCCCAGCAGGGAACTGAGCCCTGGGGCTTCATCCGGGAGCAGCCCCAACCACATGGTCCCTGTCCCCGGGGCACTCACGGTCACTGTGGGCGCTGACGGGGCCCGGTCCTCAGGTTGAGCAGCGGGATGGCCACTTGGAATCCGCTGCGGAACACGGGGGCCGGCTGCACAGAGGGCGGAAGAGAACGAGGCTTAGCACTGCCTCCAGAAACATCGAGTCCTCCACGTGACGCCCTGGGCGTCCTCGTGGCCCACCGGCCCCAATCCCCCGAAGCCCCAAAGACTGCGTCGGGCCGTGTTGACTGGGGCTTTGGGGCACCGCTCTTGGGCCCCAGGAACAGCATCGCAGCCAACATCCCCAGGGCCTCCGAGTTTTCCTAAGGACCTCGCAGGTCCTCTGAGCCTGACGTCGTCCTCCTTGGGAAGCAATGTCCTGTCGACCCCCGTGTCTGTCTCCTGCCTCTTCTGGGATCCCTCACGGCCACACCCACCACGTGGGGCTGCCATGACCAGGACACACCCTGTGCCCCGTGGCGGACGCCCGCCTCCAACGCTGGGCCCCTCACAAGCCCGGTGCGCTGGGCCAGGCCTGGGCGCTCGCTCGGGGGTCCCCGGACATCTCCGGTGCAGTGCCCTGAGCCTGCCGGCGCTGGGTCGCCTCAGACCAGCCCGGGAGGCCAGCCGGGGGGCCCCTAGGCCAGGCAGGGAGGCGCCAGGCCAGGAGGTCCGGACGAGCCGCTCCCGGGCCCAGTGTGGGGAGCCCGGGCCGAGGCTGCTCCCCCAACGGAGGAGGACCTGGGCCCAGGGAGCTGAGTGGGGACAGGGCACAATGAGCCCAAGCTGGGCAGAGAGCTCCGGGGGGGGGGGGTGCCTTGACCTCGGGCCCACTGGGAGACCCCATCCCCCCCACAGGGCTCGGTCCCCTGGCGGGGGAAGGTGGTCGTCGGGATGTCCAGGCTCCCGGGCTGCACGGCCGGCAGCCGCTGGCTGGCGTGGGAGGAGGCACGGCTGGCGCAGGAGAGAGCCCTCGGCAGAGAGGAGGGGGCAGGTGCTCCCGCGGCGGCAGGTGCCCGAGGGCGGGCGGCGTGCGCGGGCCTCCTCCGGAAGGCAGAGCCGCGCCAGCCCTGGTGCCCCGAGGCCAAGGCCGAGACCCTCTCCAGCATTGGCCACCGCACCCTCTTGTCTCCACCGACAACCCCACTGTGCCGGGTCTCGGCCGCTTGCTGTCTTTGCACCGGACTTGCCATCCTGCCTTGACTGAGCGGCTACCCTCTGTGGACTGAGGTCCAAAACAAGGACCAGAGGGGCCTGGGGGTATCCACGACCTCGCTCAGCCGGTGAGGGACCGGGCGGCCACCATGCCCCAGCTCCCCCTGTGCTTCTGCCTGGAGTCCTGCCCCGGCTTCCTCGGAAGGAGGAACCCCCAGCACCGTGAGTGTGGGCCCCACTTCCCAGGCCGGGCTCTTCACCCACGGCCCCCTCTGCCGCCCTCCCTGCATCGACTATGCCGACAACAAGGACGAAGATGTGGACGGGACGGCGTGGGAGGACCCCCGCACCCACGGCGGATGGCGGCTCCGAGGATGGGCTCATCCTCAGCTGTGCTCCCGGGAGCCCGGAGCCCGAGGGCACAAGGCCTCCCGCTGCACAAGAAACGATCTCCCGTGGGGGCCGCGGGTCCCCCGGGCTCCGAGCAGGAACCGGAGCTGCCCACATGCGTCCTGCCAAGGAAGGATCAGCCCGGGCTCGCCGGCCCCGTGGCCACACAAGGCTCCTCCTGCCCGCCGGTCCTCCGTGTGGGCTGGCTCACCTTCCCCTCAGCAGGGATGGCCAGGCCCTGGCCTAGCTCGGTCCCCTCCCCCGAAGCACCCCACACACACCCTGGCCGCTGCCGGGTCCGGAACCCCGTTCCCATCGGGCCCCGTGCACGCCCGCACCCACGCAGGGACACACCCACGCACGCGCAGCCCACGACGAGTCCCTCGACCCGTCGTGGGAACAGATGCTCGCTGACGGTCTCGAGGTTCCTGAAGAACCCCGTCGCTCCTGCCCAGGAACTGCCTCCTGCCACGGCATCCCCGTGAGAACCCTCCTGGCACAGACCACGTGGCTGAAACGCACACGCTGAGCACACCCCGGGTCGGACAGGGCGTGGACCCACGGGAACACACACGCAGCTGTGAGTGGGAACCTGGGAGTCTCCTCGGGAGGATCTCCCGAGCCGGACCCATGCTGACTCCCTGACCGCCCCCCACCCCATTGCACACGCGGGTGCATGCCCAACACCGACGGGCCCCTGCATGCGGGCAGGGCTCAGCGCGGTGGCCTGCTGCCATCAGCACCACCGAAACAAGTCCGATGTGTGGGGGCCGCTGTCTGGACGCGGCATGGGGTGAGGGGTGAGCATGGAGCGGCTGGGGGAGGGGCCCTCGGGGACTCGGGTGTGAGGAGGAAGTCGGGGCAGGGGTCCCCAGGAAGCGGTGACCTCACTTCCCTGACCACAGAGCCCAACAGAATTGGAACCCACGTCACCAGGCACCCACATTCCAGGGACGCCCCCCTGCGCAGCTCGTTGCTTTGGACATCGTCCAACCGACACCATGTTCGCATGCTGCCTCCCAAACTCGGGACGGTGGAGACGGAGGACAGCGCGCCCGGCTACCACTTCCCCGCGCTCTGGAGGTCCTTTCAGGGCTGCCCGACGCCTCTGGCCTTTCGGCCGAAAGGAGACTAAGGTGACACCGGGAGGCCAGAGCCGGCCGCCCAGCCCCACACGCTCGCATCGACGGGCGCAGCCACGGGTCCCCTCAACTGCTGGGCTTGTGTGTGTAAGTGTCTGTGTGTGTGTGTGTGTGTGTGTGTGTGTGTGTGTGTGTGTGTCTGAGAGCGTGCCTGTGCAGGTATGTGTCTGGAAGGAGGGCTCACGTGCGGTGGGGCCTTCCTGAGCAGGAGCAGGTGGATGAGGGCTAAGATGCCCGGTGGGCAGGTCGCGGTCAAGGTGAAGGCTGGCTGGGTGGGACAGGTGTGGGGGATGTGAGCTCCTGGCCAGGGTCGATCCCCAGAGCCCTGCAGGTGTGGGTCCCGGGACCGGGGGTAGGGCTGGGCAGGCACAGGTCTGGGGCCCATGTGGGAGCAGCAGGGGGACCGGGCAAGAGGAGAGTGGGGTCGGCCGGGCGGGGCTGGGATGGCTCCGGGCCAGCGACCGGTCCCTGTCTTTGCAGAAGGCCACGGAGGAAGAGACGAGGCAGGCGGCCACCACCTCCTCCCTGACCCAGGAGTCCGCAGGCCCAGGAAAGGCTTCCGAGCCTGCCAGGCCACCTGCGGAAGCCGAGCCCCAGGGTGAGAAGGCGGGGCGGGGCTGGGTGCCTGGGTGTGTGCGGGGACGGGTCGGTGCTGGGCCCACAGGGACAAGCCCCACAGGCTGGTGCGGGGCCAGGAGCAAGGACTGGGCTCAGAGCACCCAGCGGGGACACTGCCCTCGGGGAGCCATCCCGCTGAGGGTTCCTTCCCTGGCTGCGGCCTCTCCGCGACGCCCGCCTGGGTCCTGGGGGCGCCAAGGCACATGCAGAGGCAGGCAAGCGCGGGACCTTTTCTCCTCTCAAAGCTGCTCCTGGCAAGGAGCTCGGGCCCCTCCTGACATCAGCAGGAGCTGGGGATTGGGAGACGGTGCCTGCCGCCTCCTCAGCCGGGGACCCGCCGGCAGCAGGTGACCAGGAACCGGGCCCCGCGGAGCCTGACGCTGCCCAGGAAGAGCTGCGGCCTGCTCCTGCCCCAGGCCGTGCTCCTACTCCTGCTCCTCTCAGGATCCTGCGCCTTCCCCCGTCCCCGCCCGGGCCCCTCATCCTGCCACAGGCCCAGGTCCTGCCCTGCATCCTGCACCAGCCAGCACCACCGCACCTGACCCAGCTGCAAACCCTGCCGCTGCCCCTGCCCCGTCCCCTGCCCCGGCCTTGGCCACGGCCCCTTCCCCGGCCTGCGCCCCTCTTACTGCCCCACACCCAGCCCCTGCCCCAGCCCCTGCAAGGACTGATTCTCCTTGCCTGGCCCCTGCCCCTTCGCCTGCCACGGAGACAGCTGCTGCCCCTTCCCCTGCCCGTGCCTCTGCCCTTCTTCTTGCCCCACACCCAGCTCGTGTATCTGATCCTGCCCCTTCGCCTGCCCCGACCCAGGCCACGGACACCTCCCCTGTCCCCGCCTGTACCCCTGATCCTGACCCAGTCCCGGCTCGGGCCCTGGATCCTGCGCCAGCCATCGCCGGGACACCTCTCCCAGCTCCAGCCCCTTCCACGGCCCCTTCCCTTGCCCCTGCCAGGATCCCTGCCCCTTGGCCTGCCCCTGCCTCTGCCCCTGCCAGGACCCCTACCCCTTCACCTGCCTGTGACCCTGCTCCTGCCCCAGACCCAGCTCCTGCCCCTTCTCCAAACCCCGCCAGGACCACTGGCCACTCCCCTGCCCCTGCCTCTGCCCTCCTTCCTGCCCCAGGCACAGTTCCTACCCGGGATCCTGCCCCTGCCCCTGCCCCTGGCCCTGCCCCTGCCCATGCCCATGCCATTGCCTTTGCCCCGATTCCTGCCCCACACGCATGTCCTGCACCTCTTCCTGCCCCTGCCCCTTTCCCTGCCTGGAAGACTGCCCCTTCCCGTGTTCCTCCCTGGGTCCCTGTTCCTGCTCCAGACCCCACCCGTCCTCCTGCTCCTGCCCCTGCCCCTGCCGCTTGCCCACCCCCTTCCCCTGCCCCTCCAAGGACCACTGGCCCTTCCCTTGCCCCTCTCAGGGCCCCTCTGTCTTCGCCTCTCCCTGCCTGGGCCCCTGCTCCTGCCCGAGACCCAGGTCCTGCCCCTGCTCCTGCCCCTTCTCCTGCTCCTGCCTGGGTCCCTCTTGCTGCTCCACACCCAGGCCCTGCCGCTTCCCCGGCCTCGGCCAGGACCGCTGCCCCTCCCTTTGCCCCTCACAGGGCCACTGTCTCTTCCCCTGCCTCTCCCTGTTCCCACCGGACACCTGTTCCAGCCCCACACCCAGCTCCTGCCCCTTGCTCCTGCCCTTTCCCCTGGCCCTGACTGCACTCCTCTTCCTGGCCCTGACCCAGCTCCAGCCCTGCATGCTGCAGCGGCCGCTCCTGCTGACCCTTTCCGTCCCCTTGCTCCTGCTCCTGCCCCGGTCCCAGCTCTTGCACCAGGCCCAGCTCCTGTGCCGGCCCCTGTCCCAACACCAGCCCCTACACCTGCTCCTGCGGGGCTCCCAGAGCCCCATCCAGAGGCCCCCGCCCTGCCGGGAGAGCTCCCTGGACGGTTACCCTCCGTTCCATGCCCCGACCCCGATGGCCCGCCGCCACGGTTCATCCCCTCCGCCTGGGTTCTTTCTTTCTGCTTCGGTCTCACCATCATCCTAGCTTTGCATGCCCTCGACGCTCTCGCCTATCTCTTTTAAATAAAATGCATCGTTTTTCCGTGGAACCCGTGCTCAACCCTAAGTCCGGCCCCGGCGGCGCCGCCCCCCCCGCCCCCCCCCCCCACCGCCCCCAACAGCCCAGAACATCGCTGTGGAACAACTCCTTCCCCGAAGGGGACCCTGAGCCCAAGCCCTCCCTGCCCATTGCTCCCCCAGTCCGGCCCCTCGCCACGCCTCAGCTGATTTCTCTCTCCCTTCCTTCCCCTGTTCTGGACGTTTCTGGGAGGGGGATCACTCTGGAGGTGCCCGGGTGTCTGCCCACCTCTTTTCAAAGGGGACTGGGTTTTGTCCTGGGCGTCTTGGACATGGAACTTGCCCCCTGCCATACCGAAAACCCCGAAGGGTTCTAGAGGAGATGGGATCACGGAGGCCCCTTGAGTGCAGAGGGGTCCAAGGTCGGGGCCGTGACCCCTGTTCCCGCCGGGACACCACAGCCTGACCCCAGATGCGACCCGGCAGCTTCCTCCCGGGGCCTGCACACACACCAGGGCGAGGCACACAGCTGGAAGACACACCCCACACGGCATACCCATCGCTCACAACCCAAGGCCAGAGAAAGCTCTCCCCGGCCTCTGGTGCCCCCCAGGCTCCAAGGCACCGGGTCCCACAACGACACAGACCGAAAGCATGCCAGGTGGATGGGGAGGGGGGTGCGGGGGGCCGGCGGCGGACAGGCCACGCGGGGAGCCCGTGTCAGCGATGCGGGAGCTCCCCGGGAAGGCCTCTGGCCAAGGAAACCCTACGGAGGCAGCGCGCGTCCCCCTCAGACCGGCCGGTGTCTGGCCTGAGGACCAGCAGCCCTGGGGAGAACGTGCCGACACGGAGGTCCAGGGCACGTCCCCCGGAGAGAAGGGGGACGGGCACCCCTGTCTGGGACCACAGCGGGCAGCACCCATCCCAGCCCGCAGGGGCACCCATCACCTAGCAGTGCTCGTCCGGGGACTCAGCCCGCCACCTCTGGCACGGTGTTTCACGCCAGAAGGGAGAGAGCAGGGTGAGGCAGTCGGGGAGCGCTCATGCCCAGGGACGTGGACGCCGTCCTCGGTCCCAGTGCTCAGGTGACAACGTCCTGGAGCTAACCGTCCCAGTCTCCTCCGGGGCACCGGATCCGCGAAGCCCCTCCTGAGAGCCCTCCTGCCCCCCCTGCTCCTGGGAACAGTCACAATTGGTGGACGAGGAGGTGGACAGGGTCCAGGATGGCAGAAGGCCATCCAGGATGGCCCAGGAGGAGGAAGGGCAGGACGGCGAGGACAGATGCACCTGCCCTGAGCCACCATCCAGGGTCTGGCCGGGGATGCCCTCGCACCTCCCTCCACCCAAGGACTCCAGAGGCATGGGCCGCACTCCTGGGCTTTCACGGCCTCCCTCCCTCATGCCTTCAGTCCCTCAGTCCTTCCTTCCCTCCCTCCTGCCCTCCCTCCCCCTCTAGGCCTTCCTCTTCTTTCCCTCCCTCCTTTCCTCCCTCTCCCCCAGCTTGACTCCCTCCATTCCTCCCTCACCCAGCAGAGGCTCTGGGGTCCCAGCAGGGAACTGAGCCCTGGGGCTTCATCCGGGAGCAGCCCCAACCACATGGTCCCTGTCCCCGGGGCACTCACGGTCACTGTGGGCGCTGACGGGGCCCGGTCCTCAGGTTGAGCAGCGGGATGGCCACTTGGAATCCGCTGCGGAACACGGGGGCCGGCTGCACAGAGGGCGGAAGAGAACGAGGCTTAGCACTGCCTCCAGAAACATCGAGTCCTCCACGTGACGCCCTGGGCGTCCTCGTGGCCCACCGGCCCCAATCCCCCGAAGCCCCAAAGACGGCGTCGGGCCGTGTTGACTGGGGCTTTGGGGCACCGCTCTTGGGCCCCAGGAACAGCATCGCAGCCAACATCCCCAGGGCCTCCGAGTTTTCCTAAGGACCTCGCAGGTCCTCTGAGCCTGACGTCGTCCTCCTTGGGAAGCAATGTCCTGTCGACCCCCGTGTCTGTCTCCTGCCTCTTCTGGGATCCCTCACGGCCACACCCACCACGTGGGGCTGCCATGACCAGGACACACCCTGTGCCCCGTGGCGGACGCCCGCCTCCAACGCTGGGCCCCTCACAAGCCCGGTGCGCTGGGCCAGGCCTGGGCGCTCGCTCGGGGGTCCCCGGATATCTCCGGTGCAGTGCCCTGAGCCTGCCGGCGCTGGGTCGCCTCAGACCAGCCCGGGAGGCCAGCCGGGGGGCCCCTAGGCCAGGCAGGGAGGCGCCAGGCCAGGAGGTCCGGACGAGCCGCTCCCGGGCCCAGTGTGGGGAGCCCGGGCCGAGGCTGCTCCCCCAACGGAGGAGGACCTGGGCCCAGGGAGCTGAGTGGGGACAGGGCACAATGAGCCCAAGCTGGGCAGAGAGCTCCGGGGGGGGGGTGCCTTGACCTCGGGCCCACTGGGAGACCACATCCCCCGCACAGGGCTCGGTCCCCTGGCGGGGGAAGGTGGTCGTCGGGATGTCCAGGCTCCCGGGCTGCACGGCCGGCAGCCGCTGGCTGGCGTGGGAGGAGGCACGGCTGGCGCAGGAGAGAGCCCTCGGCAGAGAGGAGGGGGCAGGTGCTCCCGCGGCGGCAGGTGCCCGAGGGCGGGCGGCGTGCGCGGGCCTCCGCCAGAAGGCAGAGCCACGCCAGCCCCGCTGCCCCGAGGCCAAGGCCGAGACCCTCTCCAGCATTGGCCACCGCACCCTCTTGTCTCCACCGACAACCCCACTGTGCCGGGTCTCGGCCGCTTGCTGTCTTTGCACCGGACTTGCCATCCTGCCTTGACCGAGCGGCTACCCTCTGTGGACTGAGGTCCAAAACAAGGACCAGAGGGGCCTGGGGGTATCCACGACCTCGCTCAGCCGGTGAGGGACCGGGCGGCCACCATGCCCCAGCTCCCCCTGTGCTTCTGCCTGGAGTCCTGCCCCGGCTTCCTCGGAAGGAGGAACCCCCAGCACCGTGAGTGTGGGCCCCACTTCCCAGGCCGGGCTCTTCACCCACGGCCCCCTCTGCCGCCCTCCCTGCATCGACTATGCCGACAACAAGGACGAAGATGTGGACGGGACGGCGTGGGAGGACCCCCGCACCCACGGCGGATGGCGGCTCCGAGGATGGGCTCATCCTCAGCTGTGCTCCCGGGAGCCCGGAGCCCGAGGGCACAAGGCCTCCCGCAGCACAAGAAACGATCTCCCGTGGGGGCCGCGGGTCCCCCGGGCTCCGAGCAGGTACCGGAGCTGCCCACATGCGTCCTGCTAAGGAAGGATCAGCCCGGGCTCGCCGGCCCCGTGGCCACAAGGCTCCTCCTGCCCGCCGGTCCTCCGTGTGGGCTGGCTCACCTTCCCCTCAGCAGGGATGGCCAGGCCCTGGCCTAGCTCGGTCCCCTCCCCCGAAGCACCCCACACACACCCTGGCCGCTGCCGGGTCCGGAACCCCGTTCCCATCGGGCCCCTTGCACGCCCGCACCCACGCAGGGACACACCCACGCACGCGCAGCCCACGACGAGTCCCTCGACCCGTCGTGGGAACAGATGCTCGCTGACGGTCTCGAGGTTCCTGAAGAACCCCGTCGCTCCTGCCCAGGAACTGCCTCCTGCCACGGCATCCCCGTAAGAACCCTCCTGGCACAGACCACGTGGCTGAAACGCACACGCTGAGCACACCCCGGGTCGGACAGGGCGTGGACCCACGGGAACACACACGCAGCTGTGAGTGGGAACCTGGGAGTCTCCTCGGGAGGATCTCCCGAGCCGGACCCATGCTGACTCCCTGACCGCCCCCCACCCCATTGCACACGCGGGTGCATGCCCAACACCGACGGGCCCCTGCATGCGGGCAGGGCTCAGCGCGGTGGCCTGCTGCCATCAGCACCACCGAAACAAGTCCGATGTGTGGGGGCCACTGTCTGGACGCGGCATGGGGTGAGGGGTGAGCACGGAGCGGCTGGGGGAGGGGCCCTCGGGGACTCGGGTGTGAGGAGGAAGTCGGGGCAGGGGTCCCCAGGAAGCGGTGACCTCACTTCCCTGACCACAGAGCCCAACAGAATTGGAACCCACGTCACCAGGCACCCACATTCCAGGGACGCCCACCTGCGCAGCTCGTTGCTTTGGACATCGTCCAACCGACACCATGTTCGCATGCTGCCTCCCAAACTCGGGACGGTGGAGACTGAGGACAGCGCGCCCGGCTACCACTTCCCCGCGCTCTGGAGGTCCTTTCAGGGCTGCCCGACGCCTCTGGCCTTTCGGCCGAAAGGAGACTAAGATGACACCGGGAGGCCAGAGCCGGCCGCCCAGCCCCACACGCTCGCATTGACGGGCGCAGCCACGGGTCCCCTCAACTGCTGGGCTTGTGTGTGTAAGTGTCTTTGTGTGTGTGTGTGTGTGTGTGTGTGTCTGAGAGCGTGCCTGTGCAGGTATGTGTCTGGAAGGAGGGCTCACGTGCGGTGGGGCCTTCCTGAGCAGGAGCAGGTGGATGAGGGCTAAGATGCCCGGTGGGCAGGTCGCGGTCAAGGTGAAGGCTGGCTGGGTGGGACAGGTGTGGGGGATGTGAGCTCCTGGCCAGGGTCGATCCCCAGAGCCCTGCAGGTGTGGGTCCCGGGACCGGGGGTAGGGCTGGGCAGGCACAGGTCTGGGGCCCATGTGGGAGCAGCAGGGGGACCGGGCAAGAGGAGAGTGGGGTCGGCCGGGCGGGGCTGGGATGGCTCCGGGCCAGCGACCGGTCCCTGTCTTTGCAGAAGGCCACGGAGGAAGAGACGAGGCAGGCGGCCACCACCTCCTCCCTGACCCAGGAGTCCGCAGGCCCAGGAAAGGCTTCCGAGCCTGCCAGGCCACCTGCGGAAGCCGAGCCCCAGGGTGAGAAGGCGGGGCGGGGCTGGGTGCCTGGGTGTGTGCGGGGACGGGTCGGTGCTGGGCCCACAGGGACAAGCCCCACAGGCTGGTGCGGGGCCAGGAGCAAGGACTGGGCTCAGAGCACCCAGCGGGGACACTGCCCTCGGGGAGCCATCCCGCTGAGGGTTCCTTCCCTGGCTGCGGCCTCTCCGCGACGCCCCGCCTGGGTCCTGGGGGCGCCAAGGCACATGCAGAGGCAGGCAAGCGCGAGACCTTCTCTCCTCTCACAGCTGCTCCTGGCAAGGAGCTCGGGCCCCTCCTGACATCAGCAGGAGCTGGGGATTGGGAGACGGTGCCTGCCGCCTCCTCAGCCGGGGACCCGCCGCCAGCAGGTGACCAGGAACCGGGCCCCGCGGAGCCTGACGCTGCCCAGGAAGAGCTGCGGCCTGCTCCTGCCCCAGGCCGTGCTCCTGCTCCTGCTCCTCTCAGGATCCTGCGCCTTCCCCCGTCCCCGCCCGGGCCCCTCATCCTGCCACAGGCCCAGGTCCTGCCCTGCATCCTGCACCAGCCAGCACCACCGCACCTGACCCAGCTGCAAACCCTGCCGCTGCCCCTGCCCCGTCCCCTGCCCCGGCCTTGGCCACGGCCCCTTCCCCGGCCTGCGCCCCTCTTACTGCCCCACACCCAGCCCCTGCCCCAGCCCCTGCAAGGACTGATTCTCCTTGCCTGGCCCCTGCCCCTTCGCCTGCCACGGAGACAGCTGCTGCCCCTTCCCCTGCCCGTGCCTCTGCCCTTCTTCTTGCCCCACACCCAGCTCGTGTATCTGATCCTGCCCCTTCGCCTGCCCCGACCCAGGCCACGGACACCTCCCCTGTCCCCGCCTGTACCCCTGATCCTGACCCAGTCCCGGCTCGGGCCCTGGATCCTGCGCCAGCCATCGCCGGGACACCTCTCCCAGCTCCAGCCCCTTCCACGGCCCCTTCCCTTGCCCCTGCCAGGATCCCTGCCCCTTGGCCTGCCCCTGCCTCTGCCCCTGCCAGGACCCCTACCCCTTCACCTGCCTGTGACCCTGCTCCTGCCCCAGACCCAGCTCCTGCCCCTTCTCCAAACCCCGCCAGGACCACTGGCCACTCCCCTGCCCCTGCCTCTGCCCTCCTTCCTGCCCCAGGCCCAGTTCCTACCCGGGATCCTGCCCCTGCCCCTGCCCCTGGCCCTGCCCCTGCCCATGCCCATGCCATTGCCTCTGCCCCGATTCCTGCCCCACACGCATGTCCTGCACCTCTTCCTGCCCCTGCCCCTTTCCCTGCCTGGAAGACTGCCCCTTCCCGTGTTCCTCCCTGGGTCCCTGTTCCTGCTCCAGACCCCACCCGTCCTCCTGCTCCTGCCCCTGCCCCTGCCGCTTGCCCACCCCCTTCCCCTGCCCCTCCAAGGACCACTGGCCCTTCCCTTGCCCCTCTCAGGGCCCCTCTGTCTTCGCCTCTCCCTGCCTGGGCCCCTGCTCCTGCCCGAGACCCAGGTCCTGCCCCTGCTCCTGCCCCTTCTCCTGCTCCTGCCTGGGTCCCTCTTGCTGCTCCACACCCAGGCCCTGCCGCTTCCCCGGCCTCGGCCAGGACCGCTGCCCCTCCCTTTGCCCCTCACAGGGCCACTGTCTCTTCCCCTGCCTCTCCCTGTTCCCACCGGACACCTGTTCCAGCCCCACACCCAGCTCCTGCCCCTTGCTCCTGCCCTTTCCCCTGGCCCTGCCTGCACTCCTCTTCCTGGCCCTGACCCAGCTCCAGCCCTGCATGCGGCAGCGGCCGCTCCTGCTGACCCTTTCCGTCCCCTTGCTCCTGCTCCTGTCCCGGTCCCAGCTCTTGCACCAGGCCCAGCTCCTGTGCCGGCCCCTGTCCCAACACCTGCCCCTACACCTGCTCCTGCGGGGCTCCCAGAGCCCCATCCAGAGGCCCCCGCCCTGCGGGGAGAGCTCCCTGGACGGGTACCCTCCGTTCCATGCCCCGACCCCGATGGCCCGCCGCCACGGTTCATCCCCTCCGCCTGGGTTCTTTCTCTCTGCTTCGGTCTCACCATCATCCTAGCTTTGCATGCCCTCGACGCTCTCGCCTATCTCTTTTAAATAAAATGCATCGTTTTTCCGTGGAACCCGTGCTCAACCCTAAGTCCGTCCCCGGCGGCGCCGACCCCCCGCACCCCCCCACCGCCCCCAACAGCCCAGAACATCGCTGTGGAACAACTCCTTCCCCGAAGGGGACCCTGAGCCCAAGCCCTCCCTGCCCATTGCTCCCCCAGTCCGGCCCCTCGCCACGCCTCAGCTGATTTCTCTCTCCCTTCCTTCCCCTGTTCTGGACGTTTCTGGGAGGGGGATCAATCTGGAGGTGCCCGGGTGTCTGCCCACCTCTTTTCAAAGGGGACTGGGTTTTGTCCTGGGCGTCTTGGACATGGAACTTGCCCCCTGCCATACCGAAAACCCCGAAGGGTTCTAGAGGAGATGGGATCACGGAGGCCCCTTGAGTGCAGAGGGGTCCAAGGTCGGGGCCGTGACCCCTGTTCCCGCCGGGACACCACAGCCTGACCCCAGATGCGACCCGGCAGCTTCCTCCCGGGGCCTGCACACACACCAGGGCGAGGCACACAGCTGGAAGACACACCCCACACGGCATACCCATCGCTCACAACCCAAGGCCAGAGAAAGCTCTCCCCGGCCTCTGGTGCCCCCCAGGCTCCAAGGCACCGGGTCCCACAACGACACAGACCGAAAGCATGCCAGGTGGATGGGGAGGGGGGTGCGGGGGGCCGGCGGCGGACAGGCCACGCGGGGAGCCCGTGTCAGCGATGCGGGAGCTCCCCGGGAAGGCCTCTGGCCAAGGAAACCCTACGGAGGCAGCGCGCGTCCCCCTCAGACCGGCCGGTGTCTGGCCTGAGGACCAGCAGCCCTGGGGAGAACGTGCCGACACGGAGGTCCAGGGCACGTCCCCCGGAGAGAAGGGGGACGGGCACCCCTGTCTGGGACCACAGCGGGCAGCACCCATCCCAGCCCGCAGGGGCACCCATCACCTAGCAGTGCTCGTCCGGGGACTCAGCCCGCCACCTCTGGCACGGTGTTTCACGCCAGAAGGGAGAGAGCAGGGTGAGGCAGTCGGGGAGCGCTCATGCCCAGGGACGTGGACGCCGTCCTCGGTCCCAGTGCTCAGGTGACAACGTCCTGGAGCTAACCGTCCCAGTCTCCTCCGGGGCACCGGATCCGGGAAACCCCTCCTGAGAGCCCTCCTGCCCCCCCTGCTCCTGGGAACAGTCACAATTGGTGGACGAGGAGGTGGACAGGGTCCAGGATGGCAGAAGGCCATCCAGGATGGCCCAGGAGGAGGAAGGGCAGGACGGCGAGGACAGATGCACCTGCCCTGAGCCACCATCCAGGGTCTGGCCGGGGATGCCCTCGCACCTCCCTCCACCCAAGGACTCCAGAGGCATGGGCCGCACTCCTGGGCTTTCACGGCCTCCCTCCCTCATGCCTTCAGTCCCTCAGTCCTTCCTTCCCTCCCTCCTGCCCTCCCTCCCCCTCTAGGCCTTCCTCTTCTTTCCCTCCCTCCTTTCCTCCCTCTCCCCCAGCTTGACTCCCTCCATTCCTCCCTCACCCAGCAGAGGCTCTGGGGTCCCAGCAGGGAACTGAGCCCTGGGGCTTCATCCGGGAGCAGCCCCAACCACATGGTCCCTGTCCCCGGGGCACTCACGGTCACTGTGGGCGCTGACGGGGCCCGGTCCTCAGGTTGAGCAGCGGGATGGCCACTTGGAATCCGCTGCGGAACACGGGGGCCGGCTGCACAGAGGGCGGAAGAGAACGAGGCTTAGCACTGCCTCCAGAAACATCGAGTCCTCCACGTGACGCCCTGGGCGTCCTCGTGGCCCACCGGCCCCAATCCCCCGAAGCCCCAAAGACTGCGTCGGGCCGTGTTGACTGGGGCTTTGGGGCACCGCTCTTGGGCCCCAGGAACAGCATCGCAGCCAACATCCCCAGGGCCTCCGAGTTTTCCTAAGGACCTCGCAGGTCCTCTGAGCCTGACGTCGTCCTCCTTGGGAAGCAATGTCCTGTCGACCCCCGTGTCTGTCTCCTGCCTCTTCTGGGATCCCTCACGGCCACACCCACCACGTGGGGCTGCCATGACCAGGACACACCCTGTGCCCCGTGGCGGACGCCCGCCTCCAACGCTGGGCCCCTCACAAGCCCGGTGCGCTGGGCCAGGCCTGGGCGCTCGCTCGGGGGTCCCCGGACATCTCCGGTGCAGTGCCCTGAGCCTGCCGGCGCTGGGTCGCCTCAGACCAGCCCGGGAGGCCAGCCGGGGGGCCCCTAGGCCAGGCAGGGAGGCGCCAGGCCAGGAGGTCCGGACGAGCCGCTCCCGGGCCCAGTGTGGGGAGCCCGGGCCGAGGCTGCTCCCCCAACGGAGGAGGACCTGGGCCCAGGGAGCTGAGTGGGGACAGGGCACAATGAGCCCAAGCTGGGCAGAGAGCTCCGGGGGGGGGGGGTGCCTTGACCTCGGGCCCACTGGGAGACCCCATCCCCCCCACAGGGCTCGGTCCCCTGGCGGGGGAAGGTGGTCGTCGGGATGTCCAGGCTCCCGGGCTGCACGGCCGGCAGCCGCTGGCTGGCGTGGGAGGAGGCACGGCTGGCGCAGGAGAGAGCCCTCGGCAGAGAGGAGGGGGCAGGTGCTCCCGCGGCGGCAGGTGCCCGAGGGCGGGCGGCGTGCGCGGGCCTCCTCCAGAAGGCAGAGCCGCGCCAGCCCTGGTGCCCCGAGGCCAAGGCCGAGACCCTCTCCAGCATTGGCCACCGCACCCTCTTGTCTCCACCGACAACCCCACTGTGCCGGGTCTCGGCCGCTTGCTGTCTTTGCACCGGACTTGCCATCCTGCCTTGACCGAGCGGCTACCCTCTGTGGACTGAGGTCCAAAACAAGGACCAGAGGGGCCTGGGGGTATCCACGACCTCGCTCAGCCGGTGAGGGACCGGGCGGCCACCATGCCCCAGCTCCCCCTGTGCTTCTGCCTGGAGTCCTGCCCCGGCTTCCTCGGAAGGAGGAACCCCCAGCACCGTGAGTGTGGGCCCCACTTCCCAGGCCGGGCTCTTCACCCACGGCCCCCTCTGCCGCCCTCCCTGCATCGACTATGCCGACAACAAGGACGAAGATGTGGACGGGACGGCGTGGGAGGACCCCCGCACCCACGGCGGATGGCGGCTCCGAGGATGGGCTCATCCTCAGCTGTGCTCCCGGGAGCCCGGAGCCCGAGGGCACAAGGCCTCCCGCTGCACAAGAAACGATCTCCCGTGGGGGCCGCGGGTCCCCCGGGCTCCGAGCAGGAACCGGAGCTGCCCACATGCGTCCTGCCAAGGAAGGATCAGCCCGGGCTCGCCGGCCCCGTGGCCACACAAGGCTCCTCCTGCCCGCCGGTCCTCCGTGTGGGCTGGCTCACCTTCCCCTCAGCAGGGATGGCCAGGCCCTGGCCTAGCTCGGTCCCCTCCCCCGAAGCACCCCACACACACCCTGGCCGCTGCCGGGTCCGGAACCCCGTTCCCATCGGGCCCCGTGCACGCCCGCACCCACGCAGGGACACACCCACGCACGCGCAGCCCACGACGAGTCCCTCGACCCGTCGTGGGAACAGATGCTCGCTGACGGTCTCGAGGTTCCTGAAGAACCCCGTCGCTCCTGCCCAGGAACTGCCTCCTGCCACGGCATCCCCGTGAGAACCCTCCTGGCACAGACCACGTGGCTGAAACGCACACGCTGAGCACACCCCGGGTCGGACAGGGCGTGGACCCACGGGAACACACACGCAGCTGTGAGTGGGAACCTGGGAGTCTCCTCGGGAGGATCTCCCGAGCCGGACCCATGCTGACTCCCTGACCGCCCCCCACCCCATTGCACACGCGGGTGCATGCCCAACACCGACGGGCCCCTGCATGCGGGCAGGGCTCAGCGCGGTGGCCTGCTGCCATCAGCACCACCGAAACAAGTCCGATGTGTGGGGGCCACTGTCTGGACGCGGCATGGGGTGAGGGGTGAGCACGGAGCGGCTGGGGGAGGGGCCCTCGGGGACTCGGGTGTGAGGAGGAAGTCGGGGCAGGGGTCCCCAGGAAGCGGTGACCTCACTTCCCTGACCACAGAGCCCAACAGAATTGGAACCCACGTCACCAGGCACCCACATTCCAGGGACGCCCCCCTGCGCAGCTCGTTGCTTTGGACATCGTCCAACCGACACCATGTTCGCATGCTGCCTCCCAAACTCGGGACGGTGGAGACGGAGGACAGCGCGCCCGGCTACCACTTCCCCGCGCTCTGGAGGTCCTTTCAGGGCTGCCCGACGCCTCTGGCCTTTCGGCCGAAAGGAGACTAAGGTGACACCGGGAGGCCAGAGCCGGCCGCCCAGCCCCACACGCTCGCATCGACGGGCGCAGCCACGGGTCCCCTCAACTGCTGGGCTTGTGTGTGTAAGTGTCTGTGTGTGTGTGTGTGTGTGTGTGTGTGTGTGTGTGTGTGTCTGAGAGCGTGCCTGTGCAGGTATGTGTCTGGAAGGAGGGCTCACGTGCGGTGGGGCCTTCCTGAGCAGGAGCAGGTGGATGAGGGCTAAGATGCCCGGTGGGCAGGTCGCGGTCAAGGTGAAGGCTGGCTGGGTGGGACAGGTGTGGGGGATGTGAGCTCCTGGCCAGGGTCGATCCCCAGAGCCCTGCAGGTGTGGGTCCCGGGACCGGGGGTAGGGCTGGGCAGGCACAGGTCTGGGGCCCATGTGGGAGCAGCAGGGGGACCGGGCAAGAGGAGAGTGGGGTCGGCCGGGCGGGGCTGGGATGGCTCCGGGCCAGCGACCGGTCCCTGTCTTTGCAGAAGGCCACGGAGGAAGAGACGAGGCAGGCGGCCACCACCTCCTCCCTGACCCAGGAGTCCGCAGGCCCAGGAAAGGCTTCCGAGCCTGCCAGGCCACCTGCGGAAGCCGAGCCCCAGGGTGAGAAGGCGGGGCGGGGCTGGGTGCCTGGGTGTGTGCGGGGACGGGTCGGTGCTGGGCCCACAGGGACAAGCCCCACAGGCTGGTGCGGGGCCAGGAGCAAGGACTGGGCTCAGAGCACCCAGCGGGGACACTGCCCTCGGGGAGCCATCCCGCTGAGGGTTCCTTCCCTGGCTGCGGCCTCTCCGCGACGCCCGCCTGGGTCCTGGGGGCGCCAAGGCACATGCAGAGGCAGGCAAGCGCGGGACCTTCTCTCCTCTCAAAGCTGCTCCTGGCAAGGAGCTCGGGCCCCTCCTGACATCAGCAGGAGCTGGGGATTGGGAGACGGTGCCTGCCGCCTCCTCAGCCGGGGACCCGCCGGCAGCAGGTGACCAGGAACCGGGCCCCGCGGAGCCTGACGCTGCCCAGGAAGAGCTGCAGCCTGCTCCTGCCCCAGGCCGTGCTCCTACTCCTGCTCCTCTCAGGATCCTGCGCCTTCCCCCGTCCCCGCCCGGGCCCCTCATCCTGCCACAGGCCCAGGTCCTGCCCTGCATCCTGCACCAGCCAGCACCACCGCACCTGAGCCAGCTGCAAACCCTGCCGCTGCCCCTGCCCCGTCCCCTGCCCCGGCCTTGGCCACGGCCCCTTCCCCGGCCTGCGCCCCTCTTACTGCCCCACACCCAGCCCCTGCCCCAGCCCCTGCAAGGACTGATTCTCCTTGCCTGGCCCCTGCCCCTTCGCCTGCCACGGAGACAGCTGCTGCCCCTTCCCCTGCCCGTGCCTCTGCCCTTCTTCTTGCCCCACACCCAGCTCGTGTATCTGATCCTGCCCCTTCGCCTGCCCCGACCCAGGCCACGGACACCTCCCCTGTCCCCGCCTGTACCCCTGATCCTGACCCAGTCCCGGCTCGGGCCCTGGATCCTGCGCCAGCCATCGCCGGGACACCTCTCCCAGCTCCAGCCCCTTCCACGGCCCCTTCCCTTGCCCCTGCCAGGATCCCTGCCCCTTGGCCTGCCCCTGCCTCTGCCCCTGCCAGGACCCCTACCCCTTCACCTGCCTGTGACCCTGCTCCTGCCCCAGACCCAGCTCCTGCCCCTTCTCCAAACCCCGCCAGGACCACTGGCCACTCCCCTGCCCCTGCCTCTGCCCTCCTTCCTGCCCCAGGCCCAGTTCCTACCCGGGATCCTGCCCCTGCCCCTGCCCCTGGCCCTGCCCCTGCCCATGCCCATGCCATTGCCTTTGCCCCGATTCCTGCCCCACACGCATGTCCTGCACCTCTTCCTGCCCCTGCCCCTTTCCCTGCCTGGAAGACTGCCCCTTCCCGTGTTCCTCCCTGGGTCCCTGTTCCTGCTCCAGACCCCACCCGTCCTCCTGCTCCTGCCCCTGCCCCTGCCGCTTGCCCACCCCCTTCCCCTGCCCCTCCAAGGACCACTGGCCCTTCCCTTGCCCCTCTCAGGGCCCCTCTGTCTTCGCCTCTCCCTGCCTGGGCCCCTGCTCCTGCCCGAGACCCAGGTCCTGCCCCTGCTCCTGCCCCTTCTCCTGCTCCTGCCTGGGTCCCTCTTGCTGCTCCACACCCAGGCCCTGCCGCTTCCCCGGCCTCGGCCAGGACCGCTGCCCCTCCCTTTGCCCCTCACAGGGCCACTGTCTCTTCCCCTGCCTCTCCCTGTTCCCACCGGACACCTGTTCCAGCCCCACACCCAGCTCCTGCCCCTTGCTCCTGCCCTTTCCCCTGGCCCTGCCTGCACTCCTCTTCCTGGCCCTGACCCAGCTCCAGCCCTGCATGCTGCAGCGGCCGCTCCTGCTGACCCTTTCCGTCCCCTTGCTCCTGCTCCTGCCCCGGTCCCAGCTCTTGCACCAGGCCCAGCTCCTGTGCCGGCCCCTGTCCCAACACCAGCCCCTACACCTGCTCCTGCGGGGCTCCCAGAGCCCCATCCAGAGGCCCCCGCCCTGCCGGGAGAGCTCCCTGGACGGTTACCCTCCGTTCCATGCCCCGACCCCGATGGCCCGCCGCCACGGTTCATCCCCTCCGCCTGGGTTCTTTCTTTCTGCTTCGGTCTCACCATCATCCTAGCTTTGCATGCCCTCGACGCTCTCGCCTATCTCTTTTAAATAAAATGCATCGTTTTTCCGTGGAACCCGTGCTCAACCCTAAGTCCGGCCCCGGCGGCGCCGCCCCCCCCGCCCCCCCCCCCCACCGCCCCCAACAGCCCAGAACATCGCTGTGGAACAACTCCTTCCCCGAAGGGGACCCTGAGCCCAAGCCCTCCCTGCCCATTGCTCCCCCAGTCCGGCCCCTCGCCACGCCTCAGCTGATTTCTCTCTCCCTTCCTTCCCCTGTTCTGGACGTTTCTGGGAGGGGGATCACTCTGGAGGTGCCCGGGTGTCTGCCCACCTCTTTTCAAAGGGGACTGGGTTTTGTCCTGGGCGTCTTGGACATGGAACTTGCCCCCTGCCATACCGAAAACCCCGAAGGGTTCTAGAGGAGATGGGATCACGGAGGCCCCTTGAGTGCAGAGGGGTCCAAGGTCGGGGCCGTGACCCCTGTTCCCGCCGGGACACCACAGCCTGACCCCAGATGCGACCCGGCAGCTTCCTCCCGGGGCCTGCACACACACCAGGGCGAGGCACACAGCTGGAAGACACACCCCACACGGCATACCCATCGCTCACAACCCAAGGCCAGAGAAAGCTCTCCCCGGCCTCTGGTGCCCCCCAGGCTCCAAGGCACCGGGTCCCACAACGACACAGACCGAAAGCATGCCAGGTGGATGGGGAGGGGGGTGCGGGGGGCCGGCGGCGGACAGGCCACGCGGGGAGCCCGTGTCAGCGATGCGGGAGCTCCCCGGGAAGGCCTCTGGCCAAGGAAACCCTACGGAGGCAGCGCGCGTCCCCCTCAGACCGGCCGGTGTCTGGCCTGAGGACCAGCAGCCCTGGGGAGAACGTGCCGACACGGAGGTCCAGGGCACGTCCCCCGGAGAGAAGGGGGACGGGCACCCCTGTCTGGGACCACAGCGGGCAGCACCCATCCCAGCCCGCAGGGGCACCCATCACCTAGCAGTGCTCGTCCGGGGACTCAGCCCGCCACCTCTGGCACGGTGTTTCACGCCAGAAGGGAGAGAGCAGGGTGAGGCAGTCGGGGAGCGCTCATGCCCAGGGACGTGGACGCCGTCCTCGGTCCCAGTGCTCAGGTGACAACGTCCTGGAGCTAACCGTCCCAGTCTCCTCCGGGGCACTGGATCCGGGAAGCCCCTCCTGAGAGCCCTCCTGCCCCCCCTGCTCCTGGGAACAGTCACAATTGGTGGACGAGGAGGTGGACAGGGTCCAGGATGGCAGAAGGCCATCCAGGATGGCCCAGGAGGAGGAAGGGCAGGACGGCGAGGACAGATGCACCTGCCCTGAGCCACCATCCAGGGTCTGGCCGGGGATGCCCTCGCACCTCCCTCCACCCAAGGACTCCAGAGGCATGGGCCGCACTCCTGGGCTTTCACGGCCTCCCTCCCTCATGCCTTCAGTCCCTCAGTCCTTCCTTCCCTCCCTCCTGCCCTCCCTCCCCCTCTAGGCCTTCCTCTTCTTTCCCTCCCTCCTTTCCTCCCTCTCCCCCAGCTTGACTCCCTCCATTCCTCCCTCACCCAGCAGAGGCTCTGGGGTCCCAGCAGGGAACTGAGCCCTGGGGCTTCATCCGGGAGCAGCCCCAACCACATGGTCCCTGTCCCCGGGGCACTCACGGTCACTGTGGGCGCTGACGGGGCCCGGTCCTCAGGTTGAGCAGCGGGATGGCCACTTGGAATCCGCTGCGGAACACGGGGGCCGGCTGCACAGAGGGCGGAAGAGAACGAGGCTTAGCACTGCCTCCAGAAACATCGAGTCCTCCACGTGACGCCCTGGGCGTCCTCGTGGCCCACCGGCCCCAATCCCCCGAAGCCCCAAAGACGGCGTCGGGCCGTGTTGACTGGGGCTTTGGGGCACCGCTCTTGGGCCCCAGGAACAGCATCGCAGCCAACATCCCCAGGGCCTCCGAGTTTTCCTAAGGACCTCGCAGGTCCTCTGAGCCTGACGTCGTCCTCCTTGGGAAGCAATGTCCTGTCGACCCCCGTGTCTGTCTCCTGCCTCTTCTGGGATCCCTCACGGCCACACCCACCACGTGGGGCTGCCATGACCAGGACACACCCTGTGCCCCGTGGCGGACGCCCGCCTCCAACGCTGGGCCCCTCACAAGCCCGGTGCGCTGGGCCAGGCCTGGGCGCTCGCTCGGGGGTCCCCGGATATCTCCGGTGCAGTGCCCTGAGCCTGCCGGCGCTGGGTCGCCTCAGACCAGCCCGGGAGGCCAGCCGGGGGGCCCCTAGGCCAGGCAGGGAGGCGCCAGGCCAGGAGGTCCGGACGAGCCGCTCCCGGGCCCAGTGTGGGGAGCCCGGGCCGAGGCTGCTCCCCCAACGGAGGAGGACCTGGGCCCAGGGAGCTGAGTGGGGACAGGGCACAATGAGCCCAAGCTGGGCAGAGAGCTCCGGGGGGGGGGTGCCTTGACCTCGGGCCCACTGGGAGACCACATCCCCCGCACAGGGCTCGGTCCCCTGGCGGGGGAAGGTGGTCGTCGGGATGTCCAGGCTCCCGGGCTGCACGGCCGGCAGCCGCTGGCTGGCGTGGGAGGAGGCACGGCTGGCGCAGGAGAGAGCCCTCGGCAGAGAGGAGGGGGCAGGTGCTCCCGCGGCGGCAGGTGCCCGAGGGCGGGCGGCGTGCGCGGGCCTCCGCCGGAAGGCAGAGCCACGCCAGCCCCGCTGCCCCGAGGCCAAGGCCGAGACCCTCTCCAGCATTGGCCACCGCACCCTCTTGTCTCCACCGACAACCCCACTGTGCCGGGTCTCGGCCGCTTGCTGTCTTTGCACCGGACTTGCCATCCTGCCTTGACCGAGCGGCTACCCTCTGTGGACTGAGGTCCAAAACAAGGACCAGAGGGGCCTGGGGGTATCCACGACCTCGCTCAGCCGGTGAGGGACCGGGCGGCCACCATGCCCCAGCTCCCCCTGTGCTTCTGCCTGGAGTCCTGCCCCGGCTTCCTCGGAAGGAGGAACCCCCAGCACCGTGAGTGTGGGCCCCACTTCCCAGGCCGGGCTCTTCACCCACGGCCCCCTCTGCCGCCCTCCCTGCATCGACTATGCCGACAACAAGGACGAAGATGTGGACGGGACGGCGTGGGAGGACCCCCGCACCCACGGCGGATGGCGGCTCCGAGGATGGGCTCATCCTCAGCTGTGCTCCCGGGAGCCCGGAGCCCGAGGGCACAAGGCCTCCCGCAGCACAAGAAACGATCTCCCGTGGGGGCCGCGGGTCCCCCGGGCTCCGAGCAGGTACCGGAGCTGCCCACATGCGTCCTGCTAAGGAAGGATCAGCCCGGGCTCGCCGGCCCCGTGGCCACAAGGCTCCTCCTGCCCGCCGGTCCTCCGTGTGGGCTGGCTCACCTTCCCCTCAGCAGGGATGGCCAGGCCCTGGCCTAGCTCGGTCCCCTCCCCCGAAGCACCCCACACACACCCTGGCCGCTGCCGGGTCCGGAACCCCGTTCCCATCGGGCCCCTTGCACGCCCGCACCCACGCAGGGACACACCCACGCACGCGCAGCCCACGACGAGTCCCTCGACCCGTCGTGGGAACAGATGCTCGCTGACGGTCTCGAGGTTCCTGAAGAACCCCGTCGCTCCTGCCCAGGAACTGCCTCCTGCCACGGCATCCCCGTGAGAACCCTCCTGGCACAGACCACGTGGCTGAAACGCACACGCTGAGCACACCCCGGGTCGGACAGGGCGTGGACCCACGGGAACACACACGCAGCTGTGAGTGGGAACCTGGGAGTCTCCTCGGGAGGATCTCCCGAGCCGGACCCACGCTGACTCCCTGACCGCCCCCCACCCCATTGCACACGCGGGTGCATGCCCAACACCGACGGGCCCCTGCATGCGGGCAGGGCTCAGCGCGGTGGCCTGCTGCCATCAGCACCACCGAAACAAGTCCGATGTGTGGGGGCCACTGTCTGGACGCGGCATGGGGTGAGGGGTGAGCACGGAGCGGCTGGGGGAGGGGCCCTCGGGGACTCGGGTGTGAGGAGGAAGTCGGGGCAGGGGTCCCCAGGAAGCGGTGACCTCACTTCCCTGACCACAGAGCCCAACAGAATTGGAACCCACGTCACCAGGCACCCACATTCCAGGGACGCCCACCTGCGCAGCTCGTTGCTTTGGACATCGTCCAACCGACACCATGTTCGCATGCTGCCTCCCAAACTCGGGACGGTGGAGACTGAGGACAGCGCGCCCGGCTACCACTTCCCCGCGCTCTGGAGGTCCTTTCAGGGCTGCCCGACGCCTCTGGCCTTTCGGCCGAAAGGAGACTAAGGTGACACCGGGAGGCCAGAGCCGGCCGCCCAGCCCCACACGCTCGCATTGACGGGCGCAGCCACGGGTCCCCTCAACTGCTGGGCTTGTGTGTGTAAGTGTCTTTGTGTGTGTGTGTGTGTGTGTGTGTGTCTGAGAGCGTGCCTGTGCAGGTATGTGTCTGGAAGGAGGGCTCACGTGCGGTGGGGCCTTCCTGAGCAGGAGCAGGTGGATGAGGGCTAAGATGCCCGGTGGGCAGGTCGCGGTCAAGGTGAAGGCTGGCTGGGTGGGACAGGTGTGGGGGATGTGAGCTCCTGGCCAGGGTCGATCCCCAGAGCCCTGCAGGTGTGGGTCCCGGGACCGGGGGTAGGGCTGGGCAGGCACAGGTCTGGGGCCCATGTGGGAGCAGCAGGGGGACCGGGCAAGAGGAGAGTGGGGTCGGCCGGGCGGGGCTGGGATGGCTCCGGGCCAGCGACCGGTCCCTGTCTTTGCAGAAGGCCACGGAGGAAGAGACGAGGCAGGCGGCCACCACCTCCTCCCTGACCCAGGAGTCCGCAGGCCCAGGAAAGGCTTCCGAGCCTGCCAGGCCACCTGCGGAAGCCGAGCCCCAGGGTGAGAAGGCGGGGCGGGGCTGGGTGCCTGGGTGTGTGCGGGGACGGGTCGGTGCTGGGCCCACAGGGACAAGCCCCACAGGCTGGTGCGGGGCCAGGAGCAAGGACTGGGCTCAGAGCACCCAGCGGGGACACTGCCCTCGGGGAGCCATCCCGCTGAGGGTTCCTTCCCTGGCTGCGGCCTCTCCGCGACGCCCCGCCTGGGTCCTGGGGGCGCCAAGGCACATGCAGAGGCAGGCAAGCGCGAGACCTTCTCTCCTCTCACAGCTGCTCCTGGCAAGGAGCTCGGGCCCCTCCTGACATCAGCAGGAGCTGGGGATTGGGAGACGGTGCCTGCCGCCTCCTCAGCCGGGGACCCGCCGCCAGCAGGTGACCAGGAACCGGGCCCCGCGGAGCCTGACGCTGCCCAGGAAGAGCTGCGGCCTGCTCCTGCCCCAGGCCGTGCTCCTGCTCCTGCTCCTCTCAGGATCCTGCGCCTTCCCCCGTCCCCGCCCGGGCCCCTCATCCTGCCACAGGCCCAGGTCCTGCCCTGCATCCTGCACCAGCCAGCACCACCGCACCTGACCCAGCTGCAAACCCTGCCGCTGCCCCTGCCCCGTCCCCTGCCCCGGCCTTGGCCACGGCCCATTCCCCGGCCTGCGCCCCTCTTACTGCCCCACACCCGGCCCCTGCCCCAGCCCCTGCAAGGACTGATTCTCCTTGCCTGGCCCCTGCCCCTTCGCCTGCCACGGAGACAGCTGCTGCCCCTTCCCCTGCCCGTGCCTCTGCCCTTCTTCTTGCCCCACACCCAGCTCGTGTATCTGATCCTGCCCCTTCGCCTGCCCCGACCCAGGCCACGGACACCTCCCCTGTCCCCGCCTGTACCCCTGATCCTGACCCAGTCCCGGCTCGGGCCCTGGATCCTGCGCCAGCCATCGCCGGGACACCTCTCCCAGCTCCAGCCCCTTCCACGGCCCCTTCCCTTGCCCCTGCCAGGATCCCTGCCCCTTGGCCTGCCCCTGCCTCTGCCCCTGCCAGGACCCCTACCCCTTCACCTGCCTGTGACCCTGCTCCTGCCCCAGACCCAGCTCCTGCCCCTTCTCCAAACCCCGCCAGGACCACTGGCCACTCCCCTGCCCCTGCCTCTGCCCTCCTTCCTGCCCCAGGCCCAGTTCCTACCCGGGATCCTGCCCCTGCCCCTGCCCCTGGCCCTGCCCCTGCCCATGCCCATGCCATTGCCTCTGCCCCGATTCCTGCCCCACACGCAGGTCCTGCACCTCTTCCTGCCCCTGCCCCTTTCCCTGCCTGGAAGACTGCCCCTTCCCGTGTTCCTCCCTGGGTCCCTGTTCCTGCTCCAGACCCCACCCGTCCTCCTGCTCCTGCCCCTGCCCCTGCCGCTTGCCCACCCCCTTCCCCTGCCCCTCCAAGGACCACTGGCCCTTCCCTTGCCCCTCTCAGGGCCCCTCTGTCTTCGCCTCTCCCTGCCTGGGCCCCTGCTCCTGCCCGAGACCCAGGTCCTGCCCCTGCTCCTGCCCCTTCTCCTGCTCCTGCCTGGGTCCCTCTTGCTGCTCCACACCCAGGCCCTGCCGCTTCCCCGGCCTCGGCCAGGACCGCTGCCCCTCCCTTTGCCCCTCACAGGGCCACTGTCTCTTCCCCTGCCTCTCCCTGTTCCCACCGGACACCTGTTCCAGCCCCACACCCAGCTCCTGCCCCTTGCTCCTGCCCTTTCCCCTGGCCCTGCCTGCACTCCTCTTCCTGGCCCTGACCCAGCTCCAGCCCTGCATGCGGCAGCGGCCGCTCCTGCTGACCCTTTCCGTCCCCTTGCTCCTGCTCCTGCCCCGGTCCCAGCTCTTGCACCAGGCCCAGCTCCTGTGCCGGCCCCTGTCCCAACACCTGCCCCTACACCTGCTCCTGCGGGGCTCCCAGAGCCCCATCCAGAGGCCCCCGCCCTGCGGGGAGAGCTCCCTGGACGGGTACCCTCCGTTCCATGCCCCGACCCCGATGGCCCGCCGCCACGGTTCATCCCCTCCGCCTGGGTTCTTTCTCTCTGCTTCGGTCTCACCATCATCCTAGCTTTGCATGCCCTCGACGCTCTCGCCTATCTCTTTTAAATAAAATGCATCGTTTTTCCGTGGAACCCGTGCTCAACCCTAAGTCCGTCCCCGGCGGCCCCGACCCCCCGCACCCCCCCCACCGCCCCCAACAGCCCAGAACATCGCTGTGGAACAACTCCTTCCCCGAAGGGGACCCTGAGCCCAAGCCCTCCCTGCCCATTGCTCCCCCAGTCCGGCCCCTCGCCACGCCTCAGCTGATTTCTCTCTCCCTTCCTTCCCCTGTTCTGGACGTTTCTGGGAGGGGGATCAATCTGGAGGTGCCCGGGTGTCTGCCCACCTCTTTTCAAAGGGGACTGGGTTTTGTCCTGGGCGTCTTGGAGATGGAACTTGCCCCCTGCCATACCGAAAACCCCGAAGGGTTCTAGAGGAGATGGGATCACGGAGGCCCCTTGAGTGCAGAGGGGTCCAAGGTCGGGGCCGTGACCCCTGTTCCCGCCGGGACACCACAGCCTGACCCCAGATGCGACCCGGCAGCTTCCTCCCGGGGCCTGCACACACACCAGGGCGAGGCACACAGCTGGAAGACACACCCCACACGGCATACCCATCGCTCACAACCCAAGGCCAGAGAAAGCTCTCCCCGGCCTCTGGTGCCCCCCAGGCTCCAAGGCACCGGGTCCCACAACGACACAGACCGAAAGCATGCCAGGTGGATGGGGAGGGGGGTGCGGGGGGCCGGCGGCGGACAGGCCACGCGGGGAGCCCGTGTCAGCGATGCGGGAGCTCCCCGGGAAGGCCTCTGGCCAAGGAAACCCTACGGAGGCAGCGCGCGTCCCCCTCAGACCGGCCGGTGTCTGGCCTGAGGACCAGCAGCCCTGGGGAGAACGTGCCGACACGGAGGTCCAGGGCACGTCCCCCGGAGAGAAGGGGGACGGGCACCCCTGTCTGGGACCACAGCGGGCAGCACCCATCCCAGGCCGCAGGGGCACCCATCACCTAGCAGTGCTTGTCCGGGGACTCAGCCCGCCACCTCTGGCACGGTGTTTCACGCCAGAAGGGAGAGAGCAGGGTGAGGCAGTCGGGGCGCGCTCATGCCCAGGGACGTGGACGCCGTCCTCGGTCCCAGTGCTCAGGTGACAACGTCCTGGAGCTAACCGTCCCAGTCTCCTCCGGGGCACCGGATCCGCGAAGCCCCTCCTGAGAGCCCTCCTGCCCCCCCTGCTCCTGGGAACAGTCACAATTGGTGGACGAGGAGGTGGACAGGGTCCAGGATGGCAGAAGGCCATCCAGGATGGCCCAGGAGGAGGAAGGGCAGGACGGCGAGGACAGATGCACCTGCCCTGAGCCACCATCCAGGGTCTGGCCGGGGATGCCCTCGCACCTCCCTCCACCCAAGGACTCCAGAGGCATGGGCCGCACTCCTGGGCTTTCACGGCCTCCCTCCCTCATGCCTTCAGTCCCTCAGTCCTTCCTTCCCTCCCTCCTGCCCTCCCTCCCCCTCTAGGCCTTCCTCTTCTTTCCCTCCCTCCTTTCCTCCCTCTCCCCCAGCTTGACTCCCTCCATTCCTCCCTCACCCAGCAGAGGCTCTGGGGTCCCAGCAGGGAACTGAGCCCTGGGGCTTCATCCGGGAGCAGCCCCAACCACATGGTCCCTGTCCCCGGGGCACTCACGGTCACTGTGGGCGCTGACGGGGCCCGGTCCTCAGGTTGAGCAGCGGGATGGCCACTTGGAATCCGCTGCGGAACACGGGGGCCGGCTGCACAGAGGGCGGAAGAGAACGAGGCTTAGCACTGCCTCCAGAAACATCGAGTCCTCCACGTGACGCCCTGGGCGTCCTCGTGGCCCACCGGCCCCAATCCCCCGAAGCCCCAAAGACTGCGTCGGGCCGTGTTGACTGGGGCTTTGGGGCACCGCTCTTGGGCCCCAGGAACAGCATCGCAGCCAACATCCCCAGGGCCTCCGAGTTTTCCTAAGGACCTCGCAGGTCCTCTGAGCCTGACGTCGTCCTCCTTGGGAAGCAATGTCCTGTCGACCCCCGTGTCTGTCTCCTGCCTCTTCTGGGATCCCTCACGGCCACACCCACCACGTGGGGCTGCCATGACCAGGACACACCCTGTGCCCCGTGGCGGACGCCCGCCTCCAACGCTGGGCCCCTCACAAGCCCGGTGCGCTGGGCCAGGCCTGGGCGCTCGCTCGGGGGTCCCCGGACATCTCCGGTGCAGTGCCCTGAGCCTGCCGGCGCTGGGTCGCCTCAGACCAGCCCGGGAGGCCAGCCGGGGGGCCCCTAGGCCAGGCAGGGAGGCGCCAGGCCAGGAGGTCCGGACGAGCCGCTCCCGGGCCCAGTGTGGGGAGCCCGGGCCGAGGCTGCTCCCCCAACGGAGGAGGACCTGGGCCCAGGGAGCTGAGTGGGGACAGGGCACAATGAGCCCAAGCTGGGCAGAGAGCTCCGGGGGGGGGGTGCCTTGACCTCGGGCCCACTGGGAGACCACATCCCCCGCACAGGGCTCGGTCCCCTGGCGGGGGAAGGTGGTCGTCGGGATGTCCAGGCTCCCGGGCTGCACGGCCGGCAGCCGCTGGCTGGCGTGGGAGGAGGCACGGCTGGCGCAGGAGAGAGCCCTCGGCAGAGAGGAGGGGGCAGGTGCTCCCGCGGCGGCAGGTGCCCGAGGGCGGGCGGCGTGCGCGGGCCTCCGCCGGAAGGCAGAGCCACGCCAGCCCCGCTGCCCCGAGGCCAAGGCCGAGACCCTCTCCAGCATTGGCCACCGCACCCTCTTGTCTCCACCGACAACCCCACTGTGCCGGGTCTCGGCCGCTTGCTGTCTTTGCACCGGACTTGCCATCCTGCCTTGACCGAGCGGCTACCCTCTGTGGACTGAGGTCCAAAACAAGGACCAGAGGGGCCTGGGGGTATCCACGACCTCGCTCAGCCGGTGAGGGACCGGGCGGCCACCATGCCCCAGCTCCCCCTGTGCTTCTGCCTGGAGTCCTGCCCCGGCTTCCTCGGAAGGAGGAACCCCCAGCACCGTGAGTGTGGGCCCCACTTCCCAGGCCGGGCTCTTCACCCACGGCCCCCTCTGCCGCCCTCCCTGCATCGACTATGCCGACAACAAGGACGAAGATGTGGACGGGACGGCGTGGGAGGACCCCCGCACCCACGGCGGATGGCGGCTCCGAGGATGGGCTCATCCTCAGCTGTGCTCCCGGGAGCCCGGAGCCCGAGGGCACAAGGCCTCCCGCTGCACAAGAAACGATCTCCCGTGGGGGCCGCGGGTCCCCCGGGCTCCGAGCAGGAACCGGAGCTGCCCACATGCGTCCTGCCAAGGAAGGATCAGCCCGGGCTCGCCGGCCCCGTGGCCACACAAGGCTCCTCCTGCCCGCCGGTCCTCCGTGTGGGCTGGCTCACCTTCCCCTCAGCAGGGACGGCCAGGCCCTGGCCTAGCTCGGTCCCCTCCCCCGAAGCACCCCACACACACCCTGGCCGCTGCCGGGTCCGGAACCCCGTTCCCATCGGGCCCCGTGCACGCCCGCACCCACGCAGGGACACACCCACGCACGCGCAGCCCACGACGAGTCCCTCGACCCGTCGTGGGAACAGATGCTCGCTGACGGTCTCGAGGTTCCTGAAGAACCCCGTCGCTCCTGCCCAGGAACTGCCTCCTGCCACGGCATCCCCGTGAGAACCCTCCTGGCACAGACCACGTGGCTGAAACGCACACGCTGAGCACACCCCGGGTCGGACAGGGCGTGGACCCACGGGAACACACACGCAGCTGTGAGTGGGAACCTGGGAGTCTCCTCGGGAGGATCTCCCGAGCCGGACCCATGCTGACTCCCTGACCGCCCCCCACCCCATTGCACACGCGGGTGCATGCCCAACACCGACGGGCCCCTGCATGCGGGCAGGGCTCAGCGCGGTGGCCTGCTGCCATCAGCACCACCGAAACAAGTCCGATGTGTGGGGGCCACTGTCTGGACGCGGCATGGGGTGAGGGGTGAGCACGGAGCGGCTGGGGGAGGGGCCCTCGGGGACTCGGGTGTGAGGAGGAAGTCGGGGCAGGGGTCCCCAGGAAGCGGTGACCTCACTTCCCTGACCACAGAGCCCAACAGAATTGGAACCCACGTCACCAGGCACCCACATTCCAGGGACGCCCACCTGCGCAGCTCGTTGCTTTGGACATCGTCCAACCGACACCATGTTCGCATGCTGCCTCCCAAACTCGGGATGGTGGAGACTGAGGACAGCGCGCCCGGCTACCACTTCCCCGCGCTCTGGAGGTCCTTTCAGGGCTGCCCGACGCCTCTGGCCTTTCGGCCGAAAGGAGACTAAGGTGACACCGGGAGGCCAGAGCCGGCCGCCCAGCCCCACACGCTCGCATTGACGGGCGCAGCCACGGGTCCCCTCAACTGCTGGGCTTGTGTGTGTAAGTGTCTTTGTGTGTGTGTGTGTGTGTGTGTGTGTCTGAGAGCGTGCCTGTGCAGGTATGTGTCTGGAAGGAGGGCTCACGTGCGGTGGGGCCTTCCTGAGCAGGAGCAGGTGGATGAGGGCTAAGATGCCCGGTGGGCAGGTCGCGGTCAAGGTGAAGGCTGGCTGGGTGGGACAGGTGTGGGGGATGTGAGCTCCTGGCCAGGGTCGATCCCCAGAGCCCTGCAGGTGTGGGTCCCGGGACCGGGGGTAGGGCTGGGCAGGCACAGGTCTGGGGCCCATGTGGGAGCAGCAGGGGGACCGGGCAAGAGGAGAGTGGGGTCGGCCGGGCGGGGCTGGGATGGCTCCGGGCCAGCGACCGGTCCCTGTCTTTGCAGAAGGCCACGGAGGAAGAGACGAGGCAGGCGGCCACCACCTCCTCCCTGACCCAGGAGTCCGCAGGCCCAGGAAAGGCTTCCGAGCCTGCCAGGCCACCTGCGGAAGCCGAGCCCCAGGGTGAGAAGGCGGGGCGGCGCTGGGTGCCTGGGTGTGTGCGGGGACGGGTCGGTGCTGGGCCCACAGGGACAAGCCCCACAGGCTGGTGCGGGGCCAGGAGCAAGGACTGGGCTCAGAGCACCCAGCGGGGACACTGCCCTCGGGGAGCCATCCCGCTGAGGGTTCCTTCCCTGGCTGCGGCCTCTCCGCGACGCCCCGCCTGGGTCCTGGGGGCGCCAAGGCACATGCAGAGGCAGGCAAGCGCGGGACCTTCTCTCCTCTCACAGCTGCTCCTGGCAAGGAGCTCGGGCCCCTCCTGACATCAGCAGGAGCTGGGGATTGGGAGACGGTGCCTGCCGCCTCCTCAGCCGGGGACCCGCCGCCAGCAGGTGACCAGGAACCGGGCCCCGCGGAGCCTGACGCTGCCCAGGAAGAGCTGCGGCCTGCTCCTGCCCCAGGCCGTGCTCCTGCTCCTGCTCCTCTCAGGATCCTGCGCCTTCCCCCGTCCCCGCCCGGGCCCCTCATCCTGCCACAGGCCCAGGTCCTGCCCTGCATCCTGCACCAGCCAGCACCACCGCACCTGACCCAGCTGCAAACCCTGCCGCTGCCCCTGCCCCGTCCCCTGCCCCGGCCTTGGCCACGGCCCATTCCCCGGCCTGCGCCCCTCTTACTGCCCCACACCCAGCCCCTGCCCCAGCCCCTGCAAGGACTGATTCTCCTTGCCTGGCCCCTGCCCCTTCGCCTGCCACGGAGACAGCTGCTGCCCCTTCCCCTGCCCGTGCCTCTGCCCTTCTTCTTGCCCCACACCCAGCTCGTGTATCTGATCCTGCCCCTTCGCCTGCCCCGACCCAGGCCACGGACACCTCCCCTGTCCCCGCCTGTACCCCTGATCCTGACCCAGTCCCGGCTCGGGCCCTGGATCCTGCGCCAGCCATCGCCGGGACACCTCTCCCAGCTCCAGCCCCTTCCACGGCCCCTTCCCTTGCCCCTGCCAGGATCCCTGCCCCTTGGCCTGCCCCTGCCTCTGCCCCTGCCAGGACCCCTACCCCTTCACCTGCCTGTGACCCTGCTCCTGCCCCAGACCCAGCTCCTGCCCCTTCTCCAAACCCCGCCAGGACCACTGGCCACTCCCCTGCCCCTGCCTCTGCCCTCCTTCCTGCCCCAGGCCCAGTTCCTACCCGGGATCCTGCCCCTGCCCCTGCCCCTGGCCCTGCCCCTGCCCATGCCCATGCCATTGCCTCTGCCCCGATTCCTGCCCCACACGCATGTCCTGCACCTCTTCCTGCCCCTGCCCCTTTCCCTGCCTGGAAGACTGCCCCTTCCCGTGTTCCTCCCTGGGTCCCTGTTCCTGCTCCAGACCCCACCCGTCCTCCTGCTCCTGCCCCTGCCCCTGCCGCTTGCCCACCCCCTTCCCCTGCCCCTCCAAGGACCACTGGCCCTTCCCTTGCCCCTCTCAGGGCCCCTCTGTCTTCGCCTCTCCCTGCCTGGGCCCCTGCTCCTGCCCGAGACCCAGGTCCTGCCCCTGCTCCTGCCCCTTCTCCTGCTCCTGCCTGGGTCCCTCTTGCTGCTCCACACCCAGGCCCTGCCGCTTCCCCGGCCTCGGCCAGGACCGCTGCCCCTCCCTTTGCCCCTCACAGGGCCACTGTCTCTTCCCCTGCCTCTCCCTGTTCCCACCGGACACCTGTTCCAGCCCCACACCCAGCTCCTGCCCCTTGCTCCTGCCCTTTCCCCTGGCCCTGCCTGCACTCCTCTTCCTGGCCCTGACCCAGCTCCAGCCCTGCATGCGGCAGCGGCCGCTCCTGCTGACCCTTTCCGTCCCCTTGCTCCTGCTCCTGCCCCGGTCCCAGCTCTTGCACCAGGCCCAGCTCCTGTGCCGGCCCCTGTCCCAACACCTGCCCCTACACCTGCTCCTGCGGGGCTCCCAGAGCCCCATCCAGAGGCCCCCGCCCTGCGGGGAGAGCTCCCTGGACGGGTACCCTCCGTTCCATGCCCCGACCCCGATGGCCCGCCGCCACGGTTCATCCCCTCCGCCTGGGTTCTTTCTCTCTGCTTCGGTCTCACCATCATCCTAGCTTTGCATGCCCTCGACGCTCTCGCCTATCTCTTTTAAATAAAATGCATCGTTTTTCCGTGGAACCCGTGCTCAACCCTAAGTCCGTCCCCGGCGGCGCCGAACCCCCGCACCCCCCCACCGCCCCCAACAGCCCAGAACATCGCTGTGGAACAACTCCTTCCCCGAAGGGGACCCTGAGCCCAAGCCCTCCCTGCCCATTGCTCCCCCAGTCCGGCCCCTCGCCACGCCTCAGCTGATTTCTCTCTCCCTTCCTTCCCCTGTTCTGGACGTTTCTGGGAGGGGGATCAATCTGGAGGTGCCCGGGTGTCTGCCCACCTCTTTTCAAAGGGGACTGGGTTTTGTCCTGGGCATCTTGGAGATGGAACTTGCCCCCTGCCATACCGAAAACCCCGAAGGGTTCTAGAGGAGATGGGATCACGGAGGCCCCTTGAGTGCAGAGGGGTCCAAGGTCGGGGCCGTGACCCCTGTTCCCGCCGGGACACCACAGCCTGACCCCAGATGCGACCCGGCAGCTTCCTCCCGGGGCCTGCACACACACCAGGGCGAGGCACACAGCTGGAAGACACACCCCACACGGCATACCCATCGCTCACAACCCAAGGCCAGAGAAAGCTCTCCCCGGCCTCTGGTGCCCCCCAGGCTCCAAGGCACCGGGTCCCACAACGACACAGACCGAAAGCATGCCAGGTGGATGGGGAGGGGGGTGCGGGGGGCCGGCGGCGGACAGGCCACGCGGGGAGCCCGTGTCAGCGATGCGGGAGCTCCCCGGGAAGGCCTCTGGCCAAGGAAACCCTACGGAGGCAGCGCGCGTCCCCCTCAGACCGGCCGGTGTCTGGCCTGAGGACCAGCAGCCCTGGGGAGAACGTGCCGACACGGAGGTCCAGGGCACGTCCCCCGGAGAGAAGGGGGACGGGCACCCCTGTCTGGGACCACAGCGGGCAGCACCCATCCCAGGCCGCAGGGGCACCCATCACCTAGCAGTGCTTGTCCGGGGACTCAGCCCGCCACCTCTGGCACGGTGTTTCACGCCAGAAGGGAGAGAGCAGGGTGAGGCAGTCGGGGCGCGCTCATGCCCAGGGACGTGGACGCCGTCCTCGGTCCCAGTGCTCAGGTGACAACGTCCTGGAGCTAACCGTCCCAGTCTCCTCCGGGGCACCGGATCCGCGAAGCCCCTCCTGAGAGCCCTCCTGCCCCCCCTGCTCCTGGGAACAGTCACAATTGGTGGACGAGGAGGTGGACAGGGTCCAGGATGGCAGAAGGCCATCCAGGATGGCCCAGGAGGAGGAAGGGCAGGACGGCGAGGACAGATGCACCTGCCCTGAGCCACCATCCAGGGTCTGGCCGGGGATGCCCTCGCACCTCCCTCCACCCAAGGACTCCAGAGGCATGGGCCGCACTCCTGGGCTTTCACGGCCTCCCTCCCTCATGCCTTCAGTCCCTCAGTCCTTCCTTCCCTCCCTCCTGCCCTCCCTCCCCCTCTAGGCCTTCCTCTTCTTTCCCTCCCTCCTTTCCTCCCTCTCCCCCAGCTTGACTCCCTCCATTCCTCCCTCACCCAGCAGAGGCTCTGGGGTCCCAGCAGGGAACTGAGCCCTGGGGCTTCATCCGGGAGCAGCCCCAACCACATGGTCCCTGTCCCCGGGGCACTCACGGTCACTGTGGGCGCTGACGGGGCCCGGTCCTCAGGTTGAGCAGCGGGATGGCCACTTGGAATCCGCTGCGGAACACGGGGGCCGGCTGCACAGAGGGCGGAAGAGAACGAGGCTTAGCACTGCCTCCAGAAACATCGAGTCCTCCACGTGACGCCCTGGGCGTCCTCGTGGCCCACCGGCCCCAATCCCCCGAAGCCCCAAAGACTGCGTCGGGCCGTGTTGACTGGGGCTTTGGGGCACCGCTCTTGGGCCCCAGGAACAGCATCGCAGCCAACATCCCCAGGGCCTCCGAGTTTTCCTAAGGACCTCGCAGGTCCTCTGAGCCTGACGTCGTCCTCCTTGGGAAGCAATGTCCTGTCGACCCCCGTGTCTGTCTCCTGCCTCTTCTGGGATCCCTCACGGCCACACCCACCACGTGGGGCTGCCATGACCAGGACACACCCTGTGCCCCGTGGCGGACGCCCGCCTCCAACGCTGGGCCCCTCACAAGCCCGGTGCGCTGGGCCAGGCCTGGGCGCTCGCTCGGGGGTCCCCGGACATCTCCGGTGCAGTGCCCTGAGCCTGCCGGCGCTGGGTCGCCTCAGACCAGCCCGGGAGGCCAGCCGGGGGGCCCCTAGGCCAGGCAGGGAGGCGCCAGGCCAGGAGGTCCGGACGAGCCGCTCCCGGGCCCAGTGTGGGGAGCCCGGGCCGAGGCTGCTCCCCCAACGGAGGAGGACCTGGGCCCAGGGAGCTGAGTGGGGACAGGGCACAATGAGCCCAAGCTGGGCAGAGAGCTCCGGGGGGGGGGGTGCCTTGACCTCGGGCCCACTGGGAGACCCCATCCCCCCCACAGGGCTCGGTCCCCTGGCGGGGGAAGGTGGTCGTCGGGATGTCCAGGCTCCCGGGCTGCACGGCCGGCAGCCGCTGGCTGGCGTGGGAGGAGGCACGGCTGGCGCAGGAGAGAGCCCTCGGCAGAGAGGAGGGGGCAGGTGCTCCCGCGGCGGCAGGTGCCCGAGGGCAGGCGGCGTGCGCGGGCCTCCTCCGGAAGGCAGAGCCGCGCCAGCCCTGGTGCCCCGAGGCCAAGGCCGAGACCCTCTCCAGCATTGGCCACCGCACCCTCTTGTCTCCACCGACAACCCCACTGTGCCGGGTCTCGGCCGCTTGCTGTCTTTGCACCGGACTTGCCATCCTGCCTTGACCGAGCGGCTACCCTCTGTGGACTGAGGTCCAAAACAAGGACCAGAGGGGCCTGGGGGTATCCACGACCTCGCTCAGCCGGTGAGGGACCGGGCGGCCACCATGCCCCAGCTCCCCCTGTGCTTCTGCCTGGAGTCCTGCCCCGGCTTCCTCGGAAGGAGGAACCCCCAGCACCGTGAGTGTGGGCCCCACTTCCCAGGCCGGGCTCTTCACCCACGGCCCCCTCTGCCGCCCTCCCTGCATCGACTATGCCGACAACAAGGACGAAGATGTGGACGGGACGGCGTGGGAGGACCCCCGCACCCACGGCGGATGGCGGCTCCGAGGATGGGCTCATCCTCAGCTGTGCTCCCGGGAGCCCGGAGCCCGAGGGCACAAGGCCTCCCGCTGCACAAGAAACGATCTCCCGTGGGGGCCGCGGGTCCCCCGGGCTCCGAGCAGGAACCGGAGCTGCCCACATGCGTCCTGCCAAGGAAGGATCAGCCCGGGCTCGCCGGCCCCGTGGCCACACAAGGCTCCTCCTGCCCGCCGGTCCTCCGTGTGGGCTGGCTCACCTTCCCCTCAGCAGGGATGGCCAGGCCCTGGCCTAGCTCGGTCCCCTCCCCCGAAGCACCCCACACACACCCTGGCCGCTGCCGGGTCCGGAACCCCGTTCCCATCGGGCCCCGTGCACGCCCGCACCCACGCAGGGACACACCCACGCACGCGCAGCCCACGACGAGTCCCTCGACCCGTCGTGGGAACAGATGCTCGCTGACGGTCTCGAGGTTCCTGAAGAACCCCGTCGCTCCTGCCCAGGAACTGCCTCCTGCCACGGCATCCCCGTGAGAACCCTCCTGGCACAGACCACGTGGCTGAAACGCACACGCTGAGCACACCCCGGGTCGGACAGGGCGTGGACCCACGGGAACACACACGCAGCTGTGAGTGGGAACCTGGGAGTCTCCTCGGGAGGATCTCCCGAGCCGGACCCATGCTGACTCCCTGACCGCCCCCCACCCCATTGCACACGCGGGTGCATGCCCAACACCGACGGGCCCCTGCATGCGGGCAGGGCTCAGCGCGGTGGCCTGCTGCCATCAGCACCACCGAAACAAGTCCGATGTGTGGGGGCCACTGTCTGGACGCGGCATGGGGTGAGGGGTGAGCACGGAGCGGCTGGGGGAGGGGCCCTCGGGGACTCGGGTGTGAGGAGGAAGTCGGGGCAGGGGTCCCCAGGAAGCGGTGACCTCACTTCCCTGACCACAGAGCCCAACAGAATTGGAACCCACGTCACCAGGCACCCACATTCCAGGGACGCCCACCTGCGCAGCTCGTTGCTTTGGACATCGTCCAACCGACACCATGTTCGCATGCTGCCTCCCAAACTCGGGACGGTGGAGACTGAGGACAGCGCGCCCGGCTACCACTTCCCCGCGCTCTGGAGGTCCTTTCAGGGCTGCCCGACGCCTCTGGCCTTTCGGCCGAAAGGAGACTAAGGTGACACCGGGAGGCCAGAGCCGGCCGCCCAGCCCCACACGCTCGCATTGACGGGCGCAGCCACGGGTCCCCTCAACTGCTGGGCTTGTGTGTGTAAGTGTCTTTGTGTGTGTGTGTGTGTGTGTGTGTGTCTGAGAGCGTGCCTGTGCAGGTATGTGTCTGGAAGGAGGGCTCACGTGCGGTGGGGCCTTCCTGAGCAGGAGCAGGTGGATGAGGGCTAAGATGCCCGGTGGGCAGGTCGCGGTCAAGGTGAAGGCTGGCTGGGTGGGACAGGTGTGGGGGATGTGAGCTCCTGGCCAGGGTCGATCCCCAGAGCCCTGCAGGTGTGGGTCCCGGGACCGGGGGTAGGGCTGGGCAGGCACAGGTCTGGGGCCCATGTGGGAGCAGCAGGGGGACCGGGCAAGAGGAGAGTGGGGTCGGCCGGGCCGGGCTGGGATGGCTCCGGGCCAGCGACCGGTCCCTGTCTTTGCAGAAGGCCACGGAGGAAGAGACGAGGCAGGCGGCCACCACCTCCTCCCTGACCCAGGAGTCCGCAGGCCCAGGAAAGGCTTCCGAGCCTGCCAGGCCACCTGCGGAAGCCGAGCCCCAGGGTGAGAAGGCGGGGCGGCGCTGGGTGCCTGGGTGTGTGCGGGGACGGGTCGGTGCTGGGCCCACAGGGACAAGCCCCACAGGCTGGTGCGGGGCCAGGAGCAAGGACTGGGCTCAGAGCACCCAGCGGGGACACTGCCCTCGGGGAGCCATCCCGCTGAGGGTTCCTTCCCTGGCTGCGGCCTCTCCGCGACGCCCCGCCTGGGTCCTGGGGGCGCCAAGGCACATGCAGAGGCAGGCAAGCGCGGGACCTTCTCTCCTCTCACAGCTGCTCCTGGCAAGGAGCTCGGGCCCCTCCTGACATCAGCAGGAGCTGGGGATTGGGAGACGGTGCCTGCCGCCTCCTCAGCCGGGGACCCGCCGCCAGCAGGTGACCAGGAACCGGGCCCCGCGGAGCCTGACGCTGCCCAGGAAGAGCTGCGGCCTGCTCCTGCCCCAGGCCGTGCTCCTGCTCCTGCTCCTCTCAGGATCCTGCGCCTTCCCCCGTCCCCGCCCGGGCCCCTCATCCTGCCACAGGCCCAGGTCCTGCCCTGCATCCTGCACCAGCCAGCACCACCGCACCTGACCCAGCTGCAAACCCTGCCGCTGCCCCTGCCCCGTCCCCTGCCCCGGCCTTGGCCACGGCCCCTTCCCCGGCCTGCGCCCCTCTTACTGCCCCACACCCAGCCCCTGCCCCAGCCCCTGCAAGGACTGATTCTCCTTGCCTGGCCCCTGCCCCTTCGCCTGCCACGGAGACAGCTGCTGCCCCTTCCCCTGCCCGTGCCTCTGCCCTTCTTCTTGCCCCACACCCAGCTCGTGTATCTGATCCTGCCCCTTCGCCTGCCCCGACCCAGGCCACGGACACCTCCCCTGTCCCCGCCTGTACCCCTGATCCTGACCCAGTCCCGGCTCGGGCCCTGGATCCTGCGCCAGCCATCGCCGGGACACCTCTCCCAGCTCCAGCCCCTTCCACGGCCCCTTCCCTTGCCCCTGCCAGGATCCCTGCCCCTTGGCCTGCCCCTGCCTCTGCCCCTGCCAGGACCCCTACCCCTTCACCTGCCTGTGACCCTGCTCCTGCCCCAGACCCAGCTCCTGCCCCTTCTCCAAACCCCGCCAGGACCACTGGCCACTCCCCTGCCCCTGCCTCTGCCCTCCTTCCTGCCCCAGGCCCAGTTCCTACCCGGGATCCTGCCCCTGCCCCTGCCCCTGGCCCTGCCCCTGCCCATGCCCATGCCATTGCCTCTGCCCCGATTCCTGCCCCACACGCATGTCCTGCACCTCTTCCTGCCCCTGCCCCTTTCCCTGCCTGGAAGACTGCCCCTTCCCGTGTTCCTCCCTGGGTCCCTGTTCCTGCTCCAGACCCCACCCGTCCTCCTGCTCCTGCCCCTGCCCCTGCCGCTTGCCCACCCCCTTCCCCTGCCCCTCCAAGGACCACTGGCCCTTCCCTTGCCCCTCTCAGGGCCCCTCTGTCTTCGCCTCTCCCTGCCTGGGCCCCTGCTCCTGCCCGAGACCCAGGTCCTGCCCCTGCTCCTGCCCCTTCTCCTGCTCCTGCCTGGGTCCCTCTTGCTGCTCCACACCCAGGCCCTGCCGCTTCCCCGGCCTCGGCCAGGACCGCTGCCCCTCCCTTTGCCCCTCACAGGGCCACTGTCTCTTCCCCTGCCTCTCCCTGTTCCCACCGGACACCTGTTCCAGCCCCACACCCAGCTCCTGCCCCTTGCTCCTGCCCTTTCCCCTGGCCCTGCCTGCACTCCTCTTCCTGGCCCTGACCCAGCTCCAGCCCTGCATGCGGCAGCGGCCGCTCCTGCTGACCCTTTCCGTCCCCTTGCTCCTGCTCCTGCCCCGGTCCCAGCTCTTGCACCAGGCCCAGCTCCTGTGCCGGCCCCTGTCCCAACACCTGCCCCTACACCTGCTCCTGCGGGGCTCCCAGAGCCCCATCCAGAGGCCCCCGCCCTGCGGGGAGAGCTCCCTGGACGGGTACCCTCCGTTCCATGCCCCGACCCCGATGGCCCGCCGCCACGGTTCATCCCCTCCGCCTGGGTTCTTTCTCTCTGCTTCGGTCTCACCATCATCCTAGCTTTGCATGCCCTCGACGCTCTCGCCTATCTCTTTTAAATAAAATGCATCGTTTTTCCGTGGAACCCGTGCTCAACCCTAAGTCCGTCCCCGGCGGCGCCGAACCCCCGCACCCCCCCACCGCCCCCAACAGCCCAGAACATCGCTGTGGAACAACTCCTTCCCCGAAGGGGACCCTGAGCCCAAGCCCTCCCTGCCCATTGCTCCCCCAGTCCGGCCCCTCGCCACGCCTCAGCTGATTTCTCTCTCCCTTCCTTCCCCTGTTCTGGACGTTTCTGGGAGGGGGATCAATCTGGAGGTGCCCGGGTGTCTGCCCACCTCTTTTCAAAGGGGACTGGGTTTTGTCCTGGGCATCTTGGAGATGGAACTTGCCCCCTGCCATACCGAAAACCCCGAAGGGTTCTAGAGGAGATGGGATCACGGAGGCCCCTTGAGTGCAGAGGGGTCCAAGGTCGGGGCCGTGACCCCTGTTCCCGCCGGGACACCACAGCCTGACCCCAGATGCGACCCGGCAGCTTCCTCCCGGGGCCTGCACACACACCAGGGCGAGGCACACAGCTGGAAGACACACCCCACACGGCATACCCATCGCTCACAACCCAAGGCCAGAGAAAGCTCTCCCCGGCCTCTGGTGCCCCCCAGGCTCCAAGGCACCGGGTCCCACAACGACACAGACCGAAAGCATGCCAGGTGGATGGGGAGGGGGGTGCGGGGGGCCGGCGGCGGACAGGCCACGCGGGGAGCCCGTGTCAGCGATGCGGGAGCTCCCCGGGAAGGCCTCTGGCCAAGGAAACCCTACGGAGGCAGCGCGCGTCCCCCTCAGACCGGCCGGTGTCTGGCCTGAGGACCAGCAGCCCTGGGGAGAACGTGCCGACACGGAGGTCCAGGGCACGTCCCCCGGAGAGAAGGGGGACGGGCACCCCTGTCTGGGACCACAGCGGGCAGCACCCATCCCAGGCCGCAGGGGCACCCATCACCTAGCAGTGCTTGTCCGGGGACTCAGCCCGCCACCTCTGGCACGGTGTTTCACGCCAGAAGGGAGAGAGCAGGGTGAGGCAGTCGGGGCGCGCTCATGCCCAGGGACGTGGACGCCGTCCTCGGTCCCAGTGCTCAGGTGACAACGTCCTGGAGCTAACCGTCCCAGTCTCCTCCGGGGCACCGGATCCGCGAAGCCCCTCCTGAGAGCCCTCCTGCCCCCCCTGCTCCTGGGAACAGTCACAATTGGTGGACGAGGAGGTGGACAGGGTCCAGGATGGCAGAAGGCCATCCAGGATGGCCCAGGAGGAGGAAGGGCAGGACGGCGAGGACAGATGCACCTGCCCTGAGCCACCATCCAGGGTCTGGCCGGGGATGCCCTCGCACCTCCCTCCACCCAAGGACTCCAGAGGCATGGGCCGCACTCCTGGGCTTTCACGGCCTCCCTCCCTCATGCCTTCAGTCCCTCAGTCCTTCCTTCCCTCCCTCCTGCCCTCCCTCCCCCTCTAGGCCTTCCTCTTCTTTCCCTCCCTCCTTTCCTCCCTCTCCCCCAGCTTGACTCCCTCCATTCCTCCCTCACCCAGCAGAGGCTCTGGGGTCCCAGCAGGGAACTGAGCCCTGGGGCTTCATCCGGGAGCAGCCCCAACCACATGGTCCCTGTCCCCGGGGCACTCATGGTCACTGTGGGCGCTGACGGGGCCCGGTCCTCAGGTTGAGCAGCGGGATGGCCACTTGGAATCCGCTGCGGAACACGGGGGCCGGCTGCACAGAGGGCGGAAGAGAACGAGGCTTAGCACTGCCTCCAGAAACATCGAGTCCTCCACGTGACGCCCTGGGCGTCCTCGTGGCCCACCGGCCCCAATCCCCCGAAGCCCCAAAGACTGCGTCGGGCCGTGTTGACTGGGGCTTTGGGGCACCGCTCTTGGGCCCCAGGAACAGCATCGCAGCCAACATCCCCAGGGCCTCCGAGTTTTCCTAAGGACCTCGCAGGTCCTCTGAGCCTGACGTCGTCCTCCTTGGGAAGCAATGTCCTGTCGACCCCCGTGTCTGTCTCCTGCCTCTTCTGGGATCCCTCACGGCCACACCCACCACGTGGGGCTGCCATGACCAGGACACACCCTGTGCCCCGTGGCGGACGCCCGCCTCCAACGCTGGGCCCCTCACAAGCCCGGTGCGCTGGGCCAGGCCTGGGCGCTCGCTCGGGGGTCCCCGGACATCTCCGGTGCAGTGCCCTGAGCCTGCCGGCGCTGGGTCGCCTCAGACCAGCCCGGGAGGCCAGCCGGGGGGCCCCTAGGCCAGGCAGGGAGGCGCCAGGCCAGGAGGTCCGGACGAGCCGCTCCCGGGCCCAGTGTGGGGAGCCCGGGCCGAGGCTGCTCCCCCAACGGAGGAGGACCTGGGCCCAGGGAGCTGAGTGGGGACAGGGCACAATGAGCCCAAGCTGGGCAGAGAGCTCCGGGGGGGGGGGTGCCTTGACCTCGGGCCCACTGGGAGACCCCATCCCCCCCACAGGGCTCGGTCCCCTGGCGGGGGAAGGTGGTCGTCGGGATGTCCAGGCTCCCGGGCTGCACGGCCGGCAGCCGCTGGCTGGCGTGGGAGGAGGCACGGCTGGCGCAGGAGAGAGCCCTCGGCAGAGAGGAGGGGGCAGGTGCTCCCGCGGCGGCAGGTGCCCGAGGGCGGGCGGCGTGCGCCGGCCTCCGCCGGAAGGCAGAGCCGCGCCAGCCCCGGTGCCCCGAGGCCAAGGCCGAGACCCTCTCCAGCATTGGCCACCGCACCCTCTTGTCTCCACCGACAACCCCACTGTGCCGGGTCTCGGCCGCTTGCTGTCTTTGCACCGGACTTGCCATCCTGCCTTGACCGAGCGGCTACCCTCTGTGGACTGAGGTCCAAAACAAGGACCAGAGGGGCCTGGGGGTATCCACGACCTCGCTCAGCCGGTGAGGGACCGGGCGGCCACCATGCCCCAGCTCCCCCTGTGCTTCTGCCTGGAGTCCTGCCCCGGCTTCCTCGGAAGGAGGAACCCCCAGCACCGTGAGTGTGGGCCCCACTTCCCAGGCCGGGCTCTTCACCCACGGCCCCCTCTGCCGCCCTCCCTGCATCGACTATGCCGACAACAAGGACGAAGATGTGGACGGGACGGCGTGGGAGGACCCCCGCACCCACGGCGGATGGCGGCTCCGAGGATGGGCTCATCCTCAGCTGTGCTCCCGGGAGCCCGGAGCCCGAGGGCACAAGGCCTCCCGCTGCACAAGAAACGATCTCCCGTGGGGGCCGCGGGTCCCCCGGGCTCCGAGCAGGAACCGGAGCTGCCCACATGCGTCCTGCCAAGGAAGGATCAGCCCGGGCTCGCCGGCCCCGTGGCCACAAGGCTCCTCCTGCCCGCCGGTCCTCCGTGTGGGCTGGCTCACCTTCCCCTCAGCAGGGATGGCCAGGCCCTGGCCTAGCTCGGTCCCCTCCCCAGAAGCACCCCACACACACCCTGGCCGCTGCCGGGTCCGGAACCCCGTTCCCATCGGGCCCCGTGCACGCCCGCACCCACGCAGGGACACACCCACGCACGCGCAGCCCACGACGAGTCCCTCGACCCGTCGTGGGAACAGATGCTCGCTGACGGTCTCGAGGTTCCTGAAGAACCCCGTCGCTCCTGCCCAGGAACTGCCTCCTGCCACGGCATCCCCGTGAGAACCCTCCTGGCACAGACCACGTGGCTGAAACGCACACGCTGAGCACACCCCGGGTCGGACAGGGCGTGGACCCACGGGAACACACACGCAGCTGTGAGTGGGAACCTGGGAGTCTCCTCGGGAGGATCTCCCGAGCCGGACCCATGCTGACTCCCTGACCGCCCCCCACCCCATTGCACACGCGGGTGCATGCCCAACACCGACGGGCCCCTGCATGCGGGCAGGGCTCAGCGCGGTGGCCTGCTGCCATCAGCACCACCGAAACAAGTCCGATGTGTGGGGGCCACTGTCTGGACGCGGCATGGGGTGAGGGGTGAGCACGGAGCGGCTGGGGGAGGGGCCCTCGGGGACTCGGGTGTGAGGAGGAAGTCGGGGCAGGGGTCCCCAGGAAGCGGTGACCTCACTTCCCTGACCACAGAGCCCAACAGAATTGGAACCCACGTCACCAGGCACCCACATTCCAGGGACGCCCCCCTGCGCAGCTCGTTGCTTTGGACATCGTCCAACCGACACCATGTTCGCATGCTGCCTCCCAAACTCGGGACGGTGGAGACGGAGGACAGCGCGCCCGGCTACCACTTCCCCGCGCTCTGGAGGTCCTTTCAGGGCTGCCCGACGCCTCTGGCCTTTCGGCCGAAAGGAGACTAAGGTGACACCGGGAGGCCAGAGCCGGCCGCCCAGCCCCACACGCTCGCATCGACGGGCGCAGCCACGGGTCCCCTCAACTGCTGGGCTTGTGTGTGTAAGTGTCTTTGTGTGTGTGTGTGTGTGTGTGTGTGTGTGTGTGTGTGTGTGTGTCTGAGAGCGTGCCTGTGCAGGTATGTGTCTGGAAGGAGGGCTCACGTGCGGTGGGGCCTTCCTGAGCAGGAGCAGGTGGATGAGGGCTAAGATGCCCGGTGGGCAGGTCGCGGTCAAGGTGAAGGCTGGCTGGGTGGGACAGGTGTGGGGGATGTGAGCTCCTGGCCAGGGTCGATCCCCAGAGCCCTGCAGGTGTGGGTCCCGGGACCGGGGGTAGGGCTGGGCAGGCACAGGTCTGGGGCCCATGTGGGAGCAGCAGGGGGACCGGGCAAGAGGAGAGTGGGGTCGGCCGGGCGGGGCTGGGATGGCTCCGGGCCAGCGACCGGTCCCTGTCTTTGCAGAAGGCCACGGAGGAAGAGACGAGGCAGGCGGCCACCACCTCCTCCCTGACCCAGGAGTCCGCAGGCCCAGGAAAGGCTTCCGAGCCTGCCAGGCCACCTGCGGAAGCCGAGCCCCAGGGTGAGAAGGCGGGGCGGGGCTGGGTGCCTGGGTGTGTGCGGGGACGGGTCGGTGCTGGGCCCACAGGGACAAGCCCCACAGGCTGGTGCGGGGCCAGGAGCAAGGACTGGGCTCAGAGCACCCAGCGGGGACACTGCCCTCGGGGAGCCATCCCGCTGAGGGTTCCTTCCCTGGCTGCGGCCTCTCCGCGACGCCCCGCCTGGGTCCTGGGGGCGCCAAGGCACATGCAGAGGCAGGCAAGCGCGGGACCTTCTCTCCTCTCACAGCTGCTCCTGGCAAGGAGCTCGGGCCCCTCCTGACATCAGCAGGAGCTGGGGATTGGGAGACGGTGCCTGCCGCCTCCTCAGCCGGGGACCCGCCGCCAGCAGGTGACCAGGAACCGGGCCCCGCGGAGCCTGACGCTGCCCAGGAAGAGCTGCGGCCTGCTCCTGCCCCAGGCCGTGCTCCTGCTCCTGCTCCTCTCAGGATCCTGCGCCTTCCCCCGTCCCCGCCCGGGCCCCTCATCCTGCCACAGGCCCAGGTCCTGCCCTGCATCCTGCACCAGCCAGCACCACCGCACCTGACCCAGCTGCAAACCCTGCCGCTGCCCCTGCCCCGTCCCCTGCCCCGGCCTTGGCCACGGCCCCTTCCCCGGCCTGCGCCCCTCTTACTGCCCCACACCCAGCCCCTACCCCAGCCCCTGCAAGGACTGATTCTCCTTGCCTGGCCCCTGCCCCTTCGCCTGCCACGGAGACAGCTGCTGCCCCTTCCCCTGCCCGTGCCTCTGCCCTTCTTCTTGCCCCACACCCAGCTCGTGTATCTGATCCTGCCCCTTCGCCTGCCCCGACCCAGGCCACGGACACCTCCCCTGTCCCCGCCTGTACCCCTGATCCTGACCCAGTCCCGGCTCGGGCCCTGGATCCTGCGCCAGCCATCGCCGGGACACCTCTCCCAGCTCCAGCCCCTTCCACGGCCCCTTCCCTTGCCCCTGCCAGGATCCCTGCCCCTTGGCCTGCCCCTGCCTCTGCCCCTGCCAGGACCCCTACCCCTTCACCTGCCTGTGACCCTGCTCCTGCCCCAGACCCAGCTCCTGCCCCTTCTCCAAACCCCGCCAGGACCACTGGCCACTCCCCTGCCCCTGCCTCTGCCCTCCTTCCTGCCCCAGGCCCAGTTCCTACCCGGGATCCTGCCCCTGCCCCTGCCCCTGGCCCTGCCCCTGCCCATGCCCATGCCATTGCCTCTGCCCCGATTCCTGCCCCACACGCATGTCCTGCACCTCTTCCTGCCCCTGCCCCTTTCCCTGCCTGGAAGACTGCCCCTTCCCGTGTTCCTCCCTGGGTCCCTGTTCCTGCTCCAGACCCCACCCGTCCTCCTGCTCCTGCCCCTGCCCCTGCCGCTTGCCCACCCCCTTCCCCTGCCCCTCCAAGGACCACTGGCCCTTCCCTTGCCCCTCTCAGGGCCCCTCTGTCTTCGCCTCTCCCTGCCTGGGCCCCTGCTCCTGCCCGAGACCCAGGTCCTGCCCCTGCTCCTGCCCCTTCTCCTGCTCCTGCCTGGGTCCCTCTTGCTGCTCCACACCCAGGCCCTGCCGCTTCCCCGGCCTCGGCCAGGACCGCTGCCCCTCCCTTTGCCCCTCACAGGGCCACTGTCTCTTCCCCTGCCTCTCCCTGTTCCCACCGGACACCTGTTCCAGCCCCACACCCAGCTCCTGCCCCTTGCTCCTGCCCTTTCCCCTGGCCCTGCCTGCACTCCTCTTCCTGGCCCTGACCCAGCTCCAGCCCTGCATGCTGCAGCGGCCGCTCCTGCTGACCCTTTCCGTCCCCTTGCTCCTGCTCCTGCCCCGGTCCCAGCTCTGGCACCAGGCCCAGCTCCTGTGCCGGCCCCTGTCCCAACACCTGCCCCTACACCTGCTCCTGCGGGGCTCCCAGAGCCCCATCCAGAGGCCCCCGCCCTGCGGGGAGAGCTCCCTGGACGGGTAACCTCCGTTCCATGCCCCGACCCCGATGGCCCGCCGCCACGGTTCATCCCCTCCGCCTGGGTTCTTTCTCTCTGCTTCGGTCTCACCATCATCCTAGCTTTGCATGCCCTCGACGCTCTCGCCTATCTCTTTTAAATAAAATGCATCGTTTTTCCGTGGAACCCGTGCTCAAACCTAAGTCCGTCCCCGGCGGCGCCGCCCCACTCGCCCCCCCCCCCCACCGCCCCCAACAGCCCAGAACATCGCTGTGGAACAACTCCTTCCCCGAAGGGGACCCTGAGCCCAAGCCCTCCCTGCCCATTGCTCCCCCAGTCCGGCCCCTCGCCACGCCTCAGCTGATTTCTCTCTCCCTTCCTTCCCCTGTTCTGGACGTTTCTGGGAGGGGGATCACTCTGGAGGTGCCCGGGTGTCTGCCCACCTCTTTTCAAAGGGGACTGGGTTTTGTCCTGGGCGTCTTGGACATGGAACTTGCCCCCTGCCATACCGAAAACCCCGAAGGGTTCTAGAGGAGATGGGATCACGGAGGCCCCTTGAGTGCAGAGGGGTCCAAGGTCGGGGCCGTGACCCCTGTTCCCGCCGGGACACCACAGCCTGACCCCAGATGCGACCCGGCACTTCCTCCCGGGGCCTGCACACACACCAGGGCGAGGCACACAGCTGGAAGACACACCCCACACGGCATACCCATCGCTCACAACCCAAGGCCAGAGAAAGCTCTCCCCGGCCTCTGGTGCCCCCCAGGCTCCAAGGCACCGGGTCCCACAACGACACAGACCGAAAGCATGCCAGGTGGATGGGGAGGGGGGTGCGGGGGGCCGGCGGCGGACAGGCCACGCGGGGAGCCCGTGTCAGCGATGCGGGAGCTCCCCGGGAAGGCCTCTGGCCAAGGAAACCCTACGGAGGCAGCGCGCGTCCCCCTCAGACCGGCCGGTGTCTGGCCTGAGGACCAGCAGCCCTGGGGAGAACGTGCCGACACGGAGGTCCAGGGCACGTCCCCCGGAGAGAAGGGGGACGGGCACCCCTGTCTGGGACCACAGCGGGCAGCACCCATCCCAGCCCGCAGGGGCACCCATCACCTAGCAGTGCTCGTCCGGGGACTCAGCCCGCCACCTCTGGCACGGTGTTTCACGCCAGAAGGGAGAGAGCAGGGTGAGGCAGTCGGGGAGCGCTCATGCCCAGGGACGTGGACGCCGTCCTCGGTCCCAGTGCTCAGGTGACAACGTCCTGGAGCTAACCGTCCCAGTCTCCTCCGGGGCACCGGATCCGCGAAGCCCCTCCTGAGAGCCCTCCTGCCCCCCCTGCTCCTGGGAACAGTCACAATTGGTGGACGAGGAGGTGGACAGGGTCCAGGATGGCAGAAGGCCATCCAGGATGGCCCAGGAGGAGGAAGGGCAGGACGGCGAGGACAGATGCACCTGCCCTGAGCCACCATCCAGGGTCTGGCCGGGGATGCCCTCGCACCTCCCTCCACCCAAGGACTCCAGAGGCATGGGCCGCACTCCTGGGCTTTCACGGCCTCCCTCCCTCATGCCTTCAGTCCCTCAGTCCTTCCTTCCCTCCCTCCTGCCCTCCCTCCCCCTCTAGGCCTTCCTCTTCTTTCCCTCCCTCCTTTCCTCCCTCTCCCCCAGCTTGACTCCCTCCATTCCTCCCTCACCCAGCAGAGGCTCTGGGGTCCCAGCAGGGAACTGAGCCCTGGGGCTTCATCCGGGAGCAGCCCCAACCACATGGTCCCTGTCCCCGGGGCACTCACGGTCACTGTGGGCGCTGACGGGGCCCGGTCCTCAGGTTGAGCAGCGGGATGGCCACTTGGAATCCGCTGCGGAACACGGGGGCCGGCTGCACAGAGGGCGGAAGAGAACGAGGCTTAGCACTGCCTCCAGAAACATCGAGTCCTCCACGTGACGCCCTGGGCGTCCTCGTGGCCCACCGGCCCCAATCCCCCGAAGCCCCAAAGACTGCGTCGGGCCGTGTTGACTGGGGCTTTGGGGCACCGCTCTTGGGCCCCAGGAACAGCATCGCAGCCAACATCCCCAGGGCCTCCGAGTTTTCCTAAGGACCTCGCAGGTCCTCTGAGCCTGACGTCGTCCTCCTTGGGAAGCAATGTCCTGTCGACCCCCGTGTCTGTCTCCTGCCTCTTCTGGGATCCCTCACGGCCACACCCACCACGTGGGGCTGCCATGACCAGGACACACCCTGTGCCCCGTGGCGGACGCCCGCCTCCAACGCTGGGCCCCTCACAAGCCCGGTGCGCTGGGCCAGGCCTGGGCGCTCGCTCGGGGGTCCCCGGACATCTCCGGTGCAGTGCCCTGAGCCTGCCGGCGCTGGGTCGCCTCAGACCAGCCCGGGAGGCCAGCCGGGGGGCCCCTAGGCCAGGCAGGGAGGCGCCAGGCCAGGAGGTCCGGACGAGCCGCTCCCGGGCCCAGTGTGGGGAGCCCGGGCCGAGGCTGCTCCCCCAACGGAGGAGGACCTGGGCCCAGGGAGCTGAGTGGGGACAGGGCACAATGAGCCCAAGCTGGGCAGAGAGCTCCGGGGGGGGGGGTGCCTTGACCTCGGGCCCACTGGGAGACCCCATCCCCCCCACAGGGCTCGGTCCCCTGGCGGGGGAAGGTGGTCGTCGGGATGTCCAGGCTCCCGGGCTGCACGGCCGGCAGCCGCTGGCTGGCGTGGGAGGAGGCACGGCTGGCGCAGGAGAGAGCCCTCGGCAGAGAGGAGGGGGCAGGTGCTCCCGCGGCGGCAGGTGCCCGAGGGCGGGCGGCGTGCGCCGGCCTCCGCCGGAAGGCAGAGCCGCGCCAGCCCCGGTGCCCCGAGGCCAAGGCCGAGACCCTCTCCAGCATTGGCCACCGCACCCTCTTGTCTCCACCGACAACCCCACTGTGCCGGGTCTCGGCCGCTTGCTGTCTTTGCACCGGACTTGCCATCCTGCCTTGACCGAGCGGCTACCCTCTGTGGACTGAGGTCCAAAACAAGGACCAGAGGGGCCTGGGGGTATCCACGACCTCGCTCAGCCGGTGAGGGACCGGGCGGCCACCATGCCCCAGCTCCCCCTGTGCTTCTGCCTGGAGTCCTGCCCCGGCTTCCTCGGAAGGAGGAACCCCCAGCACCGTGAGTGTGGGCCCCACTTCCCAGGCCGGGCTCTTCACCCACGGCCCCCTCTGCCGCCCTCCCTGCATCGACTATGCCGACAACAAGGACGAAGATGTGGACGGGACGGCGTGGGAGGACCCCCGCACCCACGGCGGATGGCGGCTCCGAGGATGGGCTCATCCTCAGCTGTGCTCCCGGGAGCCCGGAGCCCGAGGGCACAAGGCCTCCCGCTGCACAAGAAACGATCTCCCGTGGGGGCCGCGGGTCCCCCGGGCTCCGAGCAGGAACCGGAGCTGCCCACATGCGTCCTGCCAAGGAAGGATCAGCCCGGGCTCGCCGGCCCCGTGGCCCCAAGGCTCCTCCTGCCCGCCGGTCCTCCGTGTGGGCTGGCTCACCTTCCCCTCAGCAGGGATGGCCAGGCCCTGGCCTAGCTCGGTCCCCTCCCCCGAAGCACCCCACACACACCCTGGCCGCTGCCGGGTCCGGAACCCCGTTCCCATCGGGCCCCGTGCACGCTTGCACCCACGCAGGGACACACCCACGCACGCGCAGCCCACGACGAGTCCCTCGACCCGTCGTGGGAACAGATGCTCGCTGACGGTCTCGAGGTTCCTGAAGAACCCCGTCGCTCCTGCCCAGGAACTGCCTCCTGCCACGGCATCCCCGTGAGAACCCTCCTGGCACAGACCACGTGGCTGAAACGCACACGCTGAGCACACCCCGGGTCGGACAGGGCGTGGACCCACGGGAACACACACGCAGCTGTGAGTGGGAACCTGGGAGTCTCCTCGGGAGGATCTCCCGAGCCGGACCCACGCTGACTCCCTGACCGCCCCCCACCCCATTGCACACGCGGGTGCATGCCCAACACCGACGGGCCCCTGCATGCGGGCAGGGCTCAGCGCGGTGGCCTGCTGCCATCAGCACCACCGAAACAAGTCCGATGTGTGGGGGCCACTGTCTGGACGCGGCATGGGGTGAGGGGTGAGCACGGAGCGGCTGGGGGAGGGGCCCTCGGGGACTCGGGTGTGAGGAGGAAGTCGGGGCAGGGGTCCCCAGGAAGCGGTGACTTCACCTCCCTGACCACAGAGCCCAACAGAATTGGAACCCACGTCACCAGGCACCCACATTCCAGGGACGCCCCCCTGCGCAGCTCGTTGCTTTGGACATCGTCCAACCGACACCATGTTCGCATGCTGCCTCCCAAACTCGGGACGGTGGAGACGGAGGACAGCGCGCCCGGCTACCACTTCCCCGCGCTCTGGAGGTCCTTTCAGGGCTGCCCGACGCCTCTGGCCTTTCGGCCGAAAGGAGACTAAGGTGACACCGGGAGGCCAGAGCCGGCCGCCCAGCCCCACACGCTCGCATCGACGGGCGCAGGCACGGGTCCCCTCAACTGCTGGGCTTGTGTGTGTAAGTGTCTTGTGTGTGTGTGTGTGTGTGTCTGAGAGCGTGCCTGTGCAGGTATGTGTCTGGAAGGAGGGCTCACGTGCGGTGGGGCCTTCCTGAGCAGGAGCAGGTGGATGAGGGCTAAGATGCCCGGTGGGCAGGTCGCGGTCAAGGTGAAGGCTGGCTGGGTGGGACAGGTGTGGGGGATGTGAGCTCCTGGCCAGGGTCGATCCCCAGAGCCCTGCAGGTGTGGGTCCCGGGACCGGGGGTAGGGCTGGGCAGGCACAGGTCTGGGGCCCATGTGGGAGCAGCAGGGGGACCGGGCAAGAGGAGAGTGGGGTCGGCCGGGCGGGGCTGGGATGGCTCCGGGCCAGCGACCGGTCCCTGTCTTTGCAGAAGGCCACGGAGGAAGAGACGAGGCAGGCGGCCACCACCTCCTCCCTGACCCAGGAGTCCGCAGGCCCAGGAAAGGCTTCCGAGCCTGCCAGGCCACCTGCGGAAGCCGAGCCCCAGGGTGAGAAGGCGGGGCGGGGCTGGGTGCCTGGGTGTGTGCGGGGACGGGTCGGTGCTGGGCCCACAGGGACAAGCCCCACAGGCTGGTGCGGGGCCAGGAGCAAGGACTGGGCTCAGAGCACCCAGCGGGGACACTGCCCTCGGGGAGCCATCCCGCTGAGGGTTCCTTCCCTGGCTGCGGCCTCTCCGCGACGCCCCGCCTGGGTCCTGGGGGCGCCAAGGCACATGCAGAGGCAGGCAAGCGCGGGACCTTCTCTCCTCTCACAGCTGCTCCTGGCAAGGAGCTCGGGCCCCTCCTGACATCAGCAGGAGCTGGGGATTGGGAGACGGTGCCTGCCGCCTCCTCAGCCGGGGACCCGCCGCCAGCAGGTGACCAGGAACCGGGCCCCGCGGAGCCTGACGCTGCCCAGGAAGAGCTGCGGCCTGCTCCTGCCCCAGGCCGTGCTCCTGCTCCTGCTCCTCTCAGGATCCTGCGCCTTCCCCCGTCCCTGCCCGGGCCCCTCATCCTGCCACAGGCCCAGGTCCTGCCCTGCATCCTGCACCAGCCAGCACCACCGCACCTGAGCCAGCTGCAAACCCTGCCGCTGCCCCTGCCCCGTCCCCTGCCCCGGCCTTGGCCACGGCCCCTTCCCCGGCCTGCGCCCCTCTTACTGCCCCACACCCAGCCCCTGCCCCAGCCCCTGCAAGGACTGATTCTCCTTGCCTGGCCCCTGCCCCTTCGCCTGCCACGGAGACAGCTGCTGCCCCTTCCCCTGCCCGTGCCTCTGCCCTTCTTCTTGCCCCACACCCAGCTCGTGTATCTGATCCTGCCCCTTCGCCTGCCCCGACCCAGGCCACGGACACCTCCCCTGTCCCCGCCTGTACCCCTGATCCTGACCCAGTCCCGGCTCGGGCCCTGGATCCTGCGCCAGCCATCGCCGGGACACCTCTCCCAGCTCCAGCCCCTTCCACGGCCCCTTCCCTTGCCCCTGCCAGGATCCCTGCCCCTTGGCCTGCCCCTGCCTCTGCCCCTGCCAGGACCCCTACCCCTTCACCTGCCTGTGACCCTGCTCCTGCCCCAGACCCAGCTCCTGCCCCTTCTCCAAACCCCGCCAGGACCACTGGCCACTCCCCTGCCCCTGCCTCTGCCCTCCTTCCTGCCCCAGGCCCAGTTCCTACCCGGGATCCTGCCCCTGCCCCTGCCCCTGGCCCTGCCCCTGCCCATGCCCATGCCATTGCCTCTGCCCCGATTCCTGCCCCACACGCATGTCCTGCACCTCTTCCTGCCCCTGCCCCTTTCCCTGCCTGGAAGACTGCCCCTTCCCGTGTTCCTCCCTGGGTCCCTGTTCCTGCTCCAGACCCCACCCGTCCTCCTGCTCCTGCCCCTGCCCCTGCCGCTTGCCCACCCCCTTCCCCTGCCCCTCCAAGGACCACTGGCCCTTCCCTTGCCCCTCTCAGGGCCCCTCTGTCTTCGCCTCTCCCTGCCTGGGCCCCTGCTCCTGCCCGAGACCCAGGAGACATGCCCCTGCTCCTGCCCCTTCTCCTGCTCCTGCCTGGGTCCCTCTTGCTGCTCCACACCCAGGCCCTGCCGCTTCCCCGGCCTCGGCCAGGACCGCTGCCCCTCCCTTTGCCCCTCACAGGGCCACTGTCTCTTCCCCTGCCTCTCCCTGTTCCCACCGGACACCTGTTCCAGCCCCACACCCAGCTCCTGCCCCTTGCTCCTGCCCTTTCCCCTGGCCCTGCCTGCACTCCTCTTCCTGGCCCTGACCCAGCTCCAGCCCTGCATGCTGCAGCGGCCGCTCCTGCTGACCCTTTCCGTCCCCTTGCTCCTGCTCCTGCCCCGGTCCCAGCTCTTGCACCAGGCCCAGCTCCGGTGCCGGCCCCTGTCCCAACACCTGCCCCTACACCTGCTCCTGCGGGGCTCCCAGAGCCCCATCCAGAGGCCCCCGCCCTGCGGGGAGAGCTCCCTGGACGGGTACCCTCCGTTCCATGCCCCGACCCCGATGGCCCGCCGCCACGGTTCATCCCCTCCGCCTGGGTTCTTTCTCTCTGCTTCGGTCTCACCATCATCCTAGCTTTGCATGCCCTCGACGCTCTCGCCTATCTCTTTTAAATAAAATGCCTCGTTTTTCCGTGGAACCCGTGCTCAACCCTAAGTCCGTCCCCGGCGGCGCCGCCCCACCCGCCCCCCCCCCACCGCCCCCAACAGCCCAGAACATCGCTGTGGAACAACTCCTTCCCCGAAGGGGACCCTGAGCCCAAGCCCTCCCTGCCCATTGCTCCCCCAGTCCGGCCCCTCGCCACGCCTCAGCTGATTTCTCTCTCCCTTCCTTCCCCTGTTCTGGACGTTTCTGGGAGGGGGATCACTCTGGAGGTGCCCGGGTGTCTGCCCACCTCTTTTCAAAGGGGACTGGGTTTTGTCCTGGGCGTCTTGGACATGGAACTTGCCCCCTGCCATACCGAAAACCCCGAAGGGTTCTAGAGGAGATGGGATCACGGAGGCCCCTTGAGTGCAGAGGGGTCCAAGGTCGGGGCCGTGACCCCTGTTCCCGCCGGGACACCACAGCCTGACCCCAGATGCGACCCGGCAGCTTCCTCCCGGGGCCTGCACACACACCAGGGCGAGGCACACAGCTGGAAGACACACCCCACACGGCATACCCATCGCTCACAACCCAAGGCCAGAGAAAGCTCTCCCCGGCCTCTGGTGCCCCCCAGGCTCCAAGGCACCGGGTCCCACAACGACACAGACCGAAAGCATGCCAGGTGGATGGGGAGGGGGGTGCGGGGGGCCGGCGGCGGACAGGCCACGCGGGGAGCCCGTGTCAGCGATGCGGGAGCTCCCCGGGAAGGCCTCTGGCCAAGGAAACCCTACGGAGGCAGCGCGCGTCCCCCTCAGACCGGCCGGTGTCTGGCCTGAGGACCAGCAGCCCTGGGGAGAACGTGCCGACACGGAGGTCCAGGGCACGTCCCCCGGAGAGAAGGGGGACGGGCACCCCTGTCTGGGACCACAGCGGGCAGCACCCATCCTAGCCCGTAGGGGCACCCATCACCTAGCAGTGCTCGTCCGGGGACTCAGCCCGCCACCTCTGGCACGGTGTTTCACGCCAGAAGGGAGAGAGCAGGGTGAGGCAGTCGGGGAGCGCTCATGCCCAGGGACGTGGACGCCGTCCTCGGTCCCAGTGCTCAGGTGACAACGTCCTGGAGCTAACCGTCCCAGTCTCCTCCGGGGCACCGGATCCGGGAAGCCCCTCCTGAGAGCCCTCCTGCCCCCCCTGCTCCTGGGAACAGTCACAATTGGTGGACGAGGAGGTGGACAGGGTCCAGGATGGCAGAAGGCCATCCAGGATGGCCCAGGAGGAGGAAGGGCAGGACGGCGAGGACAGATGCACCTGCCCTGAGCCACCATCCAGGGTCTGGCCGGGGATGCCCTCGCACCTCCCTCCACCCAAGGACTCCAGAGGCATGGGCCGCACTCCTGGGCTTTCACGGCCTCCCTCCCTCATGCCTTCAGTCCCTCAGTCCTTCCTTCCCTCCCTCCTGCCCTCCCTCCCCCTCTAGGCCTTCCTCTTCTTTCCCTCCCTCCTTTCCTCCCTCTCCCCCAGCTTGACTCCCTCCAGTCCTCCCTCACCCAGCAGAGGCTCTGGGGTCCCAGCAGGGAACTGAGCCCTGGGGCTTCATCCGGGAGCAGCCCCAACCACATGGTCCCTGTCCCCGGGGCACTCACGGTCACTGTGGGCGCTGACGGGGTCCGGTCCTCAGGTTGAGCAGCGGGATGGCCACTTGGAATCCGCTGCGGAACACGGGGGCCGGCTGCACAGAGGGCGGAAGAGAACGAGGCTTAGCACTGCCTCCAGAAACATCGAGTCCTCCACGTGACGCCCTGGGCGTCCTCGTGGCCCACCGGCCCCAATCCCCCGAAGCCCCAAAGACTGCGTCGGGCCGTGTTGACTGGGGCTTTGGGGCACCGCTCTTGGGCCCCAGGAACAGCATCGCAGCCAACATCCCCAGGGCCTCCGAGTTTTCCTAAGGACCTCGCAGGTCCTCTGAGCCTGACGTCGTCCTCCTTGGGAAGCAATGTCCTGTCGACCCCCGTGTCTGTCTCCTGCCTCTTCTGGGATCCCTCACGGCCACACCCACCACGTGGGGCTGCCATGACCAGGACACACCCTGTGCCCCGTGGCGGACGCCCGCCTCCAACGCTGGGCCCCTCACAAGCCCGGTGCGCTGGGCCAGGCCTGGGCGCTCGCTCGGGGGTCCCCGGACATCTCCGGTGCAGTGCCCTGAGCCTGCCGGCGCTGGGTCGCCTCAGACCAGCCCGGGAGGCCAGCCGGGGGGCCCCTAGGCCAGGCGGTCCGGACGAGCCGCTCCCGGGCCCAGTGTGGGGAGCCCGGGCCGAGGCTGCTCCCCCAACGGAGGAGGACCTGGGCCCAGGGAGCTGAGTGGGGACAGGGCACAATGAGCCCAAGCTGGGCAGAGAGCTCCGGGGGGGGGGTGCCTTGACCTCGGGGACACTGGGAGACCACATCACCCCCACAGGGCTCGGTCCCCTGGCGGGGGAAGGTGGTCGTCGGGATGTCCAGGCTCCCGGGCTGCACGGCCGGCAGCCGCTGGCTGGCGTGGGAGGAGGCACGGCTGGCGCAGGAGAGAGCCCTCGGCAGAGAGGAGGGGGCAGGTGCTCCCGCGGCGGCAGTTGCCCAAGGGCGGGCGGCGTGCGCCGGCCTCCGCCGGAAGGCAGAGCCGCACCAGCCCCGGTGCCCCGAGGCCAAGGCCGAGACCCTCTCCAGCATTGGCCACCGCACCCTCTTGTCTCCACCGACAACCCCACTGTGCCGGGTCTCGGCCGCTTGCTGTCTTTGCACCGGACTTGCCATCCTGCCTTGACCGAGCGGCTACCCTCTGTGGACTGAGGTCCAAAACAAGGACCAGAGGGGCCTGGGGGTATCCACGACCTCGCTCAGCCGGTGAGGGACCGGGCGGCCACCATGCCCCAGCTCCCCCTGTGCTTCTGCCTGGAGTCCTGCCCCGGCTTCCTCGGAAGGAGGAACCCCCAGCACCGTGAGTGTGGGCCCCACTTCCCAGGCCGGGCTCTTCACCCACGGCCCCCTCTGCCGCCCTCCCTGCATCGACTATGCCGACAACAAGGACGAAGATGTGGACGGGACGGCGTGGGAGGACCCCCGCACCCACGGCGGATGGCGGCTCCGAGGATGGGCTCATCCTCAGCTGTGCTCCCGGGAGCCCGGAGCCCGAGGGCACAAGGCCTCCCGCTGCACAAGAAACGATCTCCCGTGGGGGCCGCGGGTCCCCCGGGCTCCGTGCAGGAACCGGAGCTGCCCACATGCGTCCTGCCAAGGAAGGATCAGCCCGGGCTCGCCGGCCCCGTGGCCACAAGGCTCTTCCTGCCCGCCGGTCCTCCGTGTGGGCTGGCTCACCTTCCCCTCAGCAGGGATGGCCAGGCCCTGGCCTAGCTCGGTCCCCTCCCCCGAAGCACCCCACACACACCCTGGCCGCTGCCGGGTCCGGAACCCCGTTCCCATCGGGCCCCGTGCACGCCCGCACCCACGCAGGGACACACCCACGCACGCGCAGCCCACGACGAGTCCCTCGACCCGTCGTGGGAACAGATGCTCGCTGACGGTCTCGAGGTTCCTGAAGAACCCCGTCGCTCCTGCCCAGGAACTGCCTCCTGCCACGGCATCCCCGTGAGAACCCTCCTGGCACAGACCACGTGGCTGAAACGCACACGCTGAGCACACCCCGGGTCGGACAGGGCGTGGACCCACGGGAACACACACGCAGCTGTGAGTGGGAACCTGGGAGTCTCCTCGGGAGGATCTCCCGAGCCGGACCCATGCTGACTCCCTGACCGCCCCCCACCCCATTGCACACGCGGGTGCATGCCCAACACCGACGGGCCCCTGCATGCGGGCAGGGCTCAGCGCGGTGGCCTGCTGCCATCAGCACCACCGAAACAAGTCCGATGTGTGGGGGCCACTGTCTGGACGCGGCATGGGGTGAGGGGTGAGCACGGAGCGGCTGGGGGAGGGGCCCTCGGGGACTCGGGTGTGAGGAGGAAGTCGGGGCAGGGGTCCCCAGGAAGCGGTGACCTCACTTCCCTGACCACAGAGCCCAACAGAATTGGAACCCACGTCACCAGGCACCCACATTCCAGGGACGCCCCCCTGCGCAGCTCGTTGCTTTGGACATCGTCCAACCGACACCATGTTCGCATGCTGCCTCCCAAACTCGGGACGGTGGAGACGGAGGACAGCGCGCCCGGCTACCACTTCCCCGCGCTCTGGAGGTCCTTTCAGGGCTGCCCGACGCCTCTGGCCTTTCGGCCGAAAGGAGACTAAGGTGACACCGGGAGGCCAGAGCCGGCCGCCCAGCCCCACACGCTCGCATCGACGGGCGCAGCCACGGGTCCCCTCAACTGCTGGGCTTGTGTGTGTAAGTGTCTTTGTGTGTGTGTGTGTGTGTGTGTGTGTGTGTCTGAGAGCGTGCCTGTGCAGGTATGTGTCTGGAAGGAGGGCTCACGTGCGGTGGGGCCTTCCTGAGCAGGAGCAGGTGGATGAGGGCTAAGATGCCCGGTGGGCAGGTCGCGGTCAAGGTGAAGGCTGGCTGGGTGGGACAGGTGTGGGGGATGTGAGCTCCTGGCCAGGGTCGATCCCCAGAGCCCTGCAGGTGTGGGTCCCGGGACCGGGGGTAGGGCTGGGCAGGCACAGGTCTGGGGCCCATGTGGGAGCAGCAGGGGGACCGGGCAAGAGGAGAGTGGGGTCCCCCGGGCGGGGCTGGGATGGCTCCGGGCCAGCGACCGGTCCCTGTCTTTGCAGAAGGCCACGGAGGAAGAGACGAGGCAGGCGGCCACCACCTCCTCCCTGACCCAGGAGTCCGCAGGCCCAGGAAAGGCTTCCGAGCCTGCCAGGCCACCTGCGGAAGCCGAGCCCCAGGGTGAGAAGGCGGGGCGGGGCTGGGTGCCTGGGTGTGTGCGGGGACGGGTCGGTGCTGGGCCCACAGGGACAAGCCCCACAGGCTGGTGCGGGGCCAGGAGCAAGGACTGGGCTCAGAGCACCCAGCGGGGACACTGCCCTCGGGGAGCCATCCCGCTGAGGGTTCCTTCCCTGGCTGCGGCCTCTCCGCGACGCCCCGCCTGGGTCCTGGGGGCGCCAAGGCACATGCAGAGGCAGGCAAGCGCGGGACCTTCTCTCCTCTCACAGCTGCTCCTGGCAAGGAGCTCGGGCCCCTCCTGACATCAGCAGGAGCTGGGGATTGGGAGACGGTGCCTGCCGCCTCCTCAGCCGGGGACCCGCCGCCAGCAGGTGACCAGGAACCGGGCCCCGGGGAGCCTGACGCTGCCCAGGAAGAGCTGCGGCCTGCTCCTGCCCCAGGCCGTGCTCCTGCTCCTGCTCCTCTCAGGATCCTGCGCCTTCCCCCGTCCCCGCCCGGGCCCCTCATCCTGCCACAGGCCCAGGTCCTGCCCTGCATCCTGCACCAGCCAGCACCACCGCACCTGAGCCAGCTGCAAACCCTGCCGCTGCCCCTGCCCCGTCCCCTGCCCCGGCCTTGGCCACGGCCCCTTCCCCGGCCTGCGCCCCTCTTACTGCCCCACACCCAGCCCCTGCCCCAGCCCCTGCAAGGACTGATTCTCCTTGCCTGGCCCCTGCCCCTTCGCCTGCCACGGAGACAGCTGCTGCCCCTTCCCCTGCCCGTGCCTCTGCCCTTCTTCTTGCCCCACACCCAGCTCGTGTATCTGATCCTGCCCCTTCGCCTGCCCCGACCCAGGCCACGGACACCTCCCCTGTCCCCGCCTGTACCCCTGATCCTGACCCAGTCCCGGCTCGGGCCCTGGATCCTGCGCCAGCCATCGCCGGGACACCTCTCCCAGCTCCAGCCCCTTCCACGGCCCCTTCCCTTGCCCCTGCCAGGATCCCTGCCCCTTGGCCTGCCCCTGCCTCTGCCCCTGCCAGGACCCCTACCCCTTCACCTGCCTGTGACCCTGCTCCTGCCCCAGACCCAGCTCCTGCCCCTTCTCCAAACCCCGCCAGGACCACTGGCCACTCCCCTGCCCCTGCCTCTGCCCTCCTTCCTGCCCCAGGCCCAGTTCCTACCCGGGATCCTGCCCCTGCCCCTGCCCCTGGCCCTGCCCCTGCCCATGCCCATGCCATTGCCTCTGCCCCGATTCCTGCCCCACACGCATGTCCTGCACCTCTTCCTGCCCCTGCCCCTTTCCCTGCCTGGAAGACTGCCCCTTCCCGTGTTCCTCCCTGGGTCCCTGTTCCTGCTCCAGACCCCACCCGTCCTCCTGCTCCTGCCCCTGCCCCTGCCGCTTGCCCACCCCCTTCCCCTGCCCCTCCAAGGACCACTGGCCCTTCCCTTGCCCCTCTCAGGGCCCCTCTGTCTTCGCCTCTCCCTGCCTGGGCCCCTGCTCCTGCCCGAGACCCAGGAGACATGCCCCTGCTCCTGCCCCTTCTCCTGCTCCTGCCTGGGTCCCTCTTGCTGCTCCACACCCAGGCCCTGCCGCTTCCCCGGCCTCGGCCAGGACCGCTGCCCCTCCCTTTGCCCCTCACAGGGCCACTGTCTCTTCCCCTGCCTCTCCCTGTTCCCACCGGACACCTGTTCCAGCCCCACACCCAGCTCCTGCCCCTTGCTCCTGCCCTTTCCCCTGGCCCTGCCTGCACTCCTCTTCCTGGCCCTGACCCAGCTCCAGCCCTGCATGCTGCAGCGGCCGCTCCTGCTGACCCTTTCCGTCCCCTTGCTCCTGCTCCTGCCCCGGTCCCAGCTCTTGCACCAGGCCCAGCTCCTGTGCCGGCCCCTGTCCCAACACCTGCCCCTACACCTGCTCCTGCGGGGCTCCCAGAGCCCCATCCAGAGGCCCCCGCCCTGCGGGGAGAGCTCCCTGGACGGGTACCCTCCGTTCCATGCCCCGACCCCGATGGCCCGCCGCCACGGTTCATCCCCTCCGCCTGGGTTCTTTCTCTCTGCTTCAGTCTCACCATCATCCTAGCTTTGCATGCCCTCGACGCTCTCGCCTATCTCTTTTAAATAAAATGCATCGTTTTTCCGTGGAACCCGTGCTCAACCCTAAGTCCGTCCCCGGCGGCGCCGCCCCACCCGCCCCCCCCCCACCGCCCCCAACAGCCCAGAACATCGCTGTGGAACAACTCCTTCCCCGAAGGGGACCCTGAGCCCAAGCCCTCCCTGCCCATTGCTCCCCCAGTCCGGCCCCTCGCCACGCCTCAGCTGATTTCTCTCTCCCTTCCTTCCCCTGTTCTGGACGTTTCTGGGAGGGGGATCACTCTGGAGGTGCCCGGGTGTCTGCCCACCTCTTTTCAAAGGGGACTGGGTTTTGTCCTGGGCGTCTTGGACATGGAACTTGCCCCCTGCCATACCGAAAACCCCGAAGGGTTCTAGAGGAGACGGGATCACGGAGGCCCCTTGAGTGCAGAGGGGTCCAAGGTCGGGGCCGTGACCCCTGTTCCCGCCGGGACACCACAGCCTGACCCCAGATGCGACCCGGCAGCTTCCTCCCGGGGCCTGCACACACACCAGGGCGAGGCACACAGCTGGAAGACACACCCCACACGGCATACCCATCGCTCACAACCCAAGGCCAGAGAAAGCTCTCCCCGGCCTCTGGTGCCCCCCAGGCTCCAAGGCACCGGGTCCCACAACGACACAGACCGAAAGCATGCCAGGTGGATGGGGAGGGGGGTGCGGGGGGCCGGCGGCGGACAGGCCACGCGGGGAGCCCGTGTCAGCGATGCGGGAGCTCCCCGGGAAGGCCTCTGGCCAAGGAAACCCTACGGAGGCAGCGCGCGTCCCCCTCAGACCGGCCGGTGTCTGGCCTGAGGACCAGCAGCCCTGGGGAGAACGTGCCGACACGGAGGTCCAGGGCACGTCCCCCGGAGAGAAGGGGGACGGGCACCCCTGTCTGGGACCACAGCGGGCAGCACCCATCCCAGCCCGCAGGGGCACCCATCACCTAGCAGTGCTCGTCCGGGGACTCAGCCCGCCACCTCTGGCACGGTGTTTCACGCCAGAAGGGAGAGAGCAGGGTGAGGCAGTCGGGGAGCGCTCATGCCCAGGGACGTGGACGCCGTCCTCGGTCCCAGTGCTCAGGTGACAACGTCCTGGAGCTAACCGTCCCAGTCTCCTCCGGGGCACCGGATCCGGGAAGCCCCTCCTGAGAGCCCTCCTGCCCCCCCTGCTCCTGGGAACAGTCACAATTGGTGGACGAGGAGGTGGACAGGGTCCAGGATGGCAGAAGGCCATCCAGGATGGCCCAGGAGGAGGAAGGGCAGGACGGCGAGGACAGATGCACCTGCCCTGAGCCACCATCCAGGGTCTGGCCGGGGATGCCCTCGCACCTCCCTCCACCCAAGGACTCCAGAGGCATGGGCCGCACTCCTGGGCTTTCACGGCCTCCCTCCCTCATGCCTTCAGTCCCTCAGTCCTTCCTTCCCTCCCTCCTGCCCTCCCTCCCCCTCTAGGCCTTCCTCTTCTTTCCCTCCCTCCTTTCCTCCCTCTCCCCCAGCTTGACTCCCTCCATTCCTCCCTCACCCAGCAGAGGCTCTGGGGTCCCAGCAGGGAACTGAGCCCTGGGGCTTCATCCGGGAGCAGCCCCAACCACATGGTCCCTGTCCCCGGGGCACTCACGGTCACTGTGGGCGCTGACGGGGCCCGGTCCTCAGGTTGAGCAGCGGGATGGCCACTTGGAATCCGCTGCGGAACACGGGGGCCGGCTGCACAGAGGGCGGAAGAGAACGAGGCTTAGCACTGCCTCCAGAAACATCGAGTCCTCCACGTGACGCCCTGGGCGTCCTCGTGGCCCACCGGCCCCAATCCCCCGAAGCCCCAAAGACTGCGTCGGGCCGTGTTGACTGGGGCTTTGGGGCACCGCTCTTGGGCCCCAGGAACAGCATCGCAGCCAACATCCCCAGGGCCTCCGAGTTTTCCTAAGGACCTCGCAGGTCCTCTGAGCCTGACGTCGTCCTCCTTGGGAAGCAATGTCCTGTCGACCCCCGTGTCTGTCTCCTGCCTCTTCTGGGATCCCTCACGGCCACACCCACCACGTGGGGCTGCCATGACCAGGACACACCCTGTGCCCCGTGGCGGACGCCCGCCTCCAACGCTGGGCCCCTCACAAGCCCGGTGCGCTGGGCCAGGCCTGGGCGCTCGCTCGGGGGTCCCCGGACATCTCCGGTGCAGTGCCCTGAGCCTGCCGGCGCTGGGTCGCCTCAGACCAGCCCGGGAGGCCAGCCGGGGGGCCCCTAGGCCAGGCGGTCCGGACGAGCCGCTCCCGGGCCCAGTGTGGGGAGCCCGGGCCGAGGCTGCTCCCCCAACGGAGGAGGACCTGGGCCCAGGGAGCTGAGTGGGGACAGGGCACAATGAGCCCAAGCTGGGCAGAGAGCTCCGGGGGGGGGGGGTGCCTTGACCTCGGGGACACTGGGAGACCACATCACCCCCACAGGGCTCGGTCCCCTGGCGGGGGAAGGTGGTCGTCGGGATGTCCAGGCTCCCGGGCTGCACGGCCGGCAGCCGCTGGCTGGCGTGGGAGGAGGCACGGCTGGCGCAGGAGAGAGCCCTCGGCAGAGAGGAGGGGGCAGGTGCTCCCGCGGCGGCAGTTGCCCAAGGGCGGGCGGCGTGCGCCGGCCTCCGCCGGAAGGCAGAGCCGCACCAGCCCCGGTGCCCCGAGGCCAAGGCCGAGACCCTCTCCAGCATTGGCCACCGCACCCTCTTGTCTCCACCGACAACCCCACTGTGCCGGGTCTCGGCCGCTTGCTGTCTTTGCACCGGACTTGCCATCCTGCCTTGACCGAGCGGCTACCCTCTGTGGACTGAGGTCCAAAACAAGGACCAGAGGGGCCTGGGGGTATCCACGACCTCGCTCAGCCGGTGAGGGACCGGGCGGCCACCATGCCCCAGCTCCCCCTGTGCTTCTGCCTGGAGTCCTGCCCCGGCTTCCTCGGAAGGAGGAACCCCCAGCACCGTGAGTGTGGGCCCCACTTCCCAGGCCGGGCTCTTCACCCACGGCCCCCTCTGCCGCCCTCCCTGCATCGACTATGCCGACAACAAGGACGAAGATGTGGACGGGACGGCGTGGGAGGACCCCCGCACCCACGGCGGATGGCGGCTCCGAGGATGGGCTCATCCTCAGCTGTGCTCCCGGGAGCCCGGAGCCCGAGGGCACAAGGCCTCCCGCTGCACAAGAAACGATCTCCCGTGGGGGCCGCGGGTCCCCCGGGCTCCGAGCAGGAACCGGAGCTGCCCACATGCGTCCTGCCAAGGAAGGATCAGCCCGGGCTCGCCGGCCCCGTGGCCACAAGGCTCTTCCTGCCCGCCGGTCCTCCGTGTGGGCTGGCTCACCTTCCCCTCAGCAGGGATGGCCAGGCCCTGGCCTAGCTCGGTCCCCTCCCCCGAAGCACCCCACACACACCCTGGCCGCTGCCGGGTCCGGAACCCCGTTCCCATCGGGCCCCGTGCACGCCCGCACCCACGCAGGGACACACCCACGCACGCGCAGCCCACGACGAGTCCCTCGACCCGTCGTGGGAACAGATGCTCGCTGACGGTCTCGAGGTTCCTGAAGAACCCCGTCGCTCCTGCCCAGGAACTGCCTCCTGCCACGGCATCCCCGTGAGAACCCTCCTGGCACAGACCACGTGGCTGAAACGCACACGCTGAGCACACCCCGGGTCGGACAGGGCGTGGACCCACGGGAACACACACGCAGCTGTGAGTGGGAACCTGGGAGTCTCCTCGGGAGGATCTCCCGAGCCGGACCCATGCTGACTCCCTGACCGCCCCCCACCCCATTGCACACGCGGGTGCATGCCCAACACCGACGGGCCCCTGCATGCGGGCAGGGCTCAGCGCGGTGGCCTGCTGCCATCAGCACCACCGAAACAAGTCCGATGTGTGGGGGCCACTGTCTGGACGCGGCATGGGGTGAGGGGTGAGCACGGAGCGGCTGGGGGAGGGGCCCTCGGGGACTCGGGTGTGAGGAGGAAGTCGGGGCAGGGGTCCCCAGGAAGCGGTGACCTCACTTCCCTGACCACAGAGCCCAACAGAATTGGAACCCACGTCACCAGGCACCCACATTCCAGGGACGCCCCCCTGCGCAGCTCGTTGCTTTGGACATCGTCCAACCGACACCATGTTCGCATGCTGCCTCCCAAACTCGGGACGGTGGAGACGGAGGACAGCGCGCCCGGCTACCACTTCCCCGCGCTCTGGAGGTCCTTTCAGGGCTGCCCGACGCCTCTGGCCTTTCGGCCGAAAGGAGACTAAGGTGACACCGGGAGGCCAGAGCCGGCCGCCCAGCCCCACACGCTCGCATCGACGGGCGCAGCCACGGGTCCCCTCAACTGCTGGGCTTGTGTGTGTAAGTGTCTTTGTGTGTGTGTGTGTGTGTGTGTGTGTGTGTGTCTGAGAGCGTGCCTGTGCAGGTATGTGTCTGGAAGGAGGGCTCACGTGCGGTGGGGCCTTCCTGAGCAGGAGCAGGTGGATGAGGGCTAAGATGCCCGGTGGGCAGGTCGCGGTCAAGGTGAAGGCTGGCTGGGTGGGACAGGTGTGGGGGATGTGAGCTCCTGGCCAGGGTCGATCCCCAGAGCCCTGCAGGTGTGGGTCCCGGGACCGGGGGTAGGGCTGGGCAGGCACAGGTCTGGGGCCCATGTGGGAGCAGCAGGGTGACCGGGCAAGAGGAGAGTGGGGTCCCCCGGGCGGGGCTGGGATGGCTCCGGGCCAGCGACCGGTCCCTGTCTTTGCAGAAGGCCACGGAGGAAGAGACGAGGCAGGCGGCCACCACCTCCTCCCTGACCCAGGAGTCCGCAGGCCCAGGAAAGGCTTCCGAGCCTGCCAGGCCACCTGCGGAAGCCGAGCCCCAGGGTGAGAAGGCGGGGCGGGGCTGGGTGCCTGGGTGTGTGCGGGGACGGGTTGGTGCTGGGCCCACAGGGACAAGCCCCACAGGCTGGTGCGGGGCCAGGAGCAAGGACTGGGCTCAGAGCACCCAGCGGGGACACTGCCCTCGGGGAGCCATCCCGCTGAGGGTTCCTTCCCTGGCTGCGGCCTCTCCGCGACGCCCCGCCTGGGTCCTGGGGGCGCCAAGGCACATGCAGAGGCAGGCAAGCGCGGGACCTTCTCTCCTCTCACAGCTGCTCCTGGCAAGGAGCTCGGGCCCCTCCTGACATCAGCAGGAGCTGGGGATTGGGAGACGGTGCCTGCCGCCTCCTCAGCCGGGGACCCGCCGCCAGCAGGTGACCAGGAACCGGGCCCCGGGGAGCCTGACGCTGCCCAGGAAGAGCTGCGGCCTGCTCCTGCCCCAGGCCGTGCTCCTGCTCCTGCTCCTCTCAGGATCCTGCGCCTTCCCCCGTCCCCGCCCGGGCCCCTCATCCTGCCACAGGCCCAGGTCCTGCCCTGCATCCTGCACCAGCCAGCACCACCGCACCTGAGCCAGCTGCAAACCCTGCCGCTGCCCCTGCCCCGTCCCCTGCCCCGGCCTTGGCCACGGCCCCTTCCCCGGCCTGCGCCCCTCTTACTGCCCCACACCCAGCCCCTGCCCCAGCCCCTGCAAGGACTGATTCTCCTTGCCTGGCCCCTGCCCCTTCGCCTGCCACGGAGACAGCTGCTGCCCCTTCCCCTGCCCGTGCCTCTGCCCTTCTTCTTGCCCCACACCCAGCTCGTGTATCTGATCCTGCCCCTTCGCCTGCCCCGACCCAGGCCACGGACACCTCCCCTGTCCCCGCCTGTACCCCTGATCCTGACCCAGTCCCGGCTCGGGCCCTGGATCCTGCGCCAGCCATCGCCGGGACACCTCTCCCAGCTCCAGCCCCTTCCACGGCCCCTTCCCTTGCCCCTGCCAGGATCCCTGCCCCTTGGCCTGCCCCTGCCTCTGCCCCTGCCAGGACCCCTACCCCTTCACCTGCCTGTGACCCTGCTCCTGCCCCAGACCCAGCTCCTGCCCCTTCTCCAAACCCCGCCAGGACCACTGGCCACTCCCCTGCCCCTGCCTCTGCCCTCCTTCCTGCCCCAGGCCCAGTTCCTACCCGGGATCCTGCCCCTGCCCCTGCCCCTGGCCCTGCCCCTGCCCATGCCCATGCCATTGCCTCTGCCCCGATTCCTGCCCCACACGCATGTCCTGCACCTCTTCCTGCCCCTGCCCCTTTCCCTGCCTGGAAGACTGCCCCTTCCCGTGTTCCTCCCTGGGTCCCTGTTCCTGCTCCAGACCCCACCCGTCCTCCTGCTCCTGCCCCTGCCCCTGCCGCTTGCCCACCCCCTTCCCCTGCCCCTCCAAGGACCACTGGCCCTTCCCTTGCCCCTCTCAGGGCCCCTCTGTCTTCGCCTCTCCCTGCCTGGGCCCCTGCTCCTGCCCGAGACCCAGGTCCTGCCCCTGCTCCTGCCCCTTCTCCTGCTCCTGCCTGGGTCCCTCTTGCTGCTCCACACCCAGGCCCTGCCGCTTCCCCGGCCTCGGCCAGGACCGCTGCCCCTCCCTTTGCCCCTCACAGGGCCACTGTCTCTTCCCCTGCCTCTCCCTGTTCCCACCGGACACCTGTTCCAGCCCCACACCCAGCTCCTGCCCCTTGCTCCTGCCCTTTCCCCTGGCCCTGCCTGCACTCCTCTTCCTGGCCCTGACCCAGCTCCAGCCCTGCATGCTGCAGCGGCCGCTCCTGCTGACCCTTTCCGTCCCCTTGCTCCTGCTCCTGCCCCGGTCCCAGCTCTTGCACCAGGCCCAGCTCCTGTGCCGGCCCCTGTCCCAACACCTGCCCCTACACCTGCTCCTGCGGGGCTCCCAGAGCCCCATCCAGAGGCCCCCGCCCTGCGGGGAGAGCTCCCTGGACGGGTACCCTCCGTTCCATGCCCCGACCCCGATGGCCCGCCGCCACGGTTCATCCCCTCCGCCTGGGTTCTTTCTCTCTGCTTCAGTCTCACCATCATCCTAGCTTTGCATGCCCTCGACGCTCTCGCCTATCTCTTTTAAATAAAATGCATCGTTTTTCCGTGGAACCCGTGCTCAACCCTAAGTCCGTCCCCGGCGGCGCCGCCCCACCCGCCCCCCCCCCACCGCCCCCAACAGCCCAGAACATCGCTGTGGAACAACTCCTTCCCCGAAGGGGACCCTGAGCCCAAGCCCTCCCTGCCCATTGCTCCCCCAGTCCGGCCCCTCGCCACGCCTCAGCTGATTTCTCTCTCCCTTCCTTCCCCTGTTCTGGACGTTTCTGGGAGGGGGATCACTCTGGAGGTGCCCGGGTGTCTGCCCACCTCTTTTCAAAGGGGACTGGGTTTTGTCCTGGGCGTCTTGGACATGGAACTTGCCCCCTGCCATACCGAAAACCCCGAAGGGTTCTAGAGGAGACGGGATCACGGAGGCCCCTTGAGTGCAGAGGGGTCCAAGGTCGGGGCCGTGACCCCTGTTCCCGCCGGGACACCACAGCCTGACCCCAGATGCGACCCGGCAGCTTCCTCCCGGGGCCTGCACACACACCAGGGCGAGGCACACAGCTGGAAGACACACCCCACACGGCATACCCATCGCTCACAACCCAAGGCCAGAGAAAGCTCTCCCCGGCCTCTGGTGCCCCCCAGGCTCCAAGGCACCGGGTCCCACAACGACACAGACCGAAAGCATGCCAGGTGGATGGGGAGGGGGGTGCGGGGGGCCGGCGGCGGACAGGCCACGCGGGGAGCCCGTGTCAGCGATGCGGGAGCTCCCCGGGAAGGCCTCTGGCCAAGGAAACCCTACGGAGGCAGCGCGCGTCCCCCTCAGACCGGCCGGTGTCTGGCCTGAGGACCAGCAGCCCTGGGGAGAACGTGCCGACACGGAGGTCCAGGGCACGTCCCCCGGAGAGAAGGGGGACGGGCACCCCTGTCTGGGACCACAGCGGGCAGCACCCATCCCAGCCCGCAGGGGCACCCATCACCTAGCAGTGCTCGTCCGGGGACTCAGCCCGCCACCTCTGGCACGGTGTTTCACGCCAGAAGGGAGAGAGCAGGGTGAGGCAGTCGGGGAGCGCTCATGCCCAGGGACGTGGACGCCGTCCTCGGTCCCAGTGCTCAGGTGACAACGTCCTGGAGCTAACCGTCCCAGTCTCCTCCGGGGCACCGGATCCGGGAAGCCCCTCCTGAGAGCCCTCCTGCCCCCCCTGCTCCTGGGAACAGTCACAATTGGTGGACGAGGAGGTGGACAGGGTCCAGGATGGCAGAAGGCCATCCAGGATGGCCCAGGAGGAGGAAGGGCAGGACGGCGAGGACAGATGCACCTGCCCTGAGCCACCATCCAGGGTCTGGCCGGGGATGCCCTCGCACCTCCCTCCACCCAAGGACTCCAGAGGCATGGGCCGCACTCCTGGGCTTTCACGGCCTCCCTCCCTCATGCCTTCAGTCCCTCAGTCCTTCCTTCCCTCCCTCCTGCCCTCCCTCCCCCTCTAGGCCTTCCTCTTCTTTCCCTCCCTCCTTTCCTCCCTCTCCCCCAGCTTGACTCCCTCCATTCCTCCCTCACCCAGCAGAGGCTCTGGGGTCCCAGCAGGGAACTGAGCCCTGGGGCTTCATCCGGGAGCAGCCCCAACCACATGGTCCCTGTCCCCGGGGCACTCACGGTCACTGTGGGCGCTGACGGGGCCCGGTCCTCAGGTTGAGCAGCGGGATGGCCACTTGGAATCCGCTGCGGAACACGGGGGCCGGCTGCACAGAGGGCGGAAGAGAACGAGGCTTAGCACTGCCTCCAGAAACATCGAGTCCTCCACGTGACGCCCTGGGCGTCCTCGTGGCCCACCGGCCCCAATCCCCCGAAGCCCCAAAGACTGCGTCGGGCCGTGTTGACTGGGGCTTTGGGGCACCGCTCTTGGGCCCCAGGAACAGCATCGCAGCCAACATCCCCAGGGCCTCCGAGTTTTCCTAAGGACCTCGCAGGTCCTCTGAGCCTGACGTCGTCCTCCTTGGGAAGCAATGTCCTGTCGACCCCCGTGTCTGTCTCCTGCCTCTTCTGGGATCCCTCACGGCCACACCCACCACGTGGGGCTGCCATGACCAGGACACACCCTGTGCCCCGTGGCGGACGCCCGCCTCCAACGCTGGGCCCCTCACAAGCCCGGTGCGCTGGGCCAGGCCTGGGCGCTCGCTCGGGGGTCCCCGGACATCTCCGGTGCAGTGCCCTGAGCCTGCCGGCGCTGGGTCGCCTCAGACCAGCCCGGGAGGCCAGCCGGGGGGCCCCTAGGCCAGGCAGGGAGGCGCCAGGCCTGGAGGTCCGGACGAGCCGCTCCCGGGCCCAGTGTGGGGAGCCCGGGCCGAGGCTGCTCCCCCAACGGAGGAGGACCTGGGCCCAGGGAGCTGAGTGGGGACAGGGCACAATGAGCCCAAGCTGGGCAGAGAGCTCCGGGGGGGGGGTGCCTTGACCTCGGGCCCACTGGGAGACCACATCCCCCCCACAGGGCTCGGTCCCCTGGCGGGGGAAGGTGGTCGTCGGGATGTCCAGGCTCCCGGGCTGCACGGCCGGCAGCCGCTGGCTGGCGTGGGAGGAGGCACGGCTGGCGCAGGAGAGAGCCCTCGGCAGAGAGGAGGGGGCAGGTGCTCCTGCGGCGGCAGGTGCCCGAGGGCGGGCGGCGTGCGCCGGCCTCCGCCGGAAGGCAGAGCCGCGCCAGCCCCGGTGCCCCGAGGCCAAGGCCGAGACCCTCTCCAGCATTGGCCACCGCACCCTCTTGTCTCCACCGACAACCCCACTGTGCCGGGTCTCGGCCGCTTGCTGTCTTTGCACCGGACTTGCCATCCTGCCTTGACCGAGCGGCTACCCTCTGTGGACTGAGGTCCAAAACAAGGACCAGAGGGGCCTGGGGGTATCCACGACCTCGCTCAGCCGGTGAGGGACCGGGCGGCCACCATGCCCCAGCTCCCCCTGTGCTTCTGCCTGGAGTCCTGCCCCGGCTTCCTCGGAAGGAGGAACCCCCAGCACCGTGAGTGTGGGCCCCACTTCCCAGGCCGGGCTCTTCACCCACGGCCCCCTCTGCCGCCCTCCCTGCATCGACTATGCCGACAACAAGGACGAAGATGTGGACGGGACGGCGTGGGAGGACCCCCGCACCCACGGCGAATGGCGGCTCCGAGGATGGGCTCATCCTCAGCTGTGCTCCCGGGAGCCCGGAGCCCGAGGGCACAAGGCCTCCCGCTGCACAAGAAACGATCTCCCGTGGGGGCCGCGGGTCCCCCGGGCTCCGAGCAGGAACCGGAGCTGCCCACATGCGTCCTGCCAAGGAAGGATCAGCCCGGGCTCGCCGGCCCCGTGGCCACAAGGCTCCTCCTGCCCGCCGGGCCTCCGTGTGGGCTGGCTCACCTTCCCCTCAGCAGGGATGGCCAGGCCCTGGCCTAGCTCGGTCCCCTCCCCCGAAGCACCCCACACACACCCTGGCCGCTGCCGGGTCCGGAACCCCGTTCCCATCGGGCCCCGTGCACGCCCGCACCCACGCAGGGACACACCCACGCACGCGCAGCCCACGACGAGTCCCTCGACCCGTCGTGGGAACAGATGCTCGCTGACGGTCTCGAGGTTCCTGAAGAACCCCGTCGCTCCTGCCCAGGAACTGCCTCCTGCCACGGCATCCCCGTGAGAACCCTCCTGGCACAGACCACGTGGCTGAAACGCACACGCTGAGCACACCCCGGGTCGGACAGGGCGTGGACCCACGGGAACACACACGCAGCTGTGAGTGGGAACCTGGGAGTCTCCTCGGGAGGATCTCCCGAGCCGGACCCATGCTGACTCCCTGACCGCCCCCCACCCCATTGCACACGCGGGTGCATGCCCAACACCGACGGGCCCCTGCATGCGGGCAGGGCTCAGCGCGGTGGCCTGCTGCCATCAGCACCACCGAAACAAGTCCGATGTGTGGGGGCCACTGTCTGGACGCGGCATGGGGTGAGGGGTGAGCACGGAGCGGCTGGGGGAGGGGCCCTCGGGGACTCGGGTGTGAGGAGGAAGTCGGGGCAGGGGTCCCCAGGAAGCGGTGACCTCACTTCCCTGACCACAGAGCCCAACAGAATTGGAACCCACGTCACCAGGCACCCACATTCCAGGGACGCCCCCCTGCGCAGCTCGTTGCTTTGGACATCGTCCAACCGACACCATGTTCGCATGCTGCCTCCCAAACTCGGGACGGTGGAGACGGAGGACAGCGCGCCCGGCTACCACTTCCCCGCGCTCTGGAGGTCCTTTCAGGGCTGCCCGACGCCTCTGGCCTTTCGGCCGAAAGGAGACTAAGGTGACACCGGGAGGCCAGAGCCGGCCGCCCAGCCCCACACGCTCGCATCGACGGGCGCAGCCACGGGTCCCCTCAACTGCTGGGCTTGTGTGTGTAAGTGTCTTTGTGTGTGTGTGTGAGTGTGTGTGTGTGTGTGTGTGTGTGTGTGTGTGTGTGTCTGAGAGCGTGCCTGTGCAGGTATGTGTCTGGAAGGAGGGCTCACGTGCGGTGGGGCCTTCCTGAGCAGGAGCAGGTGGATGAGGGCTAAGATGCCCGGTGGGCAGGTCGCGGTCAAGGTGAAGGCTGGCTGGGTGGGACAGGTGTGGGGGATGTGAGCTCCTGGCCAGGGTCGATCCCCAGAGCCCTGCAGGTGTGGGTCCCGGGACCGGGGGTAGGGCTGGGCAGGCACAGGTCTGGGGCCCATGTGGGAGCAGCAGGGGGACCGGGCAAGAGGAGAGTGGGGTCGGCCGGGCGGGGCTGGGATGGCTCCGGGCCAGCGACCGGTCCCTGTCTTTGCAGAAGGCCACGGAGGAAGAGACGAGGCAGGCGGCCACCACCTCCTCCCTGACCCAGGAGTCCGCAGGCCCAGGAAAGGCTTCCGAGCCTGCCAGGCCACCTGCGGAAGCCGAGCCCCAGGGTGAGAAGGCGGGGCGGGGCTGGGTGCCTGGGTGTGTGCGGGGACGGGTCGGTGCTGGGCCCACAGGGACAAGCCCCACAGGCTGGTGCGGGGCCAGGAGCAAGGACTGGGCTCAGAGCACCCAGCGGGGACACTGCCCTCGGGGAGCCATCCCTCTGAGGGTTCCTTCCCTGGCTGCGGCCTCTCCGCGACGCCCCGCCTGGGTCCTGGGGGCGCCAAGGCACATGCAGAGGCAGGCAAGCGCGGGACCTTCTCTCCTCTCACAGCTGCTCCTGGCAAGGAGCTCGGGCCCCTCCTGACATCAGCAGGAGCTGGGGATTGGGAGACGGTGCCTGCCGCCTCCTCAGCCGGGGACCCGCCGCCAGCAGGTGACCAGGAACCGGGCCCCGCGGAGCCTGACGCTGCCCAGGAAGAGCTGCGGCCTGCTCCTGCCCCAGGCCGTGCTCCTGCTCCTGCTCCTCTCAGGATCCTGCGCCTTCCCCCGTCCCTGCCCGGGCCCCTCATCCTGCCACAGGCCCAGGTCCTGCCCTGCATCCTGCACCAGCCAGCACCACCGCACCTGACCCAGCTGCAAACCCTGCCGCTGCCCCTGCCCCGTCCCCTGCCCCGGCCTTGGCCACGGCCCCTTCCCCGGCCTGCGCCCCTCTTACTGCCCCACACCCAGCCCCTGCCCCAGCCCCTGCAAGGACTGATTCTCCTTGCCTGGCCCCTGCCCCTTCGCCTGCCACGGAGACAGCTGCTGCCCCTTCCCCTGCCCGTGCCTCTGCCCTTCTTCTTGCCCCACACCCAGCTCGTGTATCTGATCCTGCCCCTTCGCCTGCCCCGACCCAGGCCACGGACACCTCCCCTGTCCCCGCCTGTACCCCTGATCCTGACCCAGTCCCGGCTCGGGCCCTGGATCCTGCGCCAGCCATCGCCGGGACACCTCTCCCAGCTCCAGCCCCTTCCACGGCCCCTTCCCTTGCCCCTGCCAGGATCCCTGCCCCTTGGCCTGCCCCTGCCTCTGCCCCTGCCAGGACCCCTACCCCTTCACCTGCCTGTGACCCTGCTCCTGCCCCAGACCCAGCTCCTGCCCCTTCTCCAAACCCCGCCAGGACCACTGGCCACTCCCCTGCCCCTGCCTCTGCCCTCCTTCCTGCCCCAGGCCCAGTTCCTACCCGGGATCCTGCCCCTGCCCCTGCCCCTGGCCCTGCCCCTGCCCATGCCCATGCCATTGCCTCTGCCCCGATTCCTGCCCCACACGCATGTCCTGCACCTCTTCCTGCCCCTGCCCCTTTCCCTGCCTGGAAGACTGCCCCTTCCCGTGTTCCTCCCTGGGTCCCTGTTCCTGCTCCAGACCCCACCCGTCCTCCTGCTCCTGCCCCTGCCCCTGCCGCTTGCCCACCCCCTTCCCCTGCCCCTCCAAGGACCACTGGCCCTTCCCTTGCCCCTCTCAGGGCCCCTCTGTCTTCGCCTCTCCCTGCCTGGGCCCCTGCTCCTGCCCGAGACCCAGGTCCTGCCCCTGCTCCTGCCCCTTCTCCTGCTCCTGCCTGGGTCCCTCTTGCTGCTCCACACCCAGGCCCTGCCGCTTCCCCGGCCTCGGCCAGGACCGCTGCCCCTCCCTTTGCCCCTCACAGGGCCACTGTCTCTTCCCCTGCCTCTCCCTGTTCCCACCGGACACCTGTTCCAGCCCCACACCCAGCTCCTGCCCCTTGCTCCTGCCCTTTCCCCTGGCCCTGCCTGCACTCCTCTTCCTGGCCCTGACCCAGCTCCAGCCCTGCATGCTGCAGCGGCCGCTCCTGCTGACCCTTTCCGTCCCCTTGCTCCTGCTCCTGCCCCGGTCCCAGCTCTTGCACCAGGCCCAGCTCCTGTGCCGGCCCCTGTCCCAACACCTGCCCCTACACCTGCTCCTGCGGGGCTCCCAGAGCCCCATCCAGAGGCCCCCGCCCTGCGGGGAGAGCTCCCTGGACGGGTACCCTCCGTTCCATGCCCCGACCCCGCTGGCCCGCCGCCACGGTTCATCCCCTCCGCCTGGGTTCTTTCTCTCTGCTTCGGTCTCACCATCATCCTAGCTTTGCATGCCCTCGACGCTCTCGCCTATCTCTTTTAAATAAAATGCATCGTTTTTCCGTGGAACCCGTGCTCAACCCTAAGTCCGTCCCCGGCGGCGCCGCCCCCCCCCGCCCCCCCCCCCCACCGCCCCCAACAGCCCAGAACATCGCTGTGGAACAACTCCTTCCCCGAAGGGGACCCTGAGCCCAAGCCCTCCCTGCCCATTGCTCCCCCAGTCCGGCCCCTCGCCACGCCTCAGCTGATTTCTCTCTCCCTTCCTTCCCCTGTTCTGGACGTTTCTGGGAGGGGGATCACTCTGGAGGTGCCCGGGTGTCTGCCCACCTCTTTTCAAAGGGGACTGGGTTTTGTCCTGGGCGTCTTGGACATGGAACTTGCCCCCTGCCATACCGAAAACCCCGAAGGGTTCTAGAGGAGATGGGATCACGGAGGCCCCTTGAGTGCAGAGGGGTCCAAGGTCGGGGCCGTGACCCCTGTTCCCGCCGGGACACCACAGCCTGACCCCAGATGCGACCCGGCAGCTTCCTCCCGGGGCCTGCACACACACCAGGGCGAGGCACACAGCTGGAAGACACACCCCACACGGCATACCCATCGCTCACAACCCAAGGCCAGAGAAAGCTCTCCCCGGCCTCTGGTGCCCCCCAGGCTCCAAGGCACCGGGTCCCACAACGACACAGACCGAAAGCATGCCAGGTGGATGGGGAGGGGGGTGCGGGGGGCCGGCGGCGGACAGGCCACGCGGGGAGCCCGTGTCAGCGATGCGGGAGCTCCCCGGGAAGGCCTCTGGCCAAGGAAACCCTACGGAGGCAGCGCGCGTCCCCCTCAGACCGGCCGGTGTCTGGCCTGAGGACCAGCAGCCCTGGGGAGAACGTGCCGACACGGAGGTCCAGGGCACGTCCCCCGGAGAGAAGGGGGACGGGCACCCCTGTCTGGGACCACAGCGGGCAGCACCCATCCCAGCCCGCAGGGGCACCCATCACCTAGCAGTGCTCGTCCGGGGACTCAGCCCGCCACCTCTGGCACGGTGTTTCACGCCAGAAGGGAGAGAGCAGGGTGAGGCAGTCGGGGAGCGCTCATGCCCAGGGACGTGGACGCCGTCCTCGGTCCCAGTGCTCAGGTGACAACGTCCTGGAGCTAACCGTCCCAGTCTCCTCCGGGGCACCGGATCCGGGAAGCCCCTCCTGAGAGCCCTCCTGCCCCCCCTGCTCCTGGGGACAGTCACAATTGGTGGACGAGGAGGTGGACAGGGTCCAGGATGGCAGAAGGCCATCCAGGATGGCCCAGGAGGAGGAAGGGCAGGACGGCGAGGACAGATGCACCTGCCCTGAGCCACCATCCAGGGTCTGGCCGGGGATGCCCTCGCACCTCCCTCCACCCAAGGACTCCAGAGGCATGGGCCGCACTCCTGGGCTTTCACGGCCTCCCTCCCTCATGCCTTCAGTCCCTCAGTCCTTCCTTCCCTCCCTCCTGCCCTCCCTCCCCCTCTAGGCCTTCCTCTTCTTTCCCTCCCTCCTTTCCTCCCTCTCCCCCAGCTTGACTCCCTCCATTCCTCCCTCACCCAGCAGAGGCTCTGGGGTCCCAGCAGGGAACTGAGCCCTGGGGCTTCATCCGGGAGCAGCCCCAACCACATGGTCCCTGTCCCCGGGGCACTCACGGTCACTGTGGGCGCTGACGGGGCCCGGTCCTCAGGTTGAGCAGCGGGATGGCCACTTGGAATCCGCTGCGGAACACGGGGGCCGGCTGCACAGAGGGCGGAAGAGAACGAGGCTTAGCACTGCCTCCAGAAACATCGAGTCCTCCACGTGACGCCCTGGGCGTCCTCGTGGCCCACCGGCCCCAATCCCCCGAAGCCCCAAAGACTGCGTCGGGCCGTGTTGACTGGGGCTTTGGGGCACCGCTCTTGGGCCCCAGGAACAGCATCGCAGCCAACATCCCCAGGGCCTCCGAGTTTTCCTAAGGACCTCGCAGGTCCTCTGAGCCTGACGTCGTCCTCCTTGGGAAGCAATGTCCTGTCGACCCCCGTGTCTGTCTCCTGCCTCTTCTGGGATCCCTCACGGCCACACCCACCACGTGGGGCTGCCATGACCAGGACACACCCTGTGCCCCGTGGCGGACGCCCGCCTCCAACGCTGGGCCCCTCACAAGCCCGGTGCGCTGGGCCAGGCCTGGGCGCTCGCTCGGGGGTCCCCGGACATCTCCGGTGCAGTGCCCTGAGCCTGCCGGCGCTGGGTCGCCTCAGACCAGCCCGGGAGGCCAGCCGGGGGGCCCCTAGGCCAGGCAGGGAGGCGCCAGGCCAGGAGGTCCGGACGAGCCGCTCCCGGGCCCAGTGTGGGGAGCCCGGGCCGAGGCTGCTCCCCCAACGGAGGAGGACCTGGGCCCAGGGAGCTGAGTGGGGACAGGGCACAATGAGCCCAAGCTGGGCAGAGAGCTCCGGGGGGGGGGTGCCTTGACCTCGGGCCCACTGGGAGACCACATCCCCCCCACAGGGCTCGGTCCCCTGGCGGGGGAAGGTGGTCGTCGGGATGTCCAGGCTCCCGGGCTGCACGGCCGGCAGCCGCTGGCTGGCGTGGGAGGAGGCACGGCTGGCGCAGGAGAGAGCCCTCGGCAGAGAGGAGGGGGCAGGTGCTCCCGCGGCGGCAGGTGCCCGAGGGCGGGCGGCATGCGCCGGCCTCCGCCGGAAGGCAGAGCCGCGCCAGCCCCGGTGCCCCGAGGCCAAGGCCGAGACCCTCTCCAGCATTGGCCACCGCACCCTCTTGTCTCCACCGACAACCCCACTGTGCCGGGTCTCGGCCGCTTGCTGTCTTTGCACCGGACTTGCCATCCTGCCTTGACCGAGCGGCTACCCTCTGTGGACTGAGGTCCAAAACAAGGACCAGAGGGGCCTGGGGGTATCCACGACCTCGCTCAGCCGGTGAGGGACCGGGCGGCCACCATGCCCCAGCTCCCCCTGTGCTTCTGCCTGGAGTCCTGCCCCGGCTTCCTCGGAAGGAGGAACCCCCAGCACCGTGAGTGTGGGCCCCACTTCCCAGGCCGGGCTCTTCACCCACGGCCCCCTCTGCCGCCCTCCCTGCATCGACTATGCCGACAACAAGGACGAAGATGTGGACGGGACGGCGTGGGAGGACCCCCGCACCCACGGCGGATGGCGGCTCCGAGGATGGGCTCATCCTCAGCTGTGCTCCCGGGAGCCCGGAGCCCGAGGGCACAAGGCCTCCCGCTGCACAAGAAACGATCTCCCGTGGGGGCCGCGGGTCCCCCGGGCTCCGAGCAGGAACCGGAGCTGCCCACATGCGTCCTGCCAAGGAAGGATCAGCCCGGGCTCGCCGGCCCCGTGGCCACAAGGCTCCTCCTGCCCGCCGGTCCTCCGTGTGGGCTGGCTCACCTTCCCCTCAGCAGGGATGGCCAGGCCCTGGCCTAGCTCGGTCCCCTCCCCCGAAGCACCCCACACACACCCTGGCCGCTGCCGGGTCCGGAACCCCGTTCCCATCGGGCCCCGTGCACGCCCGCACCCACGCAGGGACACACCCACGCACGCGCAGCCCACGACGAGTCCCTCGACCCGTCGTGGGAACAGATGCTCGCTGACGGTCTCGAGGTTCCTGAAGAACCCCGTCGCTCCTGCCCAGGAACTGCCTCCTGCCACGGCATCCCCGTGAGAACCCTCCTGGCACAGACCACGTGGCTGAAACGCACACGCTGAGCACACCCCGGGTCGGACAGGGCGTGGACCCACGGGAACACACACGCAGCTGTGAGTGGGAACCTGGGAGTCTCCTCGGGAGGATCTCCCGAGCCGGATCCATGCTGACTCCCTGACCGCCCCCCACCCCATTGCACACGCGGGTGCATGCCCAACACCGACGGGCCCCTGCATGCGGGCAGGGCTCAGCGCGGTGGCCTGCTGCCATCAGCACCACCGAAACAAGTCCGATGTGTGGGGGCCACTGTCTGGACGCGGCATGGGGTGAGGGGTGAGCACGGAGCGGCTGGGGGAGGGGCCCTCGGGGACTCGGGTGTGAGGAGGAAGTCGGGGCAGGGGTCCCCAGGAAGCGGTGACCTCACTTCCCTGACCACAGAGCCCAACAGAATTGGAACCCACGTCACCAGGCACCCACATTCCAGGGACGCCCCCCTGCGCAGCTCGTTGCTTTGGACATCGTCCAACCGACACCATGTTCGCATGCTGCCTCCCAAACTCGGGACGGTGGAGACGGAGGACAGCGCGCCCGGCTACCACTTCCCCGCGCTCTGGAGGTCCTTTCAGGGCTGCCCGACGCCTCTGGCCTTTCGGCCGAAAGGAGACTAAGGTGACACCGGGAGGCCAGAGCCGGCCGCCCAGCCCCACACGCTCGCATCGACGGGCGCAGCCACGGGTCCCCTCAACTGCTGGGCTTGTGTGTGTAAGTGTCTTTGTGTGTGTGTGTGAGTGTGTGTGTGTGTGTGTGTGTGTGTGTGTGTGTGTGTCTGAGAGCGTGCCTGTGCAGGTATGTGTCTGGAAGGAGGGCTCACGTGCGGTGGGGCCTTCCTGAGCAGGAGCAGGTGGATGAGGGCTAAGATGCCCGGTGGGCAGGTCGCGGTCAAGGTGAAGGCTGGCTGGGTGGGACAGGTGTGGGGGATGTGAGCTCCTGGCCAGGGTCGATCCCCAGAGCCCTGCAGGTGTGGGTCCCGGGACCGGGGGTAGGGCTGGGCAGGCACAGGTCTGGGGCCCATGTGGGAGCAGCAGGGGGACCGGGCAAGAGGAGAGTGGGGTCGGCCGGGCGGGGCTGGGATGGCTCCGGGCCAGCGACCGGTCCCTGTCTTTGCAGAAGGCCACGGAGGAAGAGACGAGGCAGGCGGCCACCACCTCCTCCCTGACCCAGGAGTCCGCAGGCCCAGGAAAGGCTTCCGAGCCTGCCAGGCCACCTGCGGAAGCCGAGCCCCAGGGTGAGAAGGCGGGGCGGGGCTGGGTGCCTGGGTGTGTGCGGGGACGGGTCGGTGCTGGGCCCACAGGGACAAGCCCCACAGGCTGGTGCGGGGCCAGGAGCAAGGACTGGGCTCAGAGCACCCAGCGGGGACACTGCCCTCGGGGAGCCATCCCGCTGAGGGTTCCTTCCCTGGCTGCGGCCTCTCCGCGACGCCCCGCCTGGGTCCTGGGGGCGCCAAGGCACATGCAGAGGCAGGCAAGCGCGGGACCTTCTCTCCTCTCACAGCTGCTCCTGGCAAGGAGCTCGGGCCCCTCCTGACATCAGCAGGAGCTGGGGATTGGGAGACGGTGCCTGCCGCCTCCTCAGCCGGGGACCCGCCGCCAGCAGGTGACCAGGAACCGGGCCCCGCGGAGCCTGACGCTGCCCAGGAAGAGCTGCGGCCTGCTCCTGCCCCAGGCCGTGCTCCTGCTCCTGCTCCTCTCAGGATCCTGCGCCTTCCCCCATCCCCGCCCGGGCCCCTCATCCTGCCACAGGCCCAGGTCCTGCCCTGCATCCTGCACCAGCCAGCACCACCGCACCTGACCCAGCTGCAAACCCTGCCGCTGCCCCTGCCCCGTCCCCTGCCCCGGCCTTGGCCACGGCCCCTTCCCCGGCCTGCGCCCCTCTTACTGCCCCACAGCCAGCCCCTGCCCCAGCCCCTGCAAGGACTGATTCTCCTTGCCTGGCCCCTGCCCCTTCGCCTGCCACGGAGACAGCTGCTGCCCCTTCCCCTGCCCGTGCCTCTGCCCTTCTTCTTGCCCCACACCCAGCTCGTGTATCTGATCCTGCCCCTTCGCCTGCCCCGACCCAGGCCACGGACACCTCCCCTGTCCCCGCCTGTACCCCTGATCCTGACCCAGTCCCGGCTCGGGCCCTGGATCCTGCGCCAGCCATCGCCGGGACACCTCTCCCAGCTCCAGCCCCTTCCACGGCCCCTTCCCTTGCCCCTGCCAGGACCCCTACCCCTTCACCTGCCTGTGACCCTGCTCCTGCCCCAGACCCAGCTCCTGCCCCTTCTCCAAACCCCGCCAGGACCACTGGCCACTCCCCTGCCCCTGCCTCTGCCCTCCTTCCTGCCCCAGGCCCAGTTCCTACCCGGGATCCTGCCCCTGCCCCTGCCCCTGGCCCTGCCCCTGCCCATGCCCATGCCATTGCCTCTGCCCCGATTCCTGCCCCACACGCATGTCCTGCACCTCTTCCTGCCCCTGTCCCTTTCCCTGCCTGGAAGACTGCCCCTTCCCGTGTTCCTCCCTGGGTCCCTGTTCCTGCTCCAGACCCCACCCGTCCTCCTGCTCCTGCCCCTGCCCCTGCCGCTTGCCCACCCCCTTCCCCTGCCCCTCCAAGGACCACTGGCCCTTCCCTTGCCCCTCTCAGGGCCCCTCTGTCTTCGCCTCTCCCTGCCTGGGCCCCTGCTCCTGCCCGAGACCCAGGTCCTGCCCCTGCTCCTGCCCCTTCTCCTGCTCCTGCCTGGGTCCCTCTTGCTGCTCCACACCCAGGCCCTGCCGCTTCCCCGGCCTCGGCCAGGACCGCTGCCCCTCCCTTTGCCCCTCACAGGGCCACTGTCTCTTCCCCTGCCTCTCCCTGTTCCCACCGGACACCTGTTCCAGCCCCACACCCAGCTCCTGCCCCTTGCTCCTGCCCTTTCCCCTGGCCCTGCCTGCACTCCTCTTCCTGGCCCTGACCCAGCTCCAGCCCTGCATGCTGCAGCGGCCGCTCCTGCTGACCCTTTCCGTCCCCTTGCTCCTGCTCCTGCCCCGGTCCCAGCTCTTGCACCAGGCCCAGCTCCTGTGCCGGCCCCTGTCCCAACACCTGCCCCTACACCTGCTCCTGCGGGGCTCCCAGAGCCCCATCCAGAGGCCCCCGCCCTGCGGGGAGAGCTCCCTGGACGGGTACCCTCCGTTCCATGCCCCGACCCCGATGGCCCGCCGCCACGGTTCATCCCCTCCGCCTGGGTTCTTTCTCTCTGCTTCGGTCTCACCATCATCCTAGCTTTGCATGCCCTCGACGCTCTCGCCTATCTCTTTTAAATAAAATGCATCGTTTTTCCGTGGAACCCGTGCTCAACCCTAAGTCCGTCCCCGGCGGCGCCGCCCCACCCGCCCCCCCCCCACCGCCCCCAACAGCCCAGAACATCGCTGTGGAACAACTCCTTCCCCGAAGGGGACCCTGAGCCCAAGCCCTCCCTGCCCATTGCTCCCCCAGTCCGGCCCCTCGCCACGCCTCAGCTGATTTCTCTCTCCCTTCCTTCCCCTGTTCTGGACGTTTCTGGGAGGGGGATCACTCTGGAGGTGCCCGGGTGTCTGCCCACCTCTTTTCAAAGGGGACTGGGTTTTGTCCTGGGCGTCTTGGACATGGAACTTGCCCCCTGCCATACCGAAAACCCCGAAGGGTTCTAGAGGAGACGGGATCACGGAGGCCCCTTGAGTGCAGAGGGGTCCAAGGTCGGGGCCGTGACCCCTGTTCCCGCCGGGACACCACAGCCTGACCCCAGATGCGACCCGGCAGCTTCCTCCCGGGGCCTGCACACACACCAGGGCGAGGCACACAGCTGGAAGACACACCCCACACGGCATACCCATCGCTCACAACCCAAGGCCAGAGAAAGCTCTCCCCGGCCTCTGGTGCCCCCCAGGCTCCAAGGCACCGGGTCCCACAACGACACAGACCGAAAGCATGCCAGGTGGATGGGGAGGGGGGTGCGGGGGGCCGGCGGCGGACAGGCCACGCGGGGAGCCCGTGTCAGCGATGCGGGAGCTCCCCGGGAAGGCCTCTGGCCAAGGAAACCCTACGGAGGCAGCGCGCGTCCCCCTCAGACCGGCCGGTGTCTGGCCTGAGGACCAGCAGCCCTGGGGAGAACGTGCCGACACGGAGGTCCAGGGCACGTCCCCCGGAGAGAAGGGGGACGGGCACCCCTGTCTGGGACCACAGCGGGCAGCACCCATCCCAGCCCGCAGGGGCACCCATCACCTAGCAGTGCTCGTCCGGGCACTCAGCCCGCCACCTCTGGCACGGTGTTTCACGCCAGTAGGGAGAGAGCAGGGTGAGGCAGTCGGGGAGCGCTCATGCCCAGGGACGTGGACGCCGTCCTCGGTCCCAGTGCTCAGGTGACAACGTCCTGGAGCTAACCGTCCCAGTCTCCTCCGGGGCACCGGATCCGGGAAGCCCCTCCTGAGAGCCCTCCTGCCCCCCCTGCTCCTGGGAACAGTCACAATTGGTGGACGAGGAGGTGGACAGGGTCCAGGATGGCAGAAGGCCATCCAGGATGGCCCAGGAGGAGGAAGGGCAGGACGGCGAGGACAGATGCACCTGCCCTGAGCCACCATCCAGGGTCTGGCCGGGGATGCCCTCGCACCTCCCTCCACCCAAGGACTCCAGAGGCATGGGCCGCACTCCTGGGCTTTCACGGCCTCCCTCCCTCATGCCTTCAGTCCCTCAGTCCTTCCTTCCCTCCCTCCTGCCCTCCCTCCCCCTCTAGGCCTTCCTCTTCTTTCCCTCCCTCCTTTCCTCCCTCTCCCCCAGCTTGACTCCCTCCATTCCTCCCTCACCCAGCAGAGGCTCTGGGGTCCCAGCAGGGAACTGAGCCCTGGGGCTTCATCCGGGAGCAGCCCCAACCACATGGTCCCTGTCCCCGGGGCACTCACGGTCACTGTGGGCGCTGACGGGGCCCGGTCCTCAGGTTGAGCAGCGGGATGGCCACTTGGAATCCGCTGCGGAACACGGGGGCCGGCTGCACAGAGGGCGGAAGAGAACGAGGCTTAGCACTGCCTCCAGAAACATCGAGTCCTCCACGTGACGCCCTGGGCGTCCTCGTGGCCCACCGGCCCCAATCCCCCGAAGCCCCAAAGACTGCGTCGGGCCGTGTTGACTGGGGCTTTGGGGCACCGCTCTTGGGCCCCAGGAACAGCATCGCAGCCAACATCCCCAGGGCCTCCGAGTTTTCCTAAGGACCTCGCAGGTCCTCTGAGCCTGACGTCGTCCTCCTTGGGAAGCAATGTCCTGTCGACCCCCGTGTCTGTCTCCTGCCTCTTCTGGGATCCCTCACGGCCACACCCACCACGTGGGGCTGCCATGACCAGGACACACCCTGTGCCCCGTGGCGGACGCCCGCCTCCAACGCTGGGCCCCTCACAAGCCCGGTGCGCTGGGCCAGGCCTGGGCGCTCGCTCGGGGGTCCCCGGACATCTCCGGTGCAGTGCCCTGAGCCTGCCGGCGCTGGGTCGCCTCAGACCAGCCCGGGAGGCCAGCCGGGGGGCCCCTAGGCCAGGCAGGGAGGCGCCAGGCCAGGAGGTCCGGACGAGCCGCTCCCGGGCCCAGTGTGGGGAGCCCGGGCCGAGGCTGCTCCCCCAACGGAGGAGGACCTGGGCCCAGGGAGCTGAGTGGGGACAGGGCACAATGAGCCCAAGCTGGGCAGAGAGCTCCGGGGGGGGGGTGCCTTGACCTCGGGCCCACTGGGAGACCACATCCCCCCCACAGGGCTCGGTCCCCTGGCGGGGGAAGGTGGTCGTCGGGATGTCCAGGCTCCCGGGCTGCACGGCCGGCAGCCGCTGGCTGGCGTGGGAGGAGGCACGGCTGGCGCAGGAGAGAGCCCTCGGCAGAGAGGAGGGGGCAGGTGCTCCCGCGGCGGCAGGTGCCCGAGGGCGGGCGGCATGCGCCGGCCTCCGCCGGAAGGCAGAGCCGCGCCAGCCCCGGTGCCCCGAGGCCAAGGCCGAGACCCTCTCCAGCATTGGCCACCGCACCCTCTTGTCTCCACCGACAACCCCACTGTGCCGGGTCTCGGCCGCTTGCTGTCTTTGCACCGGACTTGCCATCCTGCCTTGACCGAGCGGCTACCCTCTGTGGACTGAGGTCCAAAACAAGGACCAGAGGGGCCTGGGGGTATCCACGACCTCGCTCAGCCGGTGAGGGACCGGGCGGCCACCATGCCCCAGCTCCCCCTCTGCTTCTGCCTGGAGTCCTGCCCCGGCTTCCTCGGAAGGAGGAACCCCCAGCACCGTGAGTGTGGGCCCCACTTCCCAGGCCGGGCTCTTCACCCACGGCCCCCTCTGCCGCCCTCCCTGCATCGACTATGCCGACAACAAGGACGAAGATGTGGACGGGACGGCGTGGGAGGACCCCCGCACCCACGGCGGATGGCGGCTCCAAGGATGGGCTCATCCTCAGCTGTGCTCCCGGGAGCCCGGAGCCCGAGGGCACAAGGCCTCCCGCTGCACAAGAAACGATCTCCCGTGGGGGCCGCGGGTCCCCCGGGCTCCGAGCAGGAACCGGAGCTGCCCACATGCGTCCTGCCAAGGAAGGATCAGCCCGGGCTCGCCGGCCCCGTGGCCACAAGGCTCCTCCTGCCCGCCGGTCCTCCGTGTGGGCTGGCTCACCTTCCCCTCAGCAGGGATGGCCAGGCCCTGGCCTAGCTCGGTCCCCTCCCCCGAAGCACCCCACACACACCCTGGCCGCTGCCGGGTCCGGAACCCCATTCCCATCGGGCCCCGTGCACGCCCGCACCCACGCAGGGACACACCCACGCACGCGCAGCCCACGACGAGTCCCTCGACCCGTCGTGGGAACAGATGCTCGCTGACGGTCTCGAGGTTCCTGAAGAACCCCATCGCTCCTGCCCAGGAACTGCCTCCTGCCACGGCATCCCCGTGAGAACCCTCCTGGCACAGACCACGTGGCTGAAACGCACACGCTGAGCACACCCCGGGTCGGACAGGGCGTGGACCCACGGGAACACACACGCAGCTGTGAGTGGGAACCTGGGAGTCTCCTCGGGAGGATCTCCCGAGCCGGATCCATGCTGACTCCCTGACCGCCCCCCACCCCATTGCACACGCGGGTGCATGCCCAACACCGACGGGCCCCTGCATGCGGGCAGGGCTCAGCGCGGTGGCCTGCTGCCATCAGCACCACCGAAACAAGTCCGATGTGTGGGGGCCACTGTCTGGACGCGGCATGGGGTGAGGGGTGAGCACGGAGCGGCTGGGGGAGGGGCCCTCGGGGACTCGGGTGTGAGGAGGAAGTCGGGGCAGGGGTCCCCAGGAAGCGGTGACCTCACTTCCCTGACCACAGAGCCCAACAGAATTGGAACCCACGTCACCAGGCACCCACATTCCAGGGACGCCCCCCTGCGCAGCTCGTTGCTTTGGACATCGTCCAACCGACACCATGTTCGCATGCTGCCTCCCAAACTCGGGACGGTGGAGACGGAGGACAGCGCGCCCGGCTACCACTTCCCCGCGCTCTGGAGGTCCTTTCAGGGCTGCCCGACGCCTCTGGCCTTTCGGCCGAAAGGAGACTAAGGTGACACCGGGAGGCCAGAGCCGGCCGCCCAGCCCCATACGCTCGCATCGACGGGCGCAGCCACGGGTCCCCTCAACTGCTGGGCTTGTGTGTGTAAGTGTCTTTGTGTGTGTGTGTGAGTGTGTGTGTGAGTGTGTGTGTGTGTGTGTGTGTGTGTGTGTGTCTTGAGAGCGTGCCTGTGCAGGTATGTGTCTGGAAGGAGGGCTCACGTGCGGTGGGGCCTTCCTGAGCAGGAGCAGGTGGATGAGGGCTAAGATGCCCGGTGGGCAGGTCGCGGTCAAGGTGAAGGCTGGCTGGGTGGGACAGGTGTGGGGGATGTGAGCTCCTGGCCAGGGTCGATCCCCAGAGCCCTGCAGGTGTGGGTCCCGGGACCGGGGGTAGGGCTGGGCAGGCACAGGTCTGGGGCCCATGTGGGAGCAGCAGGGGGACCGGGCAAGAGGAGAGTGGGGTCGGCCGGGCGGGGCTGGGATGGCTCCGGGCCAGCGACCGGTCCCTGTCTTTGCAGAAGGCCACGGAGGAAGAGACGAGGCAGGCGGCCACCACCTCCTCCCTGACCCAGGAGTCCGCAGGCCCAGGAAAGGCTTCCGAGCCTGCCAGGCCACCTGCGGAAGCCGAGCCCCAGGGTGAGAAGGCGGGGCGGGGCTGGGTGCCTGGGTGTGTGCGGGGACGGGTCGGTGCTGGGCCCACAGGGACAAGCCCCACAGGCTGGTGCGGGGCCAGGAGCAAGGACTGGGCTCAGAGCACCCAGCGGGGACACTGCCCTCGGGGAGCCATCCCGCTGAGGGTTCCTTCCCTGGCTGCGGCCTCTCCGCGACGCCCCGCCTGGGTCCTGGGGGCGCCAAGGCACATGCAGAGGCAGGCAAGCGCGGGACCTTCTCTCCTCTCACAGCTGCTCCTGGCAAGGAGCTCGGGCCCCTCCTGACATCAGCAGGAGCTGGGGATTGGGAGACGGTGCCTGCCGCCTCCTCAGCCGGGGACCCGCCGCCAGCAGGTGACCAGGAACCGGGCCCCGCGGAGCCTGACGCTGCCCAGGAAGAGCTGCGGCCTGCTCCTGCCCCAGGCCGTGCTCCTGCTCCTGCTCCTCTCAGGATCCTGCGCCTTCCCCCGTCCCTGCCCGGGCCCCTCATCCTGCCACAGGCCCAGGTCCTGCCCTGCATCCTGCACCAGCCAGCACCACCGCACCTGAGCCAGCTGCAAACCCTGCCGCTGCCCCTGCCCCGTCCCCTGCCCCGGCCTTGGCCACGGCCCCTTCCCCGGCCTGCGCCCCTCTTACTGCCCCACACCCAGCCCCTGCCCCAGCCCCTGCAAGGACTGATTCTCCTTGCCTGGCCCCTGCCCCTTCGCCTGCCACGGAGACAGCTGCTGCCCCTTCCCCTGCCCGTGCCTCTGCCCTTCTTCTTGCCCCACACCCAGCTCGTGTATCTGATCCTGCCCCTTCGCCTGCCCCGACCCAGGCCACGGACACCTCCCCTGTCCCCGCCTGTACCCCTGATCCTGACCCAGTCCCGGCTCGGGCCCTGGATCCTGCGCCAGCCATCGCCGGGACACCTCTCCCAGCTCCAGCCCCTTCCACGGCCCCTTCCCTTGCCCCTGCCAGGATCCCTGCCCCTTGGCCTGCCCCTGCCTCTGCCCCTGCCAGGACCCCTACCCCTTCACCTGCCTGTGACCCTGCTCCTGCCCCAGACCCAGCTCCTGCCCCTTCTCCAAACCCCGCCAGGACCACTGGCCACTCCCCTGCCCCTGCCTCTGCCCTCCTTCCTGCCCCAGGCCCAGTTCCTACCCGGGATCCTGCCCCTGCCCCTGCCCCTGGCCCTGCCCCTGCCCATGCCCATGCCATTGCCTCTGCCCCGATTCCTGCCCCACACGCATGTCCTGCACCTCTTCCTGCCCCTGCCCCTTTCCCTGCCTGGAAGACTGCCCCTTCCCGTGTTCCTCCCTGGGTCCCTGTTCCTGCTCCAGACCCCACCCGTCCTCCTGCTCCTGCCCCTGCCCCTGCCGCTTGCCCACCCCCTTCCCCTGCCCCTCCAAGGACCACTGGCCCTTCCCTTGCCCCTCTCAGGGCCCCTCTGTCTTCGCCTCTCCCTGCCTGGGCCCCTGCTCCTGCCCGAGACCCAGGTCCTGCCCCTGCTCCTGCCCCTTCTCCTGCTCCTGCCTGGGTCCCTCTTGCTGCTCCACACCCAGGCCCTGCCGCTTCCCCGGCCTCGGCCAGGACCGCTGCCCCTCCCTTTGCCCCTCACAGGGCCACTGTCTCTTCCCCTGCCTCTCCCTGTTCCCACCGGACACCTGTTCCAGCCCCACACCCAGCTCCTGCCCCTTGCTCCTGCCCTTTCCCCTGGCCCTGCCTGCACTCCTCTTCCTGGCCCTGACCCAGCTCCAGCCCTGCATGCTGCAGCGGCCGCTCCTGCTGACCCTTTCCGTCCCCTTGCTCCTGCTCCTGCCCCGGTCCCAGCTCTTGCACCAGGCCCAGCTCCTGTGCCGGCCCCTGTCCCAACACCTGCCCCTACACCTGCTCCTGCGGGGCTCCCAGAGCCCCATCCAGAGGCCCCCGCCCTGCGGGGAGAGCTCCCTGGACGGGTACCCTCCGTTCCATGCCCCGACCCCGATGGCCTGCCGCCACGGTTCATCCCCTCCGCCTGGGTTCTTTCTCTCTGCTTCGGTCCTACCATCATCCTAGCTTTGCATGCCCTCGACGCTCTCGCCTATCTCTTTTAAATAAAATGCATCGTTTTTCCGTGGAACCCGTGCTCAACCCTAAGTCCGTCCCCGGCGGCGCCGCCCCACCCGCCCCCCCCCCCCACCGCCCCCAACAGCCCAGAACATCGCTGTGGAACAACTCCTTCCCCGAAGGGGACCCTGAGCCCAAGCCCTCCCTGCCCATTGCTCCCCCAGTCCGGCCCCTCGCCACGCCTCAGCTGATTTCTCTCTCCCTTCCTTCCCCTGTTCTGGACGTTTCTGGGAGGGGGATCACTCTGGAGGTGCCCGGGTGTCTGCCCACCTCTTTTCAAAGGGGACTGGGTTTTGTCCTGGGCGTCTTGGACATGGAACTTGCCCCCTGCCATACCGAAAACCCCGAAGGGTTCTAGAGGAGATGGGATCACGGAGGCCCCTTGAGTGCAGAGGGGTCCAAGGTCGGGGCCGTGACCCCTGTTCCCGCCGGGACACCACAGCCTGACCCCAGATGCGACCCGGCAGCTTCCTCCCGGGGCCTGCACACACACCAGGGCGAGGCACACAGCTGGAAGACACACCCCACACGGCATACCCATCGCTCACAACCCAAGGCCAGAGAAAGCTCTCCCCGGCCTCTGGTGCCCCCCAGGCTCCAAGGCACCGGGTCCCACAACGACACAGACCGAAAGCATGCCAGGTGGATGGGGAGGGGGGTGCGGGGGGCCGGCGGCGGACAGGCCACGCGGGGAGCCCGTGTCAGCGATGCGGGAGCTCCCCGGGAAGGCCTCTGGCCAAGGAAACCCTACGGAGGCAGCGCGCGTCCCCCTCAGACCGGCCGGTGTCTGGCCTGAGGACCAGCAGCCCTGGGGAGAACGTGCCGACACGGAGGTCCAGGGCACGTCCCCCGGAGAGAAGGGGGACGGGCACCCCTGTCTGGGACCACAGCGGGCAGCACCCATCCCAGCCCGCAGGGGCACCCATCACCTAGCAGTGCTCGTCCGGGGACTCAGCCCGCCACCTCTGGCACGGTGTTTCACGCCAGAAGGGAGAGAGCAGGGTGAGGCAGTCGGGGAGCGCTCATGCCCAGGGACGTGGACGCCGTCCTCGGTCCCAGTGCTCAGGTGACAACGTCCTGGAGCTAACCGTCCCAGTCTCCTCCGGGGCACCGGATCCGGGAAGCCCCTCCTGAGAGCCCTCCTGCCCCCCCTGCTCCTGGGAACAGTCACAATTGGTGGACGAGGAGGTGGACAGGGTCCAGGATGGCAGAAGGCCATCCAGGATGGCCCAGGAGGAGGAAGGGCAGGACGGCGAGGACAGATGCACCTGCCCTGAGCCACCATCCAGGGTCTGGCCGGGGATGCCCTCGCACCTCCCTCCACCCAAGGACTCCAGAGGCATGGGCCGCACTCCTGGGCTTTCACGGCCTCCCTCCCTCATGCCTTCAGTCCCTCAGTCCTTCCTTCCCTCCCTCCTGCCCTCCCTCCCCCTCTAGGCCTTCCTCTTCTTTCCCTCCCTCCTTTCCTCCCTCTCCCCCAGCTTGACTCCCTCCATTCCTCCCTCACCCAGCAGAGGCTCTGGGGTCCCAGCAGGGAACTGAGCCCTGGGGCTTCATCCGGGAGCAGCCCCAACCACATGGTCCCTGTCCCCGGGGCACTCACGGTCACTGTGGGCGCTGACGGGGCCCGGTCCTCAGGTTGAGCAGCGGGATGGCCACTTGGAATCCGCTGCGGAACACGGGGGCCGGCTGCACAGAGGGCGGAAGAGAACGAGGCTTAGCACTGCCTCCAGAAACATCGAGTCCTCCACGTGACGCCCTGGGCGTCCTCGTGGCCCACCGGCCCCAATCCCCCGAAGCCCCAAAGACTGCGTCGGGCCGTGTTGACTGGGGCTTTGGGGCACCGCTCTTGGGCCCCAGGAACAGCATCGCAGCCAACATCCCCAGGGCCTCCGAGTTTTCCTAAGGACCTCGCAGGTCCTCTGAGCCTGACGTCGTCCTCCTTGGGAAGCAATGTCCTGTCGACCCCCGTGTCTGTCTCCTGCCTCTTCTGGGATCCCTCACGGCCACACCCACCACGTGGGGCTGCCATGACCAGGACACACCCTGTGCCCCGTGGTGGACGCCCGCCTCCAACGCTGGGCCCTCACAAGCCCGGTGCGCTGGGCCAGGCCTGGACGCTCGCTCGGGGGTCCCCGGACATCTCCGGTGCAGTGCCCTGAGCCTGCCGGCGCTGGGTCGCCTCAGACCAGCCCGGGAGGCCAGCCGGGGGGCCCCTAGGCCAGGCAGGGAGGCGCCAGGCCAGGAGGTCCGGACGAGCCGCTCCCGGGCCCAGTGTGGGGAGCCCGGGCCGAGGCTGCTCCCCCAACGGAGGAGGACCTGGGCCCAGGGAGCTGAGTGGGGACAGGGCACAATGAGCCCAAGCTGGGCAGAGAGCTCTGGGGGGGGGGGTGCCTTGACCTCGGGCCCACTGGGAGACCACATCCCCCCCACAGGGCTCGGTCCCCTGGCGGGGGAAGGTGGTCGTCGGGATGTCCAGGCTCCCGGGCTGCACGGCCGGCAGCCGCTGGCTGGCGTGGGAGGAGGCACTGCTGGCGCAGGAGAGAGCCCTCGGCAGAGAGGAGGGGGCAGGTGCTCCCGCGGCGGCAGGTGCCCGAGGGCGGGCGGCGTGCGCCGGCCTCCGCCGGAAGGCAGAGCCGCGCCAGCCCCGGTGCCCCGAGGCCAAGGCCGAGACCCTCTCCAGCATTGGCCACCGCACCCTCTTGTCTCCACCGACAACCCCACTGTGCCGGGTCTCGGCCGCTTGCTGTCTTTGCACCGGACTTGCCATCCTGCCTTGACCGAGCGGCTACCCTCTGTGGACTGAGGTCCAAAACAAGGACCAGAGGGGCCTGGGGGTATCCACGACCTCGCTCAGCCGGTGAGGGACCGGGCGGCCACCATGCCCCAGCTCCCCCTGTGCTTCTGCCTGGAGTCCTGCCCCGGCTTCCTCGGAAGGAGGAACCCCCAGCACCGTGAGTGTGGGCCCCACTTCCCAGGCCGGGCTCTTCACCCACGGCCCCCTCTGCCGCCCTCCCTGCATCGACTATGCCGACAACAAGGACGAAGATGTGGACGGGACGGCGTGGGAGGACCCCCGCACCCACGGCGGATGGCGGCTCCGAGGATGGGCTCATCCTCAGCTGTGCTCCCGGGAGCCCGGAGCCCGAGGGCACAAGGCCTCCCGCTGCACAAGAAACGATCTCCCGTGGGGGCCGCGGGTCCCCCGGGCTCCGAGCAGGAACCGGAGCTGCCCACATGCGTCCTGCCAAGGAAGGATCAGCCCGGGCTCGCCGGCCCCGTGGCCACAAGGCTCCTCCTGCCCGCCGGTCCTCCGTGTGGGCTGGCTCACCTTCCCCTCAGCAGGGATGGCCAGGCCCTGGCCTAGCTCGGTCCCCTCCCCCGAAGCACCCCACACACACCCTGGCCGCTGCCGGGTCCGGAACCCCGTTCCCATCGGGCCCCGTGCACGCCCGCACCCACGCAGGGACACACCCACGCACGCGCAGCCCACGACGAGTCCCTCGACCCGTCGTGGGAACAGATGCTCGCTGACGGTCTCGAGGTTCCTGAAGAACCCCGTCGCTCCTGCCCAGGAACTGCCTCCTGCCACGGCATCCCCGTGAGAACCCTCCTGGCACAGACCACGTGGCTGAAACGCACACGCTGAGCACACCCCGGGTCGGACAGGGCGTGGACCCACGGGAACACACACGCAGCTGTGAGTGGGAACCTGGGAGTCTCCTCGGGAGGATCTCCCGAGCCGGATCCATGCTGACTCCCTGACCGCCCCCCACCCCATTGCACACGTGGGTGCATGCCCAACACCGACGGGCCCCTGCATGCGGGCAGGGCTCAGCGCGGTGGCCTGCTGCCATCAGCACCACCGAAACAAGTCCGATGTGTGGGGGCCACTGTCTGGACGCGGCATGGGGTGAGGGGTGAGCACGGAGCGGCTGGGGGAGGGGCCCTCGGGGACTCGGGTGTGAGGAGGAAGTCGGGGCAGGGGTCCCCAGGAAGCGGTGACCTCACTTCCCTGACCACAGAGCCCAACAGAATTGGAACCCACGTCACCAGGCACCCACATTCCAGGGACGCCCCCCTGCGCAGCTCGTTGCTTTGGACATCGTCCAACCGACACCATGTTCGCATGCTGCCTCCCAAACTCGGGACGGTGGAGACGGAGGACAGCGCGCCCGGCTACCACTTCCCCGCGCTCTGGAGGTCCTTTCAGGGCTGCCCGACGCCTCTGGCCTTTCGGCCGAAAGGAGACTAAGGTGACACCGGGAGGCCAGAGCCGGCCGCCCAGCCCCATACGCTCGCATCGACGGGCGCAGCCACGGGTCCCCTCAACTGCTGGGCTTGTGTGTGTAAGTGTCTTTGTGTGTGTGTGTGTGTGTGTGTGTGTGTGTCTGAGAGCGTGCCTGTGCAGGTATGTGTCTGGAAGGAGGGCTCACGTGCGGTGGGGCCTTCCTGAGCAGGAGCAGGTGGATGAGGGCTAAGATGCCCGGTGGGCAGGTCGCGGTCAAGGTGAAGGCTGGCTGGGTGGGACAGGTGTGGGGGATGTGAGCTCCTGGCCAGGGTCGATCCCCAGAGCCCTGCAGGTGTGGGTCCCGGGACCGGGGGTAGGGCTGGGCAGGCACAGGTCTGGGGCCCATGTGGGAGCAGCAGGGGGACCGGGCAAGAGGAGAGTGGGGTCGGCCGGGCGGGGCTGGGATGGCTCCGGGCCAGCGACCGGTCCCTGTCTTTGCAGAAGGCCACGGAGGAAGAGACGAGGCAGGCGGCCACCACCTCCTCCCTGACCCAGGAGTCCGCAGGCCCAGGAAAGGCTTCCGAGCCTGCCAGGCCACCTGCGGAAGCCGAGCCCCAGGGTGAGAAGGCGGGGCGGGGCTGGGTGCCTGGGTGTGTGCGGGGACGGGTCGGTGCTGGGCCCACAGGGACAAGCCCCACAGGCTGGTGCGGGGCCAGGAGCAAGGACTGGGCTCAGAGCACCCAGCGGGGACACTGCCCTCGGGGAGCCATCCCGCTGAGGGTTCCTTCCCTGGCTGCGGCCTCTCCGCGACGCCCCGCCTGGGTCCTGGGGGCGCCAAGGCACATGCAGAGGCAGGCAAGCGCGGGACCTTCTCTCCTCTCACAGCTGCTCCTGGCAAGGAGCTCGGGCCCCTCCTGACATCAGCAGGAGCTGGGGATTGGGAGACGGTGCCTGCCGCCTCCTCAGCCGGGGACCCGCCGCCAGCAGGTGACCAGGAACCGGGCCCCGCGGAGCCTGACGCTGCCCAGGAAGAGCTGTGGCCTGCTCCTGCCCCAGGCCGTGCTCCTGCTCCTGCTCCTCTCAGGATCCTGCGCCTTCCCCCGTCCCTGCCCGGGCCCCTCATCATGCCACAGGCCCAGGTCCTGCCCTGCATCCTGCACCAGCCAGCACCACCGCACCTGACCCAGCTGCAAACCCTGCCGCTGCCCCTGCCCCATCCCCTGCCCCGGCCTTGGCCACGGCCCCTTCCCCGGCCTGCGCCCCTCTTACTGCCCCACACCCAGCCCCTGCCCCAGCCCCTGCAAGGACTGATTCTCCTTGCCTGGCCCCTGCCCCTTCGCCTGCCACGGAGACAGCTGCTGCCCCTTCCCCTGCCCGTGCCTCTGCCCTTCTTCTTGCCCCACACCCAGCTCGTGTATCTGATCCTGCCCCTTCGCCTGCCCCGACCCAGGCCACGGACACCTCCCCTGTCCCCGCCTGTACCCCTGATCCTGACCCAGTCCCGGCTCGGGCCCTGGATCCTGCGCCAGCCATCGCCGGGACACCTCTCCCAGCTCCAGCCCCTTCCACGGCCCCTTCCCTTGCCCCTGCCAGGATCCCTGCCCCTTGGCCTGCCCCTGCCTCTGCCCCTGCCAGGACCCCTACCCCTTCACCTGCCTGTGACCCTGCTCCTGCCCCAGACCCAGCTCCTGCCCCTTCTCCAAACCCCGCCAGGACCACTGGCCACTCCCCTGCCCCTGCCTCTGCCCTCCTTCCTGCCCCAGGCCCAGTTCCTACCCGGGATCCTGCCCCTGCCCCTGCCCCTGGCCCTGCCCCTGCCCATGCCCATGCCATTGCCTCTGCCCCGATTCCTGCCCCACACGCATGTCCTGCACCTCTTCCTGCCCCTGCCCCTTTCCCTGCCTGGAAGACTGCCCCTTCCCGTGTTCCTCCCTGGGTCCCTGTTCCTGCTCCAGACCCCACCCGTCCTCCTGCTCCTGCCCCTGCCCCTGCCGCTTGCCCACCCCCTTCCCCTGCCCCTCCAAGGACCACTGGCCCTTCCCTTGCCCCTCTCAGGGCCCCTCTGTCTTCGCCTCTCCCTGCCTGGGCCCCTGCTCCTGCCCGAGACCCAGGTCCTGCCCCTGCTCCTGCCCCTTCTCCTGCTCCTGCCTGGGTCCCTCTTGCTGCTCCACACCCAGGCCCTGCCGCTTCCCCGGCCTCGGCCAGGACCGCTGCCCCTCCCTTTGCCCCTCACAGGGCCACTGTCTCTTCCCCTGCCTCTCCCTGTTCCCACCGGACACCTGTTCCAGCCCCACACCCAGCTCCTGCCCCTTGCTCCTGCCCTTTCCCCTGGCCCTGCCTGCACTCCTCTTCCTGGCCCTGACCCAGCTCCAGCCCTGCATGCTGCAGCGGCCGCTCCTGCTGACCCTTTCCGTCCCCTTGCTCCTGCTCCTGCCCCGGTCCCAGCTCTTGCACCAGGCCCAGCTCCTGTGCCGGCCCCTGTCCCAACACCTGCCCCTACACCTGCTCCTGCGGGGCTCCCAGAGCCCCATCCAGAGGCCCCCGCCCTGCGGGGAGAGCTCCCTGGACAGGTACCCTCTGTTCCATGCCCCGACCCCGATGGCCCGCCGCCACGGTTCATTCCCTCCGCCTGGGTTCTTTCTCTCTGCTTCGGTCTCACCATCATCCTAGCTTTGCATGCCCTCGACGCTCTCGCCTATCTCTTTTAAATAAAATGCATCGTTTTTCCGTGGAACCCGTGCTCAACCCTAAGTCCGTCCCCGGCGGCGCCGCCCCACCCGCCCCCCCCCACCGCCCCCAACAGCCCAGAACATCGCTGTGGAACAACTCCTTCCCCGAAGGGGACCCTGAGCCCAAGCCCTCCCTGCCCATTGCTCCCCCAGTCCGGCCCCTCGCCACGCCTCAGCTGATTTCTCTCTCCCTTCCTTCCCCTGTTCTGGACGTTTCTGGGAGGGGGATCACTCTGGAGGTGCCCGGGTGTCTGCCCACCTCTTTTCAAAGGGGACTGGGTTTTGTCCTGGGCGTCTTGGACATGGAACTTGCCCCCTGCCATACCGAAAACCCCGAAGGGTTCTAGAGGAGATGGGATCACGGAGGCCCCTTGAGTGCAGAGGGGTCCAAGGTCGGGGCCGTGACCCCTGTTCCCGCCGGGACACCACAGCCTGACCCCAGATGCGACCCGGCAGCTTCCTCCCGGGGCCTGCACACACACCAGGGCGAGGCACACAGCTGGAAGACACACCCCACACGGCATACCCATCGCTCACAACCCAAGGCCAGAGAAAGCTCTCCCCGGCCTCTGGTGCCCCCCAGGCTCCAAGGCACCGGGTCCCACAACGACACAGACCGAAAGCATGCCAGGTGGATGGGGAGGGGGGTGCGGGGGGCCGGCGGCGGACAGGCCACGCGGGGAGCCCGTGTCAGCGATGCGGGAGCTCCCCGGGAAGGCCTCTGGCCAAGGAAACCCTACGGAGGCAGCGCGCGTCCCCCTCAGACCGGCCGGTGTCTGGCCTGAGGACCAGCAGCCCTGGGGAGAACGTGCCGACACGGAGGTCCAGGGCACGTCCCCCGGAGAGAAGGGGGACGGGCACCCCTGTCTGGGACCACAGCGGGCAGCACCCATCCCAGCCCGCAGGGGCACCCATCACCTAGCAGTGCTCGTCCGGGGACTCAGCCCGCCACCTCTGGCACGGTGTTTCACGCCAGAAGGGAGAGAGCAGGGTGAGGCAGTCGGGGAGCGCTCATGCCCAGGGACGTGGACGCCGTCCTCGGTCCCAGTGCTCAGGTGACAACGTCCTGGAGCTAACCGTCCCAGTCTCCTCCGGGGCACCGGATCCGGGAAGCCCCTCCTGAGAGCCCTCCTGCCCCCCCTGCTCCTGGGAACAGTCACAATTGGTGGACGAGGAGGTGGACAGGGTCCAGGATGGCAGAAGGCCATCCAGGATGGCCCAGGAGGAGGAAGGGCAGGACGGCGAGGACAGATGCACCTGCCCTGAGCCACCATCCAGGGTCTGTCCGGGGATGCCCTCGCACTTCCCTCCACCCAAGGACTCCAGAGGCATGGGCCGCACTCCTGGGCTTTCACGGCCTCCCTCCCTCATGCCTTCAGTCCCTCAGTCCTTCCTTCCCTCCCTCCTGCCCTCCCTCCCCCTCTAGGCCTTCCTCTTCTTTCCCTCCCTCCTTTCCTCCCTCTCCCCCAGCTTGACTCCCTCCATTCCTCCCTCACCCAGCAGAGGCTCTGGGGTCCCAGCAGGGAACTGAGCCCTGGGGCTTCATCCGGGAGCAGCCCCAACCACATGGTCCCTGTCCCCGGGGCACTCACGGTCACTGTGGGCGCTGACGGGGCCCGGTCCTCAGGTTGAGCAGCGGGATGGCCACTTGGAATCCGCTGCGGAACACGGGGGCCGGCTGCACAGAGGGCGGAAGAGAACGAGGCTTAGCACTGCCTCCAGAAACATCGAGTCCTCCACGTGACGCCCTGGGCGTCCTCGTGGCCCACCGGCCCCAATCCCCCGAAGCCCCAAAGACTGCGTCGGGCCGTGTTGACTGGGGCTTTGGGGCACCGCTCTTGGGCCCCAGGAACAGCATCGCAGCCAACATCCCCAGGGCCTCCGAGTTTTCCTAAGGACCTCGCAGGTCCTCTGAGCCTGACGTCGTCCTCCTTGGGAAGCAATGTCCTGTCGACCCCCGTGTCTGTCTCCTGCCTCTTCTGGGATCCCTCACGGCCACACCCACCACGTGGGGCTGCCATGACCAGGACACACCCTGTGCCCCGTGGCGGACGCCCGCCTCCAACGCTGGGCCCCTCACAAGCCCGATGCGCTGGGCCAGGCCTGGGCGCTCGCTCGGGGGTCCCCGGACATCTCCGGTGCAGTGCCCTGAGCCTGCCGGCGCTGGGTCGCCTCAGACCAGCCCGGGAGGCCAGCCGGGGGGCCCCTAGGCCAGGCAGGGAGGCGCCAGGCCAGGAGGTCCGGACGAGCCGCTCCCGGGCCCAGTGTGGGGAGCCCGGGCCGAGGCTGCTCCCCCAACGGAGGAGGACCTGGGCCCAGGGAGCTGAGTGGGGACAGGGCACAATGAGCCCAAGCTGGGCAGAGAGCTCCGGGGGGGGGTGGTGCCTTGACCTCGGGCCCACTGGGAGACCACATCCCCCCCACAGGGCTCGGTCCCCTGGCGGGGGAAGGTGGTCGTCGGGATGTCCAGGCTCCCGGGCTGCACGGCCGGCAGCCGCTGGCTGGCGTGGGAGGAGGCACGGCTGGCGCAGGAGAGAGCCCTCGGCAGAGAGGAGGGGGCAGGTGCTCCCGCGGCGGCAGGTGCCCGAGGGCGGGCGGCGTGCGCCGGCCTCCGCCGGAAGGCAGAGCCGCGCCAGCCCCGGTGCCCCGAGGCCAAGGCCGAGACCCTCTCCAGCATTGGCCACCGCACCCTCTTGTCTCCACCGACAACCCCACTGTGCCGGGTCTCGGCCGCTTGCTGTCTTTGCACCGGACTTGCCATCCTGCCTTGACCGAGCGGCTACCCTCTGTGGACTGAGGTCCAAAACAAGGACCAGAGGGGCCTGGGGGTATCCACGACCTCGCTCAGCCGGTGAGGGACCGGGCGGCCACCATGCCCCAGCTCCCCCTGTGCTTCTGCCTGGAGTCCTGCCCCGGCTTCCTCGGAAGGAGGAACCCCCAGCACCGTGAGTGTGGGCCCCACTTCCCAGGCCGGGCTCTTCACCCACGGCCCCCTCTGCCGCCCTCCCTGCATCGACTATGCCGACAACAAGGACGAAGATGTGGACGGGACGGCGTGGGAGGACCCCCGCACCCACGGCGGATGGCGGCTCCGAGGATGGGCTCATCCTCAGCTGTGCTCCCGGGAGCCCGGAGCCCGAGGGCACAAGGCCTCCCGCTGCACAAGAAACGATCTCCCGTGGGGGCCGCGGGTCCCCCGGGCTCCGAGCAGGAACCGGAGCTGCCCACATGCGTCCTGCCAAGGAAGGATCAGCCCGGGCTCGCCGGCCCCGTGGCCACAAGGCTCCTCCTGCCCGCCGGTCCTCCGTGTGGGCTGGCTCACCTTCCCCTCAGCAGGGATGGCCAGGCCCTGGCCTAGCTCGGTCCCCTCCCCCGAAGCACCCCACACACACCCTGGCCGCTGCCGGGTCCGGAACCCCGTTCCCATCGGGCCCCGTGCACGCCCGCACCCACGCAGGGACACACCCACGCACGCGCAGCCCACGACGAGTCCCTCGACCCGTCGTGGGAACAGATGCTCGCTGACGGTCTCGAGGTTCCTGAAGAACCCCGTCGCTCCTGCCCAGGAACTGCCTCCTGCCACGGCATCCCCGTGAGAACCCTCCTGGCACAGACCACGTGGCTGAAACGCACACGCTGAGCACACCCCGGGTCGGACAGGGCGTGGACCCACGGGAACACACACGCAGCTGTGAGTGGGAACCTGGGAGTCTCCTCGGGAGGATCTCCCGAGCCGGACCCATGCTGACTCCCTGACCGCCCCCCACCCCATTGCACACGCGGGTGCATGCCCAACACCGACGGGCCCCTGCATGCGGGCAGGGCTCAGCGCGGTGGCCTGCTGCCATCAGCACCACCGAAACAAGTCCGATGTGTGGGGGCCACTGTCTGGACGCGGCATGGGGTGAGGGGTGAGCACGGAGCGGCTGGGGGAGGGGCCCTCGGGGACTCGGGTGTGAGGAGGAAGTCGGGGCAGGGGTCCCCAGGAAGCGGTGACTTCACTTCCCTGACCACAGAGCCCAACAGAATTGGAACCCACGTCACCAGGCACCCACATTCCAGGGACGCCCCCCTGCGCAGCTCGTTGCTTTGGACATCGTCCAACCGACACCATGTTCGCATGCTGCCTCCCAAACTCGGGACGGTGGAGACGGAGGACAGCGCGCCCGGCTACCACTTCCCCGCGCTCTGGAGGTCCTTTCAGGGCTGCCCGACGCCTCTGGCCTTTCGGCCGAAAGGAGACTAAGGTGACACCGGGAGGCCAGAGCCGGCCGCCCAGCCCCACACGCTCGCATCGACGGGCGCAGCCACGGGTCCCCTCAACTGCTGGGCTTGTGTGTGTAAGTGTCTTTGTGTGTGTGTGTGTGTGTGTGTGTGTGTGTCTGAGAGCGTGCCTGTGCAGGTATGTTTCTGGAAGGAGGGCTCACGTGCGGTGGGGCCTTCCTGAGCAGGAGCAGGTGGATGAGGGCTAAGATGCCCGGTGGGCAGGTCGCGGTCAAGGTGAAGGCTGGCTGGGTGGGACAGGTGTGGGGGATGTGAGCTCCTGGCCAGGGTCGATCCCCAGAGCCCTGCAGGTGTGGGTCCCGGGACCGGGGGTAGGGCTGGGCAGGCACAGGTCTGGGGCCCATGTGGGAGCAGCAGGGGGACCGGGCAAGAGGAGAGTGGGGTCGGCCGGGCGGGGCTGGGATGGCTCCGGGCCAGCGACCGGTCCCTGTCTTTGCAGAAGGCCACGGAGGAAGAGACGAGGCAGGCGGCCACCACCTCCTCCCTGACCCAGGAGTCCGCAGGCCCAGGAAAGGCTTCCGAGCCTGCCAGGCCACCTGCGGAAGCCGAGCCCCAGGGTGAGAAGGCGGGGCGGGGCTGGGTGCCTGGGTGTGTGCGGGGACGGGTCGGTGCTGGGCCCACAGGGACAAGCCCCACAGGCTGGTGCGGGGCCAGGAGCAAGGACTGGGCTCAGAGCACCCAGCGGGGACACTGCCCTCGGGGAGCCATCCCGCTGAGGGTTCCTTCCCTGGCTGCGGCCTCTCCGCGACGCCCCGCCTGGGTCCTGGGGGCGCCAAGGCACATGCAGAGGCAGGCAAGCGCGGGACCTTCTCTCCTCTCACAGCTGCTCCTGGCAAGGAGCTCGGGCCCCTCCTGACATCAGCAGGAGCTGGGGATTGGGAGACGGTGCCTGCCGCCTCCTCAGCCGGGGACCCGCCGCCAGCAGGTGACCAGGAACCGGGCCCCGCGGAGCCTGACGCTGCCCAGGAAGAGCTGCGGCCTGCTCCTGCCCCAGGCCGTGCTCCTGCTCCTGCTCCTCTCAGGATCCTGCGCCTTCCCCCGTCCCCGCCCGGGCCCCTCATCCTGCCACAGGCCCAGGTCCTGCCCTGCATCCTGCACCAGCCAGCACCACCGCACCTGACCCAGCTGCAAACCCTGCCGCTGCCCCTGCCCCGTCCCCTGCCCCGGCCTTGGCCACGGCCCCTTCCCCGGCCTGCGCCCCTCTTACTGCCCCACACCCAGCCCCTGCCCCAGCCCCTGCAAGGACTGATTCTCCTTGCCTGGCCCCTGCCCCTTCGCCTGCCACGGAGACAGCTGCTGCCCCTTCCCCTGCCCGTGCCTCTGCCCTTCTTCTTGCCCCACACCCAGCTCGTGTATCTGATCCTGCCCCTTCGCCTGCCCCGACCCAGGCCACGGACACCTCCCCTGTCCCCGCCTGTACCCCTGATCCTGACCCAGTCCCGGCTCGGGCCCTGGATCCTGCGCCAGCCATCGCCGGGACACCTCTCCCAGCTCCAGCCCCTTCCACGGCCCCTTCCCTTGCCCCTGCCAGGATCCCTGCCCCTTGGCCTGCCCCTGCCTCTGCCCCTGCCAGGACCCCTACCCCTTCACCTGCCTGTGACCCTGCTCCTGCCCCAGACCCAGCTCCTGCCCCTTCTCCAAACCCCGCCAGGACCACTGGCCACTCCCCTGCCCCTGCCTCTGCCCTCCTTCCTGCCCCAGGCCCAGTTCCTACCCGGGATCCTGCCCCTGCCCCTGCCCCTGGCCCTGCCCCTGCCCATGCCCATGCCATTGCCTCTGCCCCGATTCCTGCCCCACACGCATGTCCTGCACCTCTTCCTGCCCCTGCCCCTTTCCCTGCCTGGAAGACTGCCCCTTCCCGTGTTCCTCCCTGGGTCCCTGTTCCTGCTCCAGACCCCACCCGTCCTCCTGCTCCTGCCCCTGCCCCTGCCGCTTGCCCACCCCCTTCCCCTGCCCCTCCAAGGACCACTGGCCCTTCCCTTGCCCCTCTCAGGGCCCCTCTGTCTTCGCCTCTCCCTGCCTGGGCCCCTGCTCCTGCCCGAGACCCAGGTCCTGCCCCTGCTCCTGCCCCTTCTCCTGCTCCTGCCTGGGTCCCTCTTGCTGCTCCACACCCAGGCCCTGCCGCTTCCCCGGCCTCGGCCAGGACCGCTGCCCCTCCCTTTGCCCCTCACAGGGCCACTGTCTCTTCCCCTGCCTCTCCCTGTTCCCACCGGACACCTGTTCCAGCCCCACACCCAGCTCCTGCCCCTTGCTCCTGCCCTTTCCCCTGGCCCTGCCTGCACTCCTCTTCCTGGCCCTGACCCAGCTCCAGGCCTGCATGCTGCAGCGGCCGCTCCTGCTGACCCTTTCCGTCCCCTTGCTCCTGCTCCTGCCCCGGTCCCAGCTCTTGCACCAGGCCCAGCTCCTGTGCCGGCCCCTGTCCCAACACCTGCCCCTACACCTGCTCCTGCGGGGCTCCCAGAGCCCCATCCAGAGGCCCCCGCCCTGCGGGGAGAGCTCCCTGGACGGGTACCCTCCGTTCCATGCCCCGACCCCGATGGCCCGCCGCCACGGTTCATCCCCTCCGCCTGGGTTCTTTCTCTCTGCTTCGGTCTCACCATCATCCTAGCTTTGCATGCCCTCGACGCTCTCGCCTATCTCTTTTAAATAAAATGCATCGTTTTTCCGTGGAACCCGTGCTCAACCCTAAGTCCGTCCCCGGCGGCGCCGCCCCCCCCGCCCCCCCCCCCCACCGCCCCCAACAGCCCAGAACATCGCTGTGGAACAACTCCTTCCCCGAAGGGGACCCTGAGCCCAAGCCCTCCCTGCCCATTGCTCCCCCAGTCCGGCCCCTCGCCACGCCTCAGCTGATTTCTCTCTCCCTTCCTTCCCCTGTTCTGGACGTTTCTGGGAGGGGGATCACTCTGGAGGTGCCCGGGTGTCTGCCCACCTCTTTTCAAAGGGGACTGGGTTTTGTCCTGGGCGTCTTGGACATGGAACTTGCCCCCTGCCATACCGAAAACCCCGAAGGGTTCTAGAGGAGATGGGATCACGGAGGGCCCTTGAGTGCAGAGGGGTCCAAGGTCGGGGCCGTGACCCCTGTTCCCGCCGGGACACCACAGCCTGACCCCAGATGCGACCCGGCAGCTTCCTCCCGGGGCCTGCACACACACCAGGGCGAGGCACACAGCTGGAAGACACACCCCACACGGCATACCCATCGCTCACAACCCAAGGCCAGAGAAAGCTCTCCCCGGCCTCTGGTGCCCCCCAGGCTCCAAGGCACCGGGTCCCACAACGACACAGACCGAAAGCATGCCAGGTGGATGGGGAGGGGGGTGCGGGGGGCCGGCGGCGGACAGGCCACGCGGGGAGCCAGTGTCAGCGATGCGGGAGCTCCCCGGGAAGGCCTCTGGCCAAGGAAACCCTACGGAGGCAGTGCGCGTCCCCCTCAGACCGGCCGGTGTCTGGCCTGAGGACCAGCAGCCCTGGGGAGAACGTGCCGACACGGAGGTCCAGGGCACGTCCCCCGGAGAGAAGGGGGACGGGCACCCCTGTCTGGGACCACAGCGGGCAGCACCCATCCCAGCCCGCAGGGGCACCCATCACCTAGCAGTGCTCGTCCGGGCACTCAGCCCGCCACCTCTGGCACGGTGTTTCACGCCAGAAGGGAGAGAGCAGGGTGAGGCAGTCAGGGAGCGCTCATGCCCAGGGACGTGGACGCCGTCCTCGCTCCCAGTGCTCAGGTGACAACGTCCTGGAGCTAACCGTCCCAGTCTCCTCCGGGGCACCGGATCCGGGAAGCCCCTCCTGAGAGCCCTCCTGCTCCCCCTGCTCCTGGGAACAGTCACAATTGGTGGACGAGGAGGTGGACAGGGTCCAGGATGGCAGAAGGCCATCCAGGATGGCCCAGGAGGAGGAAGGGCAGGACGGCGAGGACAGATGCACCTGCCCTGAGCCACCATCCAGGGTCTGGCCGGGGATGCCCTCGCACCTCCCTCCACCCAAGGACTCCAGAGGCATGGGCCGCACTCCTGGGCTTTCACGGCCTCCCTCCCTCATGCCTTCAGTCCCTCAGTCCTTCCTTCCCTCCCTCCTGCCCTCCCTCCCCCTCTAGGCCTTCCTCTTCTTTCCCTCCCTCCTTTCCTCCCTCTCCCCCAGCTTGACTCCCTCCATTCCTCCCTCACCCAGCAGAGGCTCTGGGGTCCCAGCAGGGAACTGAGCCCTGGGGCTTCATCCGGGAGCAGCCCCAACCACATGGTCCCTGTCCCCGGGGCACTCACGGTCACTGTGGGCGCTGACGGGGCCCGGTCCTCAGGTTGAGCAGCGGGATGGCCACTTGGAATCCGCTGCGGAACACGGGGGCCGGCTGCACAGAGGGCGGAAGAGAACGAGGCTTAGCACTGCCTCCAGAAACATCGAGTCCTCCACGTGACGCCCTGGGCGTCCTCGTGGCCCACCGGCCCCAATCCCCCGAAGCCCCAAAGACTGCGTCGGGCCGTGTTGACTGGGGCTTTGGGGCACCGCTCTTGGGCCCCAGGAACAGCATCGCAGCCAACATCCCCAGGGCCTCCGAGTTTTCCTAAGGACCTCGCAGGTCCTCTGAGCCTGACGTCGTCCTCCTTGGGAAGCAATGTCCTGTCGACCCCCGTGTCTGTCTCCTGCCTCATCTGGGGTCCCTCACGGCCACACCCACCACGTGGGGCTGCCATGACCAGGACACACCCTGTGCCCCGTGGCGGACGCCCGCCTCCAACGCTGGGCCCCTCACAAGCCCGGTGCGCTGGGCCAGGCCTGGGCGCTCGCTCGGGGGTCCCCGGACATCTCCGGTGCAGTGCCCTGAGCCTGCCGGCGCTGGGTCGCCTCAGACCAGCCCGGGAGGCCAGCCGGGGGGCCCCTAGGCCAGGCAGGGAGGCGCCAGGCCAGGAGGTCCGGACGAGCCGCTCCCGGGCCCAGTGTGGGGAGCCCGGGCCGAGGCTGCTCCCCCAACGGAGGAGGACCTGGGCCCAGGGAGCTGAGTGGGGACAGGGCACAATGAGCCCAAGCTGGGCAGAGAGCTCCGGGGGGGGGGGTGCCTTGACCTCGGGCCCACTGGGAGACCCCATCCCCCCCACAGGGCTCGGTCCCCTGGCGGGGGAAGGTGGTCGTCGGGATGTCCAGGCTCCCGGGCTGCACGGCCGGCAGCCGCTGGCTGGCGTGGGAGGAGGCACGGCTGGCGCAGGAGAGAGCCCTCGGCAGAGAGGAGGGGGCAGGTGCTCCCGCGGCGGCAGGTGCCCGAGGGCGGGCGGCGTGCGCCTGCCTCCGCCGGAAGGCAGAGCCGCGCCAGCCCCGGTGCCCCCGAGGCCAAGGCCGAGACCCTCTCCAGCATTGGCCACCGCACCCTCTTGTCTCCACCGACAACCCCACTGTGCCGGGTCTCGGCCGCTTGCTGTCTTTGCACCGGACTTGCCATCCTGCCTTGACCGAGCGGCTACCCTCTGTGGACTGAGGTCCAAAACAAGGACCAGAGGGGCCTGGGGGTATCCACGACCTCGCTCAGCCGGTGAGGGACCGGGCGGCCACCATGCCCCAGCTCCCCCTGTGCTTCTGCCTGGAGTCCTGCCCCGGCTTCCTCGGAAGGAGGAACCCCCAGCACCGTGAGTGTGGGCCCCACTTCCCAGGCCGGGCTCTTCACCCACGGCCCCCTCTGCCGCCCTCCCTGCATCGACTATGCCGACAACAAGGACGAAGATGTGGACGGGACGGCGTGGGAGGACCCCCGCACCCACGGCGGATGGCGGCTCCGAGGATGGGCTCATCCTCAGCTGTGCTCCAGGGAGCCCGGAGGCCGAGGGCACAAGGCCTCCCGCTGCACAAGAAACGATCTCCCGTGGGGGCCGCGGGTCCCCCGGGCTCCGAGCAGGAACCGGAGCTGCCCACATGCGTCCTGCCAAGGAAGGATCAGCCCGGGCTCGCCGGCCCCGTGGCCACAAGGCTCCTCCTGCCCGCCGGTCCTCCGTGTGGGCTGGCTCACCTTCCCCTCAGCAGGGATGGCCAGGCCCTGGCCTAGCTCGGTCCCCTCCCCCGAAGCACCCCACACACACCCTGGCCGCTGCCGGGTCCGGAACCCCGTTCCCATCGGGCCCCGTGCACGCCCGCACCCACGCAGGGACACACCCACGCACGCGCAGCCCACGACGAGTCCCTCGACCCGTCGTGGGAACAGATGCTCGCTGACGGTCTCGAGGTTCCTGAAGAACCCCGTCGCTCCTGCCCAGGAACTGCCTCCTGCCACGGCATCCCCGTGAGAACCCTCCTGGCACAGACCACGTGGCTGAAACGCACACGCTGAGCACACCCCGGGTCGGACAGGGCGTGGACCCACGGGAACACACACGCAGCTGTGAGTGGGAACCTGGGAGTCTCCTCGGGAGGATCTCCCGAGCCGGACCCATGCTGACTCCCTGACCGCCCCCCACCCCATTGCACACGCGGGTGCATGCCCAACACCGACGGGCCCCTGCATGCGGGCAGGGCTCAGCGCGGTGGCCTGCTGCCATCAGCACCACCGAAACAAGTCCGATGTGTGGGGGCCGCTGTCTGGACGCGGCATGGGGTGAGGGGTGAGCACGGAGCGGCTGGGGGAGAGGCCCTCGGGGACTCGGGTGTGAGGAGGAAGTCGGGGCAGGGGTCCCCAGGAAGCGGTGACCTCACTTCCCTGACCACAGAGCCCAACAGAATTGGAACCCACGTCACCAGGCACCCACATTCCAGGGACGCCCCCCTGCGCAGCTCGTTGCTTTGGACATCGTCCAACCGACACCATGTTCGCATGCTGCCTCCCAAACTCGGGACGGTGGAGACGGAGGACAGCGCGCCCGGCTACCACTTCCCCGCGCTCTGGAGGTCCTTTCAGGGCTGCCCGACGCCTCTGGCCTTTCGGCCGAAAGGAGACTAAGGTGACACCGGGAGGCCAGAGCCGGCCGCCCAGCCCCACACGCTCGCATCGACGGGCGCAGCCACGGGTCCCCTCAACTGCTGGGCTTGTGTGTGTAAGTGTCTTTGTGTGTGTGTGTGTGTGTGTGTGTGTGTGTCTGAGAGCGTGCCTGTGCAGGTATGTGTCTGGAAGGAGGGCTCACGTGCGGTGGGGCCTTCCTGAGCAGGAGCAGGTGGATGAGGGCTAAGATGCCCGGTGGGCAGGTCGCGGTCAAGGTGAAGGCTGGCTGGGTGGGACAGGTGTGGGGGATGTGAGCTCCTGGCCAGGGTCGATCCCCAGAGCCCTGCAGGTGTGGGTCCCGGGACCGGGGGTAGGGCTGGGCAGGCACAGGTCTGGGGCCCATGTGGGAGCAGCAGGGGGACCGGGCAAGAGGAGAGTGGGGTCGGCCGGGCGGGGCTGGGATGGCTCCGGGCCAGCGACCGGTCCCTGTCTTTGCAGAAGGCCACGGAGGAAGAGACGAGGCAGGCGGCCACCACCTCCTCCCTGACCCAGGAGTCCGCAGGCCCAGGAAAGGCTTCCGAGCCTGCCAGGCCACCTGCGGAAGCCGAGCCCCAGGGTGAGAAGGCGGGGCGGGGCTGGGTGCCTGGGTGTGTGCGGGGACGGGTCGGTGCTGGGCCCACAGGGACAAGCCCCACAGGCTGGTGCGGGGCCAGGAGCAAGGACTGGGCTCAGAGCACCCAGCGGGGACACTGCCCTCGGGGAGCCATCCCGCTGAGGGTTCCTTCCCTGGCTGCGGCCTCTCCGCGACGCCCCGCCTGGGTCCTGGGGGCGCCAAGGCACATGCAGAGGCAGGCAAGCGCGGGACCTTCTCTCCTCTCACAGCTGCTCCTGGCAAGGAGCTCGGGCCCCTCCTGACATCAGCAGGAGCTGGGGATTGGGAGACGGTGCCTGCCGCCTCCTCAGCCGGGGACCCGCCGCCAGCAGGTGACCAGGAACCGGGCCCCGCGGAGCCTGACGCTGCCCAGGAAGAGCTGCGGCCTGCTCCTGCCCCAGGCCGTGCTCCTGCTCCTGCTCCTCTCAGGATCCTGCGCCTTCCCCCGTCCCCGCCCGGGCCCCTCATCCTGCCACAGGCCCAGGTCCTGCCCTGCATCCTGCACCAGCCAGCACCACCGCACCTGACCCAGCTGCAAACCCTGCCGCTGCCCCTGCCCCGTCCCCTGCCCCGGCCTTGGCCACGGCCCCTTCCCCGGCCTGCGCCCCTCTTACTGCCCCACACCCAGCCCCTGCCCCAGCCCCTGCAAGGACTGATTCTCCTTGCCTGGCCCCTGCCCCTTCGCCTGCCACGGAGACAGCTGCTGCCCCTTCCCCTGCCCGTGCCTCTGCCCTTCTTCTTGCCCCACACCCAGCTCGTGTATCTGATCCTGCCCCTTCGCCTGCCCCGACCCAGGCCACGGACACCTCCCCTGTCCCCGCCTGTACCCCTGATCCTGACCCAGTCCCGGCTCGGGCCCTGGATCCTGCGCCAGCCATCGCCGGGACACCTCTCCCAGCTCCAGCCCCTTCCACGGCCCCTTCCCTTGCCCCTGCCAGGATCCCTGCCCCTTGGCCTGCCCCTGCCTCTGCCCCTGCCAGGACCCCTACCCCTTCACCTGCCTGTGACCCTGCTCCTGCCCCACACCCAGCTCCTGCCCCTTCTCCAAACCCCGCCAGGACCACTGGCCACTCCCCTGCCCCTGCCTCTGCCCTCCTTCCTGCCCCAGGCCCAGTTCCTACCCGGGATCCTGCCCCTGCCCCTGCCCCTGGCCCTGCCCCTGCCCATGCCCATGCCATTGCCTCTGCCCCGATTCCTGCCCCACACGCATGTCCTGCACCTCTTCCTGCCCCTGCCCCTTTCCCTGCCTGGAAGACTGCCCCTTCCCGTGTTCCTCCCTGGGTCCCTGTTCCTGCTCCAGACCCCACCCGTCCTCCTGCTCCTGCCCCTACCCCTGCCGCTTGCCCACCCCCTTCCCCTGCCCCTCCAAGGACCACTGGCCCTTCCCTTGCCCCTCTCAGGGCCCCTCTGTCTTCGCCTCTCCCTGCCTGGGCCCCTGCTCCTGCCCGAGACCCAGGTCCTGCCCCTGCTCCTGCCCCTTCTCCTGCTCCTGCCTGGGTCCCTCTTGCTGCTCCACACCCAGGCCCTGCCGCTTCCCCGGCCTCGGCCAGGACCGCTGCCCCTCCCTTTGCCCCTCACAGGGCCACTGTCTCTTCCCCTGCCTCTCCCTGTTCCCACCGGACACCTGTTCCAGCCCCACACCCAGCTCCTGCCCCTTGCTCCTGCCCTTTCCCCTGGCCCTGCCTGCACTCCTCTTCCTGGCCCTGACCCAGCTCCAGCCCTGCATGCTGCAGCGGCCGCTCCTGCTGACCCTTTCCGTCCCCTTGCTCCTGCTCCTGCCCCGGTCCCAGCTCTTGCACCAGGCCCAGCTCCTGTGCCGGCCCCTGTCCCAACACCTGCCCCTACACCTGCTCCTGCGGGGCTCCCAGAGCCCCATCCAGAGGCCCCCGCCCTGCGGGGAGAGCTCCCTGGACGGGTACCCTCCGTTCCATGCCCCGACCCCGCTGGCCCGCCGCCACGGTTCATCCCCTCCGCCTGGGTTCTTTCTCTCTGCTTCGGTCTCACCATCATCCTAGCTTTGCATGCCCTCGACGCTCTCGCCTATCTCTTTTAAATAAAATGCATCGTTTTTCCGTGGAACCCGTGCTCAACCCTAAGTCCGTCCCCGGCGGCGCCGCCCCCCCCGCCCCCCCCCCCACCGCCCCCAACAGCCCAGAACATCGCTGTGGAACAACTCCTTCCCCGAAGGGGACCCTGAGCCCAAGCCCTCCCTGCCCATTGCTCCCCCAGTCCGGCCCCTCGCCACGCCTCAGCTGATTTCTCTCTCCCTTCCTTCCCCTGTTCTGGACGTTTCTGGGAGGGGGATCACTCTGGAGGTGCCCGGGTGTCTGCCCACCTCTTTTCAAAGGGGACTGGGTTTTGTCCTGGGCGTCTTGGACATGGAACTTGCCCCCTGCCATACCGAAAACCCCGAAGGGTTCTAGAGGAGATGGGATCACGGAGGCCCCTTGAGTGCAGAGGGGTCCAAGGTCGGGGCCGTGACCCCTGTTCCCGCCGGGACACCACAGCCTGACCCCAGATGCGACCCGGCAGCTTCCTCCCGGGGCCTGCACACACACCAGGGCGAGGCACACAGCTGGAAGACACACCCCACACGGCATACCCATCGCTCACAACCCAAGGCCAGAGAAAGCTCTCCCCGGCCTCTGGTGCCCCCCAGGCTCCAAGGCACCGGGTCCCACAACGACACAGACCGAAAGCATGCCAGGTGGATGGGGAGGGGGGTGCGGGGGGCCGGCGGCGGACAGGCCACGCGGGGAGCCCGTGTCAGCGATGCGGGAGCTCCCCGGGAAGGCCTCTGGCCAAGGAAACCCTACGGAGGCAGTGCGCGTCCCCCTCAGACCGGCCGGTGTCTGGCCTGAGGACCAGCAGCCCTGGGGAGAACGTGCCGACACGGAGGTCCAGGGCACGTCCCCCGGAGAGAAGGGGGACGGGCACCCCTGTCTGGGACCACAGCGGGCAGCACCCATCCCAGCCCGCAGGGGCACCCATCACCTAGCAGTGCTCGTCCGGGCACTCAGCCCGCCACCTCTGGCACGGTGTTTCACGCCAGAAGGGAGAGAGCAGGGTGAGGCAGTCGGGGAGCGCTCATGCCCAGGGACGTGGACGCCGTCCTCGGTCCCAGTGCTCAGGTGACAACGTCCTGGAGCTAACCGTCCCAGTCTCCTCCGGGGCACCGGATCCGGGAAGCCCCTCCTGAGAGCCCTCCTGCTCCCCCTGCTCCTGGGAACAGTCACAATTGGTGGACGAGGAGGTGGACAGGGTCCAGGATGGCAGAAGGCCATCCAGGATGGCCCAGGAGGAGGAAGGGCAGGACGGCGAGGACAGATGCACCTGCCCTGAGCCACCATCCAGGGTCTGGCCGGGGATGCCCTCGCACCTCCCTCCACCCAAGGACTCCAGAGGCATGGGCCGCACTCCTGGGCTTTCACGGCCTCCCTCCCTCATGCCTTCAGTCCCTCAGTCCTTCCTTCCCTCCCTCCTGCCCTCCCTCCCCCTCTAGGCCTTCCTCTTCTTTCCCTCCCTCCTTTCCTCCCTCTCCCCCAGCTTGACTCCCTCCATTCCTCCCTCACCCAGCAGAGGCTCTGGGGTCCCAGCAGGGAACTGAGCCCTGGGGCTTCATCCGGGAGCAGCCCCAACCACATGGTCCCTGTCCCCGGGGCACTCACGGTCACTGTGGGCGCTGACGGGGCCCGGTCCTCAGGTTGAGCAGCGGGATGGCCACTTGGAATCCGCTGCGGAACACGGGGGCCGGCTGCACAGAGGGCGGAAGAGAACGAGGCTTAGCACTGCCTCCAGAAACATCGAGTCCTCCACGTGACGCCCTGGGCGTCCTCGTGGCCCACCGGCCCCAATCCCCCGAAGCCCCAAAGACTGCGTCGGGCCGTGTTGACTGGGGCTTTGGGGCACCGCTCTTGGGCCCCAGGAACAGCATCGCAGCCAACATCCCCAGGGCCTCCGAGTTTTCCTAAGGACCTCGCAGGTCCTCTGAGCCTGACGTCGTCCTCCTTGGGAAGCAATGTCCTGTCGACCCCCGTGTCTGTCTCCTGCCTCATCTGGGGTCCCTCACGGCCACACCCACCACGTGGGGCTGCCATGACCAGGACACACCCTGTGCCCCGTGGCGGACGCCCGCCTCCAACGCTGGGCCCCTCACAAGCCCGGTGCGCTGGGCCAGGCCTGGGCGCTCGCTCGGGGGTCCCCGGACATCTCCGGTGCAGTGCCCTGAGCCTGCCGGCGCTGGGTCGCCTCAGACCAGCCCGGGAGGCCAGCCGGGGGGCCCCTAGGCCAGGCAGGGAGGCGCCAGGCCAGGAGGTCCGGACGAGCCGCTCCCGGGCCCAGTGTGGGGAGCCCGGGCCGAGGCTGCTCCCCCAACGGAGGAGGACCTGGGCCCAGGGAGCTGAGTGGGGACAGGGCACAATGAGCCCAAGCTGGGCAGAGAGCTCCGGGGGGGGGGGTGCCTTGACCTCGGGCCCACTTGGAGACCACATCCCCCCGACAGGGCTCGGTCCCCTGGCGGGGGAAGGTGGTCGTCGGGATGTCCAGGCTCCCGGGCTGCACGGCCGGCAGCCGCTGGCTGGCGTGGGAGGAGGCACGGCTGGCGCAGGAGAGAGCCCTCGGCAGAGAGGAGGGGGCAGGTGCTCCCGCGGCGGCAGGTGCCCGAGGGCGGGCGGCGTGCGCCGGCCTCCGCCGGAAGGCAGAGCCGCGCCAGCCCCGGTGCCCCGAGGCCAAGGCCGAGACCCTCTCCAGCATTGGCCACCGCACCCTCTTGTCTCCACCGACAACCCCACTGTGCCGGGTCTCGGCCGCTTGCTGTCTTTGCACCGGACTTGCCATCCTGCCTTGACCGAGCGGCTACCCTCTGTGGACTGAGGTCCAAAACAAGGACCAGAGGGGCCTGGGGGTATCCACGACCTCGCTCAGCCGGTGAGGGACCGGGCGGCCACCATGCCCCAGCTCCCCCTGTGCTTCTGCCTGGAGTCCTGCCCCGGCTTCCTCGGAAGGAGGAACCCCCAGCACCGTGAGTGTGGGCCCCACTTCCCAGGCCGGGCTCTTCACCCACGGCCCCCTCTGCCGCCCTCCCTGCATCGACTATGCCGACAACAAGGACGAAGATGTGGACGGGACGGCGTGGGAGGACCCCCGCACCCACGGCGGATGGCGGCTCCGAGGATGGGCTCATCCTCAGCTGTGCTCCAGGGAGCCCGGAGCCCGAGGGCACAAGGCCTCCCGCTGCACAAGAAACGATCTCCCGTGGGGGCCGCGGGTCCCCCGGGCTCCGAGCAGGAACCGGAGCTGCCCACATGCGTCCTGCCAAGGAAGGATCAGCCCGGGCTCGCCGGCCCCGTGGCCACAAGGCTCCTCCTGCCCGCCGGTCCTCCGTGTGGGCTGGCTCACCTTCCCCTCAGCAGGGATGGCCAGGCCCTGGCCTAGCTCGGTCCCCTCCCCCGAAGCACCCCACACACACCCTGGCCGCTGCCGGGTCCGGAACCCCGTTCCCATCGGGCCCCGTGCACGCCCGCACCCACGCAGGGACACACCCACGCACGCGCAGCCCACGACGAGTCCCTCGACCCGTCGTGGGAACAGATGCTCGCTGACGGTCTCGAGGTTCCTGAAGAACCCCGTCGCTCCTGCCCAGGAACTGCCTCCTGCCACGGCATCCCCGTGAGAACCCTCCTGGCACAGACCACGTGGCTGAAACGCACACGCTGAGCACACCCCGGGTCGGACAGGGCGTGGACCCACGGGAACACACACGCAGCTGTGAGTGGGAACCTGGGAGTCTCCTCGGGAGGATCTCCCGAGCCGGACCCATGCTGACTCCCTGACCGCCCCCCACCCCATTGCACACGCGGGTGCATGCCCAACACCGACGGGCCCCTGCATGCGGGCAGGGCTCAGCGCGGTGGCCTGCTGCCATCAGCACCACCGAAACAAGTCCGATGTGTGGGGGCCGCTGTCTGGACGCGGCATGGGGTGAGGGGTGAGCACGGAGCGGCTGGGGGAGAGGCCCTCGGGGACTCGGGTGTGAGGAGGAAGTCGGGGCAGGGGTCCCCAGGAAGCGGTGACCTCACTTCCCTGACCACAGAGCCCAACAGAATTGGAACCCACGTCACCAGGCACCCACATTCCAGGGACGCCCCCCTGCGCAGCTCGTTGCTTTGGACATCGTCCAACCGACACCATGTTCGCATGCTGCCTCCCAAACTCGGGACGGTGGAGACGGAGGACAGCGCGCCCGGCTACCACTTCCCCGCGCTCTGGAGGTCCTTTCAGGGCTGCCCGACGCCTCTGGCCTTTCGGCCGAAAGGAGACTAAGGTGACACCGGGAGGCCAGAGCCGGCCGCCCAGCCCCACACGCTCGCATCGACGGGCGCAGCCACGGGTCCCCTCAACTGCTGGGCTTGTGTGTGTAAGTGTCTTTGTGTGTGTGTGTGTGTGTGTGTGTGTGTGTCTGAGAGCGTGCCTGTGCAGGTATGTGTCTGGAAGGAGGGCTCACGTGCGGTGGGGCCTTCCTGAGCAGGAGCAGGTGGATGAGGGCTAAGATGCCCGGTGGGCAGGTCGCGGTCAAGGTGAAGGCTGGCTGGGTGGGACAGGTGTGGGGGATGTGAGCTCCTGGCCAGGGTCGATCCCCAGAGCCCTGCAGGTGTGGGTCCCGGGACCGGGGGTAGGGCTGGGCAGGCACAGGTCTGGGGCCCATGTGGGAGCAGCAGGGGGACCGGGCAAGAGGAGAGTGGGGTCGGCCGGGCGGGGCTGGGATGGCTCCGGGCCAGCGACCGGTCCCTGTCTTTGCAGAAGGCCACGGAGGAAGAGACGAGGCAGGCGGCCACCACCTCCTCCCTGACCCAGGAGTCCGCAGGCCCAGGAAAGGCTTCCGAGCCTGCCAGGCCACCTGCGGAAGCCGAGCCCCAGGGTGAGAAGGCGGGGCGGGGCTGGGTGCCTGGGTGTGTGCGGGGACGGGTCGGTGCTGGGCCCACAGGGACAAGCCCCACAGGCTGGTGCGGGGCCAGGAGCAAGGACTGGGCTCAGAGCACCCAGCGGGGACACTGCCCTCGGGGAGCCATCCCGCTGAGGGTTCCTTCCCTGGCTGCGGCCTCTCCGCGACGCCCCGCCTGGGTCCTGGGGGCGCCAAGGCACATGCAGAGGCAGGCAAGCGCGGGACCTTCTCTCCTCTCACAGCTGCTCCTGGCAAGGAGCTCGGGCCCCTCCTGACATCAGCAGGAGCTGGGGATTGGGAGACGGTGCCTGCCGCCTCCTCAGCCGGGGACCCGCCGCCAGCAGGTGACCAGGAACCGGGCCCCGCGGAGCCTGACGCTGCCCAGGAAGAGCTGCGGCCTGCTCCTGCCCCAGGCCGTGCTCCTGCTCCTGCTCCTCTCAGGATCCTGCGCCTTCCCCCGTCCCCGCCCGGGCCCCTCATCCTGCCACAGGCCCAGGTCCTGCCCTGCATCCTGCACCAGCCAGCACCACCGCACCTGACCCAGCTGCAAACCCTGCCGCTGCCCCTGCCCCGTCCCCTGCCCCGGCCTTGGCCACGGCCCCTTCCCCGGCCTGCGCCCCTCTTACTGCCCCACACCCAGCCCCTGCCCCAGCCCCTGCAAGGACTGATTCTCCTTGCCTGGCCCCTGCCCCTTCGCCTGCCACGGAGACAGCTGCTGCCCCTTCCCCTGCCCGTGCCTCTGCCCTTCTTCTTGCCCCACACCCAGCTCGTGTATCTGATCCTGCCCCTTCGCCTGCCCCGACCCAGGCCACGGACACCTCCCCTGTCCCCGCCTGTACCCCTGATCCTGACCCAGTCCCGGCTCGGGCCCTGGATCCTGCGCCAGCCATCGCCGGGACACCTCTCCCAGCTCCAGCCCCTTCCACGGCCCCTTCCCTTGCCCCTGCCAGGATCCCTGCCCCTTGGCCTGCCCCTGCCTCTGCCCCTGCCAGGACCCCTACCCCTTCACCTGCCTGTGACCCTGCTCCTGCCCCACACCCAGCTCCTGCCCCTTCTCCAAACCCCGCCAGGACCACTGGCCACTCCCCTGCCCCTGCCTCTGCCCTCCTTCCTGCCCCAGGCCCAGTTCCTACCCGGGATCCTGCCCCTGCCCCTGCCCCTGGCCCTGCCCCTGCCCATGCCCATGCCATTGCCTCTGCCCCGATTCCTGCCCCACACGCATGTCCTGCACCTCTTCCTGCCCCTGCCCCTTTCCCTGCCTGGAAGACTGCCCCTTCCCGTGTTCCTCCCTGGGTCCCTGTTCCTGCTCCAGACCCCACCCGTCCTCCTGCTCCTGCCCCTACCCCTGCCGCTTGCCCACCCCCTTCCCCTGCCCCTCCAAGGACCACTGGCCCTTCCCTTGCCCCTCTCAGGGCCCCTCTGTCTTCGCCTCTCCCTGCCTGGGCCCCTGCTCCTGCCCGAGACCCAGGTCCTGCCCCTGCTCCTGCCCCTTCTCCTGCTCCTGCCTGGGTCCCTCTTGCTGCTCCACACCCAGGCCCTGCCGCTTCCCCGGCCTCGGCCAGGACCGCTGCCCCTCCCTTTGCCCCTCACAGGGCCACTGTCTCTTCCCCTGCCTCTCCCTGTTCCCACCGGACACCTGTTCCAGCCCCACACCCAGCTCCTGCCCCTTGCTCCTGCCCTTTCCCCTGGCCCTGCCTGCACTCCTCTTCCTGGCCCTGACCCAGCTCCAGCCCTGCATGCTGCAGCGGCCGCTCCTGCTGACCCTTTCCGTCCCCTTGCTCCTGCTCCTGCCCCGGTCCCAGCTCTTGCACCAGGCCCAGCTCCTGTGCCGGCCCCTGTCCCAACACCTGCCCCTACACCTGCTCCTGCGGGGCTCCCAGAGCCCCATCCAGAGGCCCCCGCCCTGCGGGGAGAGCTCCCTGGACGGGTACCCTCCGTTCCATGCCCCGACCCCGCTGGCCCGCCGCCACGGTTCATCCCCTCCGCCTGGGTTCTTTCTCTCTGCTTCGGTCTCACCATCATCCTAGCTTTGCATGCCCTCGACGCTCTCGCCTATCTCTTTTAAATAAAATGCATCGTTTTTCCGTGGAACCCGTGCTCAACCCTAAGTCCGTCCCCGGCGGCGCCGCCCCCCCCGCCCCCCCCCCCACCGCCCCCAACAGCCCAGAACATCGCTGTGGAACAACTCCTTCCCCGAAGGGGACCCTGAGCCCAAGCCCTCCCTGCCCATTGCTCCCCCAGTCCGGCCCCTCGCCACGCCTCAGCTGATTTCTCTCTCCCTTCCTTCCCCTGTTCTGGACGTTTCTGGGAGGGGGATCACTCTGGAGGTGCCCGGGTGTCTGCCCACCTCTTTTCAAAGGGGACTGGGTTTTGTCCTGGGCGTCTTGGACATGGAACTTGCCCCCTGCCATACCGAAAACCCCGAAGGGTTCTAGAGGAGATGGGATCACGGAGGCCCCTTGAGTGCAGAGGGGTCCAAGGTCGGGGCCGTGACCCCTGTTCCCGCCGGGACACCACAGCCTGACCCCAGATGCGACCCGGCAGCTTCCTCCCGGGGCCTGCACACACACCAGGGCGAGGCACACAGCTGGAAGACACACCCCACACGGCATACCCATCGCTCACAACCCAAGGCCAGAGAAAGCTCTCCCCGGCCTCTGGTGCCCCCCAGGCTCCAAGGCACCGGGTCCCACAACGACACAGACCGAAAGCATGCCAGGTGGATGGGGAGGGGGGTGCGGGGGGCCGGCGGCGGACAGGCCACGCGGGGAGCCCGTGTCAGCGATGCGGGAGCTCCCCGGGAAGGCCTCTGGCCAAGGAAACCCTACGGAGGCAGTGCGCGTCCCCCTCAGACCGGCCGGTGTCTGGCCTGAGGACCAGCAGCCCTGGGGAGAACGTGCCGACACGGAGGTCCAGGGCACGTCCCCCGGAGAGAAGGGGGACGGGCACCCCTGTCTGGGACCACAGCGGGCAGCACCCATCCCAGCCCGCAGGGGCACCCATCACCTAGCAGTGCTCGTCCGGGCACTCAGCCCGCCACCTCTGGCACGGTGTTTCACGCCAGAAGGGAGAGAGCAGGGTGAGGCAGTCGGGGAGCGCTCATGCCCAGGGACGTGGACGCCGTCCTCGGTCCCAGTGCTCAGGTGACAACGTCCTGGAGCTAACCGTCCCAGTCTCCTCCGGGGCACCGGATCCGGGAAGCCCCTCCTGAGAGCCCTCCTGCTCCCCCTGCTCCTGGGAACAGTCACAATTGGTGGACGAGGAGGTGGACAGGGTCCAGGATGGCAGAAGGCCATCCAGGATGGCCCAGGAGGAGGAAGGGCAGGACGGCGAGGACAGATGCACCTGCCCTGAGCCACCATCCAGGGTCTGGCCGGGGATGCCCTCGCACCTCCCTCCACCCAAGGACTCCAGAGGCATGGGCCGCACTCCTGGGCTTTCACGGCCTCCCTCCCTCATGCCTTCAGTCCCTCAGTCCTTCCTTCCCTCCCTCCTGCCCTCCCTCCCCCTCTAGGCCTTCCTCTTCTTTCCCTCCCTCCTTTCCTCCCTCTCCCCCAGCTTGACTCCCTCCATTCCTCCCTCACCCAGCAGAGGCTCTGGGGTCCCAGCAGGGAACTGAGCCCTGGGGCTTCATCCGGGAGCAGCCCCAACCACATGGTCCCTGTCCCCGGGGCACTCACGGTCACTGTGGGCGCTGACGGGGCCCGGTCCTCAGGTTGAGCAGCGGGATGGCCACTTGGAATCCGCTGCGGAACACGGGGGCCGGCTGCACAGAGGGCGGAAGAGAACGAGGCTTAGCACTGCCTCCAGAAACATCGAGTCCTCCACGTGACGCCCTGGGCGTCCTCGTGGCCCACCGGCCCCAATCCCCCGAAGCCCCAAAGACTGCGTCGGGCCGTGTTGACTGGGGCTTTGGGGCACCGCTCTTGGGCCCCAGGAACAGCATCGCAGCCAACATCCCCAGGGCCTCCGAGTTTTCCTAAGGACCTCGCAGGTCCTCTGAGCCTGACGTCGTCCTCCTTGGGAAGCAATGTCCTGTCGACCCCCGTGTCTGTCTCCTGCCTCATCTGGGGTCCCTCACGGCCACACCCACCACGTGGGGCTGCCATGACCAGGACACACCCTGTGCCCCGTGGCGGACGCCCGCCTCCAACGCTGGGCCCCTCACAAGCCCGGTGCGCTGGGCCAGGCCTGGGCGCTCGCTCGGGGGTCCCCGGACATCTCCGGTGCAGTGCCCTGAGCCTGCCGGCGCTGGGTCGCCTCAGACCAGCCCGGGAGGCCAGCCGGGGGGCCCCTAGGCCAGGCAGGGAGGCGCCAGGCCAGGAGGTCCGGACGAGCCGCTCCCGGGCCCAGTGTGGGGAGCCCGGGCCGAGGCTGCTCCCCCAACGGAGGAGGACCTGGGCCCAGGGAGCTGAGTGGGGACAGGGCACAATGAGCCCAAGCTGGGCAGAGAGCTCCGGGGGGGGGGGTGCCTTGACCTCGGGCCCACTTGGAGACCACATCCCCCCGACAGGGCTCGGTCCCCTGGCGGGGGAAGGTGGTCGTCGGGATGTCCAGGCTCCCGGGCTGCACGGCCGGCAGCCGCTGGCTGGCGTGGGAGGAGGCACGGCTGGCGCAGGAGAGAGCCCTCGGCAGAGAGGAGGGGGCAGGTGCTCCCGCGGCGGCAGGTGCCCGAGGGCGGGCGGCGTGCGCCTGCCTCCGCCGGAAGGCAGAGCCGCGCCAGCCCCGGTGCCCCGAGGCCAAGGCCGAGACCCTCTCCAGCATTGGCCACCGCACCCTCTTGTCTCCACCGACAACCCCACTGTGCCGGGTCTCGGCCGCTTGCTGTCTTTGCACCGGACTTGCCATCCTGCCTTGACCGAGCGGCTACCCTCTGTGGACTGAGGTCCAAAACAAGGACCAGAGGGGCCTGGGGGTATCCACGACCTCGCTCAGCCGGTGAGGGACCGGGCGGCCACCATGCCCCAGCTCCCCCTGTGCTTCTGCCTGGAGTCCTGCCCCGGCTTCCTCGGAAGGAGGAACCCCCAGCACCGTGAGTGTGGGCCCCACTTCCCAGGCCGGGCTCTTCACCCACGGCCCCCTCTGCCGCCCTCCCTGCATCGACTATGCCGACAACAAGGACGAAGATGTGGACGGGACGGCGTGGGAGGACCCCCGCACCCACGGCGGATGGCGGCTCCGAGGATGGGCTCATCCTCAGCTGTGCTCCAGGGAGCCCGGAGCCCGAGGGCACAAGGCCTCCCGCTGCACAAGAAACGATCTCCCGTGGGGGCCGCGGGTCCCCCGGGCTCCGAGCAGGAACCGGAGCTGCCCACATGCGTCCTGCCAAGGAAGGATCAGCCCGGGCTCGCCGGCCCCGTGGCCACAAGGCTCCTCCTGCCCGCCGGTCCTCCGTGTGGGCTGGCTCACCTTCCCCTCAGCAGGGATGGCCAGGCCCTGGCCTAGCTCGGTCCCCTCCCCCGAAGCACCCCACACACACCCTGGCCGCTGCCGGGTCCGGAACCCCGTTCCCATCGGGCCCCGTGCACGCCCGCACCCACGCAGGGACACACCCACGCACGCGCAGCCCACGACGAGTCCCTCGACCCGTCGTGGGAACAGATGCTCGCTGACGGTCTCGAGGTTCCTGAAGAACCCCGTCGCTCCTGCCCAGGAACTGCCTCCTGCCACGGCATCCCCGTGAGAACCCTCCTGGCACAGACCACGTGGCTGAAACGCACACGCTGAGCACACCCCGGGTCGGACAGGGCGTGGACCCACGGGAACACACACGCAGCTGTGAGTGGGAACCTGGGAGTCTCCTCGGGAGGATCTCCCGAGCCGGACCCATGCTGACTCCCTGACCGCCCCCCACCCCATTGCACACGCGGGTGCATGCCCAACACCGACGGGCCCCTGCATGCGGGCAGGGCTCAGCGCGGTGGCCTGCTGCCATCAGCACCACCGAAACAAGTCCGATGTGTGGGGGCCGCTGTCTGGACGCGGCATGGGGTGAGGGGTGAGCACGGAGCGGCTGGGGGAGGGGCCCTCGGGGACTCGGGTGTGAGGAGGAAGTCGGGGCAGGGGTCCCCAGGAAGCGGTGACCTCACTTCCCTGACCACAGAGCCCAACAGAATTGGAACCCACGTCACCAGGCACCCACATTCCAGGGACGCCCCCCTGCGCAGCTCGTTGCTTTGGACATCGTCCAACCGACACCATGTTCGCATGCTGCCTCCCAAACTCGGGACGGTGGAGACGGAGGACAGCGCGCCCGGCTACCACTTCCCCGCGCTCTGGAGGTCCTTTCAGGGCTGCCCGACGCCTCTGGCCTTTCGGCCGAAAGGAGACTAAGGTGACACCGGGAGGCCAGAGCCGGCCGCCCAGCCCCACACGCTCGCATCGACGGGCGCAGCCACGGGTCCCCTCAACTGCTGGGCTTGTGTGTGTAAGTGTCTGTGTGTGTGTGTGTGTGTGTGTGTGTGTGTGTGTGTGTCTGAGAGCGTGCCTGTGCAGGTATGTGTCTGGAAGGAGGGCTCACGTGCGGTGGGGCCTTCCTGAGCAGGAGCAGGTGGATGAGGGCTAAGATGCCCGGTGGGCAGGTCGCGGTCAAGGTGAAGGCTGGCTGGGTGGGACAGGTGTGGGGGATGTGAGCTCCTGGCCAGGGTCGATCCCCAGAGCCCTGCAGGTGTGGGTCCCGGGACCGGGGGTAGGGCTGGGCAGGCACAGGTCTGGGGCCCATGTGGGAGCAGCAGGGGGACCGGGCAAGAGGAGAGTGGGGTCGGCCGGGCGGGGCTGGGATGGCTCCGGGCCAGCGACCGGTCCCTGTCTTTGCAGAAGGCCACGGAGGAAGAGACGAGGCAGGCGGCCACCACCTCCTCCCTGACCCAGGAGTCCGCAGGCCCAGGAAAGGCTTCCGAGCCTGCCAGGCCACCTGCGGAAGCCGAGCCCCAGGGTGAGAAGGCGGGGCGGGGCTGGGTGCCTGGGTGTGTGCGGGGACGGGTCGGTGCTGGGCCCACAGGGACAAGCCCCACAGGCTGGTGCGGGGCCAGGAGCAAGGACTGGGCTCAGAGCACCCAGCGGGGACACTGCCCTCGGGGAGCCATCCCGCTGAGGGTTCCTTCCCTGGCTGCGGCCTCTCCGCGACGCCCCGCCTGGGTCCTGGGGGCGCCAAGGCACATGCAGAGGCAGGCAAGCGCGGGACCTTCTCTCCTCTCACAGCTGCTCCTGGCAAGGAGCTCGGGCCCCTCCTGACATCAGCAGGAGCTGGGGATTGGGAGACGGTGCCTGCCGCCTCCTCAGCCGGGGACCCGCCGCCAGCAGGTGACCAGGAACCGGGCCCCGCGGAGCCTGACGCTGCCCAGGAAGAGCTGCGGCCTGCTCCTGCCCCAGGCCGTGCTCCTGCTCCTGCTCCTCTCAGGATCCTGCGCCTTCCCCCGTCCCCGCCCGGGCCCCTCATCCTGCCACAGGCCCAGGTCCTGCCCTGCATCCTGCACCAGCCAGCACCACCGCACCTGACCCAGCTGCAAACCCTGCCGCTGCCCCTGCCCCGTCCCCTGCCCCGGCCTTGGCCACGGCCCCTTCCCCGGCCTGCGCCCCTCTTACTGCCCCACACCCAGCCCCTGCCCCAGCCCCTGCAAGGACTGATTCTCCTTGCCTGGCCCCTGCCCCTTCGCCTGCCACGGAGACAGCTGCTGCCCCTTCCCCTGCCCGTGCCTCTGCCCTTCTTCTTGCCCCACACCCAGCTCGTGTATCTGATCCTGCCCCTTCGCCTGCCCCGACCCAGGCCACGGACACCTCCCCTGTCCCCGCCTGTACCCCTGATCCTGACCCAGTCCCGGCTCGGGCCCTGGATCCTGCGCCAGCCATCGCCGGGACACCTCTCCCAGCTCCAGCCCCTTCCACGGCCCCTTCCCTTGCCCCTGCCAGGATCCCTGCCCCTTGGCCTGCCCCTGCCTCTGCCCCTGCCAGGACCCCTACCCCTTCACCTGCCTGTGACCCTGCTCCTGCCCCACACCCAGCTCCTGCCCCTTCTCCAAACCCCGCCAGGACCACTGGCCACTCCCCTGCCCCTGCCTCTGCCCTCCTTCCTGCCCCAGGCCCAGTTCCTACCCGGGATCCTGCCCCTGCCCCTGCCCCTGGCCCTGCCCCTGCCCATGCCCATGCCATTGCCTCTGCCCCGATTCCTGCCCCACACGCATGTCCTGCACCTCTTCCTGCCCCTGCCCCTTTCCCTGCCTGGAAGACTGCCCCTTCCCGTGTTCCTCCCTGGGTCCCTGTTCCTGCTCCAGACCCCACCCGTCCTCCTGCTCCTGCCCCTACCCCTGCCGCTTGCCCACCCCCTTCCCCTGCCCCTCCAAGGACCACTGGCCCTTCCCTTGCCCCTCTCAGGGCCCCTCTGTCTTCGCCTCTCCCTGCCTGGGCCCCTGCTCCTGCCCGAGACCCAGGTCCTGCCCCTGCTCCTGCCCCTTCTCCTGCTCCTGCCTGGGTCCCTCTTGCTGCTCCACACCCAGGCCCTGCCGCTTCCCCGGCCTCGGCCAGGACCGCTGCCCCTCCCTTTGCCCCTCACAGGGCCACTGTCTCTTCCCCTGCCTCTCCCTGTTCCCACCGGACACCTGTTCCAGCCCCACACCCAGCTCCTGCCCCTTGCTCCTGCCCTTTCCCCTGGCCCTGCCTGCACTCCTCTTCCTGGCCCTGACCCAGCTCCAGCCCTGCATGCTGCAGCGGCCGCTCCTGCTGACCCTTTCCGTCCCCTTGCTCCTGCTCCTGCCCCGGTCCCAGCTCTTGCACCAGGCCCAGCTCCTGTGCCGGCCCCTGTCCCAACACCTGCCCCTACACCTGCTCCTGCGGGGCTCCCAGAGCCCCATCCAGAGGCCCCCGCCCTGCGGGGAGAGCTCCCTGGACGGGTACCCTCCGTTCCATGCCCCGACCCCGCTGGCCCGCCGCCACGGTTCATCCCCTCCGCCTGGGTTCTTTCTCTCTGCTTCGGTCTCACCATCATCCTAGCTTTGCATGCCCTCGACGCTCTCGCCTATCTCTTTTAAATAAAATGCATCGTTTTTCCGTGGAACCCGTGCTCAACCCTAAGTCCGTCCCCGGCGGCGCCGCCCCCCCCGCCCCCCCCCCACCGCCCCCAACAGCCCAGAACATCGCTGTGGAACAACTCCTTCCCCGAAGGGGACCCTGAGCCCAAGCCCTCCCTGCCCATTGCTCCCCCAGTCCGGCCCCTCGCCACACCTCAGCTGATTTCTCTCTCCCTTCCTTCCCCTGTTCTGGACGTTTCTGGGAGGGGGATCACTCTGGAGGTGCCCGGGTGTCTGCCCACCTCTTTTCAAAGGGGACTGGGTTTTGTCCTGGGCGTCTTGGACATGGAACTTGCCCCCTGCCATACCGAAAACCCCGAAGGGTTCTAGAGGAGATGGGATCACGGAGGCCCCTTGAGTGCAGAGGGGTCCAAGGTCGGGGCCGTGACCCCTGTTCCCGCCGGGACACCACAGCCTGACCCCAGATGCGACCCGGCAGCTTCCTCCCGGGGCCTGCACACACACCAGGGCGAGGCACACAGCTGGAAGACACACCCCACACGGCATACCCATCGCTCACAACCCAAGGCCAGAGAAAGCTCTCCCCGGCCTCTGGTGCCCCCCAGGCTCCAAGGCACCGGGTCCCACAACGACACAGACCGAAAGCATGCCAGGTGGATGGGGAGGGGGGTGCGGGGGGCCGGCGGCGGACAGGCCACGCGGGGAGCCCGTGTCAGCGATGCGGGAGCTCCCCGGGAAGGCCTCTGGCCAAGGAAACCCTACGGAGGCAGTGCGCGTCCCCCTCAGACCGGCCGGTGTCTGGCCTGAGGACCAGCAGCCCTGGGGAGAACGTGCCGACACGGAGGTCCAGGGCACGTCCCCCGGAGAGAAGGGGGACGGGCACCCCTGTCTGGGACCACAGCAGGCAGCACCCATCCCAGCCCGCAGGGGCACCCATCACCTAGCAGTGCTCGTCCGGGCACTCAGCCCGCCACCTCTGGCACGGTGTTTCACGCCAGAAGGGAGAGAGCAGGGTGAGGCAGTCGGGGAGCGCTCATGCCCAGGGACGTGGACGCCGTCCTCGGTCCCAGTGCTCAGGTGACAACGTCCTGGAGCTAACCGTCCCAGTCTCCTCCGGGGCACCGGATCCGGGAAGCCCCTCCTGAGAGCCCTCCTGCTCCCCCTGCTCCTGGGAACAGTCACAATTGGTGGACGAGGAGGTGGACAGGGTCCAGGATGGCAGAAGGCCATCCAGGATGGCCCAGGAGGAGGAAGGGCAGGACGGCGAGGACAGATGCACCTGCCCTGAGCCACCATCCAGGGTCTGGCCGGGGATGCCCTCGCACCTCCCTCCACCCAAGGACTCCAGAGGCATGGGCCGCACTCCTGGGCTTTCACGGCCTCCCTCCCTCATGCCTTCAGTCCCTCAGTCCTTCCTTCCCTCCCTCCTGCCCTCCCTCCCCCTCTAGGCCTTCCTCTTCTTTCCCTCCCTCCTTTCCTCCCTCTCCCCCAGCTTGACTCCCTCCATTCCTCCCTCACCCAGCAGAGGCTCTGGGGTCCCAGCAGGGAACTGAGCCCTGGGGCTTCATCCGGGAGCAGCCCCAACCACATGGTCCCTGTCCCCGGGGCACTCACGGTCACTGTGGGCGCTGACGGGGCCCGGTCCTCAGGTTGAGCAGCGGGATGGCCACTTGGAATCCGCTGCGGAACACGGGGGCCGGCTGCACAGAGGGCGGAAGAGAACGAGGCTTAGCACTGCCTCCAGAAACATCGAGTCCTCCACGTGACGCCCTGGGCGTCCTCGTGGCCCACCGGCCCCAATCCCCCGAAGCCCCAAAGACTGCGTCGGGCCGTGTTGACTGGGGCTTTGGGGCACCGCTCTTGGGCCCCAGGAACAGCATCGCAGCCAACATCCCCAGGGCCTCCGAGTTTTCCTAAGGACCTCGCAGGTCCTCTGAGCCTGACGTCGTCCTCCTTGGGAAGCAATGTCCTGTCGACCCCCGTGTCTGTCTCCTGCCTCATCTGGGGTCCCTCACGGCCACACCCACCACGTGGGGCTGCCATGACCAGGACACACCCTGTGCCCCGTGGCGGACGCCCGCCTCCAACGCTGGGCCCCTCACAAGCCCGGTGCGCTGGGCCAGGCCTGGGCGCTCGCTCGGGGGTCCCCGGACATCTCCGGTGCAGTGCCCTGAGCCTGCCGGCGCTGGGTCGCCTCAGACCAGCCCGGGAGGCCAGCCGGGGGGCCCCTAGGCCAGGCAGGGAGGCGCCAGGCCAGGAGGTCCGGACGAGCCGCTCCCGGGCCCAGTGTGGGGAGCCCGGGCCGAGGCTGCTCCCCCAACGGAGGAGGACCTGGGCCCAGGGAGCTGAGTGGGGACAGGGCACAATGAGCCCAAGCTGGGCAGAGAGCTCCGGGGGGGGGGGTGCCTTGACCTCGGGCCCACTTGGAGACCACATCCCCCCGACAGGGCTCGGTCCCCTGGCGGGGGAAGGTGGTCGTCGGGATGTCCAGGCTCCCGGGCTGCACGGCCGGCAGCCGCTGGCTGGCGTGGGAGGAGGCACGGCTGGCGCAGGAGAGAGCCCTCGGCAGAGAGGAGGGGGCAGGTGCTCCCGCGGCGGCAGGTGCCCGAGGGCGGGCGGCGTGCGCCTGCCTCCGCCGGAAGGCAGAGCCGCGCCAGCCCCGGTGCCCCGAGGCCAAGGCCGAGACCCTCTCCAGCATTGGCCACCGCACCCTCTTGTCTCCACCGACAACCCCACTGTGCCGGGTCTCGGCCGCTTGCTGTCTTTGCACCGGACTTGCCATCCTGCCTTGACCGAGCGGCTACCCTCTGTGGACTGAGGTCCAAAACAAGGACCAGAGGGGCCTGGGGGTATCCACGACCTCGCTCAGCCGGTGAGGGACCGGGCGGCCACCATGCCCCAGCTCCCCCTGTGCTTCTGCCTGGAGTCCTGCCCCGGCTTCCTCGGAAGGAGGAACCCCCAGCACCGTGAGTGTGGGCCCCACTTCCCAGGCCGGGCTCTTCACCCACGGCCCCCTCTGCCGCCCTCCCTGCATCGACTATGCCGACAACAAGGACGAAGATGTGGACGGGACGGCGTGGGAGGACCCCCGCACCCACGGCGGATGGCGGCTCCGAGGATGGGCTCATCCTCAGCTGTGCTCCAGGGAGCCCGGAGCCCGAGGGCACAAGGCCTCCCGCTGCACAAGAAACGATCTCCCGTGGGGGCCGCGGGTCCCCCGGGCTCCGAGCAGGAACCGGAGCTGCCCACATGCGTCCTGCCAAGGAAGGATCAGCCCGGGCTCGCCGGCCCCGTGGCCACAAGGCTCCTCCTGCCCGCCGGTCCTCCGTGTGGGCTGGCTCACCTTCCCCTCAGCAGGGATGGCCAGGCCCTGGCCTAGCTCGGTCCCCTCCCCCGAAGCACCCCACACACACCCTGGCCGCTGCCGGGTCCGGAACCCCGTTCCCATCGGGCCCCGTGCACGCCCGCACCCACGCAGGGACACACCCACGCACGCGCAGCCCACGACGAGTCCCTCGACCCGTCGTGGGAACAGATGCTCGCTGACGGTCTCGAGGTTCCTGAAGAACCCCGTCGCTCCTGCCCAGGAACTGCCTCCTGCCACGGCATCCCCGTGAGAACCCTCCTGGCACAGACCACGTGGCTGAAACGCACACGCTGAGCACACCCCGGGTCGGACAGGGCGTGGACCCACGGGAACACACACGCAGCTGTGAGTGGGAACCTGGGAGTCTCCTCGGGAGGATCTCCCGAGCCGGACCCATGCTGACTCCCTGACCGCCCCCCACCCCATTGCACACGCGGGTGCATGCCCAACACCGACGGGCCCCTGCATGCGGGCAGGGCTCAGCGCGGTGGCCTGCTGCCATCAGCACCACCGAAACAAGTCCGATGTGTGGGGGCCACTGTCTGGACGCGGCATGGGGTGAGGGGTGAGCACGGAGCGGCTGGGGGAGGGGCCCTCGGGGACTCGGGTGTGAGGAGGAAGTCGGGGCAGGGGTCCCCAGGAAGCGGTGACCTCACTTCCCTGACCACAGAGCCCAACAGAATTGGAACCCACGTCACCAGGCACCCACATTCCAGGGACGGCCCCCCTGCGCAGCTCGTTGCTTTGGACATCGTCCAACCGACACCATGTTCGCATGCTGCCTCCCAAACTCGGGACGGTGGAGACGGAGGACAGCGCGTCCGGCTACCACTTCCCCGCGCTCTGGAGGTCCTTTCAGGGCTGCCCGACGCCTCTGGCCTTTCGGCCGAAAGGAGACTAAGGTGACACCGGGAGGCCAGAGCCGGCCGCCCAGCCCCACACGCTCGCATCGACGGGCGCAGCCACGGGTCCCCTCAACTGCTGGGCTTGTGTGTGTAAGTGTCTTTGTGTGTGTGTGCGTGTGTGTGTGTGTGTGTCTGAGAGCGTGCCTGTGCAGGTATGTGTCTGGAAGGAGGGCTCACGTGCGGTGGGGCCTTCCTGAGCAGGAGCAGGTGGATGAGGGCTAAGATGCCCGGTGGGCAGGTCGCGGTCAAGGTGAAGGCTGGCTGGGTGGGACAGGTGTGGGGGATGTGAGCTCCTGGCCAGGGTCGATCCCCAGAGCCCTGCAGGTGTGGGTCCCGGGACCGGGGGTAGGGCTGGGCAGGCACAGGTCTGGGGCCCATGTGGGAGCAGCAGGGGGACCGGGCAAGAGGAGAGTGGGGTCGGCCGGGCGGGGCTGGGATGGCTCCGGGCCAGCGACCGGTCCCTGTCTTTGCAGAAGGCCACGGAGGAAGAGACGAGGCAGGCGGCCACCACCTCCTCCCTGACCCAGGAGTCCGCAGGCCCAGGAAAGGCTTCCGAGCCTGCCAGGCCACCTGCGGAAGCCGAGCCCCAGGGTGAGAAGGCGGGGCGGGGCTGGGTGCCTGGGTGTGTGCGGGGACGGGTCGGTGCTGGGCCCACAGGGACAAGCCCCACAGGCTGGTGCGGGGCCAGGAGCAAGGACTGGGCTCAGAGCACCCAGCGGGGACACTGCCCTCGGGGAGCCATCCCGCTGAGGGTTCCTTCCCTGGCTGCGGCCTCTCCGCGACGCCCCGCCTGGGTCCTGGGGGCGCCAAGGCACATGCAGAGGCAGGCAAGCGCGGGACCTTCTCTCCTCTCACAGCTGCTCCTGGCAAGGAGCTCGGGCCCCTCCTGACATCAGCAGGAGCTGGGGATTGGGAGACGGTGCCTGCCGCCTCCTCAGCCGGGGACCCGCCGCCAGCAGGTGACCAGGAACCGGGCCCCGCGGAGCCTGACGCTGCCCAGGAAGAGCTGCGGCCTGCTCCTGCCCCAGGCCGTGCTCCTGCTCCTGCTCCTCTCAGGATCCTGCGCCTTCCCCCGTCCCCGCCCGGGCCCCTCATCCTGCCACAGGCCCAGGTCCTGCCCTGCATCCTGCACCAGCCAGCACCACCGCACCTGAGCCAGCTGCAAACCCTGCCGCTGCCCCTGCCCCGTCCCCTGCCCCGGCCTTGGCCACGGCCCCTTCCCCGGCCTGCGCCCCTCTTACTGCCCCACACCCAGCCCCTGCCCCAGCCCCTGCAAGGACTGATTCTCCTTGCCTGGCCCCTGCCCCTTCGCCTGCCACGGAGACAGCTGCTGCCCCTTCCCCTGCCCGTGCCTCTGCCCTTCTTCTTGCCCCACACCCAGCTCGTGTATCTGATCCTGCCCCTTCGCCTGCCCCGACCCAGGCCACGGACACCTCCCCTGTCCCCGCCTGTACCCCTGATCCTGACCCAGTCCCGGCTCGGGCCCTGGATCCTGCGCCAGCCATCGCCGGGACACCTCTCCCAGCTCCAGCCCCTTCCACGGCCCCTTCCCTTGCCCCTGCCAGGATCCCTGCCCCTTGGCCTGCCCCTGCCTCTGCCCCTGCCAGGACCCCTACCCCTTCACCTGCCTGTGACCCTGCTCCTGCCCCACACCCAGCTCCTGCCCCTTCTCCAAACCCCGCCAGGACCACTGGCCACTCCCCTGCCCCTGCCTCTGCCCTCCTTCCTGCCCCAGGCCCAGTTCCTACCCGGGATCCTGCCCCTGCCCCTGCCCCTGGCCCTGCCCCTGCCCATGCCCATGCCATTGCCTCTGCCCCGATTCCTGCCCCACACGCATGTCCTGCACCTCTTCCTGCCCCTGCCCCTTTCCCTGCCTGGAAGACTGCCCCTTCCCGTGTTCCTCCCTGGGTCCCTGTTCCTGCTCCAGACCCCACCCGTCCTCCTGCTCCTGCCCCTGCCCCTGCCGCTTGCCCACCCCCTTCCCCTGCCCCTCCAAGGACCACTGGCCCTTCCCTTGCCCCTCTCAGGGCCCCTCTGTCTTCGCCTCTCCCTGCCTGGGCCCCTGCTCCTGCCCGAGACCCAGGTCCTGCCCCTGCTCCTGCCCCTTCTCCTGCTCCTGCCTGGGTCCCTCTTGCTGCTCCACACCCAGGCCCTGCCGCTTCCCCGGCCTCGGCCAGGACCGCTGCCCCTCCCTTTGCCCCTCACAGGGCCACTGTCTCTTCCCCTGCCTCTCCCTGTTCCCACCGGACACCTGTTCCAGCCCCACACCCAGCTCCTGCCCCTTGCTCCTGCCCTTTCCCCTGGCCCTGCCTGCACTCCTCTTCCTGGCCCTGACCCAGCTCCAGCCCTGCATGCTGCAGCGGCCGCTCCTGCTGACCCTTTCCGTCCCCTTGCTCCTGCTCCTGCCCCGGTCCCAGCTCTTGCACCAGGCCCAGCTCCTGTGCCGGCCCCTGTCCCAACACCTGCCCCTACACCTGCTCCTGCGGGGCTCCCAGAGCCCCATCCAGAGGCCCCCGCCCTGCGGGGAGAGCTCCCTGGACGGGTACCCTCCGTTCCATGCCCCGACCCCGCTGGCCCGCCGCCACGGTTCATCCCCTCCGCCTGGGTTCTTTCTCTCTGCTTCGGTCTCACCATCATCCTAGCTTTGCATGCCCTCGACGCTCTCGCCTATCTCTTTTAAATAAAATGCATCGTTTTTCCGTGGAACCCGTGCTCAACCCTAAGTCCGTCCCCGGCGGCGCCGCCCCCCCCGCCCCCCCCCCCACCGCCCCCAACAGCCCAGAACATCGCTGTGGAACAACTCCTTCCCCGAAGGGGACCCTGAGCCCAAGCCCTCCCTGCCCATTGCTCCCCCAGTCCGGCCCCTCGCCACGCCTCAGCTGATTTCTCTCTCCCTTCCTTCCCCTGTTCTGGACGTTTCTGGGAGGGGGATCACTCTGGAGGTGCCCGGGTGTCTGCCCACCTCTTTTCAAAGGGGACTGGGTTTTGTCCTGGGCGTCTTGGACATGGAACTTGCCCCCTGCCATACCGAAAACCCCGAAGGGTTCTAGAGGAGATGGGATCACGGAGGCCCTTTGAGTGCAGAGGGGTCCAAGGTCGGGGCCGTGACCCCTGTTCCCGCCGGGACACCACAGCCTGACCCCAGATGCGACCCGGCAGCTTCCTCCCGGGGCCTGCACACACACCAGGGCGAGGCACACAGCTGGAAGACACACCCCACACGGCATACCCATCGCTCACAACCCAAGGCCAGAGAAAGCTCTCCCCGGCCTCTGGTGCCCCCCAGGCTCCAAGGCACCGGGTCCCACAACGACACAGACCGAAAGCATGCCAGGTGGATGGGGAGGGGGGTGCGGGGGGCCGGCGGCGGACAGGCCACGCGGGGAGCCCGTGTCAGCGATGCGGGAGCTCCCCGGGAAGGCCTCTGGCCAAGGAAACCCTACGGAGGCAGCGCGCGTCCCCCTCAGACCGGCCGGTGTCTGGCCTGAGGACCAGCAGCCCTGGGGAGAACGTGCCGACACGGAGGTCCAGGGCACGTCCCCCGGAGAGAAGGGGGACGGGCACCCCTGTCTGGGACCACAGCGGGCAGCACCCATCCCAGCCCGCAGGGGCACCCATCACCTAGCAGTGCTCGTCCGGGCACTCAGCCCGCCACCTCTGGCACGGTGTTTCACGCCAGAAGGGAGAGAGCAGGGTGAGGCAGTCGGGGAGCGCTCATGCCCAGGGACGTGGACGCCGTCCTCGGTCCCAGTGCTCAGGTGACAACGTCCTGGAGCTAACCGTCCCAGTCTCCTCCGGGGCACCGGATCCGGGAAGCCCCTCCTGAGAGCCCTCCTGCCCCCCCTGCTCCTGGGGACAGTCACAATTGGTGGACGAGGAGGTGGACAGGGTCCAGGATGGCAGAAGGCCATCCAGGATGGCCCAGGAGGAGGAAGGGCAGGACGGCGAGGACAGATGCACCTGCCCTGAGCCACCATCCAGGGTCTGGCCGGGGATGCCCTCGCACCTCCCTCCACCCAAGGACTCCAGAGGCATGGGCCGCACTCCTGGGCTTTCACGGCCTCCCTCCCTCATGCCTTCAGTCCCTCAGTCCTTCCTTCCCTCCCTCCTGCCCTCCCTCCCCCTCTAGGCCTTCCTCTTCTTTCCCTCCCTCCTTTCCTCCCTCTCCCCCAGCTTGACTCCCTCCAGTCCTCCCTCACCCAGCAGAGGCTCTGGGGTCCCAGCAGGGAACTGAGCCCTGGGGCTTCATCCGGGAGCAGCCCCAACCACATGGTCCCTGTCCCCGGGGCACTCACGGTCACTGTGGGCGCTGACGGGGCCCGGTCCTCAGGTTGAGCAGCGGGATGGCCACTTGGAATCCGCTGCGGAACACGGGGGCCGGCTGCACAGAGGGCGGAAGAGAACGAGGCTTAGCACTGCCTCCAGAAACATCGAGTCCTCCACGTGACGCCCTGGGCGTCCTCGTGGCCCACCGGCCCCAATCCCCCGAAGCCCCAAAGACTGCGTCGGGCCGTGTTGACTGGGGCTTTGGGGCACCGCTCTTGGGCCCCAGGAACAGCATCGCAGCCAACATCCCCAGGGCCTCCGAGTTTTCCTAAGGACCTCGCAGGTCCTCTGAGCCTGACGTCGTCCTCCTTGGGAAGCAATGTCCTGTCGACCCCCGTGTCTGTCTCCTGCCTCTTCTGGGATCCCTCACGGCCACACCCACCACGTGGGGCTGCCATGACCAGGACACACCCTGTGCCCCGTGGCGGACGCCCGCCTCCAACGCTGGGCCCCTCACAAGCCCGGTGCGCTGGGCCAGGCCTGGGCGCTCGCTCGGGGGTCCCCGGACATCTCCGGTGCAGTGCCCTGAGCCTGCCGGCGCTGGGTCGCCTCAGACCAGCCCGGGAGGCCAGCCGGGGGGCCCCTAGGCCAGGCAGGGAGGCGCCAGGCCAGGAGGTCCGGTCGAGCCGCTCCCGGGCCCAGTGTGGGGAGCCCGGGCCGAGGCTGCTCCCCCAACGGAGGAGGACCTGGGCCCAGGGAGCTGAGTGGGGACAGGGCACAATGAGCCCAAGCTGGGCAGAGAGCTCCGGGGGGGGGGGGGTGCCTTGACCTCGGGCCCACTGGGAGACCACATCCCCCCCACAGGGCTCGGTCCCCTGGCGGGGGAAGGTGGTCGTCGGGATGTCCAGGCTCCCGGGCTGCACGGCCGGCAGCCGCTGGCTGGCGTGGGAGGAGGCACGGCTGGCGCAGGAGAGAGCCCTCGGCAGAGAGGAGGGGGCAGGTGCTCCCGCGGCGGCAGGTGCCCGAGGGCGGGCGGCGTGCGCCGGCCTCCGCCGGAAGGCAGAGCCGCGCCAGCCCCGGTGCCCCGAGGCCAAGGCCGAGACCCTCTCCAGCATTGGCCACCGCACCCTCTTGTCTCCACCGACAACCCCACTGTGCCGGGTCTCGGCCGCTTGCTGTCTTTGCACCGGACTTGCCATCCTGCCTTGACCGAGCGGCTACCCTCTGTGGACTGAGGTCCAAAACAAGGACCAGAGGGGCCTGGGGGTATCCACGACCTCGCTCAGCCGGTGAGGGACCGGGCGGCCACCATGCCCCAGCTCCCCCTGTGCTTCTGCCTGGAGTCCTGCCCCGGCTTCCTCGGAAGGAGGAACCCCCAGCACCGTGAGTGTGGGCCCCACTTCCCAGGCCGGGCTCTTCACCCACGGCCCCCTCTGCCGCCCTCCCTGCATCGACTATGCCGACAACAAGGACGAAGATGTGGACGGGACGGCGTGGGAGGACCCCCGCACCCACGGCGGATGGCGGCTCCGAGGATGGGCTCATCCTCAGCTGTGCTCCCGGGAGCCCGGAGCCCGAGGGCACAAGGCCTCCCGCTGCACAAGAAACGATCTCCCGTGGGGGCCGCGGGTCCCCCGGGCTCCGAGCAGGAACCGGAGCTGCCCACATGCGTCCTGCCAAGGAAGGATCAGCCCGGGCTCGCCGGCCCCGTGGCCACAAGGCTCCTCCTGCCCGCCGGTCCTCCGTGTGGGCTGGCTCACCTTCCCCTCAGCAGGGATGGCCAGGCCCTGGCCTAGCTCGGTCCCCTCCCCGAAGCACCCCACACATACCCTGGCCGCTGCCGGGTCCGGAACCCCGTTCCCATCGGGCCCCGTGCACGCCCGCACCCACGCAGGGACACACCCACGCACGCGCAGCCCACGACGAGTCCCTCGACCCGTCGTGGGAACAGATGCTCGCTGACGGTCTCGAGGTTCCTGAAGAACCCCGTCGCTCCTGCCCAGGAACTGCCTCCTGCCACGGCATCCCCGTGAGAACCCTCCTGGCACAGACCACGTGGCTGAAACGCACACGCTGAGCACACCCCGGGTCGGACAGGGCGTGGACCCACGGGAACACACACGCAGCTGTGAGTGGGAACCTGGGAGTCTCCTCGGGAGGATCTCCCGAGCCGGACCCATGCTGACTCCCTGACCGCCCCCCACCCCATTGCACACGCGGGTGCATGCCCAACACCGACGGGCCCCTGCATGCGGGCAGGGCTCAGCGCGGTGGCCTGCTGCCATCAGCACCACCGAAACAAGTCCGATGTGTGGGGGCCACTGTCTGGACGCGGCATGGGGTGAGGGGTGAGCACGGAGCGGCTGGGGGAGGGGCCCTCGGGGACTCGGGTGTGAGGAGGAAGTCGGGGCAGGGGTCCCCAGGAAGCGGTGACCTCACTTCCCTGACCACAGAGCCCAACAGAATTGGAACCCACGTCACCAGGCACCCACATTCCAGGGACGCCCCCCTGCGCAGCTCGTTGCTTTGGACATCGTCCAACCGACACCATGTTCGCATGCTGCCTCCCAAACTCGGGACGGTGGAGACGGAGGACAGCGCGCCCGGCTACCACTTCCCCGCGCTCTGGAGGTCCTTTCAGGGCTGCCCGACGCCTCTGGCCTTTCGGCCGAAAGGAGACTAAGGTGACACCGGGAGGCCAGAGCCGGCCGCCCAGCCCCACACGCTCGCATCGACGGGCGCAGCCACGGGTCCCCTCAACTGCTGGGCTTGTGTGTGTAAGTGTCTTTGTGTGTGTGTGTGTGTGTGTGTGTGTGTGTGTGTGTGTGTGTGTGTGTCTTGAGAGCGTGCCTGTGCAGGTATGTGTCTGGAAGGAGGGCTCACGTGCGGTGGGGCCTTCCTGAGCAGGAGCAGGTGGATGAGGGCTAAGATGCCCGGTGGGCAGGTCGCGGTCAAGGTGAAGGCTGGCTGGGTGGGACAGGTGTGGGGGATGTGAGCTCCTGGCCAGGGTCGATCCCCAGAGCCCTGCAGGTGTGGGTCCCGGGACCGGGGGTAGGGCTGGGCAGGCACAGGTCTGGGGCCCATGTGGGAGCAGCAGGGGGACCGGGCAAGAGGAGAGTGGGGTCGGCCGGGCGGGGCTGGGATGGCTCCGGGCCAGCGACCGGTCCCTGTCTTTGCAGAAGGCCACGGAGGAAGAGACGAGGCAGGCGGCCACCACCTCCTCCCTGACCCAGGAGTCCGCAGGCCCAGGAAAGGCTTCCGAGCCTGCCAGGCCACCTGCGGAAGCCGAGCCCCAGGGTGAGAAGGCGGGGCGGGGCTGGGTGCCTGGGTGTGTGCGGGGACGGGTCGGTGCTGGGCCCACAGGGACAAGCCCCACAGGCTGGTGCGGGGCCAGGAGCAAGGACTGGGCTCAGAGCACCCAGCGGGGACACTGCCCTCGGGGAGCCATCCCGCTGAGGGTTCCTTCCCTGGCTGCGGCCTCTCCGCGACGCCCCGCCTGGGTCCTGGGGGCGCCAAGGCACATGCAGAGGCAGGCAAGCGCGGGACCTTCTCTCCTCTCACAGCTGCTCCTGGCAAGGAGCTCGGGCCCCTCCTGACATCAGCAGGAGCTGAGGATTGGGAGACGGTGCCTGCCGCCTCCTCAGCCGGGGACCCGCCGCCAGCAGGTGACCAGGAACCGGGCCCCGCGGAGCCTGACGCTGCCCAGGAAGAGCTGCGGCCTGCTCCTGCCCCAGGCCGTGCTCCTGCTCCTGCTCCTCTCAGGATCCTGCGCCTTCCCCCGTCCCTGCCCGGGCCCCTCATCCTGCCACAGGCCCAGGTCCTGCCCTGCATCCTGCACCAGCCAGCACCACCGCACCTGACCCAGCTGCAAACCCTGCCGCTGCCCCTGCCCCGTCCCCTGCCCCGGCCTTGGCCACGGCCCCTTCCCCGGCCTGCGCCCCTCTTACTGCCCCACACCCAGCCCCTGCCCCAGCCCCTGCAAGGACTGATTCTCCTTGCCTGGCCCCTGCCCCTTCGCCTGCCACGGAGACAGCTGCTGCCCCTTCCCCTGCCCGTGCCTTTGCCCTTCTTCTTGCCCCACACCCAGCTCGTGTATCTGATCCTGCCCCTTCGCCTGCCCCGACCCAGGCCACGGACACCTCCCCTGTCCCCGCCTGTACCCCTGATCCTGACCCAGTCCCGGCTCGGGCCCTGGATCCTGCGCCAGCCATCGCCGGGACACCTCTCCCAGCTCCAGCCCCTTCCACGGCCCCTTCCCTTGCCCCTGCCAGGATCCCTGCCCCTTGGCCTGCCCCTGCCTCTGCCCCTGCCAGGACCCCTACCCCTTCACCTGCCTGTGACCCTGCTCCTGCCCCAGACCCAGCTCCTGCCCCTTCTCCAAACCCCGCCAGGACCACTGGCCACTCCCCTGCCCCTGCCTCTGCCCTCCTTCCTGCCCCAGGCCCAGTTCCTACCCGGGATCCTGCCCCTGCCCCTGCCCCTGGCCCTGCCCCTGCCCGTGCCCATGCCATTGCCTCTGCCCCGATTCCTGCCCCACACGCATGTCCTGCACCTCTTCCTGCCCCTGCCCCTTTCCCTGCCTGGAAGACTGCCCCTTCCCGTGTTCCTCCCTGGGTCCCTGTTCCTGCTCCAGACCCCACCCGTCCTCCTGCTCCTGCCCCTGCCCCTGCCGCTTGCCCACCCCCTTCCCCTGCCCCTCCAAGGACCACTGGCCCTTCCCTTGCCCCTCTCAGGGCCCCTCTGTCTTCGCCTCTCCCTGCCTGGGCCCCTGCTCCTGCCCGAGACCCAGGTCCTGCCCCTGCTCCTGCCCCTTCTCCTGCTCCTGCCTGGGTCCCTCTTGCTGCTCCACACCCAGGCCCTGCCGCTTCCCCGGCCTCGGCCAGGACCGCTGCCCCTCCCTTTGCCCCTCACAGGGCCACTGTCTCTTCCCCTGCCTCTCCCTGTTCCCACCGGACACCTGTTCCAGCCCCACACCCAGCTCCTGCCCCTTGCTCCTGCCCTTTCCCCTGGCCCTGCCTGCACTCCTCTTCCTGGCCCTGACCCAGCTCCAGCCCTGCATGCTGCAGCGGCCGCTCCTGCTGACCCTTTCCGTCCCCTTGCTCCTGCTCCTGCCCCGGTCCCAGCTCTTGCACCAGGCCCAGCTCCTGTGCCGGCCCCTGTCCCAACACCTGCCCCTACACCTGCTCCTGCGGGGCTCCCAGAGCCCCATCCAGAGGCCCCCGCCCTGCGTGGAGAGCTCCCTGGACGGGTACCCTCCGTTCCATGCCCCGACCCCGATGGCCCGCCGCCACGGTTCATCCCCTCCGCCTGGGTTCGTTCTCTCTGCTTCGGTCTCACCATCATCCTAGCTTTGCATGCCCACGACGCTCTCGCCTATCTCTTTTAAATAAAATGCATCGTTTTTCCGTGGAACCCGTGCTCAACCCTAAGTCCGTCCCCGGCGGCGCCGCCCCACCCGCCCCCCCCCCCACCGCCCCCAACAGCCCAGAACATCGCTGTGGAACAACTCCTTCCCCGAAGGGGACCCTGAGCCCAAGCCCTCCCTGCCCATTGCTCCCCCAGTCCGGCCCCTCGCCACGCCTCAGCTGATTTCTCTCTCCCTTCCTTCCCCTGTTCTGGACGTTTCTGGGAGGGGGATCACTCTGGAGGTGCCCGGGTGTCTGCCCACCTCTTTTCAAAGGGGACTGGGTTTTGTCCTGGGCGTCTTGGACATGGAACTTGCCCCCTGCCATACCGAAAACCCCGAAGGGTTCTAGAGGAGATGGGATCACGGAGGCCCCTTGAGTGCAGAGGGGTCCAAGGTCGGGGCCGTGACCCCTGTTCCCGCCGGGACACCACAGCCTGACCCCAGATGCGACCCGGCAGCTTCCTCCCGGGGCCTGCACACACACCAGGGCGAGGCACACAGCTGGAAGACACACCCCACACGGCATACCCATCGCTCACAACCCAAGGCCAGAGAAAGCTCTCCCCGGCCTCTGGTGCCCCCCAGGCTCCAAGGCACCGGGTCCCACAACGACACAGACCGAAAGCATGCCAGGTGGATGGGGAGGGGGGTGCGGGGGGCCGGCGGCGGACAGGCCACGCGGGGAGCCCGTGTCAGCGATGCGGGAGCTCCCCGGGAAGGCCTCTGGCCAAGGAAACCCTACGGAGGCAGCGCGCGTCCCCCTCAGACCGGCCGGTGTCTGGCCTGAGGACCAGCAGCCCTGGGGAGAACGTGCCGACACGGAGGTCCAGGGCACGTCCCCCGGAGAGAAGGGGGACGGGCACCCCTGTCTGGGACCACAGCGGGCAGCACCCATCCCAGCCCGCAGGGGCACCCATCACCTAGCAGTGCTCGTCCGGGGACTCAGCCCGCCACCTCTGGCACGGTGTTTCACGCCAGAAGGGAGAGAGCAGGGTGAGGCAGTCGGGGAGCGCTCATGCCCAGGGACGTGGACGCCGTCCTCGGTCCCAGTGCTCAGGTGACAACGTCCTGGAGCTAACCGTCCCAGTCTCCTCCGGGGCACCGGATCCGGGAAGCCCCTCCTGAGAGCCCTCCTGCCCCCCCTGCTCCTGGGAACAGTCACAATTGGTGGACGAGGAGGTGGACAGGGTCCAGGATGGCAGAAGGCCATCCAGGATGGCCCAGGAGGAGGAAGGGCAGGACGGCGAGGACAGATGCACCTGCCCTGAGCCACCATCCAGGGTCTGGCCGGGGATGCCCTCGCACCTCCCTCCACCCAAGGACTCCAGAGGCATGGGCCGCACTCCTGGGCTTTCACGGCCTCCCTCCCTCATGCCTTCAGTCCCTCAGTCCTTCCTTCCCTCCCTCCTGCCCTCCCTCCCCCTCTAGGCCTTCCTCTTCTTTCCCTCCCTCCTTTCCTCCCTCTCCCCCAGCTTGACTCCCTCCATTCCTCCCTCACCCAGCAGAGGCTCTGGGGTCCCAGCAGGGAACTGAGCCCTGGGGCTTCATCCGGGAGCAGCCCCAACCACATGGTCCCTGTCCCCGGGGCACTCACGGTCACTGTGGGCGCTGACGGGGCCCGGTCCTCAGGTTGAGCAGCGGGATGGCCACTTGGAATCCGCTGCGGAACACGGGGGCCGGCTGCACAGAGGGCGGAAGAGAACGAGGCTTAGCACTGCCTCCAGAAACATCGAGTCCTCCACGTGACGCCCTGGGCGTCCTCGTGGCCCACCGGCCCCAATCCCCCGAAGCCCCAAAGACTGCGTCGGGCCGTGTTGACTGGGGCTTTGGGGCACCGCTCTTGGGCCCCAGGAACAGCATCGCAGCCAACATCCCCAGGGCCTCCGAGTTTTCCTAAGGACCTCGCAGGTCCTCTGAGCCTGACGTCGTCCTCCTTGGGAAGCAATGTCCTGTCGACCCCCGTGTCTGTCTCCTGCCTCATCTGGGGTCCCTCACGGCCACACCCACCACGTGGGGCTGCCATGACCAGGACACACCCTGTGCCCCGTGGCGGACGCCCGCCTCCAACGCTGGGCCCCTCACAAGCCCGGTGCGCTGGGCCAGGCCTGGGCGCTCGCTCGGGGGTCCCCGGACATCTCCGGTGCAGTGCCCTGAGCCTGCCGGCGCTGGGTCGCCTCAGACCAGCCCGGGAGGCCAGCCGGGGGGCCCCTAGGCCAGGCAGGGAGGCGCCAGGCCAGGAGGTCCGGACGAGCCGCTCCCGGGCCCAGTGTGGGGAGCCCGGGCCGAGGCTGCTCCCCCAACGGAGGAGGACCTGGGCCCAGGGAGCTGAGTGGGGACAGGGCACAATGAGCCCAAGCTGGGCAGAGAGCTCCGGGGGGGGGGGTGCCTTGACCTCGGGCCCACTGGGAGACCACATCCCCCCGACAGGGCTCGGTCCCCTGGCGGGGGAAGGTGGTCGTCGGGATGTCCAGGCTCCCGGGCTGCACGGCCGGCAGCCGCTGGCTGGCGTGGGAGGAGGCACGGCTGGCGCAGGAGAGAGCCCTCGGCAGAGAGGAGGGGGCAGGTGCTCCCGCGGCGGCAGGTGCCCGAGGGCGGGCGGCGTGCGCCGGCCTCCGCCGGAAGGCAGAGCCGCGCCAGCCCCGGTGCCCCGAGGCCAAGGCCGAGACCCTCTCCAGCATTGGCCACCGCACCCTCTTGTCTCCACCGACAACCCCACTGTGCCGGGTCTCGGCCGCTTGCTGTCTTTGCACCGGACTTGCCATCCTGCCTTGACCGAGCGGCTACCCTCTGTGGACTGAGGTCCAAAACAAGGACCAGAGGGGCCTGGGGGTATCCACGACCTCGCTCAGCCGGTGAGGGACCGGGCGGCCACCATGCCCCAGCTCCCCCTGTGCTTCTGCCTGGAGTCCTGCCCCGGCTTCCTCGGAAGGAGGAACCCCCAGCACCGTGAGTGTGGGCCCCACTTCCCAGGCCGGGCTCTTCACCCACGGCCCCCTCTGCCGCCCTCCCTGCATCGACTATGCCGACAACAAGGACGAAGATGTGGACGGGACGGCGTGGGAGGACCCCCGCACCCACGGCGGATGGCGGCTCCGAGGATGGGCTCATCCTCAGCTGTGCTCCCGGGAGCCCGGAGCCCGAGGGCACAAGGCCTCCCGCTGCACAAGAAACGATCTCCCGTGGGGGCCGCGGGTCCCCCGGGCTCCGAGCAGGAACCGGAGCTGCCCACATGCGTCCTGCCAAGGAAGGATCAGCCCGGGCTCGCCGGCCCCGTGGCCACAAGGCTCCTCCTGCCCGCCGGTCCTCCGTGTGGGCTGGCTCACCTTCCCCTCAGCAGGGATGGCCAGGCCCTGGCCTAGCTCGGTCCCCTCCCCTCCCCCGAAGCACCCCACACACACCCTGGCCGCTGCCGGGTCCGGAACCCCGTTCCCATCGGGCCCCGTGCACGCCCGCACCCACGCAGGGACACACCCACGCACGCGCAGCCCACGACGAGTCCCTCGACCCGTCGTGGGAACAGATGCTCGCTGACGGTCTCGAGGTTCCTGAAGAACCCTGTCGCTCCTGCCCAGGAACTGCCTCCTGCCACGGCATCCCCGTGAGAACCCTCCTGGCACAGACCACGTGGCTGAAACGCACACGCTGAGCACACCCCGGGTCGGACAGGGCGTGGACCCACGGGAACACACACGCAGCTGTGAGTGGGAACCTGGGAGTCTCCTCGGGAGGATCTCCCGAGCCGGACCCATGCTGACTCCCTGACCGCCCCCCACCCCATTGCACACGCGGGTGCATGCCCAACACCGACGGGCCCCTGCATGCGGGCAGGGCTCAGCGCGGTGGCCTGCTGCCATCAGCACCACCGAAACAAGTCCGATGTGTGCGGGCCACTGTCTGGACGCGGCATGGGGTGAGGGGTGAGCACGGAGCGGCTGGGGGAGGGGCCCTCGGGGACTCGGGTGTGAGGAGGAAGTCGGGGCAGGGGTCCCCAGGAAGCGGTGACCTCACTTCCCTGACCACAGAGCCCAACAGAATTGGAACCCACGTCACCAGGCACCCACATTCCAGGGACGCCCCCCTGCGCAGCTCGTTGCTTTGGACATCGTCCAACCGACACCATGTTCGCATGCTGCCTCCCAAACTCGGGACGGTGGAGACGGAGGACAGCGCGCCCGGCTACCACTTCCCCGCGCTCTGGAGGTCCTTTCAGGGCTGCCCGACGCCTCTGGCCTTTCGGCCGAAAGGAGACTAAGGTGACACCGGGAGGCCAGAGCCGGCCGCCCAGCCCCACACGCTCGCATCGACGGGCGCAGCCACGGGTCCCCTCAACTGCTGGGCTTGTGTGTGTAAGTGTCTGTGTGTGTGTGTGTGTGTGTGTGTGTGTGTGTGTGTGTGTGTCTGAGAGCGTGCCTGTGCAGGTATGTGTCTGGAAGGAGGGCTCACGTGCGGTGGGGCCTTCCTGAGCAGGAGCAGGTGGATGAGGGCTAAGATGCCCGGTGGGCAGGTCGCGGTCAAGGTGAAGGCTGGCTGGGTGGGACAGGTGTGGGGGATGTGAGCTCCTGGCCAGGGTCGATCCCCAGAGCCCTGCAGGTGTGGGTCCCGGGACCGGGGGTAGGGCTGGGCAGGCACAGGTCTGGGGCCCATGTGGGAGCAGCAGGGGGACCGGGCAAGAGGAGAGTGGGGTCGGCCGGGCGGGGCTGGGATGGCTCCGGGCCAGCGACCGGTCCCTGTCTTTGCAGAAGGCCACGGAGGAAGAGACGAGGCAGGCGGCCACCACCTCCTCCCTGACCCAGGAGTCCGCAGGCCCAGGAAAGGCTTCCGAGCCTGCCAGGCCACCTGCGGAAGCCGAGCCCCAGGGTGAGAAGGCGGGGCGGGGCTGGGTGCCTGGGTGTGTGCGGGGACGGGTCGGTGCTGGGCCCACAGGGACAAGCCCCACAGGCTGGTGCGGGGCCAGGAGCAAGGACTGGGCTCAGAGCACCCAGCGGGGACACTGCCCTCGGGGAGCCATCCCGCTGAGGGTTCCTTCCCTGGCTGCGGCCTCTCCGCGACGCCCCGCCTGGGTCCTGGGGGCGCCAAGGCACATGCAGAGGCAGGCAAGCGCGGGACCTTCTCTCCTCTCACAGCTGCTCCTGGCAAGGAGCTCGGGCCCCTCCTGACATCAGCAGGAGCTGGGGATTGGGAGACGGTGCCTGCCGCCTCCTCAGCCGGGGACCCGCCGCCAGCAGGTGACCAGGAACCGGGCCCCGCGGAGCCTGACGCTGCCCAGGAAGAGCTGCGGCCTGCTCCTGCCCCAGGCCGTGCTCCTGCTCCTGCTCCTCTCAGGATCCTGCGCATTCCCCCGTCCCCGCCCGGGCCCCTCATCCTGCCACAGGCCCAGGTCCTGCCCTGCATCCTGCACCAGCCAGCACCACCGCACCTGACCCAGCTGCAAACCCTGCCGCTGCCCCTGCCCCGTCCCCTGCCCCGGCCTTGGCCACGGCCCCTTCCCCGGCCTGCGCCCCTCTTACTGCCCCACACCCAGCCCCTGCTCCAGCCCCTGCAAGGACTGATTCTCCTTGCCTGGCCCCTGCCCCTTCGCCTGCCACGGAGACAGCTGCTGCCCCTTCCCCTGCCCGTGCCTCTGCCCTTCTTCTTGCCCCACACCCAGCTCGTGTATCTGATCCTGCCCCTTCGCCTGCCCCGACCCAGGCCACGGACACCTCCCCTGTCCCCGCCTGTACCCCTGATCCTGACCCAGTCCCGGCTCGGGCCCTGGATCCTGCGCCAGCCATCGCCGGGACACCTCTCCCAGCTCCAGCCCCTTCCACGGCCCCTTCCCTTGCCCCTGCCAGGATCCCTGCCCCTTGGCCTGCCCCTGCCTCTGCCCCTGCCAGGACCCCTACCCCTTCACCTGCCTGTGACCCTGCTCCTGCCCCAGACCCAGCTCCTGCCCCTTCTCCAAACCCCGCCAGGACCACTGGCCACTCCCCTGCCCCTGCCTCTGCCCTCCTTCCTGCCCCAGGCCCAGTTCCTACCCGGGATCCTGCCCCTGCCCCTGCCCCTGGCCCTGCCCCTGCCCATGCCCATGCCATTGCCTCTGCCCCGATTCCTGCCCCACACGCATGTCCTGCACCTCTTCCTGCCCCTGCCCCTTTCCCTGCCTGGAAGACTGCCCCTTCCCGTGTTCCTCCCTGGGTCCCTGTTCCTGCTCCAGACCCCACCCGTCCTCCTGCTCCTGCCCCTGCCCCTGCCGCTTGCCCACCCCCTTCCCCTGCCCCTCCAAGGACCACTGGCCCTTCCCTTGCCCCTCTCAGGGCCCCTCTGTCTTCGCCTCTCCCTGCCTGGGCCCCTGCTCCTGCCCGAGACCCAGGTCCTGCCCCTGCTCCTGCCCCTTCTCCTGCTCCTGCCTGGGTCCCTCTTGCTGCTCCACACCCAGGCCCTGCCGCTTCCCCGGCCTCGGCCAGGATCGCTGCCCCTCCCTTTGCCCCTCACAGGGCCACTGTCTCTTCCCCTGCCTCTCCCTGTTCCCACCGGACACCTGTTCCAGCCCCACACCCAGCTCCTGCCCCTTGCTCCTGCCCTTTCCCCTGGCCCTGCCTGCACTCCTCTTCCTGGCCCTGACCCAGCTCCAGCCCTGCATGCTGCAGCGGCCGCTCCTGCTGACCCTTTCCGTCCCCTTGCTCCTGCTCCTGCCCCGGTCCCAGCTCTTGCACCAGGCCCAGCTCCTGTGCCGGCCCCTGTCCCAACACCTGCCCCTACACCTGCTCCTGCGGGGCTCCCAGAGCCCCATCCAGAGGCCCCCGCCCTGCGGGGAGAGCTCCCTGGACGGGTACCCTCCGTTCCTTGCCCCGACCCCGATGGCCCGCCGCCACGGTTCATTCCCTCCGCCTGGGTTCGTTCTCTCTGCTTCGGTCTCACCATCATCCTAGCTTTGCATGCCCTCGACGCTCTCGCCTATCTGTTTTAAATAAAATGCATCGTTTTTCCGTGGAACCCGTGCTCAACCCTAAGTCCGTCCCCGGCGGCGCCGCCCCCCCCGCCCCCCCCCCCCACCGCCCCCAACAGCCCAGAACATCGCTGTGGAACAACTCCTTCCCCGAAGGGGACCCTGAGCCCAAGCCCTCCCTGCCCATTGCTCCCCCAGTCCGGCCCCTCGCCACGCCTCAGCTGATTTCTCTCTCCCTTCCTTCCCCTGTTCTGGACGTTTCTGGGAGGGGGATCACTCTGGAGGTGCCCGGGTGTCTGCCCACCTCTTTTCAAAGGGGACTGGGTTTTGTCCTGGGCGTCTTGGACATGGAACTTGCCCCCTGCCATACCGAAAACCCCGAAGGGTTCTAGAGGAGATGGGATCACGGAGGCCCCTTGAGTGCAGAGGGGTCCAAGGTCGGGGCCGTGACCCCTGTTCCCGCCGGGACACCACAGCCTGACCCCAGATGCGACCCGGCAGCTTCCTCCCGGGGCCTGCACACACACCAGGGCGAGGCACACAGCTGGAAGACACACCCCACACGGCATACCCATCGCTCACAACCCAAGGCCAGAGAAAGCTCTCCCCGGCCTCTGGTGCCCCCCAGGCTCCAAGGCACCGGGTCCCACAACGACACAGACCGAAAGCATGCCAGGTGGATGGGGAGGGGGGTGCGGGGGGCCGGCGGCGGACAGGCCACGCGGGGAGCCCGTGTCAGCGATGCGGGAGCTCCCCGGGAAGGCCTCTGGCCAAGGAAACCCTACGGAGGCAGCGCGCGTCCCCCTCAGACCGGCCGGTGTCTGGCCTGAGGACCAGCAGCCCTGGGGAGAACGTGCCGACACGGAGGTCCAGGGCACGTCCCCCGGAGAGAAGGGGGACGGGCACCCCTGTCTGGGACCACAGCGGGCAGCACCCATCCCAGCCCGCAGGGGCACCCATCACCTAGCAGTGCTCGTCCGGGGACTCAGCCCGCCACCTCTGGCACGGTGTTTCACGCCAGAAGGGAGAGAGCAGGGTGAGGCAGTCGGGGAGCGCTCATGCCCAGGGACGTGGACGCCGTCCTCGGTCCCAGTGCTCAGGTGACAACGTCCTGGAGCTAACCGTCCCAGTCTCCTCCGGGGCACCGGATCCGGGAAGCCCCTCCTGAGAGCCCTCCTGCCCCCCCTGCTCCTGGGAACAGTCACAATTGGTGGACGAGGAGGTGGACAGGGTCCAGGATGGCAGAAGGCCATCCAGGATGGCCCAGGAGGAGGAAGGGCAGGACGGCGAGGACAGATGCACCTGCCCTGAGCCACCATCCAGGGTCTGGCCGGGGATGCCCTCGCACCTCCCTCCACCCAAGGACTCCAGAGGCATGGGCCGCACTCCTGGGCTTTCACGGCCTCCCTCCCTCATGCCTTCAGTCCCTCAGTCCTTCCTTCCCTCCCTCCTGCCCTCCCTCCCCCTCTAGGCCTTCCTCTTCTTTCCCTCCCTCCTTTCCTCCCTCTCCCCCAGCTTGACTCCCTCCATTCCTCCCTCACCCAGCAGAGGCTCTGGGGTCCCAGCAGGGAACTGAGCCCTGGGGCTTCATCCGGGAGCAGCCCCAACCACATGGTCCCTGTCCCCGGGGCACTCACGGTCACTGTGGGCGCTGACGGGGCCCGGTCCTCAGGTTGAGCAGCGGGATGGCCACTTGGAATCCGCTGCGGAACACGGGGGCCGGCTGCACAGAGGGCGGAAGAGAACGAGGCTTAGCACTGCCTCCAGAAACATCGAGTCCTCCACGTGACGCCCTGGGCGTCCTCGTGGCCCACCGGCCCCAATCCCCCGAAGCCCCAAAGACTGCGTCGGGCCGTGTTGACTGGGGCTTTGGGGCACCGCTCTTGGGCCCCAGGAACAGCATCGCAGCCAACATCCCCAGGGCCTCCGAGTTTTCCTAAGGACCTCGCAGGTCCTCTGAGCCTGACGTCGTCCTCCTTGGGAAGCAATGTCCTGTCGACCCCCGTGTCTGTCTCCTGCCTCTTCTGGGATCCCTCACGGCCACACCCACCACGTGGGGCTGCCATGACCAGGACACACCCTGTGCCCCGTGGCGGACGCCCGCCTCCAACGCTGGGCCCCTCACAAGCCCGGTGCGCTGGGCCAGGCCTGGGCGCTCGCTCGGGGGTCCCCGGACATCTCCGGTGCAGTGCCCTGAGCCTGCCGGCGCTGGATCGCCTCAGACCAGCCCGGGAGGCCAGCCGGGGGGCCCCTAGGCCAGGCAGGGAGGCGCCAGGCCAGGAGGTCCGGACGAGCCGCTCCCGGGCCCAGTGTGGGGAGCCCGGGCCGAGGCTGCTCCCCCAACGGAGGAGGACCTGGGCCCAGGGAGCTGAGTGGGGACAGGGCACAATGAGCCCAAGCTGGGCAGAGAGCTCCGGGGGGGGGGGTGCCTTGACCTCGGGCCCACTGGGAGACCCCATCCCCCACACAGGGCTCGGTCCCCTGGCGGGGGAAGGTGGTCGTCGGGATGTCCAGGCTCCCGGGCTGCACGGCCGGCAGCCGCTGGCTGGCGTGGGAGGAGGCATGGCTGGCGCAGGAGAGAGCCCTCGGCAGAGAGGAGGGGGCAGGTGCTCCCGCGGCGGCAGGTGCCCGAGGGCGGGCGGCGTGCGCCGGCCTCCGCCGGAAGGCAGAGCCGCGCCAGCCCCGGTGCCCCGAGGCCAAGGCCGAGACCCTCTCCAGCATTGGCCACCGCACCCTCTTGTCTCCACCGACAACCCCACTGTGCCGGGTCTCGGCCGCTTGCTGTCTTTGCACCGGACTTGCCATCCTGCCTTGACCGAGCGGCTACCCTCTGTGGACTGAGGTCCAAAACAAGGACCAGAGGGGCCTGGGGGTATCCACGACCTCGCTCAGCCGGTGAGGGACCGGGCGGCCACCATGCCCCAGCTCCCCCTCTGCTTCTGCCTGGAGTCCTGCCCCGGCTTCCTCGGAAGGAGGAACCCCCAGCACCGTGAGTGTGGGCCCCACTTCCCAGGCCGGGCTCTTCACCCACGGCCCCCTCTGCCGCCCTCCCTGCATCGACTATGCCGACAACAAGGACGAAGATGTGGACGGGACGGCGTGGGAGGACCCCCGCACCCACGGCGGATGGCGGCTCCGAGGATGGGCTCATCCTCAGCTGTGCTCCCGGGAGCCCGGAGCCCGAGGGCACAAGGCCTCCCGCTGCACAAGAAACGATCTCCCGTGGGGGCCGCGGGTCCCCCGGGCTCCGAGCAGGAACCGGAGCTGCCCACATGCGTCCTGCCAAGGAAGGATCAGCCCGGGCTCGCCGGCCCCGTGGCCACAAGGCTCCTCCTGCCCGCCGGTCCTCCGTGTGGGCTGGCTCACCTTCCCCTCAGCAGGGATGGCCAGGCCCTGGCCTAGCTCGGTCCCCTCCCCTCCCCCGAAGCACCCCACACACACCCTGGCCGCTGCCGGGTCCGGAACCCCGTTCCCATCGGGCCCCGTGCACGCCCGCACCCACGCAGGGACACACCCACGCACGCGCAGCCCACGACGAGTCCCTCGACCCGTCGTGGGAACAGATGCTCGCTGACGGTCTCGAGGTTCCTGAAGAACCCCGTCGCTCCTGCCCAGGAACTGCCTCCTGCCACGGCATCCCCGTGAGAACCCTCCTGGCACAGACCACGTGGCTGAAACGCACACGCTGAGCACACCCCGGGTCGGACAGGGCGTGGACCCACGGGAACACACACGCAGCTGTGAGTGGGAACCTGGGAGTCTCCTCGGGAGGATCTCCCGAGCCGGACCCATGCTGACTCCCTGACCGCCCCCCACCCCATTGCACACGCGGGTGCATGCCCAACACCGACGGGCCCCTGCATGCGGGCAGGGCTCAGCGCGGTGGCCTGCTGCCATCAGCACCACCGAAACAAGTCCGATGTGTGCGGGCCACTGTCTGGACGAGGCATGGGGTGAGGGGTGAGCACGGAGCGGCTGGGGGAGGGGCCCTCGGGGACTCGGGTGTGAGGAGGAAGTCGGGGCAGGGGTCCCCAGGAAGCGGTGACCTCACTTCCCTGACCACAGAGCCCAACAGAATTGGAACCCACGTCACCAGGCACCCACATTCCAGGGACGCCCCCCTGCGCAGCTCGTTGCTTTGGACATCGTCCAACCGACACCATGTTCGCATGCTGCCTCCCAAACTCGGGACGGTGGAGACGGAGGACAGCGCGCCCGGCTACCACTTCCCCGCGCTCTGGAGGTCCTTTCAGGGCTGCCCGACACCTCTGGCCTTTCGGCCGAAAGGAGACTAAGGTGACACCGGGAGGCCAGAGCCGGCCGCCCAGCCCCACACGCTCGCATCGACGGGCGCAGCCACGGGTCCCCTCAACTGCTGGGCTTGTGTGTGTAAGTGTCTTTGTGTGTGTGTGTGTGTGTGTGTGTGTGTGTCTGAGAGCGTGCCTGTGCAGGTATGTGTCTGGAAGGAGGGCTCACGTGCGGTGGGGCCTTCCTGAGCAGGAGCAGGTGGATGAGGGCTAAGATGCCCGGTGGGCAGGTCGCGGTCAAGGTGAAGGCTGGCTGGGTGGGACAGGTGTGGGGGATGTGAGCTCCTGGCCAGGGTCGATCCCCAGAGCCCTGCAGGTGTGGGTCCCGGGACCGGGGGTAGGGCTGGGCAGGCACAGGTCTGGGGCCCATGTGGGAGCAGCAGGGGGACCGGGCAAGAGGAGAGTGGGGTCGGCCGGGCGGGGCTGGGATGGCTCCGGGCCAGCGACCGGTCCCTGTCTTTGCAGAAGGCCACGGAGGAAGAGACGAGGCAGGCGGCCACCACCTCCTCCCTGACCCAGGAGTCCGCAGGCCCAGGAAAGGCTTCCGAGCCTGCCAGGCCACCTGCGGAAGCCGAGCCCCAGGGTGAGAAGGCGGGGCGGGGCTGGGTGCCTGGGTGTGTGCGGGGACGGGTCGGTGCTGGGCCCACAGGGACAAGCCCCACAGGCTGGTGCGGGGCCAGGAGCAAGGACTGGGCTCAGAGCACCCAGCGGGGACACTGCCCTCGGGGAGCCATCCCGCTGAGGGTTCCTTCCCTGGCTGCGGCCTCTCCGCGACGCCCCGCCTGGGTCCTGGGGGCGCCAAGGCACATGCAGAGGCAGGCAAGCGCGGGACCTTCTCTCCTCTCACAGCTGCTCCTGGCAAGGAGCTCGGGCCCCTCCTGACATCAGCAGGAGCTGGGGATTGGGAGACGGTGCCTGCCGCCTCCTCAGCCGGGGACCCGCCGCCAGCAGGTGACCAGGAACCGGGCCCCGCGGAGCCTGACGCTGCCCAGGAAGAGCTGCGGCCTGCTCCTGCCCCAGGCCGTGCTCCTGCTCCTGCTCCTCTCAGGATCCTGCGCCTTCCCCCGTCCCCGCCCGGGCCCCTCATCCTGCCACAGGCCCAGGTCCTGCCCTGCATCCTGCACCAGCCAGCACCACCGCACCTGACCCAGCTGCAAACCCTGCCGCTGCCCCTGCCCCGTCCCCTGCCCCGGCCTTGGCCACGGCCCCTTCCCCGGCCTGCGCCCCTCTTACTGCCCCACACCCAGCCCCTGCTCCAGCCCCTGCAAGGACTGATTCTCCTTGCCTGGCCCCTGCCCCTTCGCCTGCCACGGAGACAGCTGCTGCCCCTTCCCCTGCCCGTGCCTCTGCCCTTCTTCTTGCCCCACACCCAGCTCGTGTATCTGATCCTGCCCCTTCGCCTGCCCCGACCCAGGCCACGGACACCTCCCCTGTCCCCGCCTGTACCCCTGATCCTGACCCAGTCCCGGCTCGGGCCCTTGATCCTGCGCCAGCCATCGCCGGGACACCTCTCCCAGCTCCAGCCCCTTCCACGGCCCCTTCCCTTGCCCCTGCCAGGATCCCTGCCCCTTGGCCTGCCCCTGCCTCTGCCCCTGCCAGGACCCCTACCCCTTCACCTGCCTGTGACCCTGCTCCTGCCCCACACCCAGCTCCTGCCCCTTCTCCAAACCCCGCCAGGACCACTGGCCACTCCCCTGCCCCTGCCTCTGCCCTCCTTCCTGCCCCAGGCCCAGTTCCTACCCGGGATCCTGCCCCTGCCCCTGCCCCTGGCCCTGCCCCTGCCCATGCCCATGCCATTGCCTCTGCCCCGATTCCTGCCCCACACGCATGTCCTGCACCTCTTCCTGCCCCTGCCCCTTTCCCTGCCTGGAAGACTGCCCCTTCCCGTGTTCCTCCCTGGGTCCCTGTTCCTGCTCCAGACCCCACCCGTCCTCCTGCTCCTGCCCCTGCCGCTTGCCCACCCCCTTCCCCTGCCCCTCCAAGGACCACTGGCCCTTCCCTTGCCCCTCTCAGGGCCCCTCTGTCTTCGCCTCTCCCTGCCTGGGCCCCTGCTCCTGCCCGAGACCCAGGTCCTGCCCCTGCTCCTGCCCCTTCTCCTGCTCCTGCCTGGGTCCCTCTTGCTGCTCCACACCCAGGCCCTGCCGCTTCCCCGGCCTCGGCCAGGATCGCTGCCCCTCCCTTTGCCCCTCACAGGGCCACTGTCTCTTCCCCTGCCTCTCCCTGTTCCCACCGGACACCTGTTCCAGCCCCACACCCAGCTCCTGCCCCTTGCTCCTGCCCTTTCCCCTGGCCCTGCCTGCACTCCTCTTCCTGGCCCTGACCCAGCTCCAGCCCTGCATGCTGCAGCGGCCGCTCCTGCTGACCCTTTCCGTCCCCTTGCTCCTGCTCCTGCCCCGGTCCCAGCTCTTGCACCAGGCCCAGCTCCTGTGCCGGCCCCTGTCCCAACACCTGCCCCTACACCTGCTCCTGCGGGGCTCCCAGAGCCCCATCCAGAGGCCCCCGCCCTGCGGGGAGAGCTCCCTGGACGGGTACCCTCCGTTCCTTGCCCCGACCCCGATGGCCCGCCGCCACGGTTCATTCCCTCCGCCTGGGTTCGTTCTCTCTGCTTCGGTCTCACCATCATCCTAGCTTTGCATGCCCTCGACGCTCTCGCCTATCTGTTTTAAATAAAATGCATCGTTTTTCCGTGGAACCCGTGCTCAACCCTAAGTCCGTCCCCGGCGGCGCCGCCCCCCCCGCCCCCCCCCCCCCACCGCCCCCAACAGCCCAGAACATCGCTGTGGAACAACTCCTTCCCCGAAGGGGACCCTGAGCCCAAGCCCTCCCTGCCCATTGCTCCCCCAGTCCGGCCCCTCGCCACGCCTCAGCTGATTTCTCTCTCCCTTCCTTCCCCTGTTCTGGACGTTTCTGGGAGGGGGATCACTCTGGAGGTGCCCGGGTGTCTGCCCACCTCTTTTCAAAGGGGACTGGGTTTTGTCCTGGGCGTCTTGGACATGGAACTTGCCCCCTGCCATACCGAAAACCCCGAAGGGTTCTAGAGGAGATGGGATCACGGAGGCCCCTTGAGTGCAGAGGGGTCCAAGGTCGGGGCCGTGACCCCTGTTCCCGCCGGGACACCACAGCCTGACCCCAGATGCGACCCGGCAGCTTCCTCCCGGGGCCTGCACACACACCAGGGCGAGGCACACAGCTGGAAGACACACCCCACACGGCATACCCATCGCTCACAACCCAAGGCCAGAGAAAGCTCTCCCCGGCCTCTGGTGCCCCCCAGGCTCCAAGGCACCGGGTCCCACAACGACACAGACCGAAAGCATGCCAGGTGGATGGGGAGGGGGGTGCGGGGGGCCGGCGGCGGACAGGCCACGCGGGGAGCCCGTGTCAGCGATGCGGGAGCTCCCCGGGAAGGCCTCTGGCCAAGGAAACCCTACGGAGGCAGCGCGCGTCCCCCTCAGACCGGCCGGTGTCTGGCCTGAGGACCAGCAGCCCTGGGGAGAACGTGCCGACACGGAGGTCCAGGGCACGTCCCCCGGAGAGAAGGGGGACGGGCACCCCTGTCTGGGACCACAGCGGGCAGCACCCATCCCAGCCCGCAGGGGCACCCATCACCTAGCAGTGCTCGTCCGGGGACTCAGCCCGCCACCTCTGGCACGGTGTTTCACGCCAGAAGGGAGAGAGCAGGGTGAGGCAGTCGGGGAGCGCTCATGCCCAGGGACGTGGACGCCGTCCTCGGTCCCAGTGCTCAGGTGACAACGTCCTGGAGCTAACCGTCCCAGTCTCCTCCGGGGCACCGGATCCGGGAAGCCCCTCCTGAGAGCCCTCCTGCCCCCCCTGCTCCTGGGAACAGTCACAATTGGTGGACGAGGAGGTGGACAGGGTCCAGGATGGCAGAAGGCCATCCAGGATGGCCCAGGAGGAGGAAGGGCAGGACGGCGAGGACAGATGCACCTGCCCTGAGCCACCATCCAGGGTCTGGCCGGGGATGCCCTCGCACCTCCCTCCACCCAAGGACTCCAGAGGCATGGGCCGCACTCCTGGGCTTTCACGGCCTCCCTCCCTCATGCCTTCAGTCCCTCAGTCCTTCCTTCCCTCCCTCCTGCCCTCCCTCCCCCTCTAGGCCTTCCTCTTCTTTCCCTCCCTCCTTTCCTCCCTCTCCCCCAGCTTGACTCCCTCCATTCCTCCCTCACCCAGCAGAGGCTCTGGGGTCCCAGCAGGGAACTGAGCCCTGGGGCTTCATCCGGGAGCAGCCCCAACCACATGGTCCCTGTCCCCGGGGCACTCACGGTCACTGTGGGCGCTGACGGGGCCCGGTCCTCAGGTTGAGCAGCGGGATGGCCACTTGGAATCCGCTGCGGAACACGGGGGCCGGCTGCACAGAGGGCGGAAGAGAACGAGGCTTAGCACTGCCTCCAGAAACATCGAGTCCTCCACGTGACGCCCTGGGCGTCCTCGTGGCCCACCGGCCCCAATCCCCCGAAGCCCCAAAGACTGCGTCGGGCCGTGTTGACTGGGGCTTTGGGGCACCGCTCTTGGGCCCCAGGAACAGCATCGCAGCCAACATCCCCAGGGCCTCCGAGTTTTCCTAAGGACCTCGCAGGTCCTCTGAGCCTGACGTCGTCCTCCTTGGGAAGCAATGTCCTGTCGACCCCCGTGTCTGTCTCCTGCCTCTTCTGGGATCCCTCACGGCCACACCCACCACGTGGGGCTGCCATGACCAGGACACACCCTGTGCCCCGTGGCGGACGCCCGCCTCCAACGCTGGGCCCCTCACAAGCCCGGTGCGCTGGGCCAGGCCTGGGCGCTCGCTCGGGGGTCCCCGGACATCTCCGGTGCAGTGCCCTGAGCCTGCCGGCGCTGGGTCGCCTAAGACCAGCCCGGGAGGCCAGCCGGGGGGCCCCTAGGCCAGGCAGGGAGGCGCCAGGCCAGGAGGTCCGGACGAGCCGCTCCCGGGCCCAGTGTGGGGAGCCCGGGCCGAGGCTGCTCCCCCAACGGAGGAGGACCTGGGCCCAGGGAGCTGAGTGGGGACAGGGCACAATGAGCCCAAGCTGGGCAGAGAGCTCCGGGGGGGGGGGGTGCCTTGACCTCGGGCCCACTGGGAGACCCCATCCCCCCCACAGGGCTCGGTCCCCTGGCGGGGGAAGGTGGTCGTCGGGATGTCCAGGCTCCCGGGCTGCACGGCCGGCAGCCGCTGGCTGGCGTGGGAGGAGGCACTGCTGGCGCAGGAGAGAGCCCTCGGCAGAGAGGAGGGGGCAGGTGCTCCCGCGGCGGCAGTTGCCCAAGGGCGGGCGGCGTGCGCCGGCCTCCGCCGGAAGGCAGAGCCGCACCAGCCCCGGTGCCCCGAGGCCAAGGCCGAGACCCTCTCCAGCATTGGCCACCGCACCCTCTTGTCTCCACCGACAACCCCACTGTGCCGGGTCTCGGCCGCTTGCTGTCTTTGCACCGGACTTGCCATCCTGCCTTGACCGAGCGGCTACCCTCTGTGGACTGAGGTCCAAAACAAGGACCAGAGGGGCCTGGGGGTATCCACGACCTCGCTCAGCCGGTGAGGGACCGGGCGGCCACCATGCCCCAGCTCCCCCTGTGCTTCTGCCTGGAGTCCTGCCCCGGCTTCCTCGGAAGGAGGAACCCCCAGCACCGTGAGTGTGGGCCCCACTTCCCAGGCCGGGCTCTTCACCCACGGCCCCCTCTGCCGCCCTCCCTGCATCGACTATGCCGACAACAAGGACGAAGATGTGGACGGGACGGCGTGGGAGGACCCCCGCACCCACGGCGGATGGCGGCTCCGAGGATGGGCTCATCCTCAGCTGTGCTCCCGGGAGCCCGGAGCCCGAGGGCACAAGGCCTCCCGCTGCACAAGAAACGATCTCCCGTGGGGGCCGCGGGTCCCCCGGGCTCCGAGCAGGAACCGGAGCTGCCCACATGCGTCCTGCCAAGGAAGGATCAGCCCGGGCTCGCCGGCCCCGTGGCCACAAGGCTCCTCCTGCCCGCCGGTCCTCCGTGTGGGCTGGCTCACCTTCCCCTCAGCAGGGATGGCCAGGCCCTGGCCTAGCTCGGTCCCCTCCCCCGAAGCACCCCACACACACCCTGGCCGCTGCCGGGTCCGGAACCCCGTTCCCATCGGGCCCCGTGCACGCCCGCACCCACGCAGGGACACACCCACGCACGCGCAGCCCACGACGAGTCCCTCGACCCGTCGTGGGAACAGATGCTCGCTGACGGTCTCGAGGTTCCTGAAGAACCCCGTCGCTCCTGCCCAGGAACTGCCTCCTGCCACGGCATCCCCGTGAGAACCCTCCTGGCACAGACCACGTGGCTGAAACGCACACGCTGAGCACACCCCGGGTCGGACAGGGCGTGGACCCACGGGAACACACACGCAGCTGTGAGTGGGAACCTGGGAGTCTCCTCGGGAGGATCTCCCGAGCCGTTCCCATGCTGACTCCCTGACCGCCCCCCACCCCATTGCACACGCGGGTGCATGCCCAACACCGACGGGCCCCTGCATGCGGGCAGGGCTCAGCGCGGTGGCCTGCTGCCATCAGCACCACCGAAACAAGTCCGATGTGTGGGGGCCACTGTCTGGACGCGGCATGGGGTGAGGGGTGAGCACGGAGCGGCTGGGGGAGGGGCCCTCGGGGACTCGGGTGTGAGGAGGAAGTCGGGGCAGGGGTCCCCAGGAAGCGGTGACCTCACTTCCCTGACCACAGAGCCCAACAGAATTGGAACCCACGTCACCAGGCACCCACATTCCAGGGACGCCCCCCTGCGCAGCTCGTTGCTTTGGACATCGTCCAACCGACACCATGTTCGCATGCTGCCTCCCAAACTCGGGACGGTGGAGACGGAGGACAGCGCGCCCGGCTACCACTTCCCCGCGCTCTGGAGGTCCTTTCAGGGCTGCCCGACGCCTCTGGCCTTTCGGCCGAAAGGAGACTAAGGTGACACCGGGAGGCCAGAGCCGGCCGCCCAGCCCCACACGCTCGCATCGACGGGCGCAGCCACGGGTCCCCTCAACTGCTGGGCTTGTGTGTGTAAGTGTCTGTGTGTGTGTGTGTGTGTGTGTGTGTGTGTGTGTGTGTGTGTGTGTGTCTGAGAGCGTGCCTGTGCAGGTATGTGTCTGGAAGGAGGGCTCACGTGCGGTGGGGCCTTCCTGAGCAGGAGCAGGTGGATGAGGGCTAAGATGCCCGGTGGGCAGGTCGCGGTCAAGGTGAAGGCTGGCTGGGTGGGACAGGTGTGGGGGATGTGAGCTCCTGGCCAGGGTCGATCCCCAGAGCCCTGCAGGTGTGGGTCCCGGGACCGGGGGTAGGGCTGGGCAGGCACAGGTCTGGGGCCCATGTGGGAGCAGCAGGGGGACCGGGCAAGAGGAGAGTGGGGTCGGCCGGGCGGGGCTGGGATGGCTCCGGGCCAGCGACCGGTCCCTGTCTTTGCAGAAGGCCACGGAGGAAGAGACGAGGCAGGCGGCCACCACCTCCTTCCTGACCCAGGAGTCCGCAGGCCCAGGAAAGGCTTCCGAGCCTGCCAGGCCACCTGTGGAAGCCGAGCCCCAGGGTGAGAAGGCGGGGCGGGGCTGGGTGCCTGGGTGTGTGCGGGGACGGGTCGGTGCTGGGCCCACAGGGACAAGCCCCACAGGCTGGTGCGGGGCCAGGAGCAAGGACTGGGCTCAGAGCACCCAGCGGGGACACTGCCCTCGGGGAGCCATCCCGCTGAGGGTTCCTTCCCTGGCTGCGGCCTCTCCGCGACGCCCCGCCTGGGTCCTGGGGGCGCCAAGGCACATGCAGAGGCAGGCAAGCGCGGGACCTTCTCTCCTCTCACAGCTGCTCCTGGCAAGGAGCTCGGGCCCCTCCTGACATCAGCAGGAGCTGGGGATTGGGAGACGGTGCCTGCCGCCTCCTCAGCCGGGGACCCGCCGCCAGCAGGTGACCAGGAACCGGGCCCCGCGGAGCCTGACGCTGCCCAGGAAGAGCTGCGGCCTGCTCCTGCCCCAGGCCGTGCTCCTGCTCCTGCTCCTCTCAGGATCCTGCGCCTTCCCCCGTCCCTGCCCGGGCCCCTCATCCTGCCACAGGCCCAGGTCCTGCCCTGCATCCTGCACCAGCCAGCACCACCGCACCTGAGCCAGCTGCAAACCCTGCCGCTGCCCCTGCCCCGTCCCCTGCCCCGGCCTTGGCCACGGCCCCTTCCCCGGCCTGCGCCCCTCTTACTGCCCCACACCCAGCCCCTGCCCCAGCCCCTGCAAGGACTGATTCTCCTTGCCTGGCCCCTGCCCCTTCGCCTGCCACGGAGACAGCTGCTGCCCCTTCCCCTGCCCGTGCCTCTGCCCTTCTTCTTGCCCCACACCCAGCTCGTGTATCTGATCCTGCCCCTTCGCCTGCCCCGACCCAGGCCACGGACACCTCCCCTGTCCCCGCCTGTACCCCTGATCCTGACCCAGTCCCGGCTCGGGCCCTGGATCCTGCGCCAGCCATCGCCGGGACACCTCTCCCAGCTCCAGCCCCTTCCACGGCCCCTTCCCTTGCCCCTGCCAGGATCCCTGCCCCTTGGCCTGCCCCTGCCTCTGCCCCTGCCAGGACCCCTACCCCTTCACCTGCCTGTGACCCTGCTCCTGCCCCAGACCCAGCTCCTGCCCCTTCTCCAAACCCCGCCAGGACCACTGGCCACTCCCCTGCCCCTGCCTCTGCCCTCCTTCCTGCCCCAGGCCCAGTTCCTACCCGGGATCCTGCCCCTGCCCCTGCCCCTGGCCCTGCCCCTGCCCATGCCCATGCCATTGCCTCTGCCCCGATTCCTGCCCCACACGCATGTCCTGCACCTCTTCCTGCCCCTGCCCCTTTCCCTGCCTGGAAGACTGCCCCTTCCCGTGTTCCTCCCTGGGTCCCTGTTCCTGCTCCAGACCCCACCCGTCCTCCTGCTCCTGCCCCTGCCCCTGCCGCTTGCCCACCCCCTTCCCCTGCCCCTCCAAGGACCACTGGCCCTTCCCTTGCCCCTCTCAGGGCCCCTCTGTCTTCGCCTCTCCCTGCCTGGGCCCCTGCTCCTGCCCGAGACCCAGGTCCTGCCCCTGCTCCTGCCCCTTCTCCTGCTCCTGCCTGGGTCCCTCTTGCTGCTCCACACCCAGGCCCTGCCGCTTCCCCGGCCTCGGCCAGGACCGCTGCCCCTCCCTTTGCCCCTCACAGGGCCACTGTCTCTTCCCCTGCCTCTCCCTGTTCCCACCGGACACCTGTTCCAGCCCCACACCCAGCTCCTGCCCCTTGCTCCTGCCCTTTCCCCTGGCCCTGCCTGCACTCCTCTTCCTGGCCCTGACCCAGCTCCAGCCCTGCATGCTGCAGCGGCCGCTCCTGCTGACCCTTTCCGTCCCCTTGCTCCTGCTCCTGCCCCGGTCCCAGCTCTTGCACCAGGCCCAGCTCCTGTGCCGGCCCCTGTCCCAACACCTGCCCCTACACCTGCTCCTGCGGGGCTCCCAGAGCCCCATCCAGAGGCCCCCGCCCTGCGGGGAGAGCTCCCTGGACGGGTACCCTCCGTTCCATGCCCCGACCCCGCTGGCCCGCCGCCACGGTTCATCCCCTCCGCCTGGGTTCTTTCTCTCTGCTTCGGTCTCACCATCATCCTAGCTTTGCATGCCCTCGACGCTCTCGCCTATCTCTTTTAAATAAAATGCATCGTTTTTCCGTGGAACCCGTGCTCAACCCTAAGTCCGTCCCCGGCGGCGCCGCCCCACCCGCCCCCCCCCCCCCGCCCCCAACAGCCCAGAACATCGCTGTGGAACAACTCCTTCCCCGAAGGGGACCCTGAGCCCAAGCCCTCCCTGCCCATTGCTCCCCCAGTCCGGCCCCTCGCCACGCCTCAGCTGATTTCTCTCTCCCTTCCTTCCCCTGTTCTGGACGTTTCTGGGAGGGGGATCACTCTGGAGGTGCCCGGGTGTCTGCCCACCTCTTTTCAAAGGGGACTGGGTTTTGTCCTGGGCGTCTTGGACATGGAACTTGCCCCCTGCCATACCGAAAACCCCGAAGGGTTCTAGAGGAGATGGGATCACGGAGGCCCCTTGAGTGCAGAGGGGTCCAAGGTCGGGGCCGTGACCCCTGTTCCCGCCGGGACACCACAGCCTGACCCCAGATGCGACCCGGCAGCTTCCTCCCGGGGCCTGCACACACACCAGGGCGAGGCACACAGCTGGAAGACACACCCCACACGGCATACCCATCGCTCACAACCCAAGGCCAGAGAAAGCTCTCCCCGGCCTCTGGTGCCCCCCAGGCTCCAAGGCACCGGGTCCCACAACGACACAGACCGAAAGCATGCCAGGTGGATGGGGAGGGGGGTGCGGGGGGCCGGCGGCGGACAGGCCACGCGGGGAGCCCGTGTCAGCGATGCGGGAGCTCCCCGGGAAGGCCTCTGGCCAAGGAAACCCTACGGAGGCAGCGCGCGTCCCCCTCAGACCGGCCGGTGTCTGGCCTGAGGACCAGCAGCCCTGGGGAGAACGTGCCGACACGGAGGTCCAGGGCACGTCCCCCGGAGAGAAGGGGGACGGGCACCCCTGTCTGGGACCACAGCGGGCAGCACCCATCCCAGGCCGCAGGGGCACCCATCACCTAGCAGTGCTCGTCCGGGGACTCAGCCCGCCACCTCTGGCACGGTGTTTCACGCCAGAAGGGAGAGAGCAGGGTGAGGCAGTCGGGGAGCGCTCATGCCCAGGGACGTGGACGCCGTCCTCGGTCCCAGTGCTCAGGTGACAACGTCCTGGAGCTAACCGTCCCAGTCTCCTCCGGGGCACTGGATCCGGGAAGCCCCTCCTGAGAGCCCTCCTGCCCCCCCTGCTCCTGGGAACAGTCACAATTGGTGGACGAGGAGGTGGACAGGGTCCAGGATGGCAGAAGGCCATCCAGGATGGCCCAGGAGGAGGAAGGGCAGGACGGCGAGGACAGATGCACCTGCCCTGAGCCACCATCCAGGGTCTGGCCGGGGATGCCCTCGCACCTCCCTCCACCCAAGGACTCCAGAGGCATGGGCCGCACTCCTGGGCTTTCACGGCCTCCCTCCCTCATGCCTTCAGTCCCTCAGTCCTTCCTTCCCTCCCTCCTGCCCTCCCTCCCCCTCTAGGCCTTCCTCTTCTTTCCCTCCCTCCTTTCCTCCCTCTCCCCCAGCTTGACTCCCTCCATTCCTCCCTCACCCAGCAGAGGCTCTGGGGTCCCAGCAGGGAACTGAGCCCTGGGGCTTCATCCGGGAGCAGCCCCAACCACATGGTCCCTGTCCCCGGGGCACTCACGGTCACTGTGGGCGCTGACGGGGCCCGGTCCTCAGGTTGAGCAGCGGGATGGCCACTTGGAATCCGCTGCGGAACACGGGGGCCGGCTGCACAGAGGGCGGAAGAGAACGAGGCTTAGCACTGCCTCCAGAAACATCGAGTCCTCCACGTGACGCCCTGGGCGTCCTCGTGGCCCACCGGCCCCAATCCCCCGAAGCCCCAAAGACTGCGTCGGGCCGTGTTGACTGGGGCTTTGGGGCACCGCTCTTGGGCCCCAGGAACAGCATCGCAGCCAACATCCCCAGGGCCTCCGAGTTTTCCTAAGGACCTCGCAGGTCCTCTGAGCCTGACGTCGTCCTCCTTGGGAAGCAATGTCCTGTCGACCCCCGTGTCTGTCTCCTGCCTCTTCTGGGATCCCTCACGGCCACACCCACCACGTGGGGCTGCCATGACCAGGACACACCCTGTGCCCCGTGGCGGACGCCCGCCTCCAACGCTGGGCCCCTCACAAGCCCGGTGCGCTGGGCCAGGCCTGGGCGCTCGCTCGGGGGTCCCCGGACATCTCCGGTGCAGTGCCCTGAGCCTGCCGGCGCTGGGTCGCCTCAGACCAGCCCGGGAGGCCAGCCGGGGGGCCCCTAGGCCAGGCAGGGAGGCGCCAGGCCAGGAGGTCCGGACAAGCCGCTCCCGGGCCCAGTGTGGGGAGCCCGGGCCGAGGCTGCTCCCCCAACGGAGGAGGACCTGGGCCCAGGGAGCTGAGTGGGGACAGGGCACAATGAGCCCAAGCTGGGCAGAGAGCTCCGGGGGGGGGGGGTGCCTTGACCTCGGGCCCACTGGGAGACCACATCCCCCCCACAGGGCTCGGTCCCCTGGCGGGGGAAGGTGGTCGTCGGGATGTCCAGGCTCCCGGGCTGCACGGCCGGCAGCCGCTGGCTGGCGTGGGAGGAGGCACGACTGGCGCAGGAGAGAGCCCTCGGCAGAGAGGAGGGGGCAGGTGCTCCCGCGGCGGCAGGTGCCCGAGGGCGGGCGGCGTGCGCCGGCCTCCGCCGGAAGGCAGAGCCGCGCCAGCCCCGGTGCCCCGAGGCCAAGGCCGAGACCCTCTCCAGCATTGGCCACCGCACCCTCTTGTCTCCACCGACAACCCCACTGTGCCGGGTCTCGGCCGCTTGCTGTCTTTGCACCGGACTTGCCATCCTGCCTTGACCGAGCGGCTACCCTCTGTGGACTGAGGTCCAAAACAAGGACCAGAGGGGCCTGGGGGTATCCACGACCTCGCTCAGCCGGTGAGGGACCGGACGGCCACCATGCCCAGCTCCCCCTGTGCTTCTGCCTGGAGTACTGCCCCGGCTTCCTCGGAAGGAGGAACCCCCAGCACCGTGAGTGTGGGCCCCACTTCCCAGGCCGGGCTCTTCACCCACGGCCCCCTCTGCCGCCCTCCCTGCATCGACTATGCCGACAACAAGGACGAAGATGTAGACGGGACGGCGTGGGAGGACCCCCGCACCCACGGCGGATGGCGGCTCCGAGGATGGGCTCATCCTCAGCTGTGCTCCCGGGAGCCCGGAGCCCGAGGGCACAAGGCCTCCCGCTGCACAAGAAACGATCTCCCGTGGGGGCCGCGGGTCCCCCGGGCTCCGAGCAGGAACCGGAGCTGCCCACGTGCGTCCTGCCAAGGAAGGATCAGCCCGGGCTCGCCGGCCCCGTGGCCACAAGGCTCCTCCTGCCCGCCGGTCCTCCGTGTGGGCTGGCTCACCTTCCCCTCAGCAGGGATGGCCAGGCCCTGGCCTAGCTCGGTCCCCTCCCCCGAAGCACCCCACACACACCCTGGCCGCTGCCGGGTCCGGAACCCCGTTCCCATCGGGCCCCGGGCACGCCCGCACCCACGCAGGGACACACCCACGCACGCACAGCCCACGACGAGTCCCTCGACCCGTCGTGGGAACAGATGCTCGCTGACGGTCTCGAGGTTCCTGAAGAACCCCGTCGCTCCTGCCCAGGAACTGCCTCCTGCCACGGCATCCCCGTGAGAACCCTCCTGGCACAGACCACGTGGCTGAAACGCACACGCTGAGCACACCCCGGGTCGGACAGGGCGTGGACCCACGGGAACACACACGCAGCTGTGAGTGGGAACCTGGGAGTCTCCTCGGGAGGATCTCCCGAGCCGTTCCCATGCTGACTCCCTGACCGCCCCCCACCCCATTGCACACGCGGGTGCATGCCCAACACCGACGGGCCCCTGCATGCGGGCAGGGCTCAGCGCGGTGGCCTGCTGCCATCAGCACCACCGAAACAAGTCCGATGTGTGGGGGCCACTGTCTGGACGCGGCATGGGGTGAGGGGTGAGCACGGAGCGGCTGGGGGAGGGGCCCTCGGGGACTCGGGTGTGAGGAGGAAGTCGGGGCAGGGGTCCCCAGGAAGCGGTGACCTCACTTCCCTGACCACAGAGCCCAACAGAATTGGAACCCACGTCACCAGGCACCCACATTCCAGGGACGCCCCCCTGCGCAGCTCGTTGCTTTGGACATCGTCCAACCGACACCATGTTCGCATGCTGCCTCCCAAACTCGGGACGGTGGAGACGGAGGACAGCGCGCCCGGCTACCACTTCCCCGCGCTCTGGAGGTCCTTTCAGGGCTGCCCGACGCCTCTGGCCTTTCGGCCGAAAGGAGACTAAGGTGACACCGGGAGGCCAGAGCCGGCCGCCCAGCCCCACACGCTCGCATCGACGGGCGCAGCCACGGGTCCCCTCAACTGCTGGGCTTGTGTGTGTAAGTGTCTTTGTGTGTGTGTGTGAGTGTGTGTGTGTGTGTGTGTGTGTGTGTGTGTGTGTGTCTGAGAGCGTGCCTGTGCAGGTATGTGTCTGGAAGGAGGGCTCACGTGCGGTGGGGCCTTCCTGAGCAGGAGCAGGTGGATGAGGGCTAAGATGCCCGGTGGGCAGGTCGCGGTCAAGGTGAAGGCTGGCTGGGTGGGACAGGTGTGGGGGATGTGAGCTCCTGGCCAGGGTCGATCCCCAGAGCCCTGCAGGTGTGGGTCCCGGGACCGGGGGTAGGGCTGGGCAGGCACAGGTCTGGGGCCCATGTGGGAGCAGCAGGGGGACCGGGCAAGAGGAGAGTGGGGTCGGCCGGGCGGGGCTGGGATGGCTCCGGGCCAGCGACCGGTCCCTGTCTTTGCAGAAGGCCACGGAGGAAGAGACGAGGCAGGCGGCCACCACCTCCTCCCTGACCCAGGAGTCCGCAGGCCCAGGAAAGGCTTCCGAGCCTGCCAGGCCACCTGCGGAAGCCGAGCCCCAGGGTGAGAAGGCGGGGCGGGGCTGGGTGCCTGGGTGTGTGCGGGGACGGGTCGGTGCTGGGCCCACAGGGACAAGCCCCACAGGCTGGTGCGGGGCCAGGAGCAAGGACTGGGCTCAGAGCACCCAGCGGGGACACTGCCCTCGGGGAGCCATCCCGCTGAGGGTTCCTTCCCTGGCTGCGGCCTCTCCGCGACGCCCCGCCTGGGTCCTGGGGGCGCCAAGGCACATGCAGAGGCAGGCAAGCGCGGGACCTTCTCTCCTCTCACAGCTGCTCCTGGCAAGGAGCTCGGGCCCCTCCTGACATCAGCAGGAGCTGGGGATTGGGAGACGGTGCCTGCCGCCTCCTCAGCCGGGGACCCGCCGCCAGCAGGTGACCAGGAACCGGGCCCCGCGGAGCCTGACGCTGCCCAGGAAGAGCTGCGGCCTGCTCCTGCCCCAGGCCGTGCTCCTGCTCCTGCTCCTCTCAGGATCCTGCGCCTTCCCCCGTCCCCGCCCGGGCCCCTCATCCTGCCACAGGCCCAGGTCCTGCCCTGCATCCTGCACCAGCCAGCACCACCGCACCTGAGCCAGCTGCAAACCCTGCCGCTGCCCCTGCCCCGTCCCCTGCCCCGGCCTTGGCCACGGCCCCTTCCCCGGCCTGCGCCCCTCTTACTGCCCCACACCCAGCCCCTGCCCCAGCCCCTGCAAGGACTGATTCTCCTTGCCTGGCCCCTGCCCCTTCGCCTGCCACGGAGACAGCTGCTGCCCCTTCCCCTGCCCGTGCCTCTGCCCTTCTTCTTGCCCCACACCCAGCTCGTGTATCTGATCCTGCCCCTTCGCCTGCCCCGACCCAGGCCACGGACACCTCCCCTGTCCCCGCCTGTACCCCTGATCCTGACCCAGTCCCGGCTCGGGCCCTGGATCCTGCGCCAGCCATCGCCGGGACACCTCTCCCAGCTCCAGCCCCTTCCACGGCCCCTTCCCTTGCCCCTGCCAGGATCCCTGCCCCTTGGCCTGCCCCTGCCTCTGCCCCTGCCAGGACCCCTACCCCTTCACCTGCCTGTGACCCTGCTCCTGCCCCAGACCCAGCTCCTGCCCCTTCTCCAAACCCCGCCAGGACCACTGGCCACTCCCCTGCCCCTGCCTCTGCCCTCCTTCCTGCCCCAGGCCCAGTTCCTACCCGGGATCCTGCCCCTGCCCCTGCCCCTGGCCCTGCCCCTGCCCATGCCCATGCCATTGCCTCTGCCCCGATTCCTGCCCCACACGCATGTCCTGCACCTCTTCCTGCCCCTGCCCCTTTCCCTGCCTGGAAGACTGCCCCTTCCCGTGTTCCTCCCTGGGTCCCTGTTCCTGCTCCAGACCCCACCCGTCCTCCTGCTCCTGCCCCTGCCCCTGCCGCTTGCCCACCCCCTTCCCCTGCCCCTCCAAGGACCACTGGCCCTTCCCTTGCCCCTCTCAGGGCCCCTCTGTCTTCGCCTCTCCCTGCCTGGGCCCCTGCTCCTGCCCGAGACCCAGGTCCTGCCCCTGCTCCTGCCGCTTCTCCTGCTCCTGCCTGGGTCCCTCTTGCTGCTCCACACCCAGGCCCTGCCGCTTCCCCGGCCTCGGCCAGGACCGCTGCCCCTCCCTTTGCCCCTCACAGGGCCACTGTCTCTTCCCCTGCCTCTCCCTGTTCCCACCGGACACCTGTTCCAGCCCCACACCCAGCTCCTGCCCCTTGCTCCTGCCCTTTCCCCTGGCCCTGCCTGCACTCCTCTTCCTGGCCCTGACCCAGCTCCAGCCCTGCATGCTGCAGCGGCCGCTCCTGCTGACCCTTTCCGTCCCCTTGCTCCTGCTCCTGCCCCGGTCCCAGCTCTTGCACCAGGCCCAGCTCCTGTGCCGGCCCCTGTCCCAACACCTGCCCCTACACCTGCTCCTGCGGGGCTCCCAGAGCCCCATCCAGAGGCCCCCGCCCTGCGGGGAGAGCTCCCTGGACGGGTACCCTCCGTTCCATGCCCACCCCGCTGGCCCGCCGCCACGGTTCATCCCCTCCGCCTGGGTTCTTTCTCTCTGCTTCGGTCTCACCATCATCCTAGCTTTGCATGCCCTCGACGCTCTCGCCTATCTCTTTTAAATAAAATGCATCGTTTTTCCGTGGAACCCGTGCTCAACCCTAAGTCCGTCCCCGGCGGCGCCGCCCCACCCGCCCCCCCCCCCACCGCCCCCAACAGCCCAGAACATCGCTGTGGAACAACTCCTTCCCCGAAGGGGACCCTGAGCCCAAGCCCTCCCTGCCCATTGCTCCCCCAGTCCGGCCCCTCGCCACGCCTCAGCTGATTTCTCTCTCCCTTCCTTCCCCTGTTCTGGACGTTTCTGGGAGGGGGATCACTCTGGAGGTGCCCGGGTGTCTGCCCACCTCTTTTCAAAGGGGACTGGGTTTTGTCCTGGGCGTCTTGGACATGGAACTTGCCCCCTGCCATACCGAAAACCCCGAAGGGTTCTAGAGGAGATGGGATCACGGAGGCCCCTTGAGTGCAGAGGGGTCCAAGGTCGGGGCCGTGACCCCTGTTCCCGCCGGGACACCACAGCCTGACCCCAGATGCGACCCGGCAGCTTCCTCCCGGGGCCTGCACACACACCAGGGCGAGGCACACAGCTGGAAGACACACCCCACACGGCATACCCATCGCTCACAACCCAAGGCCAGAGAAAGCTCTCCCCGGCCTCTGGTGCCCCCCAGGCTCCAAGGCACCGGGTCCCACAACGACACAGACCGAAAGCATGCCAGGTGGATGGGGAGGGGGGTGCGGGGGGCCGGCGGCGGACAGGCCACGCGGGGAGCCCGTGTCAGCGATGCGGGAGCTCCCCGGGAAGGCCTCTGGCCAAGGAAACCCTACGGAGGCAGCGCGCGTCCCCCTCAGACCGGCCGGTGTCTGGCCTGAGGACCAGCAGCCCTGGGGAGAACGTGCCGACACGGAGGTCCAGGGCACGTCCCCCGGAGAGAAGGGGGACGGGCACCCCTGTCTGGGACCACAGCGGGCAGCACCCATCCCAGGCCGCAGGGGCACCCATCACCTAGCAGTGCTCGTCCGGGGACTCAGCCCGCCACCTCTGGCACGGTGTTTCACGCCAGAAGGGAGAGAGCAGGGTGAGGCAGTCGGGGAGCGCTCATGCCCAGGGACGTGGACGCCGTCCTCGGTCCCAGTGCTCAGGTGACAACGTCCTGGAGCTAACCGTCCCAGTCTCCTCCGGGGCACTGGATCCGGGAAGCCCCTCCTGAGAGCCCTCCTGCCCCCCCTGCTCCTGGGAACAGTCACAATTGGTGGACGAGGAGGTGGACAGGGTCCAGGATGGCAGAAGGCCATCCAGGATGGCCCAGGAGGAGGAAGGGCAGGACGGCGAGGACAGATGCACCTGCCCTGAGCCACCATCCAGGGTCTGGCCGGGGATGCCCTCGCACCTCCCTCCACCCAAGGACTCCAGAGGCATGGGCCGCACTCCTGGGCTTTCACGGCCTCCCTCCCTCATGCCTTCAGTCCCTCAGTCCTTCCTTCCCTCCCTCCTGCCCTCCCTCCCCCTCTAGGCCTTCCTCTTCTTTCCCTCCCTCCTTTCCTCCCTCTCCCCCAGCTTGACTCCCTCCATTCCTCCCTCACCCAGCAGAGGCTCTGGGGTCCCAGCAGGGAACTGAGCCCTGGGGCTTCATCCGGGAGCAGCCCCAACCACATGGTCCCTGTCCCCGGGGCACTCACGGTCACTGTGGGCGCTGACGGGGCCCGGTCCTCAGGTTGAGCAGCGGGATGGCCACTTGGAATCCGCTGCGGAACACGGGGGCCGGCTGCACAGAGGGCGGAAGAGAACGAGGCTTAGCACTGCCTCCAGAAACATCGAGTCCTCCACGTGACGCCCTGGGCGTCCTCGTGGCCCACCGGCCCCAATCCCCCGAAGCCCCAAAGACTGCGTCGGGCCGTGTTGACTGGGGCTTTGGGGCACCGCTCTTGGGCCCCAGGAACAGCATCGCAGCCAACATCCCCAGGGCCTCCGAGTTTTCCTAAGGACCTCGCAGGTCCTCTGAGCCTGACGTCGTCCTCCTTGGGAAGCAATGTCCTGTCGACCCCCGTGTCTGTCTCCTGCCTCTTCTGGGATCCCTCACGGCCACACCCACCACGTGGGGCTGCCATGACCAGGACACACCCTGTGCCCCGTGGCGGACGCCCGCCTCCAACGCTGGGCCCCTCACAAGCCCGGTGCGCTGGGCCAGGCCTGGGCGCTCGCTCGGGGGTCCCCGGACATCTCCGGTGCAGTGCCCTGAGCCTGCCGGCGCTGGGTCGCCTCAGACCAGCCCGGGAGGCCAGCCGGGGGGCCCCTAGGCCAGGCAGGGAGGCGCCAGGCCAGGAGGTCCGGACGAGCCGCTCCCGGGCCCAGTGTGGGGAGCCCGGGCCGAGGCTGCTCCCCCAACGGAGGAGGACCTGGGCCCAGGGAGCTGAGTGGGGACAGGGCACAATGAGCCCAAGCTGGGCAGAGAGCTCCGGGGGGGGGGGGTGCCTTGACCTCGGGCCCACTGGGAGACCACATTCCCCCCACAGGGCTCGGTCCCCTGGCGGGGGAAGGTGGTCGTCGGGATGTCCAGGCTCCCGGGCTGCACGGCCGGCAGCCGCTGGCTGGCGTGGGAGGAGGCACGGCTGGCGCAGGAGAGAGCCCTCGGCAGAGAGGAGGGGGCAGGTGCTCCCGCGGCGGCAGGTGCCCGAGGGCGGGCGGCGTGCGCCGGCCTCCGCCAGAAGGCAGAGCCGCGCCAGCCCCGGTGCCCCGAGGCCAAGGCCGAGACCCTCTCCAGCATTGGCCACCGCACCCTCTTGTCTCCACCGACAACCCCACTGTGCCGGGTCTCGGCCGCTTGCTGTCTTTGCACCGGACTTGCCATCCTGCCTTGACCGAGCGGCTACCCTCTGTGGACTGAGGTCCAAAACAAGGACCAGAGGGGCCTGGGGGTATCCACGACCTCGCTCAGCCGGTGAGGGACCGGGCGGCCACCATGCCCCAGCTCCCCCTGTGCTTCTGCCTGGAGTCCTGCCCCGGCTTCCTCGGAAGGAGGAACCCCCAGCACCGTGAGTGTGGGCCCCACTTCCCAGGCCGGGCTCTTCACCCACGGCCCCCTCTGCCGCCCTCCCTGCATCGACTATGCCGACAACAAGGACGAAGATGTGGACGGGATGGCGTGGGAGGACCCCCGCACCCACGGCGGATGGCGGCTCCGAGGATGGGCTCATCCTCAGCTGTGCTCCCGGGAGCCCGGAGCCCGAGGGCACAAGGCCTCCCGCTGCACAAGAAACGATCTCCCGTGGGGGCCGCGGGTCCCCCGGGCTCCGAGCAGGAACCGGAGCTGCCCACATGCGTCCTGCCAAGGAAGGATCAGCCCGGGCTCGCCGGCCCCGTGGCCACAAGGCTCCTCCTGCCCGCCGGTCCTCCGTGTGGGCTGGCTCACCTTCCCCTCAGCAGGGATGGCCAGGCCCTGGCCTAGCTCGGTCCCCTCCCCCGAAGCACCCCACACACACCCTGGCCGCTGCCGGGTCCGGAACCCCGTTCCCATCGGGCCCCGTGCACGCCCGCACCCACGCAGGGACACACCCACGCACGCGCAGCCCACGACGAGTCCCTCGACCCGTCGTGGGAACAGATGCTCGCTGACGGTCTCGAGGTTCCTGAAGAACCCCGTCGCTCCTGCCCAGGAACTGCCTCCTGCCACGGCATCCCCGTGAGAACCCTCCTGGCACAGACCACGTGGCTGAAACGCACACGCTGAGCACACCCCGGGTCGGACAGGGCGTGGACCCACGGGAACACACACGCAGCTGTGAGTGGGAACCTGGGAGTCTCCTCGGGAGGATCTCCCGAGCCGTTCCCATGCTGACTCCCTGACCGCCCCCCACCCCATTGCACACGCGGGTGCATGCCCAACACCGACGGGCCCCTGCATGCGGGCAGGGCTCAGCGCGGTGGCCTGCTGCCATCAGCACCACCGAAACAAGTCCGATGTGTGGGGGCCACTGTCTGGACGCGGCATGGGGTGAGGGGTGAGCACGGAGCGGCTGGGGGAGGGGCCCTCGGGGACTCGGGTGTGAGGAGGAAGTCGGGGCAGGGGTCCCCAGGAAGCGGTGACCTCACTTCCCTGACCACAGAGCCCAACAGAATTGGAACCCACGTCACCAGGCACCCACATTCCAGGGACGCCCCCCTGCGCAGCTCGTTGCTTTGGACATCGTCCAACCGACACCATGTTCGCATGCTGCCTCCCAAACTCGGGACGGTGGAGACGGAGGACAGCGCGCGGCTACCACTTCCCCGCGCTCTGGAGGTCCTTTCAGGGCTGCCCGACGCCTCTGGCCTTTCGGCCGAAAGGAGACTAAGGTGACACCGGGAGGCCAGAGCCGGCCGCCCAGCCCGACACGCTCGCATCGACGGGCGCAGCCACGGGTCCCCTCAACTGCTGGGCTTGTGTGTGTAAGTGTCTTTGTGTGTGTGTGTGTGTGTGTGTGTGTGTGTGTGTGTCTGAGAGCGTGCCTGTGCAGGTATGTGTCTGGAAGGAGGGCTCACGTGCGGTGGGGCCTTCCTGAGCAGGAGCAGGTGGATGAGGGCTAAGATGCCCGGTGGGCAGGTCGCGGTCAAGGTGAAGGCTGGCTGGGTGGGACAGGTGTGGGGGATGTGAGCTCCTGGCCAGGGTCGATCCCCAGAGCCCTGCAGGTGTGGGTCCCGGGACCGGGGGTAGGGCTGGGCAGGCACAGGTCTGGGGCCCATGTGGGAGCAGCAGGGGGACCGGGCAAGAGGAGAGTGGGGTCGGCCGGGCGGGGCTGGGATGGCTCCGGGCCAGCGACCGGTCCCTGTCTTTGCAGAAGGCCACGGAGGAAGAGACGAGGCAGGCGGCCACCACCTCCTCCCTGACCCAGGAGTCCGCAGGCCCAGGAAAGGCTTCCGAGCCTGCCAGGCCACCTGCGGAAGCCGAGCCCCAGGGTGAGAAGGCGGGGCGGGGCTGGGTGCCTGGGTGTGTGCGGGGACGGGTCGGTGCTGGGCCCACAGGGACAAGCCCCACAGGCTGGTGCGGGGCCAGGAGCAAGGACTGGGCTCAGAGCACCCAGCGGGGACACTGCCCTCGGGGAGCCATCCCGCTGAGGGTTCCTTCCCTGGCTGCGGCCTCTCCGCGACGCCCCGCCTGGGTCCTGGGGGCGCCAAGGCACATGCAGAGGCAGGCAAGCGCGGGACCTTCTCTCCTCTCACAGCTGCTCCTGGCAAGGAGCTCGGGCCCCTCCTGACATCAGCAGGAGCTGGGGATTGGGAGACGGTGCCTGCCGCCTCCTCAGCCGGGGACCCGCCGCCAGCAGGTGACCAGGAACCGGGCCCCGCGGAGCCTGACGCTGCCCAGGAAGAGCTGCGGCCTGCTCCTGCCCCAGGCCGTGCTCCTGCTCCTGCTCCTCTCAGGATCCTGCGCATTCCCCCGTCCCCGCCCGGGCCCCTCATCCTGCCACAGGCCCAGGTCCTGCCCTGCATCCTGCACCAGCCAGCACCACCGCACCTGAGCCAGCTGCAAACCCTGCCGCTGCCCCTGCCCCGTCCCCTGCCCCGGCCTTGGCCACGGCCCCTTCCCCGGCCTGCGCCCCTCTTACTGCCCCACACCCAGCCCCTGCCCCAGCCCCTGCAAGGACTGATTCTCCTTGCCTGGCCCCTGCCCCTTCGCCTGCCACGGAGACAGCTGCTGCCCCTTCCCCTGCCCGTGCCTCTGCCCTTCTTCTTGCCCCACACCCAGCTCGTGTATCTGATCCTGCCCCTTCGCCTGCCCCGACCCAGGCCACGGACACCTCCCCTGTCCCCGCCTGTACCCCTGATCCTGACCCAGTCCCGGCTCGGGCCCTGGATCCTGCGCCAGCCATCGCCGGGACACCTCTCCCAGCTCCAGCCCCTTCCACGGCCCCTTCCCTTGCCCCTGCCAGGATCCCTGCCCCTTGGCCTGCCCCTGCCTCTGCCCCTGCCAGGACCCCTACCCCTTCACCTGCCTGTGACCCTGCTCCTGCCCCAGACCCAGCTCCTGCCCCTTCTCCAAACCCCGCCAGGACCACTGGCCACTCCCCTGCCCCTGCCTCTGCCCTCCTTCCTGCCCCAGGCCCAGTTCCTACCCGGGATCCTGCCCCTGCCCCTGCCCCTGGCCCTGCCCCTGCCCATGCCCATGCCATTGCCTCTGCCCCGATTCCTGCCCCACACGCATGTCCTGCACCTCTTCCTGCCCCTGCCCCTTTCCCTGCCTGGAAGACTGCCCCTTCCCGTGTTCCTCCCTGGGTCCCTGTTCCTGCTCCAGACCCCACCCGTCCTCCTGCTCCTGCCCCTGCCCCTGCCGCTTGCCCACCCCCTTCCCCTGCCCCTCCAAGGACCACTGGCCCTTCCCTTGCCCCTCTCAGGGCCCCTCTGTCTTCGCCTCTCCCTGCCTGGGCCCCTGCTCCTGCCCGAGACCCAGGTCCTGCCCCTGCTCCTGCCCCTTCTCCTGCTCCTGCCTGGGTCCCTCTTGCTGCTCCACACCCAGGCCCTGCCGCTTCCCCGGCCTCGGCCAGGACCGCTGCCCCTCCCTTTGCCCCTCACAGGGCCACTGTCTCTTCCCCTGCCTCTCCCTGTTCCCACCGGACACCTGTTCCAGCCCCACACCCAGCTCCTGCCCCTTGCTCCTGCCCTTTCCCCTGGCCCTGCCTGCACTCCTCTTCCTGGCCCTGACCCAGCTCCAGCCCTGCATGCTGCAGCGGCCGCTCCTGCTGACCCTTTCCGTCCCCTTGCTCCTGCTCCTGCCCCGGTCCCAGCTCTTGCACCAGGCCCAGCTCCTGTGCCGGCCCCTGTCCCAACACCTGCCCCTACACCTGCTCCTGCGGGGCTCCCAGAGCCCCATCCAGAGGCCCCCGCCCTGCGGGGAGAGCTCCCTGGACGGGTACCCTCCGTTCCATGCCCCGACCCCGATGGCCCGCCGCCACGGTTCATCCCCTCCGCCTGGGTTCTTTCTCTCTGCTTCGGTCTCACCATCATCCTAGCTTTGCATGCCCTCGACGCTCTCGCCTATCTCTTTTAAATAAAATGCATCGTTTTTCCGTGGAACCCGTGCTCAACCCTAAGTCCGTCCCCGGCGGCGCCGCCCCACCCGCCCCCCCCCCCACCGCCCCCAACAGCCCAGAACATCGCTGTGGAACAACTCCTTCCCCGAAGGGGACCCTGAGCCCAAGCCCTCCCTGCCCATTGCTCCCCCAGTCCGGCCCCTCGCCACGCCTCAGCTGATTTCTCTCTCCCTTCCTTCCCCTGTTCTGGACGTTTCTGGGAGGGGGATCACTCTGGAGGTGCCCGGGTGTCTGCCCACCTCTTTTCAAAGGGGACTGGGTTTTGTCCTGGGCGTCTTGGACATGGAACTTGCCCCCTGCCATACCGAAAACCCCGAAGGGTTCTAGAGGAGACGGGATCACGGAGGCCCCTTGAGTGCAGAGGGGTCCAAGGTCGGGGCCGTGACCCCTGTTCCCGCCGGGACACCACAGCCTGACCCCAGATGCGACCCGGCAGCTTCCTCCCGGGGCCTGCACACACACCAGGGCGAGGCACACAGCTGGAAGACACACCCCACACGGCATACCCATCGCTCACAACCCAAGGCCAGAGAAAGCTCTCCCCGGCCTCTGGTGCCCCCCAGGCTCCAAGGCACCGGGTCCCACAACGACACAGACCGAAAGCATGCCAGGTGGATGGGGAGGGGGGTGCGGGGGGCCGGCGGCGGACAGGCCACGCGGGGAGCCCGTGTCAGCGATGCGGGAGCTCCCCGGGAAGGCCTCTGGCCAAGGAAACCCTACGGAGGCAGCGCGCGTCCCCCTCAGACCGGCCGGTGTCTGGCCTGAGGACCAGCAGCCCTGGGGAGAACGTGCCGACACGGAGGTCCAGGGCACGTCCCCCGGAGAGAAGGGGGACGGGCACCCCTGTCTGGGACCACAGCGGGCAGCACCCATCCCAGCCCGCAGGGGCACCCATCACCTAGCAGTGCTCGTCCGGGGACTCAGCCCGCCACCTCTGGCACGGTGTTTCACGCCAGAAGGGAGAGAGCAGGGTGAGGCAGTCGGGGAGCGCTCATGCCCAGGGACGTGGACGCCGTCCTCGGTCCCAGTGCTCAGGTGACAACGTCCTGGAGCTAACCGTCCCAGTCTCCTCCGGGGCACCGGATCCGGGAAGCCCCTCCTGAGAGCCCTCCTGCCCCCCCTGCTCCTGGGAACAGTCACAATTGGTGGACGAGGAGGTGGACAGGGTCCAGGATGGCAGAAGGCCATCCAGGATGGCCCAGGAGGAGGAAGGGCAGGACGGCGAGGACAGATGCACCTGCCCTGAGCCACCATCCAGGGTCTGGCCGGGGATGCCCTCGCACCTCCCTCCACCCAAGGACTCCAGAGGCATGGGCCGCACTCCTGGGCTTTCACGGCCTCCCTCCCTCATGCCTTCAGTCCCTCAGTCCTTCCTTCCCTCCCTCCTGCCCTCCCTCCCCCTCTAGGCCTTCCTCTTCTTTCCCTCCCTCCTTTCCTCCCTCTCCCCCAGCTTGACTCCCTCCATTCCTCCCTCACCCAGCAGAGGCTCTGGGGTCCCAGCAGGGAACTGAGCCCTGGGGCTTCATCCGGGAGCAGCCCCAACCACATGGTCCCTGTCCCCGGGGCACTCACGGTCACTGTGGGCGCTGACGGGGCCCGGTCCTCAGGTTGAGCAGCGGGATGGCCACTTGGAATCCGCTGCGGAACACGGGGGCCGGCTGCACAGAGGGCGGAAGAGAACGAGGCTTAGCACTGCCTCCAGAAACATCGAGTCCTCCACGTGACGCCCTGGGCGTCCTCGTGGCCCACCGGCCCCAATCCCCCGAAGCCCCAAAGACTGCGTCGGGCCGTGTTGACTGGGGCTTTGGGGCACCGCTCTTGGGCCCCAGGAACAGCATCGCAGCCAACATCCCCAGGGCCTCCGAGTTTTCCTAAGGACCTCGCAGGTCCTCTGAGCCTGACGTCGTCCTCCTTGGGAAGCAATGTCCTGTCGACCCCCGTGTCTGTCTCCTGCCTCTTCTGGGATCCCTCACGGCCACACCCACCACGTGGGGCTGCCATGACCAGGACACACCCTGTGCCCCGTGGCGGACGCCCGCCTCCAACGCTGGGCCCCTCACAAGCCCGGTGCGCTGGGCCAGGCCTGGGCGCTCGCTCGGGGGTCCCCGGACATCTCCGGTGCAGTGCCCTGAGCCTGCCGGCGCTGGGTCGCCTCAGACCAGCCCGGGAGGCCAGCCGGGGGGCCCCTAGGCCAGGCAGGGAGGCGCCAGGCCAGGAGGTCCGGACGAGCCGCTCCCGGGCCCAGTGTGGGGAGCCCGGGCCGAGGCTGCTCCCCCAACGGAGGAGGACCTGGGCCCAGGGAGCTGAGTGGGGACAGGGCACAATGAGCCCAAGCTGGGCAGAGAGCTCCGGGGGGGGGGGTGCCTTGACCTCGGGCCCACTGGGAGACCACATCCCCCCCACAGGGCTCGGTCCCCTGGCGGGGGAAGGTGGTCGTCGGGATGTCCAGGCTCCCGGGCTGCACGGCCGGCAGCCGCTGGCTGGCGTGGGAGGAGGCACGGCTGGCGCAGGAGAGAGCCCTCGGCAGAGAGGAGGGGGCAGGTGCTCCCGCGGCGGCAGGTGCCCGAGGGCGGGCGGCGTGCGCCAGCCTCCGCCGGAAGGCAGAGCCGCGCCAGCCCCGGTGCCCCGAGGCCAAGGCCGAGACCCTCTCCAGCATTGGCCACCGCACCCTCTTGTCTCCACCGACAACCCCACTGTGCCGGGTCTCGGCCGCTTGCTGTCTTTGCACCGGACTTGCCATCCTGCCTTGACCGAGCGGCTCCCCTCTGTGGACTGAGGTCCAAAACAAGGACCAGAGGGGCCTGGGGGTATCCACGACCTCGCTCAGCCGGTGAGGGACCGGGCGGCCACCATGCCCCAGCTCCCCCTCTGCTTCTGCCTGGAGTCCTGCCCCGGCTTCCTCGGAAGGAGGAACCCCCAGCACCGTGAGTGTGGGCCCCACTTCCCAGGCCGGGCTCTTCACCCACGGCCCCCTCTGCCGCCCTCCCTGCATCGACTATGCCGACAACAAGGACGAAGATGTGGACGGGACGGCGTGGGAGGACCCCCGCACCCACGGCGGATGGCGGCTCCGAGGATGGGCTCATCCTCAGCTGTGCTCCCGGGAGCCCGGAGCCCGAGGGCACAAGGCCTCCCGCTGCACAAGAAACGATCTCCCGTGGGGGCCGCGGGTCCCCCGGGCTCCGAGCAGGAACCGGAGCTGCCCACATGCGTCCTGCCAAGGAAGGATCAGCCCGGGCTCGCCGGCCCCGTGGCCACAAGGCTCCTCCTGCCCGCCGGTCCTCCGTGTGGGCTGGCTCACCTTCCCCTCAGCAGGGATGGCCAGGCCCTGGCCTAGCTCGGTCCCCTCCCCCGAAGCACCCCACACACACCCTGGCCGCTGCCGGGTCCGGAACCCCGTTCCCATCGGGCCCCGTGCACGCCCGCACCCACGCAGGGACACACCCACGCACGCGCAGCCCACGACGAGTCCCTCGACCCGTCGTGGGAACAGATGCTCGCTGACGGTCTCGAGGTTCCTGAAGAACCCCGTCGCTCCTGCCCAGGAACTGCCTCCTGCCACGGCATCCCCGTGAGAACCCTCCTGGCACAGACCACGTGGCTGAAACGCACACGCTGAGCACACCCCGGGTCGGACAGGGCGTGGACCCACGGGAACACACACGCAGCTGTGAGTGGGAACCTGGGAGTCTCCTCGGGAGGATCTCCCGAGCCGTTCCCATGCTGACTCCCTGACCGCCCCCCACCCCATTGCACACGCGGGTGCATGCCCAACACCGACGGGCCCCTGCATGCGGGCAGGGCTCAGCGCGGTGGCCTGCTGCCATCAGCACCACCGAAACAAGTCCGATGTGTGGGGGCCACTGTCTGGACGCGGCATGGGGTGAGGGGTGAGCACGGAGCGGCTGGGGGAGGGGCCCTCGGGGACTCGGGTGTGAGGAGGAAGTCGGGGCAGGGGTCCCCAGGAAGCGGTGACTTCACTTCCCTGACCACAGAGCCCAACAGAATTGGAACCCACGTCACCAGGCACCCACATTCCAGGGACGCCCCCCTGCGCAGCTCGTTGCTTTGGACATCGTCCAACCGACACCATGTTCGCATGCTGCCTCCCAAACTCGGGACGGTGGAGACAGAGGACAGCGCGCCCGGCTACCACTTCCCCGCGCTCTGGAGGTCCTTTCAGGGCTGCCCGACGCCTCTGGCCTTTCGGCCGAAAGGAGACTAAGGTGACACCGGGAGGCCAGAGCCGGCCGCCCAGCCCCACACGCTCGCATCGACGGGCGCAGCCACGGGTCCCCTCAACTGCTGGGCTTGTGTGTGTAAGTGTCTGTGTGTGTGTGTGTGTGTGTGTGTGTCTGTGTGTGTGTGTGTGTGTGTGTGTGTGTCTGAGAGCGTGCCTGTGCAGGTATGTGTCTGGAAGGAGGGCTCACGTGCGGTGGGGCCTTCCTGAGCAGGAGCAGGTAGATGAGGGCTAAGATGCCCGGTGGGCAGGTCGCGGTCAAGGTGAAGGCTGGCTGGGTGGGACAGGTGTGGGGGATGTGAGCTCCTGGCCAGGGTCGATCCCCAGAGCCCTGCAGGTGTGGGTCCCGGGACCGGGGGTAGGGCTGGGCAGGCACAGGTCTGGGGCCCATGTGGGAGCAGCAGGGGGACCGGGCAAGAGGAGAGTGGGGTCGGCCGGGCGGGGCTGGGATGGCTCCGGGCCAGCGACCGGTCCCTGTCTTTGCAGAAGGCCACGGAGGAAGAGACGAGGCAGGCGGCCACCACCTCCTCCCTGACCCAGGAGTCCGCAGGCCCAGGAAAGGCTTCCGAGCCTGCCAGGCCACCTGCGGAAGCCGAGCCCCAGGGTGAGAAGGCGGGGCGGGGCTGGGTGCCTGGGTGTGTGCGGGGACGGGTCGGTGCTGGGCCCACAGGGACAAGCCCCACAGGCTGGTGCGGGGCCAGGAGCAAGGACTGGGCTCAGAGCACCCAGCGGGGACACTGCCCTCGGGGAGCCATCCCGCTGAGGGTTCCTTCCCTGGCTGCGGCCTCTCCGCGACGCCCCGCCTGGGTCCTGGGGGCGCCAAGGCACATGCAGAGGCAGGCAAGCGCGGGACCTTCTCTCCTCTCACAGCTGCTCCTGGCAAGGAGCTCGGGCCCCTCCTGACATCAGCAGGAGCTGGGGATTGGGAGACGGTGCCTGCCGCCTCCTCAGCCGGGGACCCGCCGCCAGCAGGTGACCAGGAACCGGGCCCCGCGGAGCCTGACGCTGCCCAGGAAGAGCTGCGGCCTGCTCCTGCCCCAGGCCGTGCTCCTGCTCCTGCTCCTCTCAGGATCCTGCGCCTTCCCCCGTCCCCGCCCGGGCCCCTCATCCTGCCACAGGCCCAGGTCCTGCCCTGCATCCTGCACCAGCCAGCACCACCGCACCTGACCCAGCTGCAAAACCCTGCCGCTGCCCCTGCCCCGTCCCCTGCCCCGGCCTTGGCCACGGCCCCTTCCCCGGCCTGCGCCCCTCTTACTGCCCCACACCCAGCCCCTGCCCCAGCCCCTGCAAGGACTGATTCTCCTTGCCTGGCCCCTGCCCCTTCGCCTGCCACGGAGACAGCTGCTGCCCCTTCCCCTGCCCGTGCCTCTGCCCTTCTTCTTGCCCCACACCCAGCTCGTGTATCTGATCCTGCCCCTTCGCCTGCCCCGACCCAGGCCACGGACACCTCCCCTGTCCCCGCCTGTACCCCTGATCCTGACCCAGTCCCGGCTCGGGCCCTGGATCCTGCGCCAGCCATCGCCAGGACACCTCTCCCAGCTCCAGCCCCTTCCACGGCCCCTTCCCTTGCCCCTGCCAGGATCCCTGCCCCTTGGCCTGCCCCTGCCTCTGCCCCTGCCAGGACCCCTACCCCTTCACCTGCCTGTGACCCTGCTCCTGCCCCAGACCCAGCTCCTGCCCCTTCTCCAAACCCCGCCAGGACCACTGGCCACTCCCCTGCCCCTGCCTCTGCCCTCCTTCCTGCCCCAGGCCCAGTTCCTACCCGGGATCCTGCCCCTGCCCCTGCCCCTGGCCCTGCCCCTGCCCATGCCCATGCCATTGCCTCTGCCCCGATTCCTGCCCCACACGCATGTCCTGCACCTCTTCCTGCCCCTGCCCCTTTCCCTGCCTGGAAGACTGCCCCTTCCCGTGTTCCTCCCTGGGTCCCTGTTCCTGCTCCAGACCCCACCCGTCCTCCTGCTCCTGCCCCTGCCCCTGCCGCTTGCCCACCCCCTTCCCCTGCCCCTCCAAGGACCACTGGCCCTTCCCTTGCCCCTCTCAGGGCCCCTCTGTCTTCGCCTCTCCCTGCCTGGGCCCCTGCTCCTGCCCGAGACCCAGGTCCTGCCCCTGCTCCTGCCCCTTCTCCTGCTCCTGCCTGGGTCCCTCTTGCTGCTCCACACCCAGGCCCTGCCGCTTCCCCGGCCTCGGCCAGGACCGCTGCCCCTCCCTTTGCCCCTCACAGGGCCACTGTCTCTTCCCCTGCCTCTCCCTGTTCCCACCGGACACCTGTTCCAGCCCCACACCCAGCTCCTGCCCCTTGCTCCTGCCCTTTCCCCTGGCCCTGCCTGCACTCCTCTTCCTGGCCCTGACCCAGCTCCAGCCCTGCATGCTGCAGCGGCCGCTCCTGCTGACCCTTTTCCGTCCCCTTGCTCCTGCTCCTGCCCCGGTCCCAGCTCTTGCACCAGGCCCAGCTCCTGTGCCGGCCCCTGTCCCAACACCTGCCCCTACACCTGCTCCTGCGGGGCTCCCAGAGCCCCATCCAGAGGCCCCCGCCCTGCGGGGAGAGCTCCCTGGACGGGTACCCTCCGTTCCATGCCCCGACCCCGATGGCCCGCCGCCACGGTTCATCCCCTCCGCCTGGGTTCTTTCTCTCTGCTTCGGTCTCACCATCATCCTAGCTTTGCATGCCCTCGACGCTCTCGCCTATCTCTTTTAAATAAAATGCATCGTTTTTCCGTGGAACCCGTGCTCAACCCTAAGTCCGTCCCCGGCGGCGCCGCCCCACCCGCCCCCCCCCCCACCGCCCCCAACAGCCCAGAACATCGCTGTGGAACAACTCCTTCCCCGAAGGGGACCCTGAGCCCAAGCCCTCCCTGCCCATTGCTCCCCCAGTCCGGCCCCTCGCCACGCCTCAGCTGATTTCTCTCTCCCTTCCTTCCCCTGTTCTGGACGTTTCTGGGAGGGGGATCACTCTGGAGGTGCCCGGGTGTCTGCCCACCTCTTTTCAAAGGGGACTGGGTTTTGTCCTGGGCGTCTTGGACATGGAACTTGCCCCCTGCCATACCGAAAACCCCGAAGGGTTCTAGAGGAGACGGGATCACGGAGGCCCCTTGAGTGCAGAGGGGTCCAAGGTCGGGGCCGTGACCCCTGTTCCCGCCGGGACACCACAGCCTGACCCCAGATGCGACCCGGCAGCTTCCTCCCGGGGCCTGCACACACACCAGGGCGAGGCACACAGCTGGAAGACACACCCCACACGGCATACCCATCGCTCACAACCCAAGGCCAGAGAAAGCTCTCCCCGGCCTCTGGTGCCCCCCAGGCTCCAAGGCACCGGGTCCCACAACGACACAGACCGAAAGCATGCCAGGTGGATGGGGAGGGGGGTGCGGGGGGCCGGCGGCGGACAGGCCACGCGGGGAGCCCGTGTCAGCGATGCGGGAGCTCCCCGGGAAGGCCTCTGGCCAAGGAAACCCTACGGAGGCAGCGCGCGTCCCCCTCAGACCGGCCGGTGTCTGGCCTGAGGACCAGCAGCCCTGGGGAGAACGTGCCGACACGGAGGTCCAGGGCACGTCCCCCGGAGAGAAGGGGGACGGGCACCCCTGTCTGGGACCACAGCGGGCAGCACCCATCCCAGCCCGCAGGGGCACCCATCACCTAGCAGTGCTCGTCCGGGGACTCAGCCCGCCACCTCTGGCACGGTGTTTCACGCCAGAAGGGAGAGAGCAGGGTGAGGCAGTCGGGGAGCGCTCATGCCCAGGGACGTGGACGCCGTCCTCGGTCCCAGTGCTCAGGTGACAACGTCCTGGAGCTAACCGTCCCAGTCTCCTCCGGGGCACCGGATCCGGGAAGCCCCTCCTGAGAGCCCTCCTGCCCCCCCTGCTCCTGGGGACAGTCACAATTGGTGGACGAGGAGGTGGACAGGGTCCAGGATGGCAGAAGGCCATCCAGGATGGCCCAGGAGGAGGAAGGGCAGGACGGCGAGGACAGATGCACCTGCCCTGAGCCACCATCCAGGGTCTGGCCGGGGATGCCCTCGCACCTCCCTCCACCCAAGGACTCCAGAGGCATGGGCCGCACTCCTGGGCTTTCACGGCCTCCCTCCCTCATGCCTTCAGTCCCTCAGTCCGTCCTTCCCTCCCTCCTGCCCTCCCTCCCCCTCTAGGCCTTCCTCTTCTTTCCCTCCCTCCTTTCCTCCCTCTCCCCCAGCTTGACTCCCTCCATTCCTCCCTCACCCAGCAGAGGCTCTGGGGTCCCAGCAGGGAACTGAGCCCTGGGGCTTCATCCGGGAGCAGCCCCAACCACATGGTCCCTGTCCCCGGGGCACTCACGGTCACTGTGGGCGCTGACGGGGCCCGGTCCTCAGGTTGAGCAGCGGGATGGCCACTTGGAATCCGCTGCGGAACACGGGGGCCGGCTGCACAGAGGGCGGAAGAGAACGAGGCTTAGCACTGCCTCCAGAAACATCGAGTCCTCCACGTGACGCCCTGGGCGTCCTCGTGGCCCACCGGCCCCAATCCCCCGAAGCCCCAAAGACTGCGTCGGGCCGTGTTGACTGGGGCTTTGGGGCACCGCTCTTGGGCCCCAGGAACAGCATCGCAGCCAACATCCCCAGGGCCTCCGAGTTTTCCTAAGGACCTCGCAGGTCCTCTGAGCCTGACGTCGTCCTCCTTGGGAAGCAATGTCCTGTCGACCCCCGTGTCTGTCTCCTGCCTCTTCTGGGATCCCTCACGGCCACACCCACCACGTGGGGCTGCCATGACCAGGACACACCCTGTGCCCCGTGGCGGACGCCCGCCTCCAACGCTGGGCCCCTCACAAGCCCGGTGCGCTGGGCCAGGCCTGGGCGCTCGCTCGGGGGTCCCCGGACATCTCCGGTGCAGTGCCCTGAGCCTGCCGGCGCTGGGTCGCCTCAGACCAGCCCGGGAGGCCAGCCGGGGGGCCCCTAGGCCAGGCAGGGAGGCGCCAGGCCAGGAGGTCCGGTCGAGCCGCTCCCGGGCCCAGTGTGGGGAGCCCGGGCCGAGGCTGCTCCCCCAACGGAGGAGGACCTGGGCCCAGGGAGCTGAGTGGGGACAGGGCACAATGAGCCCAAGCTGGGCAGAGAGCTCCGGGGGGGGGGGGTGCCTTGACCTCGGGCCCACTGGGAGACCACATCCCCCCCACAGGGCTCGGTCCCCTGGCGGGGGAAGGTGGTCGTCGGGATGTCCAGGCTCCCGGGCTGCACGGCCGGCAGCCGCTGGCTGGCGTGGGAGGAGGCACGGCTGGCGCAGGAGAGAGCCCTCGGCAGAGAGGAGGGGGCAGGTGCTCCCGCGGCGGCAGGTGCCCGAGGGCGGGCGGCGTGCGCCGGCCTCCGCCGGAAGGCAGAGCCGCGCCAGCCCCGGTGCCCCGAGGCCAAGGCCGAGACCCTCTCCAGCATTGGCCACCGCACCCTCTTGTCTCCACCGACAACCCCACTGTGCCGGGTCTCGGCCGCTTGCTGTCTTTGCACCGGACTTGCCATCCTGCCTTGACCGAGCGGCTACCCTCTGTGGACTGAGGTCCAAAACAAGGACCAGAGGGGCCTGGGGGTATCCACGACCTCGCTCAGCCGGTGAGGGACCGGGCGGCCACCATGCCCCAGCTCCCCCTGTGCTTCTGCCTGGAGTCCTGCCCCGGCTTCCTCGGAAGGAGGAACCCCCAGCACCGTGAGTGTGGGCCCCACTTCCCAGGCCGGGCTCTTCACCCACGGCCCCCTCTGCCGCCCTCCCTGCATCGACTATGCCGACAACAAGGACGAAGATGTGGACGGGACGGCGTGGGAGGACCCCCGCACCCACGGCGGATGGCGGCTCCGAGGATGGGCTCATCCTCAGCTGTGCTCCCGGGAGCCCGGAGCCCGAGGGCACAAGGCCTCCCGCTGCACAAGAAACGATCTCCCGTGGGGGCCGCGGGTCCCCCGGGCTCCGAGCAGGAACCGGAGCTGCCCACATGCGTCCTGCCAAGGAAGGATCAGCCCGGGCTCGCCGGCCCCGTGGCCACAAGGCTCCTCCTGCCCGCCGGTCCTCCGTGTGGGCTGGCTCACCTTCCCCTCAGCAGGGATGGCCAGGCCCTGGCCTAGCTCGGTCCCCTCCCCCGAAGCACCCCACACACACCCTGGCCGCTGCCGGGTCCGGAACCCCGTTCCCATCGGGCCCCGTGCACGCCCGCACCCACGCAGGGACACACCCACGCACGCGCAGCCCACGACGAGTCCCTCGACCCGTCGTGGGAACAGATGCTCGCTGACGGTCTCGAGGTTCCTGAAGAACCCCGTCGCTCCTGCCCAGGAACTGCCTCCTGCCACGGCATCCCCGTGAGAACCCTCCTGGCACAGACCACGTGGCTGAAACGCACACGCTGAGCACACCCCGGGTCGGACAGGGCGTGGACCCACGGGAACACACACGCAGCTGTGAGTGGGAACCTGGGAGTCTCCTCGGGAGGATCTCCCGAGCCGGACCCATGCTGACTCCCTGACCGCCCCCCACCCCATTGCACACGCGGGTGCATGCCCAACACCGACGGGCCCCTGCATGCGGGCAGGGCTCAGCGCGGTGGCCTGCTGCCATCAGCACCACCGAAACAAGTCCGATGTGTGGGGGCCACTGTCTGGACGCGGCATGGGGTGAGGGGTGAGCACGGAGCGGCTGGGGGAGGGGCCCTCGGGGACTCGGGTGTGAGGAGGAAGTCGGGGCAGGGGTCCCCAGGAAGCGGTGACTTCACTTCCCTGACCACAGAGCCCAACAGAATTGGAACCCACGTCACCAGGCACCCACATTCCAGGGACGCCCCCCTGCGCAGCTCGTTGCTTTGGACATCGTCCAACCGACACCATGTTCGCATGCTGCCTCCCAAACTCGGGACGGTGGAGACGGAGGACAGCGCGCCCGGCTACCACTTCCCCGCGCTCTGGAGGTCCTTTCAGGGCTGCCCGACGCCTCTGGCCTTTCGGCCGAAAGGAGACTAAGGTGACACCGGGAGGCCAGAGCCGGCCGCCCAGCCCCACACGCTCGCATCGACGGGCGCAGCCACGGGTCCCCTCAATTGCTGGGCTTGTGTGTGTAAGTGTCTTTGTGTGTGTGTGTGTGTGTGTGTGTGTGTGTGTGTGTGTGTCTGAGAGCGTGCCTGTGCAGGTATGTGTCTGGAAGGAGGGCTCACGTGCGGTGGGGCCTTCCTGAGCAGGAGCAGGTGGATGAGGGCTAAGATGCCCGGTGGGCAGGTCGCGGTCAAGGTGAAGGCTGGCTGGGTGGGACAGGTGTGGGGGATGTGAGCTCCTGGCCAGGGTCGATCCCCAGAGCCCTGCAGGTGTGGGTCCCGGGACCGGGGGTAGGGCTGGGCAGGCACAGGTCTGGGGCCCATGTGGGAGCAGCAGGGGGACCGGGCAAGAGGAGAGTGGGGTCGGCCGGGCGGGGCTGGGATGGCTCCGGGCCAGCGACCGGTCCCTGTCTTTGCAGAAGGCCACGGAGGAAGAGACGAGGCAGGCGGCCACCACCTCCTCCCTGACCCAGGAGTCCGCAAGCCCAGGAAAGGCTTCCGAGCCTGCCAGGCCACCTGCGGAAGCCGAGCCCCAGGGTGAGAAGGCGGGGCGGGGCTGGGTGCCTGGGTGTGTGCGGGGACCGGTCGGTGCTGGGCCCACAGGGACAAGCCCCACAGGCTGGTGCGGGGCCAGGAGCAAGGACTGGGCTCAGAGCACCCAGCGGGGACACTGCCCTCGGGGAGCCATCCCGCTGAGGGTTCCTTCCCTGGCTGCGGCCTCTCCGCGACGCCCCGCCTGGGTCCTGGGGGCGCCAAGGCACATGCAGAGGCAGGCAAGCGCGGGACCTTCTCTCCTCTCACAGCTGCTCCTGGCAAGGAGCTCGGGCCCCTCCTGACATCAGCAGGAGCTGGGGATTGGGAGACGGTGCCTGCCGCCTCCTCAGCCGGGGACCCGCCGCCAGCAGGTGACCAGGAACCGGGCCCCGCGGAGCCTGACGCTGCCCAGGAAGAGCTGCGGCCTGCTCCTGCCCCAGGCCGTGCTCCTGCTCCTGCTCCTCTCAGGATCCTGCGCCTTCCCCCGTCCCCGCCCGGGCCCCTCATCCTGCCACAGGCCCAGGTCCTGCCCTGCATCCTGCACCAGCCAGCACCACCGCACCTGAGCCAGCTGCAAACCCTGCCGCTGCCCCTGCCCCGTCCCCTGCCCCGGCCTTGGCCACGGCCCCTTCCCCGGCCTGCGCCCCTCTTACTGCCCCACACCCAGCCCCTGCCCCAGCCCCTGCAAGGACTGATTCTCCTTGCCTGGCCCCTGCCCCTTCGCCTGCCACGGAGACAGCTGCTGCCCCTTCCCCTGCCCGTGCCTCTGCCCTTCTTCTTGCCCCACACCCAGCTCGTGTATCTGATCCTGCCCCTTCGCCTGCCCCGACCCAGGCCACGGACACCTCCCCTGTCCCCGCCTGTACCCCTGATCCTGACCCAGTCCCGGCTCGGGCCCTGGATCCTGCGCCAGCCATCGCCGGGACACCTCTCCCAGCTCCAGCCCCTTCCACGGCCCCTTCCCTTGCCCCTGCCAGGATCCCTGCCCCTTGGCCTGCCCCTGCCTCTGCCCCTGCCAGGACCCCTACCCCTTCACCTGCCTGTGACCCTGCTCCTGCCCCAGACCCAGCTCCTGCCCCTTCTCCAAACCCCGCCAGGACCACTGGCCACTCCCCTGCCCCTGCCTCTGCCCTCCTTCCTGCCCCAGGCCCAGTTCCTACCCGGGATCCTGCCCCTGCCCCTGCCCCTGGCCCTGCCCCTGCCCGTGCCCATGCCATTGCCTCTGCCCCGATTCCTGCCCCACACGCATGTCCTGCACCTCTTCCTGCCCCTGCCCCTTTCCCTGCCTGGAAGACTGCCCCTTCCCGTGTTCCTCCCTGGGTCCCTGTTCCTGCTCCAGACCCCACCCGTCCTCCTGCTCCTGCCCCTGCCCCTGCCGCTTGCCCACCCCCTTCCCCTGCCCCTCCAAGGACCACTGGCCCTTCCCTTGCCCCTCTCAGGGCCCCTCTGTCTTCGCCTCTCCCTGCCTGGGCCCCTGCTCCTGCCCGAGACCCAGGTCCTGCCCCTGCTCCTGCCCCTTCTCCTGCTCCTGCCTGGGTCCCTCTTGCTGCTCCACACCCAGGCCCTGCCGCTTCCCCGGCCTCGGCCAGGACCGCTGCCCCTCCCTTTGCCCCTCACAGGGCCACTGTCTCTTCCCCTGCCTCTCCCTGTTCCCACCGGACACCTGTTCCAGCCCCACACCCAGCTCCTGCCCCTTGCTCCTGCCCTTTCCCCTGGCCCTGCCTGCACTCCTCTTCCTGGCCCTGACCCAGCTCCAGCCCTGCATGCTGCAGCGGCCGCTCCTGCTGACCCTTTCCGTCCCCTTGCTCCTGCTCCTGCCCCGGTCCCAGCTCTTGCACCAGGCCCAGCTCCTGTGCCGGCCCCTGTCCCAACACCTGCCCCTACACCTGCTCCTGCGGGGCTCCCAGAGCCCCATCCAGAGGCCCCCGCCCTGCGGGGAGAGCTCCCTGGACGGGTACCCTCCGTTCCATGCCCCGACCCCGATGGCCCGCCGCCACGGTTCATCCCCTCCGCCTGGGTTCTTTCTCTCTGCTTCGGTCTCACCATCATCCTAGCTTTGCATGCCCTCGACGCTCTCGCCTATCTCTTTTAAATAAAATGCATCGTTTTTCCGTGGAACCCGTGCTCAACCCTAAGTCCGTCCCCGGCGGCGCCGCCCCACCCGCCCCCCCCCCCACCGCCCCCAACAGCCCAGAACATCGCTGTGGAACAACTCCTTCCCCGAAGGGGACCCTGAGCCCAAGCCCTCCCTGCCCATTGCTCCCCCAGTCCGGCCCCTCGCCACGCCTCAGCTGATTTCTCTCTCCCTTCCTTCCCCTGTTCTGGACGTTTCTGGGAGGGGGATCACTCTGGAGGTGCCCGGGTGTCTGCCCACCTCTTTTCAAAGGGGACTGGGTTTTGTCCTGGGCGTCTTGGACATGGAACTTGCCCCCTGCCATACCGAAAACCCCGAAGGGTTCTAGAGGAGACGGGATCACGGAGGCCCCTTGAGTGCAGAGGGGTCCAAGGTCGGGGCCGTGACCCCTGTTCCCGCCGGGACACCACAGCCTGACCCCAGATGCGACCCGGCAGCTTCCTCCCGGGGCCTGCACACACACCAGGGCGAGGCACACAGCTGGAAGACACACCCCACACGGCATACCCATCGCTCACAACCCAAGGCCAGAGAAAGCTCTCCCCGGCCTCTGGTGCCCCCCAGGCTCCAAGGCACCGGGTCCCACAACGACACAGACCGAAAGCATGCCAGGTGGATGGGGAGGGGGGTGCGGGGGGCCGGCGGCGGACAGGCCACGCGGGGAGCCCGTGTCAGCGATGCGGGAGCTCCCCGGGAAGGCCTCTGGCCAAGGAAACCCTACGGAGGCAGCGCGCGTCCCCCTCAGACCGGCCGGTGTCTGGCCTGAGGACCAGCAGCCCTGGGGAGAACGTGCCGACACGGAGGTCCAGGGCACGTCCCCCGGAGAGAAGGGGGACGGGCACCCCTGTCTGGGACCACAGCGGGCAGCACCCATCCCAGCCCGCAGGGGCACCCATCACCTAGCAGTGCTCGTCCGGGGACTCAGCCCGCCACCTCTGGCACGGTGTTTCACGCCAGAAGGGAGAGAGCAGGGTGAGGCAGTCGGGGAGCGCTCATGCCCAGGGACGTGGACGCCGTCCTCGGTCCCAGTGCTCAGGTGACAACGTCCTGGAGCTAACCGTCCCAGTCTCCTCCGGGGCACCGGATCCGGGAAGCCCCTCCTGAGAGCCCTCCTGCCCCCCCTGCTCCTGGGAACAGTCACAATTGGTGGACGAGGAGGTGGACAGGGTCCAGGATGGCAGAAGGCCATCCAGGATGGCCCAGGAGGAGGAAGGGCAGGACGGCGAGGACAGATGCACCTGCCCTGAGCCACCATCCAGGGTCTGGCCGGGGATGCCCTCGCACCTCCCTCCACCCAAGGACTCCAGAGGCATGGGCCGCACTCCTGGGCTTTCACGGCCTCCCTCCCTCATGCCTTCAGTCCCTCAGTCCGTCCTTCCCTCCCTCCTGCCCTCCCTCCCCCTCTAGGCCTTCCTCTTCTTTCCCTCCCTCCTTTCCTCCCTCTCCCCCAGCTTGACTCCCTCCATTCCTCCCTCACCCAGCAGAGGCTCTGGGGTCCCAGCAGGGAACTGAGCCCTGGGGCTTCATCCGGGAGCAGCCCCAACCACATGGTCCCTGTCCCCGGGGCACTCACGGTCACTGTGGGCGCTGACGGGGCCCGGTCCTCAGGTTGAGCAGCGGGATGGCCACTTGGAATCCGCTGCGGAACACGGGGGCCGGCTGCACAGAGGGCGGAAGAGAACGAGGCTTAGCACTGCCTCCAGAAACATCGAGTCCTCCACGTGACGCCCTGGGCGTCCTCGTGGCCCACCGGCCCCAATCCCCCGAAGCCCCAAAGACTGCGTCGGGCCGTGTTGACTGGGGCTTTGGGGCACCGCTCTTGGGCCCCAGGAACAGCATCGCAGCCAACATCCCCAGGGCCTCCGAGTTTTCCTAAGGACCTCGCAGGTCCTCTGAGCCTGACGTCGTCCTCCTTGGGAAGCAATGTCCTGTCGACCCCCGTGTCTGTCTCCTGCCTCTTCTGGGATCCCTCACGGCCACACCCACCACGTGGGGCTGCCATGACCAGGACACACCCTGTGCCCCGTGGCGGACGCCCGCCTCCAACGCTGGGCCCCTCACAAGCCCGGTGCGCTGGGCCAGGCCTGGGCGCTCGCTCGGGGGTCCCCGGACATCTCCGGTGCAGTGCCCTGAGCCTGCCGGCGCTGGGTCGCCTCAGACCAGCCCGGGAGGCCAGCCGGGGGGCCCCTAGGCCAGGCAGGGAGGCGCCAGGCCAGGAGGTCCGGTCGAGCCGCTCCCGGGCCCAGTGTGGGGAGCCCGGGCCGAGGCTGCTCCCCCAACGGAGGAGGACCTGGGCCCAGGGAGCTGAGTGGGGACAGGGCACAATGAGCCCAAGCTGGGCAGAGAGCTCCGGGGGGGGGGGGTGCCTTGACCTCGGGCCCACTGGGAGACCACATCCCCCCCACAGGGCTCGGTCCCCTGGCGGGGGAAGGTGGTCGTCGGGATGTCCAGGCTCCCGGGCTGCACGGCCGGCAGCCGCTGGCTGGCGTGGGAGGAGGCACGGCTGGCGCAGGAGAGAGCCCTCGGCAGAGAGGAGGGGGCAGGTGCTCCCGCGGCGGCAGGTGCCCAAGGGCGGGCGGCGTGCGCCGGCCTCCGCCGGAAGGCAGAGCCGCGCCAGCCCCGGTGCCCCGAGGCCAAGGCCGAGACCCTCTCCAGCATTGGCCACCGCACCCTCTTGTCTCCACCGACAACCCCACTGTGCCGGGTCTCGGCCGCTTGCTGTCTTTGCACCGGACTTGCCATCCTGCCTTGACCGAGCGGCTACCCTCTGTGGACTGAGGTCCAAAACAAGGACCAGAGGGGCCTGGGGGTATCCACGACCTCGCTCAGCCGGTGAGGGACCGGGCGGCCACCATGCCCCAGCTCCCCCTGTGCTTCTGCCTGGAGTCCTGCCCCGGCTTCCTCGGAAGGAGGAACCCCCAGCACCGTGAGTGTGGGCCCCACTTCCCAGGCCGGGCTCTTCACCCACGGCCCCCTCTGCCGCCCTCCCTGCATCGACTATGCCGACAACAAGGACGAAGATGTGGACGGGACGGCGTGGGAGGACCCCCGCACCCACGGCGGATGGCGGCTCCGAGGATGGGCTCATCCTCAGCTGTGCTCCCGGGAGCCCGGAGCCCGAGGGCACAAGGCCTCCCGCTGCACAAGAAACGATCTCCCGTGGGGGCCGCGGGTCCCCCGGGCTCCGAGCAGGAACCGGAGCTGCCCACATGCGTCCTGCCAAGGAAGGATCAGCCCGGGCTCGCCGGCCCCGTGGCCACAAGGCTCCTCCTGCCCGCCGGTCCTCCGTGTGGGCTGGCTCACCTTCCCCTCAGCAGGGATGGCCAGGCCCTGGCCTAGCTCGGTCCCCTCCCCAGAAGCACCCCACACACACCCTGGCCGCTGCCGGGTCGGGAACCCCGTTCCCATCGGGCCCCGTGCACGCCCGCACCCACGCAGGGACACACCCACGCACGCGCAGCCCACGACGAGTCCCTCGACCCGTCGTGGGAACAGATGCTCGCTGACGGTCTCGAGGTTCCTGAAGAACCCCGTCGCTCCTGCCCAGGAACTGCCTCCTGCCACGGCATCCCCGTGAGAACCCTCCTGGCACAGACCACGTGGCTGAAACGCACACGCTGAGCACACCCCGGGTCGGACAGGGCGTGGACCCACGGGAACACACACGCAGCTGTGAGTGGGAACCTGGGAGTCTCCTCGGGAGGATCTCCCGAGCCGGACCCATGCTGACTCCCTGACCGCCCCCCACCCCATTGCACACGCGGGTGCATGCCCAACACCGACGGGCCCCTGCATGCGGGCAGGGCTCAGCGCGGTGGCCTGCTGCCATCAGCACCACCGAAACAAGTCCGATGTGTGGGGGCCACTGTCTGGACGCGGCATGGGGTGAGGGGTGAGCACGGAGCGGCTGGGGGAGGGGCCCTCGGGGACTCGGGTGTGAGGAGGAAGTCGGGGCAGGGGTCCCCAGGAAGCGGTGACTTCACTTCCCTGACCACAGAGCCCAACAGAATTGGAACCCACGTCACCAGGCACCCACATTCCAGGGACGCCCCCCTGCGCAGCTCGTTGCTTTGGACATCGTCCAACCGACACCATGTTCGCATGCTGCCTCCCAAACTCGGGACGGTGGAGACGGAGGACAGCGCGCCCGGCTACCACTTCCCCGCGCTCTGGAGGTCCTTTCAGGGCTGCCCGACGCCTCTGGCCTTTCGGCCGAAAGGAGACTAAGGTGACACCGGGAGGCCAGAGCCGGCCGCCCAGCCCCACACGCTCGCATCGACGGGCGCAGCCACGGGTCCCCTCAATTGCTGGGCTTGTGTGTGTAAGTGTCTTTGTGTGTGTGTGTGTGTGTGTGTGTGTGTGTGTGTGTGTGTGTGTGTGTGTGTGTGTCTGAGAGCGTGCCTGTGCAGGTATGTGTCTGGAAGGAGGGCTCACGTGCGGTGGGGCCTTCCTGAGCAGGAGCAGGTGGATGAGGGCTAAGATGCCCGGTGGGCAGGTCGCGGTCAAGGTGAAGGCTGGCTGGGTGGGACAGGTGTGGGGGATGTGAGCTCCTGGCCAGGGTCGATCCCCAGAGCCCTGCAGGTGTGGGTCCCGGGACCGGGGGTAGGGCTGGGCAGGCACAGGTCTGGGGCCCATGTGGGAGCAGCAGGGGGACCGGGCAAGAGGAGAGTGGGGTCGGCCGGGCGGGGCTGGGATGGCTCCGGGCCAGCGACCGGTCCCTGTCTTTGCAGAAGGCCACGGAGGAAGAGACGAGGCAGGCGGCCACCACCTCCTCCCTGACCCAGGAGTCCGCAAGCCCAGGAAAGGCTTCCGAGCCTGCCAGGCCACCTGCGGAAGCCGAGCCCCAGGGTGAGAAGGCGGGGCGGGGCTGGGTGCCTGGGTGTGTGCGGGGACGGGTCGGTGCTGGGCCCACAGGGACAAGCCCCACAGGCTGGTGCGGGGCCAGGAGCAAGGACTGGGCTCAGAGCACCCAGCGGGGACACTGCCCTCGGGGAGCCATCCCGCTGAGGGTTCCTTCCCTGGCTGCGGCCTCTCCGCGACGCCCCGCCTGGGTCCTGGGGGCGCCAAGGCACATGCAGAGGCAGGCAAGCGCGGGACCTTCTCTCCTCTCACAGCTGCTCCTGGCAAGGAGCTCGGGCCCCTCCTGACATCAGCAGGAGCTGGGGATTGGGAGACGGTGCCTGCCGCCTCCTCAGCCGGGGACCCGCCGCCAGCAGGTGACCAGGAACCGGGCCCCGCGGAGCCTGACGCTGCCCAGGAAGAGCTGCGGCCTGCTCCTGCCCCAGGCCGTGCTCCTGCTCCTGCTCCTCTCAGGATCCTGCGCCTTCCCCCGTCCCCGCCCGGGCCCCTCATCCTGCCACAGGCCCAGGTCCTGCCCTGCATCCTGCACCAGCCAGCACCACCGCACCTGACCCAGCTGCAAACCCTGCCGCTGCCCCTGCCCCGTCCCCTGCCCCGGCCTTGGCCACGGCCCCTTCCCCGGCCTGCGCCCCTCTTACTGCCCCACACCCAGCCCCTGCCCCAGCCCCTGCAAGGACTGATTCTCCTTGCCTGGCCCCTGCCCCTTCGCCTGCCACGGAGACAGCTGCTGCCCCTTCCCCTGCCCGTGCCTCTGCCCTTCTTCTTGCCCCACACCCAGCTCGTGTATCTGATCCTGCCCCTTCGCCTGCCCCGACCCAGGCCACGGACACCTCCCCTGTCCCCGCCTGTACCCCTGATCCTGACCCAGTCCCGGCTCGGGCCCTGGATCCTGCGCCAGCCATCGCCGGGACACCTCTCCCAGCTCCAGCCCCTTCCACGGCCCCTTCCCTTGCCCCTGCCAGGATCCCTGCCCCTTGGCCTGCCCCTGCCTCTGCCCCTGCCAGGACCCCTACCCCTTCACCTGCCTGTGACCCTGCTCCTGCCCCAGACCCAGCTCCTGCCCCTTCTCCAAACCCCGCCAGGACCACTGGCCACTCCCCTGCCCCTGCCTCTGCCCTCCTTCCTGCCCCAGGCCCAGTTCCTACCCGGGATCCTGCCCCTGCCCCTGCCCCTGGCCCTGCCCCTGCCCGTGCCCATGCCATTGCCTCTGCCCCGATTCCTGCCCCACACGCATGTCCTGCACCTCTTCCTGCCCCTGCCCCTTTCCCTGCCTGGAAGACTGCCCCTTCCCGTGTTCCTCCCTGGGTCCCTGTTCCTGCTCCAGACCCCACCCGTCCTCCTGCTCCTGCCCCTGCCCCTGCCGCTTGCCCACCCCCTTCCCCTGCCCCTCCAAGGACCACTGGCCCTTCCCTTGCCCCTCTCAGGGCCCCTCTGTCTTCGCCTCTCCCTGCCTGGGCCCCTGCTCCTGCCCGAGACCCAGGTCCTGCCCCTGCTCCTGCCCCTTCTCCTGCTCCTGCCTGGGTCCCTCTTGCTGCTCCACACCCAGGCCCTGCCGCTTCCCCGGCCTCGGCCAGGACCGCTGCCCCTCCCTTTGCCCCTCACAGGGCCACTGTCTCTTCCCCTGCCTCTCCCTGTTCCCACCGGACACCTGTTCCAGCCCCACACCCAGCTCCTGCCCCTTGCTCCTGCCCTTTCCCCTGGCCCTGCCTGCACTCCTCTTCCTGGCCCTGACCCAGCTCCAGCCCTGCATGCTGCAGCGGCCGCTCCTGCTGACCCTTTCCGTCCCCTTGCTCCTGCTCCTGCCCCGGTCCCAGCTCTTGCACCAGGCCCAGCTCCTGTGCCGGCCCCTGTCCCAACACCTGCCCCTACACCTGCTCCTGCGGGGCTCCCAGAGCCCCATCCAGAGGCCCCCGCCCTGCGGGGAGAGCTCCCTGGACGGGTACCCTCCGTTCCATGCCCCGACCCCGATGGCCCGCCGCCACGGTTCATCCCCTCCGCCTGGGTTCTTTCTCTCTGCTTCGGTCTCACCATCATCCTAGCTTTGCATGCCCTCGACGCTCTCGCCTATCTCTTTTAAATAAAATGCATCGTTTTTCCGTGGAACCCGTGCTCAACCCTAAGTCCGTCCCCGGCGGCGCCGCCCCACCCGCCCCCCCCCCCACCGCCCCCAACAGCCCAGAACATCGCTGTGGAACAACTCCTTCCCCGAAGGGGACCCTGAGCCCAAGCCCTCCCTGCCCATTGCTCCCCCAGTCCGGCCCCTCGCCACGCCTCAGCTGATTTCTCTCTCCCTTCCTTCCCCTGTTCTGGACGTTTCTGGGAGGGGGATCACTCTGGAGGTGCCCGGGTGTCTGCCCACCTCTTTTCAAAGGGGACTGGGTTTTGTCCTGGGCGTCTTGGACATGGAACTTGCCCCCTGCCATACCGAAAACCCCGAAGGGTTCTAGAGGAGACGGGATCACGGAGGCCCCTTGAGTGCAGAGGGGTCCAAGGTCGGGGCCGTGACCCCTGTTCCCGCCGGGACACCACAGCCTGACCCCAGATGCGACCCGGCAGCTTCCTCCCGGGGCCTGCACACACACCAGGGCGAGGCACACAGCTGGAAGACACACCCCACACGGCATACCCATCGCTCACAACCCAAGGCCAGAGAAAGCTCTCCCCGGCCTCTGGTGCCCCCCAGGCTCCAAGGCACCGGGTCCCACAACGACACAGACCGAAAGCATGCCAGGTGGATGGGGAGGGGGGTGCGGGGGGCCGGCGGCGGACAGGCCACGCGGGGAGCCCGTGTCAGCGATGCGGGAGCTCCCCGGGAAGGCCTCTGGCCAAGGAAACCCTACGGAGGCAGCGCGCGTCCCCCTCAGACCGGCCGGTGTCTGGCCTGAGGACCAGCAGCCCTGGGGAGAACGTGCCGACACGGAGGTCCAGGGCACGTCCCCCGGAGAGAAGGGGGACGGGCACCCCTGTCTGGGACCACAGCGGGCAGCACCCATCCCAGCCCGCAGGGGCACCCATCACCTAGCAGTGCTCGTCCGGGGACTCAGCCCGCCACCTCTGGCACGGTGTTTCACGCCAGAAGGGAGAGAGCAGGGTGAGGCAGTCGGGGAGCGCTCATGCCCAGGGACGTGGACGCCGTCCTCGGTCCCAGTGCTCAGGTGACAACGTCCTGGAGCTAACCGTCCCAGTCTCCTCCGGGGCACCGGATCCGGGAAGCCCCTCCTGAGAGCCCTCCTGCCCCCCCTGCTCCTGGGAACAGTCACAATTGGTGGACGAGGAGGTGGACAGGGTCCAGGATGGCAGAAGGCCATCCAGGATGGCCCAGGAGGAGGAAGGGCAGGACGGCGAGGACAGATGCACCTGCCCTGAGCCACCATCCAGGGTCTGGCCGGGGATGCCCTCGCACCTCCCTCCACCCAAGGACTCCAGAGGCATGGGCCGCACTCCTGGGCTTTCACGGCCTCCCTCCCTCATGCCTTCAGTCCCTCAGTCCGTCCTTCCCTCCCTCCTGCCCTCCCTCCCCCTCTAGGCCTTCCTCTTCTTTCCCTCCCTCCTTTCCTCCCTCTCCCCCAGCTTGACTCCCTCCATTCCTCCCTCACCCAGCAGAGGCTCTGGGGTCCCAGCAGGGAACTGAGCCCTGGGGCTTCATCCGGGAGCAGCCCCAACCACATGGTCCCTGTCCCCGGGGCACTCACGGTCACTGTGGGCGCTGACGGGGCCCGGTCCTCAGGTTGAGCAGCGGGATGGCCACTTGGAATCCGCTGCGGAACACGGGGGCCGGCTGCACAGAGGGCGGAAGAGAACGAGGCTTAGCACTGCCTCCAGAAACATCGAGTCCTCCACGTGACGCCCTGGGCGTCCTCGTGGCCCACCGGCCCCAATCCCCCGAAGCCCCAAAGACTGCGTCGGGCCGTGTTGACTGGGGCTTTGGGGCACCGCTCTTGGGCCCCAGGAACAGCATCGCAGCCAACATCCCCAGGGCCTCCGAGTTTTCCTAAGGACCTCGCAGGTCCTCTGAGCCTGACGTCGTCCTCCTTGGGAAGCAATGTCCTGTCGACCCCCGTGTCTGTCTCCTGCCTCTTCTGGGATCCCTCACGGCCACACCCACCACGTGGGGCTGCCATGACCAGGACACACCCTGTGCCCCGTGGCGGACGCCCGCCTCCAACGCTGGGCCCCTCACAAGCCCGGTGCGCTGGGCCAGGCCTGGGCGCTCGCTCGGGGGTCCCCGGACATCTCCGGTGCAGTGCCCTGAGCCTGCCGGCGCTGGGTCGCCTCAGACCAGCCCGGGAGGCCAGCCGGGGGGCCCCTAGGCCAGGCAGGGAGGCGCCAGGCCAGGAGGTCCGGACGAGCCGCTCCCGGGCCCAGTGTGGGGAGCCCGGGCCGAGGCTGCTCCCCCAACGGAGGAGGACCTGGGCCCAGGGAGCTGAGTGGGGACAGGGCACAATGAGCCCAAGCTGGGCAGAGAGCTCCGGGGGGGGGGGGGTGCCTTGACCTCGGGCCCACTGGGAGACCACATCCCCCCCACAGGGCTCGGTCCCCTGGCGGGGGAAGGTGGTCGTCGGGATGTCCAGGCTCCCGGGCTGCACGGCCGGCAGCCGCTGGCTGGCGTGGGAGGAGGCACGGCTGGCGCAGGAGAGAGCCCTCGGCAGAGAGGAGGGGGCAGGTGCTCCCGCGGCGGCAGGTGCCCGAGGGCGGGCGGCGTGCGCCGGCCTCCGCCGGAAGGCAGAGCCGCGCCAGCCCCGGTGCCCCGAGGCCAAGGCCGAGACCCTCTCCAGCATTGGCCACCGCACCCTCTTGTCTCCACCGACAACCCCACTGTGCCGGGTCTCGGCCGCTTGCTGTCTTTGCACCGGACTTGCCATCCTGCCTTGACCGAGCGGCTACCCTCTGTGGACTGAGGTCCAAAACAAGGACCAGAGGGGCCTGGGGGTATCCACGACCTCGCTCAGCCGGTGAGGGACCGGGCGGCTACCATGCCCCAGCTCCCCCTGTGCTTCTGCCTGGAGTCCTGCCCCGGCTTCCTCGGAAGGAGGAACCCCCAGCACCGTGAGTGTGGGCCCCACTTCCCAGGCCGGGCTCTTCACCCACGGCCCCCTCTGCCGCCCTCCCTGCATCGACTATGCCGACAACAAGGACGAAGATGTGGACGGGACGGCGTGGGAGGTCCCCCGCACCCACGTCGGATGGCGGCTCCGAGGATGGGCTCATCCTCAGCTGTGCTCCCGGGAGCCCGGAGCCCGAGGGCACAAGGCCTCCCGCTGTACAAGAAACGATCTCCCGTGGGGGCCGCGGGTCCCCCGGGCTCCGAGCAGGAACCGGAGCTGCCCACATGCGTCCTGCCAAGGAAGGATCAGCCCGGGCTCGCCGGCCCCGTGGCCACAAGGCTCCTCCTGCCCGCCGGTCCTCCGTGTGGGCTGGCTCACCTTCCCCTCAGCAGGGATGGCCAGGCCCTGGCCTAGCTCGGTCCCCTCCCCCGAAGCACCCCACACACACCCTGGCCGCTGCCGGGTCCGGAACCCCGTTCCCATCGGGCCCCGTGCACGCCCCCACCCACGCAGGGACCCACCCACGCACGTGCAGCCCACGACGAGTCCCTCGACCCGTCGTGGGAAGAGATGTTCGCTGATGGTCTCGAGGTTCTTGAAGAACCCTGTCGCTCTTGCCCAGGAACTGCCTCCTGCAAAGGCATCCCTGTGAGACCCCTCCTGGCACAGACCACGTGGCTGAAATGCACACGCTGAGCACATCCCGGGTCGGACAGGGCGTGGACCCACGGGAACACACACGCAGCTGTGAGTGGGAACCTGGGAGTCTCCTCGGGAGGATCTCCCGAGCCGGACCCATGCTGACTCCCTGACCGCCCCCCACCCCATTGCACACGCGGGTGCATGCCCAACACCGACGGGCCCCTGCATGCGGGCAGGGCTCAGCGCGGTGGCCTGCTGCCGTCAGCAGCACCGAAACAAGTCCGATGTGTGGGGGCCACTGTCTGGACGCGGCATGGGGTGAGGGGTGAGCACGGAGCGGCTGGGGGAGGGGCCCGCGGGGGCTCCGGTGTGAGGAGGAAGTCGGGGCAGGGGTCTCCAGGAAGCGGTGACCTCACTTCCCAGACCACAGAGCCCAACAGAATTGGAACCCACGTCACCAGGCACCCACATTCCAAGGACGCCCCCCTGCGCAGCTCGTTGCTTTGGACATCGTCCAACCGACACCATGTTCGCATGCTGCCTCCCAAACTCGGGACGGTGGAGACGGAGGACAGCGCGCCCGGCTACCACTTCCCCGCGCTCTGGAGGTCCTTTCAGGGCTGCCCGACGCCTCTGGCCTTTCGGCCGAAAGGAGACTAAGGTGACACCGGGAGGCCAGAGCCGGCCGCCCAGCCCCACATGCTCGCATCGACGGGCGCAGCCACGGGTCCCCTCAGCTGCTGGGCTTGTGTGTGTAAGTGTCTTTGTGTGTGTGTGTGTGTGTGTGTACTTGTGTGTGTGTGTGTGTGTGTGTCTGAGAGCGTGCCTGTGCAGGTATGTGTCTGGAAGGAGGGCTCACGTGCGGTGGGGCCTTCCTGAGCAGGAGCAGTTGGATTAGGGCTAAGATGCCCGGTGGGCAGGTCGCGGTCAAGGTGAAGGCTGGCTGGGTGGGACAGGTGTGGGGGATGTGAGCTCCTGGCCAGGGTCGATCCCCAGAGCCCTGCAGGTGTGGGTCCCGGGACCGGGGGTAGGGCTGGGCAGGCACAGGTCTGGGGCCCACGTGGGAGCAGCAGGGGGACCGGGCAAGAGGAGAGTGGGGTCGGCCGGGCGGACCTGGGTTGGCTCCGGGCCAGCGACCGGTCCCTGTCTTTGTAGAAGGCCACGGAGGGAGAGATGAGGCTGGCGGCCACCACCTCCTCTCTGACCCAGGAGTCCGCAGGCCCAGGGAAGGCTTCCGAGCCTGCCAGGCCACCTGTGGAAGCCGAGCCCCAGGGTGAGAAGGCGGGGCGGGGCTGGGTGCCTGGGTGTGTGCGGGGACGGGTCGGTGCTGGGCCCACAGGGACAAGCCCCACAGGCTGGTGGGGGGCCAGGAGCAAGGACTGGGCTCAGAGCACCCGGCCAGTGGACTACGGTCGGGGAGACGTCCCACTGAAGGTTCTTTCTTGGCTGCGGCTTCTCTGGGAAGCGCCAGGTTGGGTCCTGTCTACGCAAAGGCACACGGAGAGGCACATACCCGTGTGACCTTCTCTCCTCTCACAGCCGCTCCCAGGAGCTCAGGCTGGCCCCAACATCATCAGGTGGGGGACTGCCCACAGTGGGGTGGGTGCCTGCCACCACCTCAGCAGGAGACCAGCAGCCAACAGGTAACCAGGAACCAGGCCACAGAGAGCCTGACCCTGCCCAGGAAGAGCAGGTGCCTGCTCCTGCCCCAGCCCCTGCTCCAGCCCCTGCAACTCTTGTGATCCTGTCCCTTACCCTGCCCCTACCTGTATCCCTTCCCGCCACAGACGCAGCTCCTGCCCTGGATCCTGCACCAGCCAGCGCCAGGACCGAGTCCCCTTCCCCCGCCGCTGCAAGGGCGGAGGGCCACTGCTCCTTCCCCTACCTGTGCCTGTGCCCCTGGTACTCTCCCAGATGCAGCTCCTGTCCCTGATCCTGCCCCTTCACCTGCCCCAACCGAGGCCACTGCCCCTTGCCCTGTCCCTGCCTGTGACCTGGATCCTGCCACAGTCCCAACTCCTGCCCTGGATCCTGCACCAGCCATCACCAGGGCACCTGACCCAGCTCCAGACCCTTCCCCTTCCCCTATCCCTGACTCTGCCCCTGATCCTGCCACAGTCCCAGCTCCTGCCCTGGATCCTCCACCAGCCAGCACCAGGGCTCTTGTCCCACCTCCAGCCCCTTCCTTTTCCCCTTCCCCAGCGCCTGCCAGGACCCATTCCCCTGCCCCTCCCACTGCCTGTGACACTGTCCCTTTCCCAGACCCTGTCCTCACCTCTGCTCCTAACCCTTGCCTTCCCCCTGTCCTGTCCAGAACCGCTGCACCTTCCCCTGACCCTGCCAGGGCTCTTGCCCCTTGCCCTGCCCCAGACTCAGTCTTTGCCCCTGCCCCTGCTCCTGCCCTTCCCATGCCCCTGCCTGTGCCCCTACCCATACCCCTATCCCTTCCCCTGCCTGTGCCCCTGTTCCTGCCCTTGACCCAGCTCCCGCCCTTTCCCCAATCCCTGCCAGGACTGCTGCCCCTGCCCGACTGTGCTCTTGTTCTGCCGCAGACCAAGTTCCTACACTGGATCCTCCTCCTGCCCCTTCCTCTGCCATTGCCTCTGCCCCTATTCCTGCTCCACACCCATGTCCAGCCCCTGTTCCTACCCCTGCCCCTTCTGCCAGAACCACTGCACCTTCCCATGTTTCTTCCTGTGTCCCTGTCCCTGCTCAAGACCCAGCCCCTCGCCCTGCTCCTGCCCTTCCTCCTGCCCCTCCAAGGGCCCTGGCTCTTCCCTCGCCCATACCAGGGCCACTGAGTCTTCGCCTGTCCCTTCCTGTGTCCTTGTTCCTGCCCCACACCCAGATCCTGCCCCTTGCTCCTGCCCTTTCCCCTACCCCTGCCTGCACTCCTGTTCCTGTCCCTGACCCAGCTCCAGCTCTGCATCCTGTGCTGGGCACTCCTGCTGACCCTGTCCTTCCCCTTGCTCCTGCTCCTGGCCCTGTCCCAGCTCTTGCATCTGGCCATGCTCCTGACCTGGTCCCTGTCCCAACCGCTGCCACTACACTTGCTCCTGCGGGGCTCCCAGAGCCCTATCCAGAGCCCCCTGCTCTGCGGGGAGAACTCCCTGAACAATTAGCCTCAGTTCCATCCTCTGACCCCGCCGCCCTGACAGAACATTTCATCCCCTCCCCCTGTGTTCTTTCTCTCTGGTACATAGTCACTCTGATAGCAGCTGCCCATGTCCTGTATGCTCTCTACCATCTATTTTAAATAAAATTCATTCTTTTCAGTTGAACTTGTGCTGAGCACTAAGTCCATCCCTGGCATCCTCTCCCCATAGCACAGAACATCACTAGGGAACATCTTCCCCAAAGGAGACCCTGAGCCCAAGCCCTCCCTGCCCATTTCTCCCCCAGGCCGGCCCGTCCCAACCCCTAAGCTGCTTTCTTTCTCTGTTCCTTCACCTGTTCTGGAGGTTTCTGTAAGTGGGATCACCCAGGAGGTGCCTTGGTTTCTGCCCACCAATTCAAGGGGGACTGGGTTTCTTTGTTTTGTTTTGTTTTGTTTTTTCCCTCTGTGTTTCTGTGACATAGAATTTTCCTTATGCCACACTGAAACCCCCAATGGATTAGAGGAACCTTTAGTGGATATGCAACCAATCTTAGGGCCGAGACCCCTGTTCCTGCTGGGATACCACAGCCTGACCCCAGTCAGGACACGGCTGCTTCCTCCTGGGTCCCACACACACACCAAGGGAGTGTAGAAAGCTGGAGGGCACACCACATAGGGCATTTGCATCGCTCACAACCCAAGGTCAGACAGTCTTTCCCCTGCCTCTGGTCCAAAACAGTCTCTAAGTCACTGGGTCCCACAAGGACACAGACTGAAAGCATGCAAGGTGGGGTAGGGGTGGGGAGAGGCACTCAGGGAGTATGTGTCAGCAATGTGGAAGCTCCCAGGGAAGGACTCTGGCAAAGGAAACCCCTGCCCTGAGCTATGGGCAGCTGTGCTGTTCCAGGTGTGGGCTGGAGGTTTCCCGTCCACAGCTGTTTGTCGAGCTCCAACTGTGGGCCTGCACTGTCTAGGGAGGGGGCAAGAGAAGCCTGTGACCTCACAGCACTGATACCCAGGGCAGTGCAGAGACCACCCAGGATCCTGGGGGAAACTAGCAGAGACCCTGAAGTGTAACTGCTGCATTGTGAGGTTATTCTCTGCTCAGTCTTGGAAGTATTGCCATGATTTCTCCCCCAACGGCTGCACCCCAGCAGCTGCACCTGCACTTACAATGTGTGGCTGACAGGGTAAGCTGGTGGGCTGAATTTGGGGTAGAAGGAAAGGAAGGTGGAAAGACAGCCCTGCACTTTCATTGGGTTTTGGTGCCCTGATATGGGAATAGTGCCCCATGGGGGGCAGGGTTGATGGGGACTGACAGGCTTGTGTGGCCATAAAAGGGCTGAGGTCCCTTCTGTGGGGAGGGCCTGTGAGTGCTTAGGTCTCCAAGTCCAAGGTCCACAGACAGGTGGAGGCTGGATAACAGCGGGAGGGGGACAGCAGCCCAGACAGGACAGTTACTGTTCTGTTGCAAGGCCGCGACAGAAGAAAGGCTGGGACCAAGCCTGGAGCCTCCAACAGCTGTGCTCCCATGGAGGAGGAGCAGAGGTGGCCTGCCAGGTATGGCCAGTGGGCACACCAAGGGAGCAGAGTCCAATGGCATGGATGAGTCAAGTTGGCTGAGGGCAGAGGGGGGAGTGCGGGGTTAGGACTGCAGGTTTCCCTGAACCAGCCAGAGATAGAGGAGTCCCAGTGGGTGGCTGCCATGACAGACTGGTTAGGGAGGGTGACAAGAGACTGGGAGGAGGGATAGAGGGCCTGGGGTTGACATTTCAAGCTGCGCTCTCTGTGGAGAGAGAGAACGAGCCTGGGGAGGGAAGATCAGGAGAGAATCATGAATGCTTAGATATGGAGCTCTGCCGCATCGCTCTCAGTCGTGCCCTGCTCTAATCATGGCTGGGTCTCCTAGCTCATTTGCTCGGCACACGCTTTACCTGGGCTGGCTGGCCGGTGCCCTGTGCGCACCTGACGGGGGACATCTGGCCCCTCGGGACAATCTCTGTGGTGTTACTCTCACTATGGTGAGCTGGAATGCCTGTAATGTGAGTTGTCGCCGCATGTCACTTGCCCTTGAAAACAGTTCCTGGGGCCTCTGCGTGGCTCAGTGGGTGGAACATGGGGCTCTTGATCTCAAGATTGTAGGTTCAAGCCCTACCTGGGGTACAGACATGACTTACGGATAAAATCTTAAAAATAAAACCCAATTCACCAGCTGCTCCTAATTATTAAATCATAGCTATTGTTATGAAGGGTTTAGTGCTATTTGTGATAGGAGTTCAAAACTTTTTTTTCCCTTTATTTTGTGCTCACGATTTTGTTTTTGTTTTATTTTTTATTATTATTATTTTTTCCCAATCTTGTGTCCAGATTTATTTTCATTGGGTCATATTTATTTGTCTTCGCTTGGGACTGTTAAAAAAATCTGGGGCTAAACTGGGAAAGGGTCTTCCCCCCTGTAGCTAACTGCTTTTAGCTATTCTGGGAGAGACTCTGGGATGTTTTAGATAAGCATAAGGAATATAGAAAAGGGAAAGACAAATGTCATATGATTTTTCTCATAAGTTTACTATAAGAAACAAAACAAGTGAACAAAATGGAAGGGAAGAAAAAATAAAACAGGATGAAAATAGAGAGGGATGCACATCATATGAGAGAGATTCAACAATAGGGAACAAACTGAGGGTTGCTAAAGGGAGGTGGCTGAGACATGGGGTTACTGGGTGATGGGCATTCAGGAGGGCACTTGATGGAATGAGCCCTAGGTATTCAATGCGACAGATACATCAGTAAATTGTACTCCTGAAACTTAAAAAAAAAAAAAAAGTAAAATCTTCAGGAACCTTCCATAATTGTTCCCCAGCAGCACATAGGAGGGTCCCCTATATTATTTGTTGAAAGAGTAAGCTCCAGATGGAGCTGTCTTGTCCCTGAGCAGATACACAGGCCCTACAGCTCAGGGGAGTGAAGATTAAGAGCAGAGATGTGTTCTCTGAAAACAAGGGAGAGACAGGCTTCCTGGTGTGGACCGTAAAGAGAAGAATTGCATGTGGCCTAGGACTGAACATCAACTAAAGGGGCACACAGGAAAACACTGTCCCAGGAAACCGAAATGGAAATCTGCAAAGAGGAGAACTAAAAGTAAAATTACCACAAAAGTGAAGAGTGGGCTCTCCCCAAGAGACCAGTTACCTTCGGCCCCTAGACCGGCAGACTGAGGAGAATGGCACCTGGACAAACCCATGTCTGTTATATTCATGTACATTCTGACTCATTTTTTGAAGCACAGTTGACACACAATATTTTGTTCACATCAGGTGAACGTTATAATGATTGGACAACTTTTCACCTTATACTATTAGGAACACAAGTAGAGCTACCATCCGTCACCAGATACAGCATTAGAATACCATTGACCATACACCCTATGCTGTGCCTTTCATCCCTGAGACTTAATCATCCCACAACGGGAAGTCTGTGTGTCCTACATGCCTTCACCCATTTCTCCCACGCCCCTCACTACCCCTCTGAGAACTGTCGTTTGTTCTCTATATTTACATTCTGATTTTGCTTTTGGATTGGTTGTTTATTCATTTGTTTTGCTTTTCAGAATCCATACAGGAGTGAAATCCTATAGTATTTGTCTTTTCAGTCTTACCTATTTCATTTAAGTGCACAGCTTCTGGGTCCATCCATGTTCCAAATGGCAAAAAATTTCATCCTTTTTTTTTTATGGCTAATTTTCCATTGTGAATATATACCAATTTTTCTTTTTCCACTTATCTATTTGTTTTACATAATAAGATTTCTTAAATTTCAATTGAGGAACTAACTGAGGATTTTGGAGAGAAGGGGGTTTGGGAGGCTGGGAGAGCCTGGTGGTGGGTATGTGGAGAGCACGCATTGCATGGAGCACTGGGGGTGGTGCATACACAATGAACTCTGGAACGCTGAAAAGAAATTTTAAAGAAATCATGTTGTTTTGGGAAAAATAATAATGTAATGAAGTGTTTATTATATAGTAACTATAAAACTTTTTGAAGACAAAAAAATATTCAATTAAAAAGAAAATCCAAAAGGAAAAAAAAATCACCCTATGCTCACGTCTATGTACAGTGTGGACATTTGCAGAGGACTTACATTAGAAAACATTGTTTCTTGGGCAAGAGGGCTGCTGAGTAGGGAGGTCGTTTAATCTGGTTCCTCAAAGTTAGCTGGATATCTATCAAGCCATTCTGAACACACACAAATTCAGCCTGAGATGGAATATTTATCTGGATCTCCACAAGCAGAGAATTAGGGATGGAAAGTGGAGTCTTCTGGGGAAATGACTGAAGATAAATGGAAGGCTGGGGCGCCCCAAAAGCTGGCCACCGGAAAGTGATGTAACACAGGAGAATACAAATGGAGACATTGGAAATCTGCTCAAGTTAGAGATACCCCCTTCTGAAAAGGGCACAGGGGACAAGCAGGGCAGAACTCTAATGGGATCATTGTGGTCTAAGGATTCCAGGAGATTCAGAAGGAATGGGGGAGCCCCAGCCGATAGAGTCCCCAAGCAGTGGAGCAGGGAGACTGGTTATGGTCACTGAGCCCAGACTGGACTTTTCAGTTCCAGACACAATAAACTATTAGCCGAGTTGGTAGTGAGACTGCCCTCTGCCTGACCACCCTGAAAAGACAAGAAGTTGCGAACTGTCTAACATCCTAAGGGATGTTAGTGCCTGTAACGGGGACAGACCTCAAGCAGTGTAGCCCACGAGGAGATGCTGCAGTGCCCCCCTCACTGTCACCTAGGAAATGCATAGGAAGGGTACAAGTGTGAGCCCACAACCACTAGCAATCGCAAAGCCACACATCTCAGAGACCTTCACAGCTCCCCGTGACACCTCTGGTGGACAAAGATTGACCTGCAGGATTTATTGCAAAAGTGGGGACAGACTGTGTGGCTGCTGCTCTGGGCTGGGAATTTCTGCACCGCCAGGTTTCCTCTGACCCTCTAAAGAGAAGCAGAAAGATGCCACAGAAAAATAGCTGAGCAGCCAATCAGCTCATATTAATCCCATCCGTCTAACAAGGGGTAGGCAACTCCACCAAGGCAAAGACATCTGAGAAGGCAAGCAGCAGGCCCCTCTCCCAGAAGACAGACAGGAAGCACAGATAAATGATAAGCTTATATCCCACAGACCTATAAAACTCCAGCACCAGGGGAAAATAATAAAGGGAGCTCTAGGTGATCCCTCAGGACTCACTTATACTTCAGGCTATAATTTTACATTTCTGTTCAGTTTCTTTTCTTACTTATTTTTTAAATTCTTTTATTTTTAACCCTGATCCCATTTAAAATAGATTCACATTTCCCAACCTATGTTTTGAGGTCTCTTCTTAACTTTTATTTTCTTTTATCATTATGTTTTATAGGTTTATACCCTACACCACCCTATATTTCACCCAATTCAATTTTATTGTGCTATATTTGTAAGTTCTGACTTCTTTACAATTTTGGGATACAGTGCTTTCTAACACCAAAAATCAAGCAAGAACAGGGAGATCATCCTGCTGTTTCCACCCCAGCCCCCTCTTGTTTCTTCCCCTCTTTCCTTTGTTCTTCCTTTTTAATTGTTTTGGATCATCTTAGCTTTGATAGTTTATCTGTGATAGATTTTGACCCTTTCAGATTTTTTTCTTAGGTGCATTTTACTTGGGTTGTGGTTGATATTTTGGAGTTTGTATGTTCCCTCAAGAATACCTCAAGAGGATGACTAGGGGGAAGAATGCCCAACAAGGAAAAGAACCAGAGACAGTGGTCCCGGCCACAGATCTAATGGGTATTGATATAAACAAAAATCTCAGAGATGGACTTCAGGGTAGCAATCATGAAGTCAATAGCTAGGTTTGAGGAAAGCATTCAAGACAACGTCAAATCAAGCACAGAACTGCCCTAATCTGGGGAAGGAGACAAGCATCCATGCCCATGAGGAAGAGTGGACCCCACCCAAGATCAATAAAAATAGACAAAATCCCTAGGTACATAATAGTGAAACCTGCAATTATCAGAGCCAAAGAAGATTTTTTGATAGCTTCTTGGGGGATGATATTTATTATGTACAGAGAGGGCAACATGAGAATAACATCAGACCTGTCCACAGAGAGCTGATAAGCCAGACAAGACCGGGAGGACATAATTAGGACACTGTATGAGAAGAACATGGAGCTAAAAATATGTTATCCAGCAAGGATATCATTCAGAATGGATGAAGAGACAAGGAGCTTCCAGGACACAATAAAAGTGAAAGAATATGTGACCACCAAGGCAGCCCTGAAGGAAATAGTAAGGGGAATTTTATAAAAGCAGGGAGACCCCAAGAGTAATATAGACCGGAAATTTACAGAGACAATCTATACAAGCAGGGACTTCACAGGCAACATGATGTCAATAGAATCGTAACTTTCAATAGTTACTCAAAACGTGGACAGGCTACATGCTCCCATGAATAAAAAGACAAGACAGGGCCCATGCATATGCTGTATACAAAAGTCTCATTTTGAGCCTAAAGACACCACCAGACTGAAAGTGAGGGGATAGACAACTATTCTTCATTCTAAAGGACCTAAAGAAATACAAACAAACAAACTGGGGTAGCAATAGTTGTATCAGACAAATTAGATTTTAAACCAAAAACTCTAGTAAGATATGTAGAGGGATACCGTATCATACTTCAAGGGTCTATCCAACAGCAAAATCTAGCAACTGTAAATATCTGAGTCCCAAAAATGGGAGCAGCCAACTCCATAAGCTAACTGTTAATCAAAAAAAAAAAAAAAGAGTCATCACCACCACCACCATCATCATCATCATATATTAATAGTTGGAGACCTCAATACCCCACTCACAGAAATAGATCATCTAAGTAGTGAACTGTTTAAAAAAATGAGCATTGAATGACACAATGAAAGAGATGTACTTCAAAGATATAAAGAAAACATTCAACCCTAAAAGCACAAAATGCCATTCTGATTGAGTGTACACAGATCTTTCTCCCAAAATATGTCACATACGGGTTGACCACAGCTTTGTAATAAGCTGGAAAAAATGCAATGTGATGCCCCAGCTTTGTTTTCTTTTTCAAAATTTCTTTGGCAATTTGAGGTCTTTACTGGATCCATGCACATTTTAGATTATTTGTGCCTGCACCTTGAAAAATGCAGATGGTATTTTGATTGGGATGACACTGAAAGTATAGATTACTCCAGGTAGCATGGACATTTTAACAATGTTAAATATTCTGATCCATGAACATATGATATTTTCCCATCCTTTTGTGGCTTCTTCAGTTTCTTTCATGAGTGTTTGGTAGTTCAAGTACAGATCCTTTACTCTTTGGTTATGTTTATTCCAAGTTATTACATAGCTGTGATCACCAAGACAGTACGGTACTGGCATAAAACCAGACACATAGACCAAAGGAACAGTGTCAGGAACCCAGATATAGACCCTCAACTCTATGATCAAATAATCTCTGACAAACGAAGAAAAAATATCTGGAAAAAAAATCTCCTCGATAAATTGGACAACATGTACAGAAGAATGAAATTTGACCATCTCTTACACCATACACCAAGATACACTCAAAATGGCTGAAAGACCTCAATGTGAAACAGGAACCATCAAATACCTAGAAGAGAACATAGGCAGTAACCACTCTGACATCAGCCAGAGCCGCTTCTTTCAAGACATGTCTGCAAAGGCAAGGGGAAAAAAAAAGTGAAAAGGAAGGTTTGGGACTTCACCAAGATAAAAGGCTTCGGCACAACAAAGGAAACAGTCAACAAAACTAATAGGCAACCCAGGAATGCGAGAACATATTTACAAATGACACTACAAAGGGCTGTTATCAAAGATATATAAAGAACTTCTCAAACTCAACACCCACAAAACAGATAATGAATCCAAAATATGGGCAGAAGACATGAACAGACACTTCTCCAATGAAGACATGAATGGCTAACAGACTCATGAAAACATATTCATTATCATTAGTCATCAGGGAAGTTCAAATCAAAACTACATTGAGATACCACCTTACAAGAGTTAGAATGGCAAAAATCAACATGGCAAGAAACATCAAATGTTGGAGAGGATGCGGAGAAGGGGAACCCTCTTTACCTTTTCTGGAATGCCAGTTGGTGTACCCGCTTTGGAAAACTGTGGCGATTCCTCAAAACATTAAAAACAGAACTACCCTATGGACTACCAATTGCACTACTAGGTATTTACCCCAAAGATAGAAATGTAGTGGCCACATGCACTCCAATGTTCATTGTTCATAGCAGGAATGTCCACAATAGCCAAACTGTGGAAATTGATGAGATGCCCCACAACAGATGAATGGATAAAGAAGATGTGGTCCATATAGACAATGGGATATTAGTCAGCCATCAGAAAGGATAAATACCCAATTTTGCATCAACATGAATAGGACTGGGGGAGATTATGCTGAGAGAAAAAAGTCAAACAGAGAAAGTCAATTGTTACTTGGTTTCCCTTACTTTTGGAAGATTAGGAATAACATGGAGGACAGTAGAAGAGGGAAGGGAAAAGTGAGGTAGGCAATCAGATGGGGAGATGAACCACGAGGGACTATGACTCTGAGAAACAAAATGAGGGTTTTAGAGTGGAGGGGGTTAGGGTGATGGGAGAGCTTGGTGGTGGATATTAAGGAGAATACATATTGCATGGAGCAATTGGTGTTATATGTAAACCATGAATCTTGGAACACTACATCAAAAAATAATGATGTACTATATGGCGACTAACATAACATAATAAAAACTTTAAAAAAAAAAGATCACATACTGGGTCACAAATCAGTTCTCAACCAATACCAAAAGTTTGAGATTTTCCCTGGCATTTTTTTTCAGAAAATAATACTTTCAAACTGGAACCCAATCAATCAGAAGAGGAAATTTGGAAGGAATTCAAACATTTGGAGGTTAAAGAGCATCCTAAAAAGGAATGACTGGGTCAACCAGGAAATTAAAGAAGAATTTATAATGAAAATAAAAGCACATTGGTTCAAAACATATGGGATACTGAAAAGGTGATACTTAGAGGGAATTACATGGCTATTCAAGGCTCTCTCCAAAAAAAAAAAAAAAAAAAAAATTAGAAAAATCCAAAGTGCACAAGCTGACGTTACACCTACAGGACCTAGAGAAAAAACAGCAAATGGAGCTGAAACCAAGCAGTATAAGAGAAAGAATAAAGATTAGAGCAGATGTCAATGAAATAGAAACTAGAAGAACAGAGCAGATACCAAAAGTAGAAACTGGTTCTCTGAACGAATTAATAAGATCGATAAACCTCTGGCCAGACGTAGCCAAAAGAAAAGATAAAGGACTCAAATTAATAAAATCAGAAAGGAAAAGGGAGAGATCATGACTAATGCAAAAGAAGTAGAGAATTGTTAGAGCATATTATCAGCAAATATATGCGAACAAATTAGGCCATTTGGAAGCAATAGATGCATTCCTGGAAACTTATAATCTACCAAGTCTGAAACAGGAAGAAACAGACAATCTGAACAGATGAATAGCCAGAGAGGAGATTGAAACAGCAACCAAAAACTTCCAAACAAAACAAAACAAAACAAAACAAAAGTCCATGGCCAGATAGCTTCCAGGAGAATTTTATCAAATATTGAAAAAAATATATATTCATACCTATTCTACTGAAGCTGTTTCCAAAAAATAGAAATAGATGGATGGCTTCCAAACTCATTTTAAGAGGCTTTACATTGTTCCCAAAAGCAGAAAAAGACCCCATCAAAAGGAGAATTATGAACGAATAACCTTTTGAACACCAACATATTCAGGAAGATACTAGCCAATAATATCCCAAGGTACATTAATGGACCTTGAGAGCTTGTTTGGAGGTTCTAGCAGGGGAGCACAGCTATTTGTATACCCTTCACCAAAGAATGGTCTCCTCTATCAGGGAAGTGGTCCTCTTCGACCGAGCGTGCAGCTTAGGGAGGGATGTGCATGGAGCAGTGAGGGAGGAAGGGGACACCTGCCTACCCAGCCAGATCAGCCGAATCAACCCTGGCAATCAATGGGGTGACAGATGTTGCAGCCAAATCGCCCTCACATCCATCCCAAGGAACAGTAAAAGAGTTAGCATAAACAATGAATCTTGGAACACTGAAAGAATAAAATAAAGTTAAATAAATAAATAAGTTATTCACAACGACCATGTAAGGTTGATTCCTGGGACACAAAGGTAGTTCAACATTCACAAGTCAAATGTGATCTATCATATAAACAAAGGAAAGACGGGAACCATACCATCCTCTCAACTGATGCAGAAAAATCATTTGGCAAAATACAACATCCTTTCCTGATTAAAACTTCTCAAAATAGAGGGGTAGAGGGAACATATCTCATATCATAAAAGCCATCTATGAAAAGCCCACAGCAAATATCACTAGTAATGGGGAAAAACTGAAAACTTTCCCACTCTCACTACTGTGGTTCAGCATAGTACTAGAAATCCTAGCCTCAGCATTTGAACAACAATAACAATTGGCAAAGAAGAAGTCATACTCTTTTCCCTTGCATATGACAATCTACTTTATGTGGAAAACCCAAAAGACTTGACCCCTAAATTACCTGAACTCATACAACAATCAGCAATATTTAAGGATTCAAAATCAATGCACAGAAATCAGTTGTTTTTCTATAAACTAAGAATGTGAATGGAAAGAGAAGTTAGGGAGTTGACTCCATTTACAATACCACCAAATATCATAAGATACATAGGAATAAACATACCCAAAGATGTAAAAGATCTCTACTGTAGAAACTACAGAACACTTATGAGGGAAACTGAGGAAGACAGAAAGAGATGGAAAACCATTCCATGCTCATAGACTGGAAGAAAAAACATTGTGAAACTGTCTGTGCTAACCAGAGCTACCTACACAGTCAGCGCAATAACTAGCAAAATACCACCAATATTTTTCACAGACAATAAAAAAATTCTGAAATTTGCATGGACCAGAAAAGACCCTGAATCACAATGCCTGACTTCAAGCTAGTTTACACAGCTGTGATCACCAAGACAGCATGGTAGTGACACAAAAACAGACTCATCACTCAATGGAACAGAATACAGACCAGACATGGACCTTCATGTCTATGATCAACTAATCTTCATTAAAGGAAAGAATATGCAATGGAAAAAAGACAGGGTCTTCAATAAATGGTGCTGGAAAAATTGTACAGTCACATAGAGAAGGATGAGACTGGTCTATTCTCCTACACCATATGAAACAATAAATTCAAAATGGATGAAATACCTCAAGGTGAGATTGGAATCCTTCAAAATCCTAGAGGAGAACCCAGGCAGCAACCTCTTCAACCTCAGCCACAGCAACTTCTTGCAACACACATCTGTAAAGGCAAGGAAAACAAAAGCAAAACCGAACTACTGTTTCCCAAGATAAAAAGCTTTTGCACAGCATAGGGAACAATCAACACAACTAAAAGGCAATCCAAGGATTGGGAGAGGATATTTGTAAATGAAATAATTGATAAGGGGCTTATATCCAAGATCCATAAAGAACATATTAAACTCAACCCCAGAAAACGCATAATCCAATCAAGAAACAGGCGGAAGACATGATCAGACACTTCTTCAAAGGAGACATAAAAATGGTAATAGGCACATGAAAAAATGCTCCACATCACTAGCCATCTGGGAAATTCAAATCAAAACACAATGAGATACCACCTTACACCAGCTAGAATGGCTAAAATTAACAAGACAGGAAACAAGTTTTGGAGAGGACATGGAGCAAGGAGAACCCTCTTACACTGTTGTTTGGATTCAAGCTTGGGCAGCCAGTCTAGAAAACAGTTTGGAGGTTCCTCAAGACATTAAAAGTGGAGGTATCGGGGCACCTGGGTGGCTCAGTGGATTAAGCCGCTGCCTTCGGCTCAGGTCATGATCTCAGGGTCCTGGAATCGAGCCCCGCATCAGGCTCTCTGCTCCGCAGGGAGCCTGCTTCCTCCTCTCTCTCTACCTGCCTCTCTGCCTACTTGTGATCTCTCTCTCTGTCAAATAAATAAATAAAATCTTTAAAAAAAAAAGTGGAGGTATCCCATAACACATCCACTGTACTACTTACTAGCTGTTCACCCCAAAGATATAGATGTAATGAGTAGGAAGGGCACATGCTCCCCCATGTTCACAGCAGCAATGTCCACAACAGCCAAAATCTGGAAGGAGCCAAGATTTCCTTTAAGAGAAGAATAGATAAAGACGTGACCCATATAGAAAATGGAATATTACTCAGCCATCACAAAGGACGAATACCCAGCATTTGCATCGCCATAGATGGAAATGGAGGGGATAACGTTTGGTGCAATAAATCAAGTAGAGAAAGACAATTATCATATGGTTTCACTCATATCTGGAATGTAAGAAATATCTCAGAGGACCATAAGGGAAGGGAGGGAAACTGAATGGGAAGGAATCAGAGAGAGGGACAAACCATGGGAGACTCTGGACTCCAGGAAACAGACTAAAGGTTGCAGAGGGGATCAGTTAGGGCCTGGGGTGACTGGAAGTTAAGGAGGTTAGGGTGTGAAGGAGGCAGATGATGGGATGAGCACTGGGTGTTATAAACAGCTAGTGAATCATTGAACACTACATCTGATACTAATGATGTACTATATGCTGGCAATTGAATGTTAAAAACAAAACAAATCAAAACAAAAAGCACATCTGAAATACCTTGCAAAAAGTGATTGGGAGGGAGACAAACCATAAATGACTCTTAATCTCACAAAACAAACTGGGGGTTGCTGGGGGGAGGTGGGATTGGGAGAGGGGGAGGGGGCTATGGACAGTGGGGAGGGGAGGCGAACCATAAGAGACTATGGACTCTGAAAAACAACCTGAGGGTTTTGAAGGGTCAGGGGTGGGAGGTTGGGGCAACCTGAGGGTTTTGAAGGGTCAGGGGTGGGAGGTTGGGGGAACAGGTGGTGGGTAATGGGGAGGGCACGTTTTGCATGGAGCACTGGGTGTTGTGCAAAAAGAATGAATACTGTTACGCTGAAAAAATAAATAAAATGGGAAAAAAAAAGAGAGAGACTCAACTATAGAGAACATACTGAGGGTTTCTGGAGAGGAGGTGGACAGGACATGTGCTAAGTGTATAATGGGTTATTAGGAGGGTGCTTGTTGGGATGAGCACTGGGTGTAAAATATAATGGATGAATTAATAAATTCTACTCTTGGGGCGCCTGGGTGGCTCAGTGGGTTAAAGCCTCTGCCTTCAGCTCAGGTCATGATCCGGGGGTCCTGGGATCGAGCCCGCATTGGGCTCTGCTCGGCAGGGAGCCTACTTCCTCCTCTCTCTCTGTCTGCCTCTTCACCTACTTGTGGTATCTCTCGCTGTTAAATAAATAAATAAACTCTTTAAAAATAAATAAATTCTACTCTTAAAACCAATATTATACTATATGTTAAGTAACTAGAATTTCAATAAAAACTTGAGAAAGAAAAATGAATTGCAGTGCTTCCTAACAATGAGCATGGAATTATCTTTCCACTTCTTTGCATTTTCTTCAATTTCATTCATCTGTGTTTTGTAGTTTTCAGAGTACAGGTATTTCACCCTGTCAGTTAAGGTTATTCCTGTTTGTATCATAGTTTTTGGTGCTATTCTAAATAGTTGTGTGCTTCGCGAACTCTGCTCTTTTGTTTTGGCTGATCCATCCTTCCCACCAGTCATCCAGAGGAGCTCCTTGTCTGCTGTGGGCAGTGTTTGTTACTGAGCCTGAATGTGGTGAGTTGTTTTGTTTTGAAGGTTTTTGTTTTTGTTTTTGTTTTTTTATTTGATTTGACAGAGAGTGAGAGATCACAAGTAGACAGAGCAGCAGGCAGAGAGAGAGGGGGAAGCAGGCTCCCTGCTGAGCAGAGAGCTGGATGTGGGGTCAATCCCAGGACTGTTGAGATCATGACCTGAGCTGAGCTGATCATGACCAGAGACTCAACCCACCGAGCCACCCAGGTACCCCTGAATGTGGTGAGTTTTAACTAGGTGTGCTCTTGTCCACTCGTGAGATGAGAACTGAAACCACTTCTTTAAAAACTGAGGACCTGAGGAGCTCTCTTGTAAAGAAACATGGTGTGGGGCATGTGTGCTTGTTTTCTGCTTGAGGGGCAATGATGCTGGAACTGAGAAAAGCATGACAGAGATGGGCAGCAACGTAGAACACAAGGGTATGGAGCTTGGTGTAAGCAAGTTAGGCAGCCTGTTTTGGGGCTGCACTGCTTCCTGCTGGTGCTCTCTGTTGATATGGGAGTGGTGTCAGCTGTCTCCTTTGTTCCTGGAGAGTCATCTCTGTGAATGTTGCCTCTCAGTCTGTTTGTCCTAGGCTGTTTGCCTTCCTTCCTTCGAGGGGCAGCCCAGTGCTCTCAAGGCTCCATCCCAGCCAAGACCACTGACGTTTAAAACTCCAGGCAGTACGTCTCCCTGGTTAAAAGAAATCAAGATATTCAGTCTGTCTCATTTTGTAAGCCAGACCCGTGGGGAAAATATTTCTATGAGTTATCCTGTGAGTCCTCTCTCACCTTTTTTTATGATCATAGGTCCTGCTCCTCCCTTTCAGCCAGAATCCACTTCTCCACCAAACACCGTCTGATGTTTCTTCTGTCCTTTCAGACATGGAGTTTGTTTTCTCAGTCCTTGGATCTATTTCTGGGGTATTTATGATGATTTTATAGTTATCTTTTTGTTTCCCTGGGAAACTGGCACCTTGTCTTATCTTTTTCTTTTGCTCTTTTCACAGTTTGCTGGCTTTCTTCAGTGAATTCATTTTCTTTATATTTGGCATATCGATTATTGTCTTTTATATGTGGTTACCATTTTTTTTCTCTAACTTGTTCAGCATATAACAGTCCATATGAAGGTGAGGTAATGCAGGTAAATACATTTTTACTTCCATTCCACTTACAGGTTAGTTGTATGGGGTCATGTTTTATATCCTTTAATTTTCTGTGACTGCTGACTGATATTTTGAAATACACTTATTTTTTCATGTCTTTGTGCTTTCTGATTTTCTCACTTTTAATTACACTTTTTCATTCCCATTCAGTAGGGTTATTTCAGGGGTCACTGATTCCTTTAAATTTGCATGTCTGGGAACTATTTATCTCTCCTTATAATCTCAGTGATACCCTTCATGGTTACAGTAATCTTGGCTATATATTTCCTCCTTTCTGCTCTTTGAATATATTGGGCCATTCCCCTCTGGACAATTTTTCTGCTGAAATATTAGCTGATAGCCTGATGCGGTGTCTCCTGTATGTAACTGCTTTCTTTCTTCTTACTGCTATTTATTTATTTATTTGTTCTACTTATTTATGGTTTGCTTCAAATTTTTGCCTAAATTTTAGTTGGTTAATGTACAATGTAATATCGATTTCATTAATATGATTTAGTGCATCATCACTTACATATACAACACCCAGTGCTTATTGTGTTTAAAGGTCTCTATCACTACTTTTTGACATTTTAATTAATTATGAATTATTTTTTAGTATTTTTCCCATTTTAATACATATATCTTAAAGTGGACTTTTTGCAGATGATTTTGTTGGATGCTTTCTGTGTCTCCTGCATCTGGATTTGTTTCCTTCCCCTTATTTTGGAAATTGTTACCCATTATTTCATCAAATACATTTTCTGCCACTTCTTTATGTTCTTCTGAGTTCCCCAAAATGAAGACGTTATTACACTTTATATTGCTGAGATCCCTAAGTCTATTCTTTTTTTTTTAAGATTTTATTTATTTATTTGACATACAGAGATCACAAGTAGGCAGAGAGGCAGGCAGAGAGAGAGAAGGGGAAGCAGGCTCCCGGCTGAGCAGAGAGCCCGATGTGGGGCTGGATCCCAGGACCCTGGGATCATGACCTGAGCCGAAGGCAGAGGCTTAACCCACTGAGCCACCCAGGTGCCCCCCAAGTCTATTCAATTGTGGTTTTTTAAATTTTTTAAATTTTTTTATTTTTTAAAGTTTTATTTGAGAGAGTCTGAGAGAGAGAAAGAGAGAGACAGAGAGAGAGAGGGCAAGCAGGGGAGGGACAAAAGGAGGAAGAAGGAGAGAAGCAGATTCCTCACTGAGCAGGGAACCCAACTTGGAGCTTGATCCCAGGACTCTGAGATTAGGACCTGAGATGAAATCAAGATTTGAATGCTTACTGGACGGAGCCACCCAGGAGCCCCTAAGTCTGTTGTCATTTTGTATTTTTTACTCTCAGCTGCTCAGTTTAATTTCTATTCTTCTGTCCTCCAGGTCATTTGATTCATTTTTCTGCTTCCTCTTGCCCGCTATTTATTACATCTATTGTATTTTAAATTTCATTTATTGTGTTCTTTATCACTAAGTAATTCCTCTTTATCTGTTTCTCTCTCTGTTTGTTGAGGATCTTACTGATATCCTCTACTCTTCTCTCAAGGGTCATGAATATCAATATGATCACTACTTTAACTTATTTATCAGGCATATTAGTTGACCTTGTTTCATTCATTGTGGTGTCTGGCTGGTTCTTTTCTGATTTTCATTCGGGATGTATTTCTTTGTCTTCTCATTTTGCTCAATTCTCTGTGTCTCTTTCTGCGTGTTAAGACTGTCATCTATGTCTCCTCTTCTTGCAATTAGTGGCCTTATAAAAAAGAGCTTCTGTCCTGTCTTGAAGTGCAATTTGGCCATTTCACCATCAGCTGATGCTTCAGACGTGTCCCCTGTGTGTGTTGTGTGCACCTGGTGTTGTGGCTAAACCAGTTGTCCTTTCGGATTCAGTTGTCTGAATTGGATCCCTTTCCAGTTGTGGGCACTGTTTGGTCCCTCTGTTGTTAGTGGCCAAGTGTGGGTCTTCCTTGGGCTTGAATTGACATATATGAGACATTTCTCAGAGATGAAGTAACACCAAACTACAGGGCAATTTCCCCGCATTGTCCCCTGAGAAGCTTTCATTAGTGGGTGGGGCCTGTAGTCGGATCAACTCTATGTAACCAGCCCAGTGCTGAGGTACCCGTTATCAGGCTACCTTACCTGTGTCATTATCATTCCTTGTCTCAGGGAAGGAGTTACTTGGAATTTGTGCTGGCACCTGTCCTGAATACTTGCACACTGCCAGGCCAATGAAAACATTTTCAATGGGCTCCAGCCGAAGCGTTTTGGATGTGGCAGTTCTTCATTTCCTAGAGAGTAAAGGTTAGACTTCTCTTATGTGTGTGCTCACCTGGGAAAGTCCGCAGAGACTTGACTATTGTAATATAAGTCACTAATAGTTCAATATGGTACCAGGGCAAGATTGGAAAGGAGTTCTTATAATTTATTTACAAGTTTGCAGGGATGTATTAAGAGTCAGTTTAGTACGGAACCAAATATGTATTTTTCAGATTCCTGAGGGGACATCTCATCTTGATTTTCATTTGTGTTTCCCTAATGATGAGTGATGTCGAGCATCTTTTCATGTCTATTGGCCCTCTGGATGTCTTCCTTGGGGCGGGGGTAAGTCTGCCCATTTTTAAGTAAGTTATTCTTTAACGGGTATTCAGGTTTATAAGTTCATTATATTTTTGGATACTAACTCTTCATCAAATAAGTCATTTTCAATGATGTCCTCCAATTCCATAGTTTGCTTTTACTATTGTTGATTGTTTCCTTAGTTGTGCAGAACCTTTTTGTTTTAATGAAATGCCAATTATTTACTTTTGCCTTTGTATCCCTTGCCTTAGGAGACATAGGTATGTAAGATGTTGCTAAGTCTGACATCAAAGAGATTACTGCCTTGTATTCTTCTAGGACTTCTATAGTTTCCTGTGTCACATAAAGGTCTTTAATCGGTTTTGAATTCATTTTTGTCTATGGTGTATGGAAGTTGTCCAGTTTCGTTCTTTTTCATGTTACTTTCCAGTTTCCCAACCACATTTATTGAAATACTGCCTGCGACCACCACCCCCCCACTGGGTATTCTTTCCTGCTTTGTCAAAGATCAGCTGACTATATAGTTTTGGGTTCGTTTCTGGGTTTCTATTATGTTCCTTTGATCTATGTGCCTGTTTCTGTGCCAGTACTATACACACGGTCTTCATCACTACAATTTGTAAAATAACTGGAAGTCTGGAACGTGGTAACTCTCTGTCCTTAATTTTCTTTTTTTCTTTTCACGGAATTTTCACAAAATTTCAACAGTTTTTTTATTGTTGAGAACATGGAAGGTATACTCTCTTAGCAACTTTCAAGTACACAATACAATATCCTGAATCTTAGCATGCATTAGAACCCCAGGGCTTTTCTTTTCAAGTTTGCTTTACTATTCATGGTCTTCTGTGGCTCCATACAAATTTTAGGATGTTTATTCTATCTCTATGAAAAACTTCTGGCATATTTTGATAGGGATTGCATTAAATTTGTAGATTACTTTGGATGATTTAGATATTTTAATTATATTTGTTCTTCTAATCCATGAGCATGAAATGTTTTTCTGTTTCTTTTTGCCATCTTCAACTTCTTTCACCAGCATTTTATACTTTTCATAGTACAGGTCTTTTACCTCTTTGGGTAACATGTATTTTTAGGTATCTTAATGTTTCTGATGTAATTGTAAATGGGACTTGTTCCTTGATTTACCTTGCTGTTGCTTCACTATTGATGTATATAGAAATGCAAATTTTGCTATATGTTGATTTTTGTATCCTGTTTCTTTACTGAAGTTGTGTATCATTTCCAGCAATTTTTTGGTGGCGCCTTTTGGGTATTCTACATAGAGTACTATGTCTTGTGCCAACATTGAAAATTTTACTTCTTCTTTCACTATTTGGATGCCTTGTGTTTCTTTGTGTTTTCTGGTTGCTGTGGGTAAGACTTGCAATACTATGTTAAATAACAGTGGGGGCATGGGCATCGCTCTCTTGTTTCTGATCATAGGGAAAAAAAAAAAAAAAAGCTCTAACTTGTTCTCCCTTGAGTATGGTATTAGTTGTGGATTTTCATATATGAGATATATTATGTTGCAGTGTTTTCCCTCTAAATCTAGTTTGTTGAGTATGTTTTATCATTGGTGGATGTCATACTTTGCCAATTAAGATTTCTACATTGAAAGATACATATGGTTCTTGTCCTTGTGTTTATTAATGTGGTATATTATGTTCATGTTGTACTTTGTCAATAACATTTTCTACATTTATTTAAAGACTCATATAGTCCTCATCCTTGTGTTTATTAATGTAGTGTATCATGTTCATTGAGTTGCAAATATTGATCCAACCTTGCAATGCAAGAATGAATTCCACTTTGTTGTAGTGAATGGTTCTTTGAATGTAGTGTTGGATTCAGTATTTTCCTGAGAATTTCTGCATCCACCTCTATGAGGATATTGCCTCCAGTTATCTTTTTTAGTGCTGTCTTTATTGAGTTTTGGTATCAGGGTAATAATGGTGGCCTCATAGAATGAATTTCGAAGCTTTCCTTACTGCTGTATTTTTCTGGAATAGTTTCAGTAGAATAGGTATTAACTCTTCTTTACATATGGTAGAATTCATCTGTGAAGCCATTTGGACCTGGACATTTTGTTGTTGTTGTTGTTGGGAGCCTTGTGATTGCTGACTCAATTTCCTTCCTGGTATCAGTCTGTTCCAGCATTATATTTCTTTCTGTTTCAATTTTGGTTATTCATATGGTCCTAATAGCTTACCATTTCTCCCAAGTTATCCAGTTTGTTGACATATAATTTTCCATAAAATTCTCTTATACTTGTATTTTTGTAGATAAGTTTTACTCCTCTCTCATTTGTGTCTTTTTGGGGGGGTGTTTTCTTCTTTTATTTGTTACGTTTGATTAGGGGTTTATTAATTTCATTAATTTTCCCAAAGAACCAACTCCTGCTTTTATTGATCTGTAGTATTGATTATTATTTTTTAGGTTTTTTAAAATTTATTTTTGTTCTAATACTTATCACCACCTTCCTTCTGCTGGCTTTAGGTTTAATTTTCAAACTCCTTTAGGTGTAAGTTTAGGTTGTTTATCTGAACATTTTCTTGCTTCTTAAGTTAATCTGCATTCCTATTTATTTCCCTCTTAGGACCATTATAGGCTACATATCAATTGTTTTGGACCCTTGTGTTTTCATTTTCATTTGTTTCCATGTATTTTTTTTTTAATTTCTCCTCTGATTTCATTTATCCATTCATTGTCTAATAGCATGTTGTCTAACCTTCTAGTATTTGTGGTCTTTCCATTTTTTTTTCCTTGTGGTTCATTTCAATTTTCATAGCATTGTGTTCAGAACATATGCACAGTATGGTATCAATCTTTTTGTACTTTTTGAGGCCTGATATGTATCCTAATATTTGAGCTACCAGATATATCACATGTACTTAAAAAGAACAAACATGTATTTTCCTATTTTAGCATAGAATCTTCTAAATTTATCTGTTAAGTCCTTCTGGACCAATGTGTCCTTCAAAGTCCTATTTTTCATGTTGATTTTCTCTTTAGATGATCTCTCCATTGATATAAGTGGTGCTTTATTAAAGTCCTATATTATTATTTTATTATTATCAATGAGTTCCTTTATGTTTATTATTCTTTGTTATATATATTTGGGTGCTTCCATATTGGGTGTATAAATATTTAAAACTGTTTGATATTCTTGTGGTGGTGTCCCATTTAGAGCATATAATGACTTCTTTGTCTCTTGTTACAGTCTTGGTTTTAAAGTCTAGTATGCCAGATGTAAATATTGCTACTCTGGCTATACTTTGACATCAATTTGCATAATAAATAATTTCCCATGCTCCCACTTTTGACCAGTAAGTGTCTTCAGGTCTAAAATTAGTCTCTTCAAGACACAATATTGGAGGGCTTATTTTTTGGTTTATTTTTATTTTTTTCCATTCTGACTCCCTAGTTTATTTACATGCAGACTATTTATTGATAGATATGTATTTAGTGCCATTTTATTAGTTGTTTTGTCATTGTATCTGGAGATTTTGTCTGTTCTTTTATGTCTTTCATTCTGGTCTTTCCCTTCTGTTCAGGAAGTCTCCTTTAATATTTTCTGCACAGCTGCATTAGTGGCGATGAACTCTTACAGCTTTAGTTGTCTGGGAAATAATCTTTCCTTCTATTCTGAAAAATATGCTTGCTGGGTACAATATTTTTGACGTCAGATTTTTCCCATTCATCACTTTGAATGTATCATGCTTCTTCCTTCCGCCTTGCCAAGTTCCTTTTGAGAAATCTGCAGCTTGCCTTATGGATCTTTCCTTGTAATTTAAGAATTTCTGTGTTTCTGATGTTAAGACTTTTTTTCTTTTTTTTTTTTAAGATTTTATTTTGACAGAGAGAGATCACAAGTAGGCAGAGAGAGACGGGGAAGCATGCTCCCTGCTAAGCAGAGAGCCCCACACGGGGCTGGATCCCAGGACCCCGGGATCATGACCTGAGCCGAAGGCAGAGGCTTTAACTCACTGAGCCACCCAGGCGCCCCCCTTTTTTTTCTTTTTTAAGTCTTTTTTTATTATCACTAAATTTTGCAAATTGTATTGCAGTATGTATTGGTGTTAGCTGGTTTTGTTAATTTTTTCAATTGCTATTATTAGTAGTAATATTTTATTTTTTGGAGAGTTTTATGTGGCTCCTTTCTTTGGATGTCTGCTTCCTTCCTCAGGTTAAGGCATTTTTCAGCCATCATTTCCTCAAATAATTATCTTTTTTAGGATTTTACTTATTTATTTCCCAGAGAGAGAGATCACAAGTAGAGAAAAAGGCAGGCAGTGGGGGAGGGGGAAGCAGGCTCCCTGCCAATCAGAGAGCCCAATGCAGGGCTTGATCCCAGGACCCGGAGATCATGACTTGGGCCAAATGCAAAGGCTTAAAACACGGCACCACCCAGATGCCCCACTCACAGATAAATTTTCTGTCCCCATTTCTCTATTTTTCTTGTTGGGGAAGGAAACAAGTACTCCTCTCCATGAGGCAAAGGGGTCCCCTCTAAAGATCAATAAAAATAGACCAACATTCTGGCATATAATAGTGAAACCTGCAAATATTAGAGCCAAAGAAACTATCTTGATAGCTGCTAGAGAGAAGAGATGTATTATGTACAGTGTGAGGAACATTAGAAAAACATCAGACCCATCCACAGAAACCTGACAAGTCAGAAAGGGCTGGCAAGGCTTATTCAAGGTACTATAGGAGAAGAACATGCAACCAAAACTATGTTATCCATCAAGGCTGCCATTCAGAATGGACGGAGAGACAAGGACCTTCCAGGACTCATAGAAACTGAAAGAATATCTGAACAACAAACCAGCCCTGCAAGAAATGTTAATGGGGATTCTATGAACGAAGAAAGACCCGAAGAGTAATACAGACCAGACATTTACAGAAGCAATCTCTAAAAACAGGGACTTCACAGGCAACATGATGGTAAGAAAGTCCGATCTCTCAATAGTTACTGAAAACACGAACAGGACATGCTCCCATGAAATGTCATAGTGTTTCCGATTTAAAGAAGAAGACAGGATCCATCCATATGCTGTATAGAAGACATTCATTTTGAACCTAAAGACATCTCCAGACTGAAAGTGAGGAGATGGAGAACTATTCTTCATTCCGAAGGACCTCAAAAGAATGTAGCAATTCTCATATCAGACAAGTTAGATTTTAAACCAAAGACTGTAATAAGAGCTGTAGAGGGATACAATAGCATACCTCAAGGGTCTATCCAACAACAAAATCTAGCAGCTGTAAATATCTTATGCCCCCAACATGGGTGCAGCCAACTACATAAGCCAACTTTAAATCAAAATAAAGAATCCTATTAATAATGATACATGAATAGGTAGAGATCTCAACACGCCACTCACAGAAATAGATCACCTAAGGAGAAGATTTTTCAAAAAGAAAAAAGAGCTTTGAATGACACCTTAGAAGACTTGGACTTCAAAGTTATAAACAGAATATTCAGTCATAAAACCATAGAATGCCACTGTTATCAAGTACAAACGTAACTTTCTCCAAAACAGATCACATACTGGTTGATCATGGCTTTGTCATAAACCTTGAAGTCAGGCAATGAGAAAGTCAATTATCATATGGTTTCACTTACTTTGGGATGGAAGGAATCACATGGAGCACATTAGGAGTAGGAAGGGGAAAAAGATGGTGGGGGAACTGCAAAGGGAGAGAACCACAACAAAATGTAAAACTAAAGAAGCAGAGGGTTTTAGAGGGAAAGGGGTTGGGGAGATTGTTGAGGCTGGTGGTGGTTGTTAAGGAGGTCATGTACTGAATGGAACACTGGTTGTTATATTTAAACCATGAATCTAAGAACTCTACATCAAAAATTAATGCTGCACTGTTTGGTGACTTACATAACACACTCAAATATTAATAAATACATAATAAATAAATAAATAAATGACATACTGCGTAACAAATCAGGTCTAAACCAGTAACAAAATTCTGAGATTTTTCCCCTGCATTTTTTCAGACAATAATGCTTTGAAACTGGAGCCCGATCAGAAGAGGAATTTTGGAAGGAATTCAAACATTTGAAGGTCAAAGATCATCCTGCCAAGGAATGATTGTGCCAACCAGGAAATTAAAGAAGAACTTAAACAAGTCATTGAAACTAATGAAAATGAAAACACACTGCTTCAGAAACTATGGGATACTGAAAAGCTGGTCTTTAGAGGGAATTATGTAGCCATCTGAGGCTCTCTCAAAAACTTAGAAAATTCTCACATGCACAAGCTAAACTGAGCCCTGGAAATAGCATAGCAAATAGAGCTGAAACCAAGCGAAAGAATAAAGATTAGAGCAGAAATCAATGAAATAAGACACTAGTAGAACAGCAGAGCCCACCAATAAATCTAGCAGCTGGTTCTCAGAATGAATTAAGGAGATCAATAAACCTCTGGCCAGATGTAGCCAAAACAGAAGATAAAGAACCTAAGTTAATAAAATCAGGAAGGATATGGGAGAGATCATGACCAATGCAAAAGAAATGGAACTGTTAGAACATATTATCAGCAAGTATATGCCAACAAATTAGGCCATCTGGAAGAAAGAGATGCATTCCTAGAAGCTTGTAATCTACCAAGTCTGAAACAGGAAGAAAAAGGCAATCTGAACAAACCAATTACCAGCAAGGAAACTGAATCAGGAACCAAAAACCTCCCCACAAAACAAGAGTCCAGGGCCCAATACCTTCCCAGGGGAATTCTACCAAACATTTTAAGAATAAATCATTCCTATTCTAAAGAAGCTATTTCCAAAAAAAAAAAAAAAAAAAAAGCAACTGAAAGGAAAGCTTCCAAACTCATTTTCTGAGCTCGAGCATTACCTTGATTCCCAAGCAGACAAAGACCCCAAGAGAAAGGAGAATTACAGATGAAGAACCCTAGTGAGCACTAATACCAAATTATTCAACAATATACAAGCCAGCAGGATTCCAAGGTACATTGAAAGTGTTGTTCAACATCACCAGGTGAGGTTTATTCCTGGGATATAAGGCAGGTTCAACATTCACAAATCAATTGATGTGATAGGTCATATAAACAAAAGAAAGACGAGGACCATATCATCCTCTCATTTGATGCAGAAAAAAAACATTTGGCAAATTACAACATCCTTTCATGTTTAAACCTCCTCAAAATATAGGGATAGAGGGAACATATATTATAAAAACCATCTATGAAGAGCCCACAGCAAACATTATTCTCAATGAGGAAAAACTGACAGCTTTTCCCTTAAGGTCAGGAACAGGACAGGGATGCCCACTCTCACCACTTTTCTTGAACATAGCATTAGAAGTTCTAGCTTCAGCATTTGGACAACAATAACAAATAAAAGGGATTCAAGTTGTCATAGAAGAAGTCAAACTGTCTCTCTCGACATATGACAATATACTTTTTGTGAAAACCCCAAAAGCCTCCACCCCTAAATTACTTGAACTCATACAGCAATTCAGCAATGTGCAGGATTCCAAAATCAAAGCCCAGAAATCTCTGGCTTCTCTAAACACTAACAATGTGAATGTTGAAAGAGAAATGAAGGTGTCAATTCCATTAACCATAGCACCCAAACCCATAAGATGCCTAGGAATAAACCTAACCAAAGAGGTAAATGATCTCTACTGTAAACTACAGAACACCGAGGAAGGACTTGTAGGAAAATACAAAGAAATGGAAAAACATTCCATGCTCCTGGATTGGAAGAATAAACACCGTAAAAATGCCTATGTTGTCCAGAGCACTCTACCTATTCAACACAATCCCTATCAAAATACCCTCAAAATTATTCACAGCCCTAAAACAAATAATCCTAAAATTTGCATGTAGCCAGAAAGGACCTACCCCAAATAGCCAGGGGATCGCTGAACAAGAGAACCAAAGTTGGGGACATCGCAATGCCTGACTTAAAGCTAGTTATACAAAGCTGTGATCATGGGGCACCTGGGTGGCTCAGTGGGTTAGGCCTCTGCTTTCGGCTTGGGTCATGAATCCAGGGTCCTGGGATCAAGCCCTACATCGGGCTCCCTGCTCAGCGGGGAGCCTGCTTCCCCCTCTCTCTCTCCCTGCTGCTCTGCCTCCTTGTGATCTCTCTCTCTCTCTCTGTCAAATAAATAAAATTTTAAAAAAATGAAAAAGGAATGCAAATATTTAATTCAGTTAGCCTATCTATATTATGTAGCATTACATTAGAATTATTGCTATTTACATATGCCTGGAAATATAGGGGAAAGAGAGCAAATATATAAAACTTTTTTTAGATCTAGCACACATGAAAGAGATTTTAATAGAATATCCTACTAGTTTAAAAGGTAAGGAACATTAATTTCAAGTAGGGGCTGTAACATTTTTTAGGAATGGAGCTTTTGAAGCTTACAATGAATGGTCGACAGTTTATTTACTAATAAACCTCTTAGACTGATAAGTACCTTGTCACTGTATTTCAGGTAAAAAGGACAACATTATCAAGGATACAGTTCAAAACATGGTTTGGGTTCATCTCCGGTGTTGTGGTCCAGAGAAGGTGATCACATGACTAAATCAGGGCCCATCAGGATTAATCATGGACCTTTGCTAGGTCTACTGGGAAAAAAAAATCTTTTCACTGAAATTCAGAGACTAAAAATCACGTAAGCCTAAACATGACGAATGCTATCATCATCGCCATATCAAGACAGCCAAAATGAAAACAAAAGTTACTTTGAGGAAGGAAAAAACAATAGATGAGTTATGTGGTCCTACATCTGGAATAGCAAACTTAAAAGTCTGACAGGGAAAGGATGCAAATGTCTAAGGAAATATCTATAAAACCAAATGGATTGGTGGGATCTGTGGAAAATGAAGAAATACTATTCATAAAAAATGAAATTTGATTTTATTTCAAGTATTATTGTGATCACAATAGCTTTGTGACCAGATTTTTCCTGGTGGGTACCAGATGGCAACTTCTGCATGAATCTTAGAACATATAAAGCCTCAAGAGGAATGGCTGATCTATTTTATGCGTACAATAGTTTCTCTTTATGGTAATAACATACAAAAATGAATGTGAGCAAGAAAAGGAGTACAAGATTAATGTAAGGTTTAAATATGAGACAACACAGTTGTTTAAGCTAAATGGATATAGCGCCGAGGTTTAAATCCCACATTTGTCACTTCCTCCCTATGCTAAGCCTCTCTGCCCCAGTTCTCTCATTTCTATACTAGGAAAGGAAAAGAAAAATGCCTGCTCCTTATGATTCTCATGGGGACTAAGTGAGTTAGTATATGTGAAGTTCTTAGATTAGGTCAGGCACATGATACATGCTCACTGAAAGCTAGTTTGATTCTATAGTTGCCATATACTATTCCATAACCACTAGCCATGTGGGACAATTCAGATTCAAATTAAAAAACTGAAATGTTTCATTAGCCACATTTCCAAGGCTCAATGGCCACACATATCATAGAATATTTTCATCATCAGAAAAAGTTCTAGTAGACATCAGTGCTCTATACTATGAGATTACTATGCTAGTGACAGAGTCAGAGAGGTAAGGGACATGGTTTCTTAGGTAAATAATGATTTCCAAGTCTCTGCCCTGTCATCACACGAAATGGCAACCATCAACCTCCTCTTTTAAAAGACCTAGTCCCTTCTCATGTGGCCTGCTGTCTCATCCTGGGCCCCTGAAGCTCAGGTAGACTGATATGTAAACCCAGCTGGACTCTGGACCTGTTCACAGGGAAAACCTTCTGTGCCAACCAAGTCTGTTCTTCAGACAGCTCAATGAGGGAGTAACTTTGATGTGCTCAAGCTTCTACCCCCGTTTGCCAATAGGTGGCATCAATGCCCCAAGGTAAATATTCTCCATTGATCCTGAAATAGGACATGTGAACTCAGTTTGGAAGGAACTAAACAGGAAATCAAAAGAAACATTAGTCTATGTATATCCTATTATAAAATCTCAGTTCAAAAAATACAAAATTCATCAGTAGATTTTTTCATGTGGACATTCTACTATCATCTCTGTTGAACACATCCTGGAATTCAAGGGCATCATGAAGCAGCATCCAGTCTTCCTTTATCATGTCTCTTTCTGAGCTCTTTCGTGAAGCCTCTACTCTACTCAGGCTTCCTTTCCAAACCCTGATTATACCATGTTCATTTGCACTTCTGCACATTTGCTCATTTGCTCATGTTCGGTCTCCTGTCTGGAATGGCTTCTCTAATACTTTCTTCGTATATTCAAATTGTTCCATTCATAAATTTCCAGATAAAGTCTTACCTTCTTGAAGCCACTTATGAAGAGTTATCACGTATCTACTACTAAAGAATGTCTGTAACACGTAATACAGAATTTTACTATATGACATGTGCATCATCTATCATATATAGAGCATGCATATTCCTCTACCTTGAAAACATATCTTAAATCATCCTCCACAGTAAATATATCTTGATTTTTAAGAAGTAACATTGCATTGTACTGCACTTGTCTATTATAATGGGGGACAGAATAATAATTGCTAGACCACTATTCTTGAGGAAGGAAGATAGGTTCTAGAAGACATTTGGAGGGAGGGGCCTTCCAGAACAGCATGAACAATTCAACAATAGTACATTCAGTTTAATCTGAGATAGGTGCTAAACATGATGATGAGAGTTCCTGGAAGTTGGTGACAGCCCCAGTTCCCTCAGTAAGCCAAGAGCCAAGTTGGCCAGAAAGAGAGTAGACAGAGGAAGAGATGGTTGAAATTTGAAGAAAGAAAAAAAAAACCAAATCATGTAAGTCTTCTGAATAAGTAAGAAACAGAATGGACTAGAGAACTGTCAGAGGAGAATAAGAAGGGGAAAGAATGTTCCCTGCAGAGGATAAAAACAGATTTTGTCTATGGAAGGGATAAAAATTGATAGCTCCTAAATAGATACTAAAGAGTAATTTGAGATTTATAGAAGAAAATAAAAGCAAAACAAACAAAGGCCACTGTAGGTAATGCTATCATGTAGGCAAAATGAAATAATCCATACACAGTGTATATGTATGTGTGTGCATGCAAGAGAACACTGAGTTGTGACTCAATCGTAAAACACTGTTGTAAAACCTTTATAAAATAACCGAACACACTTTAAAAAAAATTTATTTATTTGACAGACAGATCACAAGTAGGTGATCACTCTGCTGAGCAGAGAGCCTCATGCGAGGCCGATGCGAGGCTTGACCCCAGGACCCTGAGATCATGACCTGAGCCGAAGGCAGAGGCTTAATCCACTGAGCCACCCAGGTGCTCCCCAAACACACTTTTGTATGTAATTTGTCTCTTTATGGAAAGGACCTTTTCTATATACTATACTGATGTTTAAGAATACTTAGAATTGACAATATAGCAGTAAAACTTTTTTATAGGTAAAATATGGAATGACTTAGCAATCAATGATGGTGAAATAAGCAGAGAATTCTAGTCTCAGAGCACCTGGGTGGCTCTGTTTGTTCAGCAACTGCCTTCGGCTCAGGTCATGATCCTGGAGTCTCAGGATTAAGTCAGGCATCACGCTCCCTGTTCAGCAGGGAGTGTGCTTCTCCCTCTGACCTTCTCCTGTCTCAGGTTCTCTCTCTCTCTCTTTCTCCCTCTCTCAAATAAATAAAACCTTAAAAAAAAGAATCCTAGTCTCAAAGATCAATCTATGTGAAAAAGATGTTTTAGTAACAGAATAGATACAGGATGCCCATCATCTGTTACTTGAATAGTACAGAAACTGACTATATGATATTAGGTCTATTTCTCTGGATGGAAGTCCAGAGAAAAATGGGGGCAGCAATGAAGAGAAAAACAAACTCTAGACAATGATAAAAGGACCTAGGCCCATTAACCTTCACCTCCATAAGACTTCCAAAGCAAATATAACCTTTATGTATTCTTTAAATTGAAGCATAGTTGACATATTGTATTGGTTCCACATGTACAATACAGTGATTCAACATTATGCAATAATCACCATGATAAATCTAGGTACCATCTGTCACCAAAGTTGTTATAATATTAACTGTATTCCCCATGTTGTATATTTCAGAACCCTGTCTTATTTATTACTGAATGTTTGTACCTTTTAGTCCCCACTCCCTGTTTGACTCTCTCCCTACCATCCTCTCCTCTGGCAAACACCAGATTGTTCTCTGTAGCTATGAGTGTTTTCATTTTGTTTGTTCCTTTGTTTTACTTTTTTTTACTTTCCATGCACAAGTGAGATCATATGGTATCTGTCTTTCTCTGTCTGACTAATTTCACTTAGCATATATCCTCTAGGTGTTTCCATGTTACTGCAAATGACAAGATCCCCTGCATGTCCTGACTTGGAAGAACAATGTTTACTAAAACATACAGTAATGTATAAGCAAATAGAAGAAAAAGGAAAAAAAAACTAATACAAAGACACACAACTAAAAATTAGTTCAGTTCTGTTTCTTGATATTATTAACAAGGCAAGAAATGAGCCTACACATAGAACCAAATAGAAGGCATCTTTGAAAATCCACATTCTTGGCTTAGTTAACATTTGTCTCCCTTTCTAGCATGCAAAGAAGAAGGCTGAATGATTACAATAGAAAAATAAAGTAACTTTATTAAAACTGCAAGACTATTATTCTCAGTAAATAACAGATTTATTATTTTGAAATTCTGGATACTTTAGATGATTCAAGTTTCCATTAACACTTTTCCATTAATACTGCTTTGTAATGGGAAATGAAATAATTATATAATCCCTAAAAATAAAATTAAAAATATACGATTTGTTGAGATAACTGAAATAAAGACAATGAAGTTGCATCTATTGACAAATAAATGGAGATGCTACAAAGTCGTTCCTTTCCCAACTATACACAAAAATAAGTTCATTTTCCAGTGCAGTATTTTAATTGAATCCATCCTTCTTGGAATTAGAAATAAATAAAAATGAGATTAATAGATTCCATTATTTTAAAAAAATCCAATACACTGTGGACATTTTCAGGCCACGCAAGTATGTTAACATCAATAGCTACATCCTCCAAATGTGAAAGATAGCAATAAAGTAGTGCACGTGGAAGGCTGTGACTGTTCCTCCTCAGTGGCCAGTGATTTTGATGAATCTGTATGCTGCATCATGAGAACTAGACAATCCAATAATCCAAAATCAAATCTTAGACTTCTCTCTCTCAAAACCTCTTAACATTGATTAGGCAATCTGTTTTGTCTTAAAATGCAATGGCATCTCCTCACAGTTTTAAGTGTTTTTGAGTCATAAGCTATACCCAGATTAGGATAACACAGGCTGAAGTACTCAGTCCCTGCTATTAGGGGGTATTTAGTCAACAGGTCAACTTTCACTTATACCACAACTAGGACACTAAGTCATTATCAGAAAATGAGAGGCTTTTCACTTTAATGCATTACTGTCCAATCTCAGAAATCAATATGAGATTGTTTTTCTTATCAATTGCTTGATATCAAGAGACAAAAAGAAGTTCCAGGATGTTAAAGATTAGCTAACTCTTGTTTTTCCAAAGTATTTTTTTAAATTACTCTTTTCTTGTGATTTTTTTTTCTGGTATTACATCCTAGGTATATAACGGAAATCAAGAGATTTTTGCACAGATTTGTATTTGTTAGTTAGTCACCTGGCAGGTAGCTGGTCATGCATTCACTGGGCACCTACATGTGAGGAGTGAAGGTCCCAGAACAGAGAGGTTTGTGAGCTACTCATGGGTTTGTTCATTAAAACATCATCTCATTGTGGTTTTGATTTGTATTTCCCTGATGGGGGGGTAGGGGGATAGGAGAAGAATAAATGAAACAAGATGGGATTGGGAGGGAGACAAACCATAAATGACTCTTAATCTCACAAAACAAACTGGGGGTTGCTGCGGGGAGGTGGGATTGGGAGAGGGGGAGCGGGCTATGGACATTGGGGAGGGGAGGCGAACCATAAGAGACTATGGACTCTGAAAAACAACCTGAGGGTTTTGAAGGGTCAGGGGTGGGAGGTTGGGGGAACAGGTGGTGGGTGATGGGGAGGGCACGTTTTGCATGGAGCACTGGGTGTTGTGCAAAAAGAATGAATACTGTTACGCTGAAAAAAAAATAAATAAAAAGGGAAAAAAAAAACAAAAAAAAACATCAAAGCTGCATGGTTTTCAGGGATGTATCACTTTGAGACGGAACTTTCCTAATTAGGCCACAGATGGCCAGACAGATTTCAACAAGCTAAAGGAAGAGGAGAAAAGAGCTATTCTTCGACATTACCATTTGATTGATCATGTGAGGCCATCTCGTACAATATTTTGGAGAGTTCCCGTTATAGGAAATGCAACAAAAATCCTGTAGTTGTCATATTTCACCACAGTTCTTGTAATCAAGCAGGCCAGCAGAACAGATGCTGCCATGACTTGTTCATGTTAAAACTATTATTCACTTCATTAGATCAATGTTTTCTTGTTCCAAAGTTTTCCTATGGTTTTGCTTTTCTTTCTCTGCTCCTTGCTCACAGAGAAATCATTTGCCTGAACTTCCTAGGTTAATAAGATATTCTCCCCAATCAGTCAGGGCAAAGGGATCCCTGGACCCAGGGATGTTCTATTACACACCATCGTTTTCATGCATGGATACATAGACGGTACACCCAGATTTTGATTTCCAACCATTAGCCCAGTTGTCCAACAGTATACTTAACGGTATCCGGGGGAATGAGTAAGCTTGATGTTGAATGCAAACCAGCTTATTGAAAGAACAGGATCACTTCATATTACATTACAAAGCAATAAAATAAAAAAGAAGGCCACAGGAAGATATTTAATGTATATTCATCGTGTTTATCTCATATGGGGTTGTATAATTACTGAGGTAAGTGGAATACAGCATGACAAAAGTTTTAAGCCTAGGATTTCCAGCAGAATTATGTAGACTATGAAATATATCTGTGTATAACTTGAATACATATCGTATTAAAATTAAGCTTCATGGGGTGCCTGGGTGTCTCAGTGGATTAAAGCCTCTGCTTTCGGCTCAGGTCAGGATCCCAGGGTTCTGGGATCTAGCGCAGCATCGGGCTCTCTACTCAACAGGGAGCCTGCTTCTTCCTCTCTCTCTCTGCCTGCTTCTCTGCCTACTTGTGATCTCTGCCTGTTAAGTAAATAAATAAAATCTTTTAAAAAAAATTAAGCTTCAAAGAAGAGCAAAATCCACTTTCTGATTAAATAAGTCTATACATATAGACTTTTGAAAGGTGATATACATATTTTATAATGTAATTAAATGAACATTTAAATATTGAATAAATGTATGTTATGTACACATTTTTAAATCAGAATAATAAGCCTTATTTGGATTCAGAATGCATCATAAGATTAGATGTAGGCTCCTTATCAACTGGAATGTACATAGGTCTTATTCAAAGGTGTATGCCTGAGGCAAGGAAAGCACCCAATATTTGTAGAATTAGATTAAATAATGTTCAAAGTGACATATCAATCCATTTAAACATGTTAAGTAGTTCAAAATCATCTAGTCAACATGTTTCTACCCTGTAATAACTCTTTTTTTAAAAGACTTTTTATTTATTTATTTGACAGACAGAGATCACAAGTAGGCAGAGAGGTAGGCAGAGAGAGAGGAAGGGAAGCAGGCTCCCCACTGAGCAGAGAGCCCAATGTGGGGCTCGATCCCAGGACCCTGGGATCATGACCTGAGCTGAAAGCAGAGGCTTTAACCCACTGAGCCACCCAGGTGCCCTCTAATAACTCTTTATGGAACTGTTGTGTTGACATGACATTATACAAGTCAGCAACATTTCAACCACACTGATCACCTGAGACTACATTTGAAGTACTGCATTTATTATTAAAAAGTAGTACATTTATTATAATAAAGCTGACACTATGACTAAACGCTTGTGTACCCTAAAATTCATATGTTGGAGCCCTAAATCCCTCAATATGATATAATTTAGAGATTGAGTCTTTGAGAAGTAATTGCATTTGAATAAGTTCATGAAGGTGGATCCCTCATGATGACATCGGTATACCTATTAGGGGATGAGGGGCCCAGAGATATTTAATTATGTGACTGGAAACCAGTTCCAATGGTTCCTGCCCAATTAAACCTGAAACTCTAAGAAGGCTCTCAAATCTGATCTTTGATCTTTTTTCACCTGCTTTCTCTCTTTCTTAGTCATCAAAAAAAAATAATAAAAAGTAGAAAAACCGGGGGAAGGAGTCAAGGTGGAGGAGAAGTAGCAGCCTGAGACTACATCAGGTAGCAGGAGATCAGCTCGATAGCTTATCTAAACATTGCAAACACCTACAAATCCAACGGGAGAGAGAAGAGAAGAAGAAAAGCAACTCTAGAAACAGAAAATCAACCACTTTCTGAAAGGTAGGACTGGCGGAGAAGTGAATCTAAAACGACGGGAAGATAGACCGCGGGGGGAGGGGCCGGCTCAGCAAGCGGCAGAGGAACAGAGCACAAAATCAGGACTTTTAAAAGTCTGTTCCACTGAGGGACATTGCTCCAGGGGCTAAACCGGGGAGAAGCCCACGCAGGGCCAGCGTGGCCCCAGGCCCCGCAGGGTCACAGAAGGATCGGGGGTGTCGGAGTGTCGGAGAGCTCGCAGGTATTAGAACGGAGAAGCTGGCTGCAGAGACAGAGCCGAGGACTGAACTCTCAGCTCGGGGTTACCTTGAACTGGTCGCGGGCTGGGTGAGCTCGGAGCGCGGCTAGAGGCTGGGGATACGGGAGTGATTGGGTGCTGTCCTCTGGGGGCGCACTGAGGAGTGGGGCCCCAGGCTCTCGGCTCCTCCGGGCCGGAGACTGGGAGGCCGCCATTTTCATTCCCGTCCTCCAGAACTCTACGGAAAGCGTTCAGGGAACAGAAGCTCCCCAAAGCGAATCCGAGCCGATTACTTAGTCCGGCCGCCGGTAAGGGCGGTGCAATCCCACCTCGGGCAAAGACACTTGAGGTCACTACAACAGGCCCCTCCCCCAGAAGATCAACAAAATATCCAGCCAGGACGAAGTTCATCTATCAGGAGAAAGCAGGTTCATTCCTAAATCAGCAGAGCAATTCCAGAGGAGGAGAAAGCAAAGCACGGAACTCATGGCTTTCTCCCCATGATTCTTTAGTCTTGCGGCTACTTCAATTTTTTTTTTTTTCAATTTTTTTTTCTTTTTTCTTTTTTCTTCTTCTGCTAAATTTTTCTAAAACTTTTACCCTTTTCTTTTTTAACGTTTTTTGACTAGTTCATCTAAATATATATATTTTTTCTTTCTTTTTTATATTTTTTTATTTGTTTTATTTTTTTAATTTTTTTCTTTTTATTTTCCTTTTTTTTTCTTTTTTTTTTCAGAACCTGTTTTTATCCCCTTTCTCCCCCCCACAATTAGGGGTCTCTTCTGATTTGGTTACAGCGCATTTTTCTGGGGTCTTTGCCACCCTTTTAGTAGTTTATTTGCTCCCTCATATCCTCTTATCTGGACAAAATGACAAGGCGGAAAAAATCACCACAAACAAAAGAACAAGAGACAGTACCGAAGGCTAGGGACCTAATCAACACAGACATTGGTAATATGTCAGATCAAGAGTTCAGAATGACGATTCTGAACATTCTAGCCGGGCTCGAAAAAGGCATGGAAGATATTAGAGAAACCCTCTCTGGAGATATTAAAGCCCTTTCTGGAGAAATTAAAGAACTAAAATCTAACCAAGTTGAAATCAAAAAAGCTATTAATGAGGTGCAATCAAAAACAGAACACTCATGAAAGAAATTGAAGAAGACACAAAAAGATGGAACACTGTTCCATGCTCTTGGATTGGAAGAATAAACATTGTTAAAATGTCTATACTGCCTAGAGCAATCTATACTTTTAATGCCATTCCGATCAAAATTCCACCAATATTTTTCAAAGAGGTGGAGCAAATAATCCTAAAATTTGTATGGAGCCAGAAGAGACCCCGAATTGCTAAGGAAATGTTGAAAAACAAAAACAAAACTGGCGGCATCACGTTACCCGATTTCAAGCTTTACTACAAAACTGTGATCACCAAGACAGCGTGGTACGGGCATAAAAACAGACACATAGACCAGTGGAACAGAGTGGAGAGCCCAGATATGGACCCTCAACTCTATGGTCAAATAATCTTCGACAAAACAGGAAAAAATATTCAATGGAAAAAAGACAGTCTCTTCAATAAATGGTGCTGGGAAAACTGGACAGCGATATGTAGAAGAATGAAACTCGACCATTCTCTTACACCGTACACAAAGATAAACTCGAAATGGATAAAAGACCTCAACGTGAGACAGGAATCTATCAGAATCCTAGAGGAGAACATAGGCAGTAACCTCTTCGATATCAGCCACAGCAACTTCTTTCAAGATATGTCTCCAAAGGCCAAGGAAACAAAAGCAAAAATGAACTTTTGGGACTTCATCAAGATCAAAAGCTTCTGCACAGCAAAGGAAACAGTCAAGAAAACAAAAAGGCAACCCACGGAATGGGAGAAGATATTTGCAAATGACAGTACAGACAAAAGGTTGATATCCAGGATCTATAAAGAACTTCTCAAACTCAACACACACAAAACAGATAATCATATCAAAAAAATGGGCAGAAGATATGAACAGACACTTCTCCAATGAAGACATACAAATGGCTATCAGACACATGAAAAAATGTTCATCATCACTAGCCATCAGGGAGATTCAAATTAAAACAACATTGAGATACCACCTAACACCAGTTAGAATGGCCAAAATTTAGCAAGACAGGAAACAACGTGTGTTGGAGAGGATGTGGAGAAAGGGGAACCCTCTTACACTGTTGGTGGGAATGCAAGTTAGTGCAGCCACTTTGGAGAACAGTGTGGAGATTCCTGAAGAAATTAAAAATAGAGCTTCCCTATGACCCTGCAATTGCACTGCTGGGTATTTACCCCAAAGATACAGATGTAGTGAAAAGAAGGGCCATTTGTACCCCAATGTTTATTGCAGCAATGGCTACGGTCGCCAAACTGTGGAAAGAACCAAGATGCCCTTCAACGGATGAATGGATAAGGAAGATGTGGTCCATATACACAATGGAGTATTATGCCTCCATCAGAAAGGATGAATACCCAACTTTTGTAGCAACATGGACGGGACTGGAAAAAATTATGCTGAGCGAATTAAGTCAAGAAGAGAGAGTCAAGTATCATATGGTCTCACTTATTTGTGGAGCATAACAAATAACATGGAGGACATGGGGAGATGGAGAGGAGAGGGAGTTGAGGGAAACTGGAAGGGGAGATGAACCATGAGAGTCTATGGACTCTGAAAAACAACCAGAGGGTTATGAAGGGGCGGCAGGGGGGTGGGGGGGGGTGGGAGGTTGAGGAACCAGGTGGTGGGTAATAGGGAGGGCACGTACTGCATGGAGCACTGGGTGTGATGCCAAAACAATGAACACTGTTATGCTGTAAATAAACAAATAAAAAAAAATATATATATATATAAAAATGGAGGCTCTCACTGCTAGGATAAATGAGGCAGAAGAAAGAATTAGTGATATAGAAGACCAAATGACAGAGAATAAGGAAGCCGAGCAAAAGAGGGACAAACACCTACTGGACCATGAGGGGAGAATTCGAGAGATAAGTGACACCATAAGACGAAACAACATTAGAATAATTGGGATTCCAGAAGAAGAAGAAACAGAGAGGGGAGCAGAAGGTCTATTGGAGAGAATCATTGGAGAGAATATCCCTAATATGGCAAAGGGAACAAGCATCAAAATCCAGGAGATTCAGAGAACCCCCTCAAAGTCAACAAGAATAGGTCCACACCCCGTCACCTAATAGTAAAATTTACAAGTCTTAGTGACAAAGAGAAAATCCTGAAAGCAGCCCGAGAAAAGAAGTCTGTAACATACAATGGTAAAAATATTAGATTGGCGGCAGACTAATCCACAGAGACCTGGCAGGCCAGAAAGAGCTGACATGATATATTCAGAGCACTAAACGAGAAAAACATGCAGCCAAGAATACTCTATCCAGCTAGGCTATCATTGAAAATAGAAGGAGAGATAAAAAGCTTCCAGGACAAACAAAAACTGAAAGAATTTGCAAACACCAAACCAGCTCTACAGGAAATATTGAAAGGGGTCCTCTAAGCAAAGAGAGAGCCTAAAAGTAGTAGATCAGAAAGGTACAGAGACAATATACAGTAACAGTCACCTTACAGGCTAATAATGGCACTAAATTCATATCTCTTAATAGTTACCCTGAATGTTAATGGGCTAAATGCCCCAATCAAAAGACACAGGGTATCAGAATGGATAAAAAAACAAAACCCATCAGTATGTTGCCTACAAGAAACTCATTTTAGACGCGAAGACACCTCCAGATTTAAAGTGAGGGGGTGGAAAACAATTTACCATGCTAATGGGCATCAGAAGAAAGCTGGGGTGGCAATCCTTATATCAGATCAATTAGATTTCAAGCCAAAGACTATAATAAGAGATGAGGAAGGACACTATATCCAACTCAAAGGGTCTGTCTAACAAGAAGATCTAACAATTTTAAATATCTATGCCCCTAATGTGGGAGCAGCCAAATATATCAACCAATTAATAACAAATTCAAAGAAACACATCAATAATAATACAATAATAGTAGGGGACTTGAACACTCCCCTCACTGAAATGGACAGATCATCCAAGTCAAAGATCAACAAGGAAATAAAGGCCTTAAATGACACACTGGACCAGATGGACATCACAGATATATTCAGAACATTTCATCCCAAAGCAACAGAATACACATTCTTCTCTAGTGCACATGGAACTTTCTCCAGAATAGATCACATCCTGGGTCACAAATCAGGTCTCAACCGGTATCAAAAGATTAGGATTATTCCCTGCATATTTTCAGACCACAATGCTCTGAAGCTAGAACTCAATCACAAGAGGAAAGCTGGAAAGAACCCAAATACATGGAGACTAAACAGCATCCTTCTAAAGAATGAATGGGTTAACCAGGAAATTAAAGAAGAATTGAAAAAATTCATGGAAACAAATGATAATGAAAACACAACAGTTCAAAATCTGTGGGACACAGCAAAGGCAGTCCTGAGAGGAAAATATATAGCGGTACAAGCCTTTCTCAAGAAACAAGAAAGGTCTCAAGTACACAACCTATCCCTACGCGTAAAGGAGCTGGAGAAAGAACAAGAAAGAAACCCTAAACCCAGCAGGAGAAGAGAAATCATAAAGATCAGAGCAGAAATCAATGAAATAGAAACGAAAAAAAAAATAGAAAATATCAATGAAACTCGGAGCTGGTTCTTTGAAAGAATCAATAAGATTGATAAACCCCTGGCCAGACTCATCAAAAAGAAAAGAGAAAGGACCCAAATCAATAAAATCATGAATGAAAGAGGAGAGATCACAACTAACACCAAAGAAATACAGACAATTATAAGAACATACTATGAGCAACTCTACGCCAACAAATTGGACAATCTGGAAGAAATGGATGCATTCTTAGAGCCAAATAAACTACCACAACTGAACCAGGAAGAAATAGAAAACCTGAACAGGCCCATAACCAGTAAGGAGATTGAAACAGTCATCCAAAATCTCCAAACAAACAAAAGCCCAGGGCCAGACGGCTTCCCAGGGGAATTCTACCAAACATTTAAAGAAGAACTCATTCCTATTCTCCTGAAACTGTTCCAAAAAATAGAAATGGAAGGAAAACTTCCAAACTCATTTCATGAGGCCAGCATCACCTTGATCCCAAAACCAGACAAGGATCCCACCAAAAAAGAGAAGTACAGATCAATATCCTTGATGAACACAGATACAAAAATTCTCGCCAAAATACTAGCCAATAGGATTCAACAGTACATTAAAAGGATTGTTCACCACGATCAAGTGGGATTTATTCCAGGGCTGCAGGGTTGGTTCAACATCCGCAAATCAATCAATGTGATAGAACACATTAATAAAAGAAAGAACAAGAAACATATGATACTCTCAATAGATGCTGAAAAAGCATTTGACAAAGTACAGCATCCCTTCCTGATCAAAACTCTTCAAAGTGTAGGGATAGAGGGCACATACCTCAATATTATCAAAGCCATCTATGAAAAACCCACCACAAATATCATTCTCAATGGAGAAAAACTGAAATCTTTTCCGTTAAGGTCAGGAACACGGCAGGGATGTCCATTATCACCACTGCTATTCAACATAGTACTAGAAGTCCTAGCCTCAGCAATCAGACAACAAAAAGAAATTAAAGGCATCCAAATTGGTAAGGAAGAAGTCAAACTATCACTCTTCGCAGATGATATGATACTATATGTGGAAAACCCAAAAGACTCCACTCCAAAACTGCTAGAACTTTTACAGGAATTCAGTAAAGTGTCAGGATATAAAATCAATGCACAGAAATCAGTTGCATTTCTGTACACCAACAAGACAGAAGAAAGAGAAATTAAGGAGTCAATCCCATTTACAATTGTACACAAAACTATAAGATACCTAGGAATAAACCTAACCAAAGAGACTAAGAATCTATACACAGAAAATTATAAAGTACTCATGAAAGAAATTGAGGAAGACACCAAAAAATGGAAAAATGTTCCATGCTCCTGGATTGGAAGAATAAATATTGTGAAAATGTCTATGCTACCTAAAGCAATCTACACATTTAATGCAATCCCTATCAAAATACCATCCATTTTTTTCAGAAATGGAACAAATAATCCTCAAATTTATATGGAACCAGAAAAGACCTCAAATAGCCAAAGGAATATTGAAAAAGAAAGCCAAAGTGGGTGGCATCACAATTCCGGACTTCAAGCTCTATTACAAAGCTGTCATCATCAAGACAGCATGGTACTGGCACAAAAACAGACACATAGATCATTGGAACAGAATAGAGAGCCCTGAAATGGACCCTCAACTCTATGGTCAACTAATCTTCGACAAAGCAGGAAAGAATGTCCAATGGAAAAAAGACAGCCTCTTCAATAAATGGTGCTGGGAAAATTGGACAGCCACATGCAGAAAAATGAAATTGGACCACTTCCTTACACCACACACGAAAATAGAATCCAAATGGATGAAGGACCTCAATGTGAGAAAGGAATCCATCAAAATCCTTGAGGAGAATGCAGGCAGCAACCTCTTCGACCTCAGCTGTAGCAACATCTTCCTAGGAACAATGGCAAAGGCAAGGGAAGCAAGGGCAAAAACGAACTATTGGGATTTCATCAAGATCAAAAGCTTTTGCACAGCAAAGGAAACAGTTAACAAAACCAAAAGACAACTGACAGAATGGGAGAAGATATTTGCAAACGACATGTCAGATAAATGGCTAGTATCCAAAATCTATAAGGAACTTATCAAACTCAACACCCAAAGAACAAACAATCCAATCAAGAAATGGGCAGAGGACATGAACAGACATTTCTGCAAAGAAGACATCCAGATGGCCAACAGACACATGAAAAAGTGCTCCACGTCACTCGGCATCAGGGAAATACAAATCAAAACCACAATGAGATATCACCTCACACCAGTCAGAATGGCTAAAATGAACAAGTCAGGAAATGACAGATGCTGGCGAGGATGTGGAGAAAGGGGAACCCTCCTCCACTGTTGGTGGGAATGCAAGCTGGTCCAACCACTCTGGAAAACAGCATGGAGGTTCCTCAAAATGTTGAAAATAGAACTACCCTATGACCCAGCAATTGCACTACTGGGTATTTACCCTGAAGATACAAACATAGTGATCCGAAGGGGCACGTGTACCCGAATGTTTATAGCAGCAATGTCTACAATAGCCAGACTATGGAAAGAACCTAGATGTCCATCAACAGATGAATGGATAAAGAAGATGTGGTATATATTCACAATGGAATACTATGCAGCCATCAAAAGAAAAGAATTCTTGCCATTTGCGACGACGTGGATGGAACTAGAGCGTATCATGCTTAGTGAAATAAGTCAATCGGAGAAAGACAACTATCATATGATCTCCCTGATATGAGGACATGGAGAAGCAACATGGGGGGGTAGGGGGATAGGAGAAGAATAAATGAAACAAGATGGGATTGGGAGGGAGACAAACCATAAATGACTCTTAATCTCACAAAACAAACTGGGGGTTGCTGGGGGGAGGTGGGATTGGGAGAGGGGGAGGGGGCTATGGACAGTGGGGAGGGGAGGCGAACCATAAGAGACTATGGACTCTGAAAAACAACCTGAGGGTTTTGAAGGGTCAGGGGTGGGAGGTTGGGGCAACCTGAGGGTTTTGAAGGGTTAGGGGTGGGAGGTTGGGGGAACAGGTGGTGGGTAATGGGGAGGGCACGTTTTGCATGGAGCACTGGGTGTTGTGCAAAAAGAATGAATACTATTACGCTGAAAAAATAAATAAAATGGAAAAAAAAAGAACTTAAATGTATGAATTTTCAATGAACATATACACAGCTGTATATAACAAGAAGCTGAGTTAGGAAAGAAATCACACACACACACACACACACACACACACACACACACATACCAGTGGAAGAGTAAGGCTCAACAACTAGTAGGTCAGGGTGAGGGGGAGGTGGAATACATGCATGTTGATGCGGGAAACAGCTCGTGAGCTCTTGGCATTAGTAAATCGAATGGTAGTCACTCAGGTTTTCAGTTTCTGTCTCGTATTCATGTGTGTGTGGATGAGAAGACTCAAAGATGAAAAAGAAAAGAAAAAGCAGGTGGGGTAAAAAAAAAAAGAAGTTAAAAGAAAATCTGTAAATGTCTCTACTTTCAAGAAACAGTGACTGTCCTTTGGTGATATGGTGTGTAGAAATGTCTAACACAGAAAATAAGAATACACAAAAGTCTGTGGGATTTTCACAGTCCTCTTTCCAAAACTGGCTCATTTTTCCATCCATTGAAATGCACAAGGAACTCAAGACCAAGACTACCAAATACTGAAGATGTGGATAAAATGCCACACTAAAGTCCACACATAGCTGACTGGTCAAAAGGGGGCAGATAATTGGATACGAACAACCAAAGTTATAGGTGCAACATCATGAATACCATTCTACACACTCAGAGGGAAGAGGGAATATGATAAACCATGTAAAAGAGTGTTTCTTCACAGGTTGTTAACACTGGAAGCTATTTTAAAATCCTAGTGACTAATATTGAAAACAGTAACATTAACAGCAAACATTTATTTAGTGTTTACTGGGCGAGTGGCAGGCATTTCTAAGCATGCTTATGTGCAGGAACTCATTGAATTTTACCCTCATACCGACCCTGTGATGTGGGGTATCATCATTTTTGTCACTTCACCGGTGAGGAAAATGAAGCATAGTGAGGTTATGTGCTGTGCTCAAGGTTCACACCTACACCTTCCGGAGTGGGGATTTGAATCTAGGCACGTTGGCTCCGCGCTCTGCTGCCTACAGGAACAACAATGGTTGAGCTCTTACAATGCACTAGAATCTGCTCTGAACAATGTAATTACATAATGTGATATTTTCTTGCAGCCCCATGAGGAAAGTACCTCCTTTCCTGCAAATACAAGACCCGGGGCTTAAAACATGCCACAGTGATACATCCTCTAACTGCCAGAGGCTGGACTGAAACCAAGATCTGTGAAGTGCCCAGGGACACTAGGTGACAGTCCCCTGTCATTCTATAATCTGCTGCAGAATCTGTCTTCCACAGTTGACTCACAGTACCAATACCTTCTTAATCTCACTTGAAGCATTTTGGACCCACCTTGGGCTCCCAGACCATGCCTACAATTCTGCCTTCACAACCACACAAGTGCTGAGGCTCCCGGGCTTAAACTCGGGAAGTAAAACATACGTAGGCTTTATTAAACCCCATGTGTTGAAACTTTACACATCTCTCCCACGGTCTCCACCACTTACTGGTATTTATATCCAAGGTATTTAAACCTAAATTGTCATTCTTATATGGTCCAGGTGGCAAATGTCGCCTCCTAGACATATCTTGAGAACAATGAATTTTTTAAATTCTAGAGAATAATGTGCCATCTTTCAGCTTATTAATGCTGGGAGAAGTACATTTGGAGATTTCATTTTCTAGTTTTCACTACCCTCACCTGCAAATGGCCGCAAATATGTTCATAAAAAAATCTTGCAGATTGAAAGTTACATAAATAATGTGGTTGAAAACAAATAATGAAGAAAAGAGCTGGTAGGTGGTCCTTGTCTGCCAGATTACAAGGTAAAAATTATGATATCTAATCAAATAAAAACTGATATGGCTCTTATGAAATATATCTATAATTTTTAGAAAAAAATATTCTGCAACATCCACAAGTAAGAAAGTTATTCAAAATACCATTTCACAGAAAAATTATAAATAGGCTATATGTAACGTATATATCATCTCGTTTATAAGTACATGTTAGTACAATATAAATAACCATGCATATATTTGTGTGCACTAAAATATATTCTATCGTCAGGGATGAGAGTTCAAAAAATGTTTATAATATTCTATTCCATTCCAGGATTGACATTTATTTATAAGTTAGTTTATCTTATTTTCAGGAACAATTATATATAAAATAAATATACTGAACTAAGACTGATTTCCTTTAAAAAAAAAAAGTGGTATAATAGCAAAACAAACAAAGAGTGAACTAGATAGACGGTTCCAAGTTTTTAATCCTAATTCTCTCAGTAACTTAGCTAAGAATAACAATAAAAACCACCATCTTTTGGATAGCTATGACCAAATGACACTGGTTAGTCCTTCACGTATATTAACTTTGTTTCTCACAACACTCCTATGTGGTAAGTAACTAATGCAGTGGGAAATAGAACTGGAAAGAGAGAGTTGTCACTAATCAAATAAACAGTAGTTAAGATACATAACGATATTATTTTGTCCATTATGATTGCAAAATTAAATTGTGATATATCTTGTCAAATATTAAGGAAGACAAAGAAACTGGTGCTCTTACTGCCGCTTATTAACTGTGCATCCTTAGGCAAGCTAATTAACATCTCTGGGGTGCAATTTCTTCAAATTCAATTCTGGAATTTCTTTTTGTATAAGTGCAGTAATACCATATATCTTAAAGACTATGGTGAGAATTTTAAAAGCTAATTCATGTAAAAGTTTATTCACAAGAGTGTCTGACACACAAGAACCCGTAAGTGTTAACTCTCATATTGCTAATGACAAAAATTCTTCTGGAATATAAATAGAAATTATGTATCAAAGCCATAGAGGAGGTCATTGACAATAATCTGTTCCTGGAACTAACTCTATCCTAAGGAAAACAGACAGTATTCTGCGTATGCAAAAACAAAGCTATTCATTGTCACAATATTTATAATAGCAATAAAAAGGGAAATTCTCCTGCATTAGGAGAATTATATAATCATATATGCATTCCTCTCATTATAAAGGTATGTTAAAACCCAGTGATCTTGAAGTCTCAATCTTAAAGAAAATGCCTCAGAAACAGTGACATTGTTTGAGGGAAGAAAGTTAAGCAAAGACAATTTCAAAGCCACGTTTAACAGGTAATTTCAGCTTCTTCAAAACTGATTAAAATTGTTGTGGACTATGGCATGAATTCGTACAACAGTTCAATTTATGTTGAGTAAAAACTGATCATTGCTTTCAGGGAAAGACTGCACTAAACTGCCCAATTAACCAAGGTATATCATGCATTATATAAAAATGTAATTGTTTAAAAAAATTCCAGCAATTCAGATTATTATGTTTATGATTCACTAGATCTGGACAGTATGATTTGTTGAGGCTTGAACAAACTTCCTTAAGAGTTTTTAATTCTGGGGCACCTGGGTGGCTCAGTGGTTTGGGCCACTGCCTTCGGCTCAGGTCATGATCTCAGGGTCCTGGGATCGAGTCCCGCATCGGGCTCTCTGCTCCGCGAGGAGCCTGCTTCCTCTCACTCTCTCTTTGCCTGCTTGTGATCTCTCTCTCTGTCAAATAAATAAATAAATAAATCTTTAAAAAAAAAGAGTTTTTAATTCTGCAAATTTTACAACAAAACCTGGCCCGATTCCTTAGCCTTTCATTAATCATTAGAAGGGAATATTTGGTTTCCTTTGCACACATAATCTTTGCCAGGAGAGATCTTACACTGGCAGTTTTTAGTCTATTTACATGTAACTGGTAAGTAATATTCCCCAAGCTGTGACCTTAAAATCTAAGTTTTAAATGTTTAAATGCAAAAATTGGAAAAGAGCCAAATAGTTTTCACGCTTTCTAGAATTTGCAAGGTATTCTATAAATCTCTGAATCCACAGATCAAAATTGGAAAATATCTAGAAAGAAAAAATGTATATATATAAACTAGAAAGATACAAAATGTGGTTTAGAAGAACTTCAGCAGTGTAGACTGATTGCATAGTAAGGGTTGGCGGTAGAGAGAAAAAGAGTGAGAGAGGCAGAGGAAGAAAGAAAGGGGAAGTCTGCAAGGTGTATACCAGGACAGAAATCCAGTAATCACATCCATCCCTAGCACTGGTCACTGTAGAAGGTACAGCATCCCCCAGAGCACTTAGGGGAGAACTAAAACCACATCTGGAATGGTACATCAAGAGAAGAGCTCGTAAATACTGATTGTTATGGGAGATGCCTAAAATAAAATGGACCAAACTTCTTTGGACTGATGTATGTTATCAAAGGAGATGCTATCGTTACTAAGGAATCAATCACAGCTAATGATTTTATAGCTGAAATCAGAGGCCTGAGGAGTTATGCAAAACTTACAGAACAGCTTTGTAGCAACTCATTGTGGATTTTATTCTCAGCTGAACCATTCAAAATATGGTTCTTTTAATGAGCTATGAAATGATCCAATAAGAGGCTCTCAAGCATGACACACACTGCGTAACTTCATGGTGATGGGATTTAAAAAGGCAGGGTTCAACTTGAAAATTTAAAGGAATAAGAAATTAAAACTTAATCTCTATAAAAATAATCAAATATTGGTAAATATAATTTGGGGAGGGAAGGAAAAGTTCACCATTTCTCTTTAAGAGCAAAGAAAAAAAATAAATATTTTATTTATTTATTTCACAGAGAGAGAGATCACAAGTAGATAGGCAGGCAGAGGGGGCAGGGAGGAAACAGGCTCCCCGCAGAGCAGGTAGCCTGAAGCGGGGCTCGATCCCAGGACCCTGAGACTATGACCTGAACTGAAGGCAGAGGCCTAACACACTGAGCCACCCAGATGCCACCGCCCCCTCCAAAAACTTAAAGATTTTGGCTAAAACTGTGTCATGGTGCCATCCCTAGAACATTCACGGACAAAGGGAAGAGAATTAAATACAGTTGGCTTTACTCATCAGAATTTACCCTCAAGAAAGTATCCCCTTCCTGAAGCTGGAGTAACCCAAACAAAATATCTACTCCAGAGGCAAGAAAATAGAAGCAATTGTAGGCAGGAAGGCTGGCAGCATATGCCCTTCATGTTCTGCTAGTCATGAGCCAAATTAAAATTTCCTTGATGACAGTCTGATAATATCCATTTAATTAAGGGTGCCTGGGTGGCTCGGTGGTTAAGCCTCTGCCTTTGGCTCAGGTTATGATCTCAGGGTGCTCTGCTCAGTGGGGAGACTGCTTCTCCCCCCTCCACCTCCCTCTCTGCCTACTTGTGATCTCTCTCTCCATGTCAAATAAATAAATAAATAAATGCACAGTATTGTACTCCTCTTCCAATCAGTCCTATGTTATAACCTATTCTTTCAGTCAGTAGTATGTTGTGATCTTTCTACGTCAACACGCATACTTCAGCTTTCCCCAACAAGACTTCTAGCACTGGACACTAACACTATTTTCAGTATTCTGTAATTATTAAAAAAAAAAATATATATATATATATATATAAATTTGCCCTTTAATACTTATAAGTTTATATTTATGAAAATACTCCAGAAAAATTGTACATAAAAAGATATAATGGTTCCTCTGGAAATGTAAGTCTAGAGCTTTAAAAGGGAAATACAATTAGGGAATAAATAGTTTTACTGTGATCATTTAACAGAGAAAGGTTTGGCAGTCTCACATATGTAGAGTATATAAAACAGGAAGAAAAGATGACTTCAGTTAGGCCTCCGGAAAAGAACCTCAAGGCTGATGTGTACCTGGAGAAAGACTCCATCCAACACTGAGAAGGAGGACCAGAGAGAAAAAGAAGAACCAATGTAGAAGGAGGTACTCAACAATGGGGCCCTGGAAAGCCAACTGATTGTAACTCAAAGTCCACATCGTTTTTAGATTCAGCATATAGGTAGTCATTAAAGACCTTTGTGAGAGCAGTTGTCACAAAACCTTGTTAATAAAATCTGGTCAAAAAGTGTTTAAACCAACGAATTTGAGTAAAGGGGAGAAAAAGTAGAGATAGTGATTAGGATTAATCCTTAAAAATTTATCAGTAAGTGGATGACGATTACAGAAGCGATTATATCTATTGAAGATTAAACCGTACAAAAGGGGCCCCTGGGTGGCTCAGTGGGTTAAAGCCTCTGCCTTCAGCTCAGGTCATGATCCCAGGGTCCTGGGATTGAGCCCTGCATCAGGTTCTCTGCTCTCTGCTCAGCGGGGAGCCTGCTTCCTCCTCTCTCTCTACCTGCCTCTCTGCCTACTTGTGATCTCTGTCTGCCAAATAAATAAATAAAATCTTAAAACAAGAAGAAGTAGGAGTGGTCCACTCTTTTCAGAAGGAAATGTCTGGCTTTCAAAGAAAGTGTACTTCCTTGACATTTCAAGAGGAATGGGTTTTGTAGTTGGGGCCGTGTAAGAGAAAAAAATCTTACTTTGGGATATTCATTTAAAATCAAGACCATGGTATCTTTTTCATGCCAGTCTTGCTCCTTTGATGCATTTGGACTTTGGAATTAAAAGGGAAGTAGTATTAAGAGACAGATGCCCTACCTTGGTTGAGAACAGAACTGTTTAAGAGATTTCACATAGACCATGGTAAGATATTACTTTTGATAGGTTATTCCTGTAAAGTCAACTTAACTTCTTTTATTAAGTGACCTCCATTATGATGCTTACAATTCTGTTATTTAAAAAAATTGTTTACTTCAATATGAATATATTAGACCAGCTATTTTTAAAATCACTTGGTCTCAAAATGCATGTACAGTGTAAAGTTACTGAGGATCCAAAAGTTACGCAAGTTATAAGGTATTGATATTTACCAAAACAAAGACTAGAAAAATGTAAACATTTTATTTTTTAACGATTTTATTTATTTATTTGACAGAGTGACAGCGAGCAAGGGAACACAAGCAGGGGAAAAGGGAGAAGCAGGCTTCTCACTTAGCAGGGAGGCCCATGTGGGGCTCGATTCCAGGACCCCGGGATCAGGACCTGAGCTGAAGGCAGATGTATAACGACTGAGGCACCCAGGTGCCCGAAATTCAAACACTTTAAAATAAAAATAAATAAATAAATAAATAAATAAAATAATAATAAATAAATAAATAATAAATAATAAATAAATAAATAATAAATAAATAAAATAAATAAATAAAAATAAAAATAAACCCATTATATATGAAGTCTTTATAAAAAATGACAAAAGTTACATATACATTTACATATATATATACACACATTATTTTATATGTATATGTGTGTATATATATATGTAAATGTATATGTATATGTAACTTTTGTCATATACTATATATATACTATACTATATAGTATAGTATATATATATATAGTATATTTTAGAATTAGAGGCTTTACAGAAAGTCTGAGTCTCCCATTTGGTTCTCTGTTCCATAAACTATTTTGAGTAAATAGTATGAAGAAAACCTAGTTTTTCACAAGTATGTAGTTGGAAAAGAGAGGGGTATTATAATAGCCTTTCAGTATTCTTTGATACTACACCAAAAGTTGAAAGGTATTGTTTGCTTTTAAGGTGCAACATGGATCTAAAACTGTATCAATACAATTTTGTTACATTAAAATTGGTGTATCTTGCACTTTGGATGGATTATTTTTATCCATGACTAATTTTGTAATATCCTAGATTAATAATTTGAAAATAATTTGAATTAGGCCTATTTCCCAAATGTTGATTCTTTTTGTTAAACAGTATATAGAGGTCATATTCATTATTAATGTTACCATCCATCTCATCAGAAAAGGCTTGAAGTCCTGGGAAGCTGTCAAACTTAATATGGAAAATAATACGGAAAATACAAGTTTTCCAAAATTCAAAACAACACTCAAATTTTGTCATTAACACACACAGTCAACTGCCTTTCTTAATTTCTATTTTCTTAAGTCACCTCTACTCCCCATGTGGGGGTTCGAACTCACAACCCCAAGATCAGGAGTCATTTGCTCCACCTACTGGGCCAACCAGGTGTCCCTGTCAACTGTATCATAAAGTGACAAACTTACCTTGTCTGTTTCAGGGAACGTATGGAAATACCACCCAAGTATAAACTCGTCAGTTCTTTTCCAAGTAAAATTGGTGTTAACACAGAAGAAACCAACCAGCTCAAGTCACAACTCAAGCAACTGCCCCAGTGCTTTCTCCCACAGACATACAATCCTACTTGAGTACAGAGCAAAGCTGCCTGATGCATGCTTTCCACTTTGTCACAGAAGAGCAAAAGCTTAATTATTCAGGGGTTGGCAATTCACAAAATTCATAATTTTTACTGCTTCAGTGAGGATTTTAAGGGAAACTTGCCCTTGGTTTTTTAAGTGCACTCTGAGTGCACTGCAGTAAAAACACCTGGACAAGAACAGGTCGATGCTAATGCCTTGATTCATGCAGAAGTGGGTAATAATATGTTTGCATCAGTGAAAATATCAATAAAATGAACAAGGTAAATAATGTCTCCCATTATTAGGGAAATAGTTCAACCTTTCTGAAACTCAAATCATACTTTGAGAACGGCCAGCAGACAGTCACACCAAGTATATGCATTTACATTTAAAGTACTACTGATATTATGAACCTGAGCTTAAATTCCTGAGTATGGAGAAAGGATACAAAAGACACGCCATCCATTCCCCTTGTAAATTATAAGCATTTATTTCTTAGGACACTAACTGTTAGCAATGCAAACCAAGTGGAAGATTTATGGGCAAATGCTCTACCTGTGGGTGTGTGAGACACACATCAACACTCCAGACAACAAAATGGACACTTTCCAGAAACCACTGGGAAAACTTTTTCAAGGCTACTCAGTACCGTGTGTTGCTCAAATTCATTCACATTGTTCCTATTTGCCTTATTAAGAAAGCAATTATCTGTAATTAGAAAAGTCTGCACATAAGGTGACTACACCTCATTGTAAGATAACTTCTCTTTTCAGAGTTACAAACAAAAGATAAGTGTAGAAATATAAACAATGAAAGTCAGAAGCACCTATTTGGCAGAGAACAATCTGCAGTTCTCAATGCTGACAGGGAGAGGACATTGCCAGGTATAGATGCCAAGGACAGCCCACCTTCTCAAGCTGCCGCCCAGCACTATTTGGGCACATTTGTAAAGGGAATGCCACATTCTTGGTAGGGTAAGCAACAAAGCAGACTGCTCAAGACTCAGGCCAAAAAACTAGCTCTGATGATTGCTTACCACGTATGTATACAAAACAAATTCTCCCTATCAATCTGAAATCGGAGCTAGCTAAAGAGCTGGACGAGTAAGTGGATTGGGCAGTCTTCAGAGAGACACACAGAGAGAAGAGAAACAGTGTTTGAGGAGGTCATTATGAGGATGTGGCCACCAGATGGCCCGTGACTTGGATCCCCCTGGTCCTTGGAATGTGTGTTCCCATCTGCCTTCTCCACTCCCAGAGGCTGTCTCACAGACACGAGCCTTGAGATAATGATGTGGTGCTGAGAGGACCTCGACCATTAATAGACATGACTAAATCCAGATAAGGTCGCTGCATAAATTTTTAAGATTCTGGCAGGCTGGCGTGGAGATCGACTCATTTTATAGTCACGCAAGACAAGCCTCCTATGTAAGTTCCTTGCTTATTAAACCTGTCAACTACTGATCTGAAGCACGGGCTTCTTCCACCTCTCCCTGCCCTCCAAATACCGATGCAGCTTTCCAATTTGACCCAGGAGCTGCAGAGAAGCTTGGAAACCAGGCACATAGACAGGCAGGCAGATGGAGGTGAGAGACAGGGAAAAGAGACAAGCCACCAAAGAGAGTCAATATGAGCATTAGGCACCTCCAATTAAACCAGAGAATGGAAAGAACTAAGCTTTGTATTTCAGGAACACAGCACAGTGCAAATTTGTGACAACTGTTATTAGTTTTGATAGATCAAGGAGAGCCTAGTAATTGGTTTTCTTTTTAATTTTAATGTAAAAATCTCTTTCCTATGCAGAAACATGGAAAACCATCTTAAAGCACATGCCCCGATCTCATGACATGTTTATCACCTTTCCTCCAAGAATAGCCATGGCAAAAGGCAACACGCCAATGTACCCATTTACTAGTAGTTACTACTATTGGTTATGCCTTCAAAGGGCCCGGTCTAAGGATCAACTGTGCTATTGTTCACGTGTACTGCCTTAAGAGGCCTACCTGATCTGGCCACTCAAGTGTCAGTTTTAATATGCTGTCTTGCCAAAGCAGCTATTTATAAGGATTACTTTTCAGAATGACAAACAGAAGATTTAAAGCTTGACCCAGTTTCCAATTATTGAACATCTATCTCCTTTAGTAGTGTTAGGGTCCGTGATCAAAGACTGATGCAAAGCCAAAGTCGAGAAAAGCTTTATTTCACGCCAAGCATCGAAAATCAAACCAACCAGTTGGGGCCCTCTCTTACAAAGAGGCAATGAAAACACCGTGTACAACGCCGCTCCCAACTCCGCTACCCAACCACAACGCTCTGGACAACACTCCTAGCCAATGAGGACCCTACCCGGCGGTGCTGCTCCCAGATGGCGAGGCCACTCCAGATGGCGACGACCCTACCCGATGGCCAGCAATGACCTTCCCAGGCGAGGCCACTCCCGGAGGCGTGGCCCCTTCCAGGCAGCGAGGCCTTTTTCCTGCAGTGAGGCCGCTTCCCAGTGGCGAGACCACTTCACCATGACGACCCTACAGGACTGCGAGTGAGGATCCTACCCAGCGAGGCCACTCCCAGGCCGTGAGACCCCCTTCCGGAGGGCAGGTGACGACCCTGAGGGCGAACGACGACCCTACTGGTGAGCCTGCTCCCTGGCGGAGCGGCCCCTTCCCTGCGGTGTGGCCCCTTCAAGGCGGTGAAGCCCCTACAGGGCGGCGAAGACCCTACCCAAAGGCGAGTGATGGCCCTCCCTGGCGGCGGCGACACTCCCCTGCCAGGCCGCTTCCTGGCGGCGCTGCTGCTCAGTTGAGACGCCGCTTCCCAACTGAGAGACCCCTTCCGGAGAGCAATGACCCTACCCGACAGCGAGCAATAATCCTACCCAACAGAGGGCAAGGCCCTTCCCAGCGGCGAGGCCCCTCCCCAACTAGGAGCCATTACCCTACCTGGCGAAGCTGCTTCACCGCGGCGGGCGACGACCCTCCCCTGCAAGTCCGCTCCCCTGAGGCTCCGCTCCCCTGCGGCGCCGCTACTCCCCTGCGGCGCCGCTGCTCCCCTGCGGCGCCGCTGCTCCCCTGCGGCGCCGCTGCTCCCCTGCGGCGCCGCTGCTCCCCTGCGGCGCCGCTGCTCCCCTGCAGCGCCACTTCCCAGCTGTGAGGCCCCTTCCTGACTGCGGGGGAGGCCCCTTCCCAACTACAAGCTATGACCCTACCCAGCGAGGCCACTCCCCGGAGGCACGAACCCTTGCAGGCGGAGAGGCCCTTTGCCTGCAGCGAGGCTGCTTCCTGGCAGTGAGACCACTCCAGGATGGCGATGACCCGACACCAGTGAAGATGCTACCCAGCCAGGCGGTTCCCCTGCAGCGAGACCCCTTCCTGGCCGCAGGCGAGGCCCCTTCCCGACTACCAGTGAAGACCCTACCCAGAGAGCCCATTCCCGACGGTGGGCGAGGCCCGTTCCCACGGCCGGCGAGGTCCCTAAGCCGGGAGGCTGCTCCCAGGCGCGGACCGCTCCCCAGCAGCGAGGCCCCTTCCCGAAGCCTGGTGAGGCCCCTTCCTGGTGGCGGGCGACCACCCTACATGGCGAGGCCACTCCCTGAGGACTCTGCTCCTTCCCCGCGGCGATGACCCTCCCCAGCTAAGCCTCTCCCTGATGGCGCTGCTGCTCCCCTGTGGCGCCGCTTCCGGATGGCGAGGCCCCTTCTGGACAGCAGGCAAGGCCCCTACCCCAGGGCAGGCGAGGCCCCTTCCCGACTAGTAGCGACCACCCTACCAGACGAGGCCGCTCCATGGCGGCGCAGCCCTATCCCGGAGACGGGCGGCGACCCTCCCCGCTGGCAAGCAATGACCCTACCCGGTGAGGCCGCTCCCCAGCAGCGTGGCCCCTTCCTGGCAAGGACCCTCCCCGGTGGCGACGACCTTCCCCTGCGAGGCCGCTTCCTGGAGGCGCTGCTGCTCCCCTGCGGCGCCGCTTCCTGACTGTGAGGCCCCTTCCAGACTGCGGGAAAAGCCCCTACTCCACCGCTACCAGCGACCAGCCTACCCGGCGAGGACGCTCACCTGCAGAGCGGCCCCTTCCTGGAGGCGAGGTGGCTTCTCAACAGCAACGACCCTACCCGACAGAGAGCGACGATCCTACCCAGCGAGGCAGGTCCCAGAGGCGAGACACGTTCCTGACAGCGAGCGAGGCCCCTCCCTTTCCGAACAGGAGAGAGGCCGCTCTAGGCGCTGCCCTCTCACCCGCGGGGAAGCTCTTTCCTGACACCAGGCAAGGCCCCTTCCCGACCGCACAGCATCTCGCTGGCGGCGACGACCCTCCCCCGCGGCGGGCGAAGACCCTCCATGGCGGCGGGCGACAACCCTCCCTGGCCGCGAGCGACGACCCTACTGGGGGAGCCCGCTCCCTGGGGGCGCCGCTACTTCCCGGCGGCTACGACCCTCCCCTGGTGGCCACGACCCTCCGTGGTGGCAAGGCTGTTCCTCCAGGCGAGACTGATCCCCGGCAGCAAGGCCCGTTTCCGACGACGAAGCTGGCACCGAAGACTACCCTACCTGACGGAGATCCTTCCCGGTGGCGCTGCTCTCTGACGCGGCCGCTCCCTGGCGACGCCGCCGCTCCTGACCACGAGGCCGCTCCAGAGGAAGAGGCCGCTCCCGGTGACGAGGCTGCTCCCCAGCGACTAAGCAGCTCCGGACGACACTGCCGCTCCGGACGACGACGCCACTCCCAAAGACAGGCCGCGGCCTGGCGACGCTGCCCTTCCCGACGAGGAGGAGGCTGCTCCCTGGCGACGCTGCTGCTCCCCAGCGACGCTGCCCTTCCAGACGACGAGGCTGCTCCTCCGCGACGCTGCCCCTCCGGTCCACGACGCTTCTCCTGAAGACCACCACGTGCCCGACGCTCAGGACGCTCTGGACGCAGACTCCTCCCAGCCGCACAGACTAACCTTTATAGAGGCGGTTGAGCCCGCCCCACACACCGGCAGCCAATGAGATTGCAATACACAGGGAAAACTGCACAGTCATGCTAGATGGGCAATACAGCTAGCCAATTGAATTTTAATTTACCATAGTAAATATATGCACGTCCCACTGATTGGATGTCTCCATCCTCCTGGCCCACCACTGTATGGGGGTTTGCAAGTAAGTTTCTCTGCCCATACATCAGGCTGGTCCTAGACACACACTGACCTTTATAGGGCCCCTGCTCTATCTCCTGCAACAGCACCTTGGAGTAGAGATGACAGGATCTCATTTTCATGAACAATGCAAGCACCAGGGCTGTTTTACCTTGATTGCTTGTTCCCCATTCTACAAAGCTTATAGCTTTTCCCAAATGATGTAACCTTACCATTTGCATTAATTCACGGATTTGAAACTGACCCTCTACAAGTTCCCTCGGGTAGTTTAGTTTCATTTGTATGCATGTAAATCGCATCAAGGCTGACATAAAAATTAATGAACTATTTAATTTACGAGCCGATGCTTCGCTCGGAACAACAACAAAAAGGCAAATGCTTAAGTTCACTAAAATAAAATTAAATCTATGAAGTTTTAAATAATGAAGACTATGTCAAAAACTGGTAGTCTTTAGCTCTTAAAAATGTAAACTAAAAGCATATGGAACATAAACTGTGGAGCATTTGCATCATCTTTTTTGATGCTATCACCCTCAGCAAAATGTAGTCTGATTCCGGTATCATCAGGGACTTCAGGAGGAAATCTAGTAACAGCTCAAACCAATCCAGCATGAGGGTTGCTCAAAGCATGTCAGGTTTAGGCCAGGGATGACCGAACTTTTTTAAGGTTATTTTTTTTTAAGATTTTATTTATTTCTTAGAGAGAGGAAGAAAGCAGCGAGAGCTGCAGATAGAGGGAGAGGAGGAAGCAGGCTCCACAGTGAACAGGGAGCCCGACACGGGGCTTGATCCCAGGACCGGGAGATCATGACCCGAACTGAAGGCAGCCGCCTAACCTACTGAGCCACCCAGGTGCCCTTCAGACTATCTTTAATTCAGAACAATACCTGTTATCATTTTTATAGCCCTGACTATAAGATGTACTACAAATATTTTTAGGTGGTTTATGTAGATTTTACTATACATTCCTCAAAGATAAGAACTACCTAATTTGACTTTTTTTTTTTTTAATACCTTCCAGGGGCTCCTGGGTGGCTCAGTCATTAAGCGTCTGCTTTTGGCTCAGGTCATGATCCCAGGGTCCTGGGATGGAGCCCCACATCTGGTTCCTTGCTTAGCGAGAAGACTACTTTTTCTCTCACACTCCACCTGCTTGTGTTCCTGCTCTTGCTGTCTCTCTGTCAAATAAATAACATCTTTAAAAATGAATAAAGAAATAATAAAGAAATAAAATACCTTCCAATAGAGGTCACTGCCAATACCCCATAAGAATTAAGCTTTCCTTTGCTAATTCTATCCATGATAATTCTGTGGAACTTCCCCCATTTGCTCCCTCAATGCTGCTTTAATCAGCTTATTATTATAATCCTGTTGGATGCCCATTTAACTGAATCCATTTTGACTTCAGGGTTGAGATTTGTCTCTAATTTTGAAGTTTTGAAGTTGTTGAGGTTTCTGTTTTTTACCCCAGGATTTTCACTGTGAACCATACAATACAGAATAGATTTTCCCAATTCTATTTGCTTTAGAGAACCAAACTGTCAAGAACCAAACTTCACCACAAAGAGCACATAGTTTCCTTTGTTTGATGTTACTGACATATGCTTGTTTATCTTTATCGTTCAATAGAGTCTATAAAGATGCTCAATAAAAATACCCATTATTCCCTTGGAGAATTTCTTCTAAGTAGAAAGAAAATGCAAAACTGAAAAATCCAACATTAAGTGATCTGTAGATACCAACGAATCTTTTGGTAGGTTGCCTCCCCCTCCCCCATAGCTTTGTTACATCAAAGAATCAAAGCCAAACCAACGACCCTACCCCACAGAGAGCGACGATCCTACCCAGTGAGACAGGTCCCCGCTGCGAGACACCTTCCTGATGGCGAGCAAGGCCCCTCCCTTCCCGACGACCGGCGAGGCCGCTCCGGGCAATGCCCGCTCCCCACCCCCAAGCTCTTTCGTGACACCGGGCGAGGCCCCTTCCCGACCGCGAGGCATCTCGCCGGCGGCGATGACCCTCCCCCGCGGCGGGCGAAGACCCTCCATGGCGGCGGGCGACAACCCTCCCCTGCCACCGGCGACAACCATACTGGGGGAGCCCGCTCCCTGGGGGCGCCGCTCCTTCCCGGCGGCCACGACCCTCCCCTGGTGGCCACGACCCTCCGCGGTGGCGGAGGCCGCTCCTCGGGTCGAGACTGATCCCCGGCGGCAAGGCCCGTTCCCGAGGACGACGCTGGCCCCGATGACTACCCTACCTGACGAAGATCCTTCCCGGTGGCGCTGCTCTCTGACGCGGCCGCTCCCCGGCGACGCTGCCGCTCCTGACCACTAGGCCGCTCCGGAGGAAGAGGCCGCTCCCAGTGACGAGGCTGCTCCCCAGCGACTAAGCAGCTCCGGACGACACTGCCGCTCCCGACGACGACGCCACTCCCAAAGACAGGCCGCTCCCAGACGAGGAGGCCGCGGCCTGGCGACGCTGCCCTTCCCGACGAGGAGGAGGCTGCTCCCTGGCGACGCTGCCCTTCCAGACGACGAGGCTGCTCCCCGGCGACGCTGCCCCACTGGTCCACGATGCTTCTCCTGAAGACCACCAAGCTCCCCACGCTCAGGACGCTCTGGACGCGGACTCCTCCCAGCCGCACAGACTAACCTTTATAGAGGCGGTCGAGCCCGCCCCCCCACACCAGCGGCCAATGAGATTGCAATACACAGGGAATACTTAGAATTTCTTCTAAGTAAAAAGAAAATGCAAAACTGAAAAATCCAACATTAAGTGATCTGTAGATACCAATGAATCTTTTGGTAGGTTGCCTCCCCCTCCCCCATAGCTTTGTTATATCAAAAAATCAAAGCCAAACCAATGTTACTTATTTAAGAAGCAAAACCTAGTGCGCCTGGGTGGCTCATGTGGTTAATCGACTGCCTTTGGCTCAGGTCGTGATCCTGGAGTCCCGGAATCAAGCCCCGCATCGGGCTCCCAGCTCCATGGGGAGTCTCCTTCTCCTTCTGACTTTCTCCCCTCTTATGCTCTCTCTCTCTCACTCTCTCAAATAAATGAATATATTTAAAAAAAAAGAAGCAAAACCTACAATTATCATTAACATAAAATGTAATTGATCAAAATATAACTACCTAAGACAAAATTAAAAGGGGTGTGCAATGGGGAAGTAACTGAGATGAAGGACTAGGTCTACACACAGATGTACTAAATTCAAAATAATAAAAAAAAAAATCCTAGAGGGGCCAAAAAGCAAATTGTTTCAATAAAGAAGAGTAGACATTTCAGATGACATGGAAAATAAACTCTGGGGAAAGTATTCTTAAACCCAAGTCCCTGTGTCTTATGAAGAATTCCTACTAATAATTCCATGGCCCTGACTTTCACTGTGTTATTTTGCAATTAGCTGGACAAGCTCTGAGGTGTAAAGAAAATGCTTAAAACCTACAAAAGACATAATGATCAAGATTGTAAACAATCAAAATAAAGTGAAAATAAGTGAAGAATTAACAAGGACTAGAAAGAAATGTAAGACAAACCAAGAGATCCAACATATGCCTAACTGTTTGCCAAGGGGGAACAGGGTCAAATACATTTATTTATTTATTTATTTATTTATTTATTTATTTTTAAAGATTTTATTTATTTATTTGACAGAGAGAGATCACAAGTAGGCAGAGCAGCAGGCAGAGAGAGAGAGGGAGAAGCAGGCTCCCCAGTGAGCGGAGAGGCTGATGCGGGGCTTGATCCCAGGACCCTGGGACCATGACCTGAGTCGAAGGCAGAGACTTAACCCTCTGAGCCACCCAGGTGCCCCTCAAATACATGTATTTAGATAAATATACTAAGAAAACGTTCCAGAAATAAAAGATTTTAATCTGCAGAATCAAAAGACATGTCTCAGGAAAAACTGACAGAGGCAATAGGCATACTGAAAAAAGAAAGATGTAAGTATATTCTATAATGGAACATGAGAAGAAAAATACAAATCTTGGGAAATATTGAAAGAAATAGACACATACCAAAATACCAGGCCACAAAGATAACCTCAAGTAATTCCCAAAAGTAGAAATAATAAGACAAAATGCCTTGATCACAATGAACAAAGAAATTAATAATGAAACCAAAACATAAAAAAACTAACAAAGTCTCTACCACTTGGAATCTTAAAGATTCAATTCATAGTCAAAGAAGAAATAAAAACTAAATTTTTGCTATAACTACAAAACAGCAGTAATTAAAAGGATGCCTAGAAGAACCTATGGCTTACATCTAATTCAGAGCTCAAGGAAAAATGCATAGTCTTATATGTATATGATAAACAGAAAAGATAAAAATACATGTATTTTTACATGTTGACCATCTTTCATTACATGCAGGTTTTACATGTAGATTATCAAATGGTTGAAAATAGAAATTATAGAAAAATTAATAGAAAATAGATAAGAAAAGAAAACCAAGAGTAATGGGAGAATTAGTAAGCATAAACTGAAAACAAATAGAAAAATGAAAATGATAGTAATGATAAGTCCAAGAATTTCAGTATATACATACAGACATACAGACACCTACTATTACCTAGTCTAATTTCAACAAACAAGAAAGCACAAATAAACAATCTAAGAAATTATAAGGGGAGGAACTTTAGGAATCCTAAGCCTGAATTTAATGTGACTCTAAAAATCTGAAGAGATAATTTTCTTCAAAATATAAATTGCCAAAACTTATATAAGAATGGAAATTCAAAAATCAATTACTCTAGAGGAAACACAAAAAAAATTGTTAAAGTTGACAGCTCCCCAAATCAGTGAAATTAGATGATATGACAAGAGAATTCTATCAATCTTTAAGAAACAGATAATGCCACTGTTCTGTCAAACTATTCTACATCAGGGACGGACAAAGAAGACTTTCAGTCCTCTGCTTTAAACTACTGTAACATTGATTCACAACAACAACAAAGATTACATTAATAAAGGAATTATAATTCATGAATGTCAATGCAAAATCCTTAAGAAAATATTAAAAGAACACTATACAACAAGCAGTCACCTTAACCTCAAAATGCAAGAGTGAATAAAATTTATTGAGTTGATTAATGTAAATCATCATTGAGGAACTTCTGGGGGAGATGACAGAGTAGGACGATCCTAAGCTCACCTTCTCCCATGCACACAACTAGATTACAGCCACATTAGTGTAAAAAACCTGGAAAATGACTGGAAGACTAGAAGAACACAATCTCCACAGGTAAATGTAGATAATAGGCCATGTAAACGAGGTTATGAGGTGTGGGGACACAGCTGGGAGGCAAACAGACCCATAGGACTGTTCATGTAAGGGCAGAACATGATGGTACAGAGAGGGGAGAGGTACAGATCCCCACATGTAGCTCGCAGATGTAGGGTACCCACACAGGGAATATAAATCCCCATAACATTTGGCTTTGAGAACTGGAGGGGCCTGGCTATCTGAGTTCTTACAATCAGTGGTATTTTGCAACTGGAACTTTAAAATTCAGTTGGTGCTTGACTTTGGGAGAGCTGGAGAGCAAGAGAAAAATGAGTTTCCACCCTTAAAGAGACAGTATAACAAGCAGTCCCTACAGAGACAGGGGAACCTAGATCCCCAGATACCTCCAGAGATACACCCAGCCTAGGTCCAGGGACACTTGCAGGAACCAGATTTCTACCCAGGTTGGGAAAAACATACCCCACCTTGGTGAGCTTCAGGAGATCTGCCCCTCCCAACTTGGCCATCCTAAGTAGGCATTTTCTTGGGCTGCTGCCCGCTTCCTCCAACAGAAGGTCAGCATGAATCTTGCTGACCCTGTGTACCCTGTACCTGCATTCTCCTGCAGATTAGCCCCTTCCATAATGCCCTTGGCCAGAGTCCACCCAAAACAGAGCCACAAACTAGCAGTGTACAAGCAGTCCCAAAAGGGACCAGCACCACTTCAAAATGACTCCTTCTCTGGAGAGAGGGGAAGATAAACACACACACACACACACACACACACACACACACACACACACACAGAGTCCAGCTGTGACTCTAGCAATGGGGAAGGGGCAGACATCAGGTATCACTGCAGGACATGTCCACCAAGTAAAGTTTCTCAGGGAACAACACAGGGAAAACACTCTGCTGCTTGGTGATACTGCATTCAGGCAAACAACAGCCCTATCTTTCAAGCCCAGAGAGGCTACACACTGGCCCACTAATAACACATGGTCCCAACTAGGCCCACAGTAGGCACAGGAGACCATTGCAGATGGCTGAATTGAAGGCAAATGCAGCTCAGCCACAATAGTGGGGCTAACACAACATACACAGGGGACCGTATGAGGCACCAGATTCTGGTGAACAGGGGACATTACACTGCAGGACACTATGGGACCTCTTCATAAGGCCACTACATTTGAGAGCAGGAGACATAGCCTACTTTCCTGACACATAAAAACAACACAGAATTAGACAAAATGAGGAGACAGAGGAACCTGCCCCAAATGCAAGAACAGGACAAGAACTAAATGCAACAGAAAGAAATAATACACCTGACATAGAATTTAAAGTAATGGTCATAAAGATACTCACTGGACTAAGCAAAGAGTGGAGGACTTCAGGGAGACCATCAACAAAGAGGTAGAAAACATAAAAAGGAACCAATCAGAGGTGAGGAACTTAAAAATTGTAATTAAAAATACACTGGATGAAATAAATACTAGACAATAGAGAGAAGAAGAATGGATTAATGACCCTGATGACAGAGTAATTAAAACTGTCAAGCTGAACAGAAGACAAGGTGGAAGAAAGAAAAAAAAAATATATATATATATGAAGGGACCTCAGTGACACAGTCAAGAATAATAACATTCACATTATATGGATACCAGAAAGAGGAGAGGGAAAAGGGGAGGCAGAAAATATATTTAAAAAAAAATAATAGCTCGGGTGCCTGGGTGGCTCAGTGGTTTAAGTCTCTGCCTTCGGCTCAGGTCATGATCTCAGGGTCCTGGGATTGAGCCCTGCATCGGGCTCTCTGCTCAGTGGGGAGCCTGTTTCTCCCTCTCTCTCTGCCTGCCTCCCTGCCTACTTGTGACCTCTCTCTCTCTGTCAAATAAAAAAAAAATAAATAATAGCTCAAAAACTTCCAAATGTGGGGAAGGAAACAGAAGTCCAGATCCAGTAGGCACAGAGAGTCCACAGCAAAATCAACCTGAGGTTCACACGAAGACACAATGTAATTCAAATGGCAAAAGTAGTGATAGAAAATTTTAAAAGGAGCCAGAGAAATGAAAACAGTTACCTTCAAGGGAAACCCCAAAGGCTACCAGCTGTTTCTTAGCAGAAACTTTGCAGACCAGAAGAGAGTGACATGGTAATATTCTAGTGCTGAAGGAGTAAAATCTGCAACCAAGAATACTCTATCCAGAAAGTCTATCATTCAGAGTAGAAGGAGATATAAAGTTTCCCAGACAAAGAAGACTTAAAGGAATTTATCACCACTAAATCACCTTATAAGAAAGATTAAGATTAAGATTCAGAGAAAGACTCTGAATAGAAAGGGAAAATCATAAGCAGGTGTAAGTAAAGTAGAAAGCACAAAAGCAGTAAAATTAAGCGTGTCTATAAAAAATATGTCAAAGGATTCACAAAAGAAAAGGATGTATAGTATGATGCCATATTTTAAAATGTGAGGAAAGGGGGACACATGGGTGCCTCAGTTGATTTGGCGTCGGACTTCAGCTTCGGTCATGATCCCCTGGGATCAAGTCCCATTGGGCTTCTTGCTCACTAGAGAGTCTGCTTCTCCCTCTCCCTCTGTTGTTCCCCCTACTTTTTCTGTCTCTCTCTCCCTCTTTCAGTCAAACAAATAAATAATATTTTTTAATGTGGGAAGGGATAGGGGTAAAGCATGAGTTCAAACTTAAGCAACCATCAACTTCATATAGACTGCCATATGCCTAAGATATATATAAACTGAATGGTAGCCACAAATCAAAAAGCCATAATAGACACGCAAAAAATAAAGAGAAAGGAATCAAGGGTATCACTAAAGAAAGCCAGAAAACTGCGAGAAAAGAGAGCAAGAGAATAAATGAACAGAGAACAACTACAAAAACAACGAGAGAACAAGTAACAAAATGGCAATAAGTATATACCTCTCAGTAATTACGCTGAATGGAAATGAGTTAAATACTCCAAATCAAAAGACATAAGTAACAAGGAATGGATAAAAAAGCAAGACCTATCTACATGCTGCCTACAGGAGATTCACTTCAGATCTAAAAATACATGTGAATTGAAAATGAAGGGATGGAAATACATTTGTCATACAAATGGAAGTTAAAAGAAGGCTGAGGCAGCAATACTTCCATTGGAAGTAATAGACTTTAAAACAAAGACTGTAATAAGAGGCAAAGAAGACACTATATAATCATAAAGATAACAATCCAAAAAGAAGATATAATGATTGTAAATATTTATGCTCACAATCTGGGAGCACTCAAATACATTAAGTAACCCATAGTAAACATAAAAGAAATAATACAATAATAGTAGGAGATTTTAACACCACACTGACATCAATGGATAGATCATCCAATCAGAAGATCAACAAGGAAAGTGTGGCTTTGAATAACACATTGGACAAGATGGAGCTAGAAGATATAGTCAGACCATTCCATCCTAAAACAGCAAAATACACATCCATTTCAAGTACACATGGAACATTTTAGTGATTAGATCACACCTTAGGCTACAAAACAATTCTCAACAATTCAAAAAGATTGAAGTCATACTATGCATCTTTTCCCACCACAAAGCTTTGAAAGTAGAAATTAACCACAAAGAAAAAAATCTAGAAAGAACAGAAATACGAGGAGGTTAAATAATATGCTACCAAACAACAAATGGATCAAGAAATCAAGAAGAAAATAAAAAAAGACATAGAGACAAATGAAAATGAAAACACAATGCTCCAAAATTTTAGAGATGCAACAAATGGCATTCTAAAAGGGAATTTAATAACTATACACACGTACCTTAAGATGCTAGAAAAATCTCAATTAAACAACCTAACTTTACACCAAAAGGAGCTAGAGAAAGAACAAACAAAACCCCAAACCAGTAGAAAGAAGGAAATAATAAAGATTAGAGCAGAAATAAATGGAATAGAAACTAAAAAACAAAGCAAACAAAAACCAGTTGAGAACATCAATGAAACCAGGAGCTGTTTCTCTGAAAAAATAAAAAAAAATGATAAATTTTAGCCAGTCGCAGACTAAAAACCTTTAGCCAGAGAGAGTGAGAAAGAGAGAGAAAGAGTGAGAGAGAGAGGGAAGACACAAGCAAAATTAGAAATGAGAGAGGAGGAATAACAACTTACACCAGAGAAATGCCAAGGATTATAAGAGATCATGAAAAATTATATGCCAACAAGTTGCACAACTTTAAAAACAATGGATACATTCCCAGAAACATATCATTTCCCAAAACTGAATCCAGAAGAAATAGAAAATTTGAAGAGACCCATTAGCAAAAATGAAATTGAATCAATAATCAAAAAACTCCCAAACAGAAAACCAGAACCAGATGGCTTCACAGGCGAATTCCACCACATATGATAGAAGACCGAACACCTATTATTCTGAAACTATTCCAAAAAAATAGTAGAAGAAGGAAAGCTTCCAAATTCATTCCATGATGCCAAAATTATGCAGATGCCAAAAGCAAACAAACAAGCAAAGAAACAAAAATACAAAAACAAAGAAACAACAACAACAACAACAACAACAAAACCACACCCAGATAAAGACATTATGGGGAAAAGAAAGAAAGAAAGAAAAAGAAATAGAATTAGAGGCCAGTATCTCTGACAAACATAGATGGAGACTCCTGAACAAAAATGTTAGCAAACTGAATCTAACAATGTATATACTTTTAAATATCATTCACCACAATCAAGTGGGATTTATTCCTGCAATGCAAGGGTGTTTCAAGAGTACATATTTTACATGATATATCACATCAACCATATGATCATGTCAATAGTGCAGGAAAAGCTTTTGACAAAGTATAGCATCAACTCATGACAAAAATCCCTCAACAAAGTAGGTTTAGAGGGAACATACATCAACATAATAAAGTCTATCTATGAAAAACCTACAGGAAACATTATACTCAATGGTGAACAACTAAGAGCTTTTTCCCTAAGAAGAGGAAGAAGACAAGGATATTCAATCTCACCACTTTCATTCAACAAAGTATTGACCTCTTTGGATTTTTACATAGGTGCACTTTGCTTGGGTTGTGATTAATATTTTGGACTCTGTATATTCCCTCAACCAGCCCTTAGCAGAATGACAAGGGGAAAGAACGTCCAGTCATGAAAAGATCCAGAGACACTGGTCCCTGCCACAGATCTAATGGCTATGGATATAAGCAAGATATCAGAGATGGACTTCAGAGGAGCAATCACAAAGTCCATAGCTAGGCTTAAGAAAAGCATTCGAGACAACATAAAATCTACAAGGGCAGAATGAGATCTAATCGGGATGACATTAAAATGCTATGAATGAGTCGCAGTCTAAACCGGAAACTCAAACAGCCAGGGTAAAAGAGGCAGAAGAACGAATTAGTGAGCTAGAAGGTAAACTGATGGAAAGAAAGGAAACTGAGGAGGAGGGGGACAAACAGTTAGAAGCTCATGAGAACAGACATAGAGAGAACAATGACACCATAAATTTGGCCCAGTGTCAGAATTATTGGGATCCCTGTGGGAATGAAGGCAGACAGTAGAAGATATATTTGAGTAAATCATAGCAGGGAACTTCCCTAAGTTGGGGAAGAAAACAAGCCTTCCTCTCCATAAAACAGAGAGGATCCATCCAAAGATCAATAAAAATAGGCCAAAGTCCTGGCATATAATAATTAAACTTGCAAATCTTAGAGCCAAAGAGGCTACCTTGAAAGTTGCTACAGAGAAGAGATGTATTCCACACAGTGGGAGGAGCATTATAATAACATCAGACCCATCCACAGAGACCTGACAAGCCAGAAAGAGCTGACAAGGCATATTCAGGGTGCTATAGGAGACATGTTAACTAAAAATATGTTATCCATCAAGGCTGCTATTCAGAATGGATGGAGAGACAAGGGCCTTGCAGGACTCATAGAAACTGAATGAATACGTGAAAACCAAGCCAGCCCTGCAAGAATGATTAAGGGGGTTTCTTTGAAAGATGAAAGACCCCAAGAGTAATATGGACAAAACACTTACAGAAGCAATCTATAGAAACTGGGACATCACAGGCAACATGAGGGCAAGAAGGTCCTATCTCCCAATAGTTACTGAAAACATGAATAGGCTATATGGTCCCATGAAACATAGTAGGGTTTCTGATTTGAAGAAAAAGACTGGATCCATCCACATGTTGTATAGAAACACTCATTTTGAACCTAAAGATACCTCCAGACTGAAATAGAGGGGACTGAGACCTATTCTTCATTCCAAAGAATCAAGAGAAAGCTGGGGTAGCAATTCTCATATCAGACAAGTTAGATTTTAAACCAAAGACTGTAATAAGAGGTGTAGAGGGATACAATATCATATTTCAAGGGTCTATCCAACATGAAAATCTAGCAACTTTAAATATCTCTGCCCCCTACATGGGAGTAGCCAACTACATCATCCAAATATTAAACAAAATAAAGAATCCTATTCATATAATAACACATGAATAGGCAGAGACCACAACATCCCACACACAGAAATAGATCACCTAAGTAGAAGACTGTTCAAAAAGAAACAATAGCTTTGAAGGACCCGTGGAACAGCTAGACTTCAAAGATAAAAACAGAACATTCAGTCCTAAAACCAGAGAATGCCATTGTTGTCGAGTACAAGCATAACTTCCTCCAAAATAGATTACATACGGATTGATCAGAGCTTTGTCATAAACCTTGAAATCAGGCAATGAAATGCCCTGAGCTTTGTTTTCTTTTTCCACATTTTGTTGGTAGTTCAGGGTCTTTTCTTGTTCCATGTGCATTTTAGGATTGCTTGTTTCAACACTTTGGAAAATGCTGATGGTATTTTGATCAGGATGGGGGTGAAAGTATAGATTTCTCTGGGCAGCATAGAGATTTTATCATTGTTTATTCTTCTGATCCAAGAGCATGAATGTTTTTTTCCATTTTATGTGTCTTTTTTATTTTCTTTCTTGAGTGTTAGGTGCTTCCACAAGTATGTATCCTTTACCTCTTTGGTTAGGTTTCTTCCAAGGTATAACAAACTGTGATCACTAAGACAGCATGGTACTGGCATGAAAACAGACACATATACCAATGGAAGAGTGTGGAGAGCCCAGATATAGATGGTCAAATCTACAGTCAACTAAAATTTAACAAAGCAGGAAAAAAATATCCAGTGGAAAAAACTGTCTCCTCAATTAATGCTGATGGGAAAACTGGGCAGCTATGTTCAGAAGAATGAAAGTCCACCAATCTCTTTCATCAGACACAAATATAAACTGTAAATTGATAAATGACCTCAGTGTGAGACAGGAATCCATCAAGATCTTGGAGGAGAACATAGGCAGTAAGCACTTCGACATCAGCCACAGCAACTTCTCTCAAGGCACATTTCCATAGGCAAGGGAAAGAAAAGTGAAAAATGAACATTTGGGTCATCATTAAGACAAAAAGCTTCTACACTGCAAAGGAAACTGTCAACAGAACAAAGAGACAACCCATGGATTGGGTGAAGATATTCCCAAATGACACTACAGACAAAAGGCTGGTATCCAAGATCTATAAAGAACTTCTCAAACTCCACACCAAGAAAGCAGATAATCAAGTCACAAAATGGGAAGAAGACATGAACAGAGACTTCTCCAAAGAAGACATAGAAATGGCTAACAGACACATGAGAACATGTTCATCCTCATTAGCCATCACGGAAATTCCAATCAAAACCACATTTTACCAGTTAGAATGACAATTAGAAGGCCAGAAACCCTAAGTACTGGAGAGGATGTGGAGGAAGGGGAACCCTCTTACACTGTTGGTGGGAATGCCAGTTGGTGTAGTCACCTTGGAAAACAGTGTGGAGAGTCCTCCAAATATTAAAAATAGAGCTACCCTCTGACCCTGCAATTGCACTACTGGTTAATTACAACAAAGCTACAGATATATTGAAATGAAGGGTCATATGAACCTCAGTGTTCATAGCAGCTATGGCCACAAAAGCCAAACTGTGGAAAGAGTCAAGGTGCCCATCAACAGACGAATGAATAAAGAAGATGTGGTCCATATATACAATGGAATAATAATCAGCCATCAGAAAGGAAGAATACCCCACTTTTGCATCAACATGGAAGGGATTGCCGGAAATTATAATGATTATAAGGTGTCAAGCAGAGAAAGTCAATTATCACACGGTTTCACTTACTTGGGAAAATAAAGAATAACAGAGACCACATTAGGGGAAGGAAGGGAAAAGTGAAGCTGGGGGAATTGGAGGCAGAGATGAACCACAAGAGAATGTAAACTAGAAGAAACAGAGGGTTTTAGAGGGGAAGAGGTTAGGGAGATTGGTGAGGCTGGTGGTGTTATTAAGGAGGGCATGTACTGAATGAAACACTGGTTGTTATACTTAAATCATGAGTCTATGAACTCATAGTTCATAGTTAGTAGTTATGAACATAGTTCATAGTTAGGGTGACTAACATTACATACACAAAAATTAAAAAAAAAAAGGATTACATACTGGGTCACCAATCAGGTCTCAAACAATACCAAATTTCTGAAATCTTCCCCTGCATTTTTTCAGACAATAGTGCTTTGAAAGTGGAACTGAATAAGAAGAGGAGTTTTGGAAGGAATTCAACCATTTGGAGGTCAAAGAGCATCCTGCCAAGAAATGGTTGGGACAACCAGGAAATTAAAGAACTTAAACAATTCAATGCAACTAATGAAAATGAAAACACATCGGTTCAGAATCTATGTGATACTGGAAAGTTGGTCTTTAGAGGGAATTGCTTAGCCATCCAAGACTGTCTCAAAAAATTAGAAAAATCCAAATGCACATGCTAACCTTACACCTGGAAAAAAGAACAGCACATAGAGCTGAAACCAAGCAGGAGAGAAGAAGGAATAAAGATGAGAGCAGAAATCAATGAAACAGAAACTAGTAGAATGGCAGAACCCACCAACAAACTAGAAGCTGTTTCTCAGAACAAATTAATGAGATCAATAAACCTCTGGCCAGATTTAGCCGAAAGTAAAGATAAAAGACTTAAGTTAACAAAACCAGGAAAGAAAGGGGAGAGATCATGACCAATGCAAAATAAAGAGGGACATGTTAGAACATATTATCAACAACGATATGCCAAAAAATTCGGCCATCTGGAAGAAATAGATGCATTCCTGGAAACTTGTAATGTACCAAGTCTGAAACAGGAAGAAATAAACAATCTGAAGAGACTAATAACCAGCAAGGAAATTGAATCAGGAATCAAAAACCTCCCCCAGAAAAACAAGAGTCCAGGACCAGATACCTTCCCAGTGGAATTCTACCAAAGATTTTAAGAATAAGCCCTACCTATTCTATAGAAGCTGCTCCCAAAAAATGGAAATAAATGGAAAGCTTCCACACTCATTTTCTGAGGCAGAGCATTACATTGATGCATAAGCAGACAAAGACCCTGTGAAAAAGAATTATAGATGAATAACCCTAGTGAGCCGTAATACAAAAATATTCAACAAGATAAAAGCCGGTAGGATTCCAAGGTACATTAAAAGGGTTATTCACCACCACCAGGTGAGTTTCATTTCTGGGATATAAGGGAGGTTCAATATTCACAAATCAAGTGATGTGATTAGTCATATAAACAAAAGAAAGACAAGGACCATAACATCCTCTCATTTGATGCATAAAAAGCATTTGGCAAAATACAACACTCCTCTCATTATTATTATTAATAATATTAATATTATTATTAATTAATAAAACTCCTCAAAATAGAGGGATAGAGGGACCATATCTCATATTATAAAAGCCATCTACGAAGAGCCCACAGTAAATTTCATTCTCAATGGTGAAAAACTGACAGCTCTTCCCTTAAGGTCAGGAACATGACAGGGAAGCCCACTCGTACCACTTTATTGAACACAGCATTAGAAGTCCTAGCCTCAGCATTTGGACAATAACATGTAAAAGGCATTCAAGTTGTCATAGAAGTAGTTAAATCATCTCTCTTTGCATATGACGATATACTTTATATGAAAACACAAAAGACTCCACCCCTAAATTGTTTGAACTCATACATGAATTCAGCAATGTGCAGGGTTCCAAAATCAAAGCACAAGATTCTCTTGCTTTTCTATCCTCTAATAATGGGAATGGAGAAAGAGAAATTCAGGTGTCAATCCCCATAACCATAGCACCCAAACCCATAAGATACCTAGGAATAAACTTAATCAAAGAGGTAAATGATCTCCACAGTATAAACTACAAAACATTGAGGAAGACGCAAAAAGATGGAAAGTCATTCAATGCTCCTGGATTGGAAGAATTAACATTGTAAAAATGCATATGCTGTCCAGAGCAATCTACACATTCAATGCATTCCCTATCAAAATACCCTCAAAATTATTCACAGCCCTAAAACAAACCATCCTAAAATCTGCATGTAGCCATAAAGGATCCCAAATAGCCAGGGCATTGTTGCATAAGAAAACCAAAGCTGGGGACATCACAATGCCTGACTTCAAGCCAGTTAATAAAGCTGTGATCATCAGGATGGCATGGTTCTGGCATAAAAACACACCCATCGCTCAATGCAACAAATTAGAGACCCCATAAATGGACCCTCATGTCTATGGAGAACTATTCTTTGACAAAGCAGGAAAGAATATGCAATGGAAAAAAGGACAGTGTCTTCAATAAGTGGTGCTGGGAAAATTGGAATCACATACGGAAGGATGACACTGGACCTTCTCTTACACCATCTGCAATGATGCATTCAAAATGGATTAAATCCTTCAGTGTGAGACAGGAATCCTTCAAAATCCTAGAGACCCAGGCAGCAACCTCTTCAACCTCAGCCACAGCAACTTCTTGCAACACGTGTCTCTAAAGGCAAGGGAAACAAAAGCAAAAATGAACTACTCTTTCTCAAGATAAAAATCATCTGCACAGCACTGGGACCAATCAATAGAACTTTTGTTTGGGAGAAGATGTTTGCAAATGATATATCCAATAAGGGATTAATGTCCAAGATATAGAAACAGCTTATATACAAGAGACATAATATTCAAAAAGTCTGAATAAATATATCTGTTTGCCCAATGAATTAACCTTTAACTCCACTATGAAAACAGCTCCACAAAGTATCAGAACTCATTTCTAAACTTTGTCCTTGGGACATGCTGAGCAATTGGTATTTTCACGTTATTCATGTCTCTGTGGACATTCTCAAGTGAGTACACACATAAAACAACAGGTATTCTCCTTAATCCACAAAGATGTCTTGAATTCATGACGGCTGTTAGGTTTTTATGGAGTTACCTAAAAAGGTCAGGGATGAGAGAAAAGTATATGCACTGGCAGAAAAATATTCAAAGAAGCCTATTCAGAAAAATGAGTTCATAGGATGGTAGGAGCACCAATGTCAGCTCTCCAAACCAATACATTTGTTAATATGCAAGATTATAAATGGTATATGTCTTGTGGTATTTTTAGTTTTATTTATTGTTTAAGGTTGATATATTTCTCCAAATCCTTAAGATGATTTTAACTAGTATTAATAAAAAACTGTTCTAATGAAGTATTAGAATTAACCATTGGTACATTCCAGTATTTAATTAACTACGGAAGTCCGAAGGAAACTCTTATTTGTCAAAGTCAATTTAAGGGTATATTTTATATATTTCAACTTTCATATAGATACATAATCAAATGTTAAAAAGTAAGTCAATTACTTACATACCTGTGTGCTTTAAAAAAAAAAAAACACGAAGCTCTCTAAATTTAAAACAAATCATGATAGAATTCTTGAAAGAATGCGTGTTGTACCTTCTTATCTCTTATGAAATGGTAGTAAATGTGCTGAAAGTGGTTTCTTGTTCAACGGTGATATCTACAAGCATCAATGTACTTATTTTCTTAATTTATGGTAAATCAAACTAAGGTCTACACTAAATGATACTATATTCATGTAAATCTGATCACTTTAAAATACCAATAATTCTCTCTGATAAAATAGGTAGTAAATAAAATAAATCAAATGAAACTGCAAATATGAGAATTTGTCTGAACCCAGAGATAATTAGAAAAACAATTCATTTCAAAACAGACAGATTATCCCTGACTGGTACAGCTAATAGGAGGCAAGTGACAATTTCCTATAAGTTAAATTAACTCCTGAGATCATGATCTTTTTAAAAATGTGGGTTTGGTGATACGCATGTTCCCCCTCTTTCCTTCTTAATTAAGACCCGTACTGTTGTAAATCTCCCTCACAAAATAATCATAATAACTTTTCTTAAAAATAAAATAAAAAAGACTAAGCCTCCCCTGGTGCATTATTCTTGGAGCAGTCACGCACCCCTTGCTTTCCACACAGGTCTCATCACCAGCAGGTAAAGGCACCCCCATCCGGAGGCCTCCCAGCCTGGCTCCAATGAGGAGCTGGAGGCCAAGGGCAGCGCCCTGGCGGGGACCAGAGGAGCCCGCAGCTGCCTGGAGCTGGGCGTCGAACCGCTCCACCCGCTGGGGCCCAGAAGGAAGAGCCGCTGCTGCCCTCCTGGAGGCCTGGCGCCCCGCAGAGACAGAGGCCCCCAGGGCAGCGAGGCCGCCAAGACGGGCTGGGCCCTGACCCCTGACGGGTAGGCCGCCTCGGACGCCTCCTCCCCATCTCCCCAGAAGGCCGCGGACGGGACCCGGCCATGTGCTGGCCCAGCAGCGAGACCAGGAGAAACAGGAAGAAGCGCTTTTCCTTCCGAAGTCTTTCCTGGGGAGCGGCTTCTCCTTCAGCAAGAGCGGGGAGGCTGAGGCTGCGGGAGAGCAGCGGGAGGCCGCGGGCGAGCCTGGAGCCTCCCCTGAAGGCCTGGATGACCGGGCCTCCAGGGGCGCCACTCCAGCCTCTGCAGAGATGGGCGCTGCCTCGAGGGAGCAGGCATTGGGCTGGGCGGGGAGGAGGCCTCGTGGGAGGAAGGGGTGGCGCGGGAGGAGGGGCTGCGGGGGCGACCCACAGGAGGCCCAGCTCCAGGTCAGCCTGGTCAGCCTGCAAAGCCCCCAAGCGGGGGCATGGCCAAGTGCAGTCCGGAAGCCCCTGGCGGAGGCAGCAAGGAAAAGGGCCCAATTGTTGAGATAATCCAAGAATTTTCTCCAAGTTTGTTGCAGGGGTGCCAGATACTGGTTTTGGAAGACTTGTCTACAACCAGGGATCCAGGGATTGATTTCAAAGATGTCTTTTTTTTTCTTTTTTTTTTTCTCTTTTGTAAGCAACAAATTTGGTTCCCCTTCCTTCCCCGCAGATCCCACCCTAAATCACTGTTACCCCATTCCAGCCGGTCCAGTGGAGCTTAAACACCTTCCTCGCCTGTAGTTCTCTTTTGTTTTTATTTTTTTTCATCAGTATTAATGGTTTTTGCATACTTTGCATCTTTATTCAAAAATATAAACTTTGTCAACTTATGGACATACCCATATATGAAGGAGTTGGGTGGGCCCAAAGTGATAGGATTATTTCTTAACACAAGTTTTACCTAGTTGTACTGCTTTCTGTATTTCACTATAGTATTTAAAAAAAATGTCTTTGGGACTCCTGGGTGGCTAAGTTGGTTAAATTTCTGCCCTAGGCTCAGCTCATGATCCCAGGGTCCTGATAGCCCTGCATCTGGCTTCCTGGTTGGTGCGGTGCCTGCTTACCCCTCTCCTGCTCCCTTTGCTTGTGCTTTCTGCCAAATACATAAATATGATATTTTAAAAAAAGTTAACTTAAAAATACATAAGAATAAAATAAGATGTTCATAACAGCAATGGTCACAATCATGAAACTGTGGAAAGATCCAAGAGGCCCTTCAACAGATGCATGGATAAATAAGATATGGTCCATATGTATAATGGACTCCTACATCTTTATCAGAAAATTGGAATACTCAACTCTTATGATGTTTATGTCTTCCTAAATTTGAGAATGTTTCCAGCTACCCTTTGATCAAATAAACCTTCTGTCCCTTTCTTCATATTCTTGGATTCCTTTGAAATGAATGTTACTGTGTTTTGTGAATTGCCTGAGTTTCCTAAGTCCACATTGGTGAGCCAATACTTTACTTTCCCTCTTCTTTTCAGCTTCCTTATTTTCCATAACGTTATCTTCATGTCAACGATTCATTCCTGTTTCATCCATCCTCAGTGTCATTACATACAGTTGGTTTTGTCACTTAATTATAAAATTCTTTTTCATTTTAGCATGAATGGTACTTAGTTCATTGGTCTCTTCAGTAAGGCATTGTTTAGATCTTATTAGCATTATTTAAGCCCAGCTAGTATCCTTAAAATTGTTGATTTAGGGGCACTGGGTGGCTCAGTGGGTAAAGCCTCTGCCTTCAGCTTAGGTCATGATCTCGGGGACCTGGGATCAAGCCCCGCTTTGGGCTCCCTGCTTAACAGGGAAGTCAGCCTCTCCCTCTCCATCTGCCTCTTCAGCTACTCATGATCTCTCTCACAGTCTTTCTATCAAATAAATAAATAAAATCCTTAAAACATTTACCATAAGTGGGATTTATTCCTGTGTTGTAATGATTGTTTAGTATTTACAAATCAATCAATTTGATACACCACATAATAAAAGAAAGGATGAGGACTGTATGATCATTTGATTAAATGAAAACAATATATTTGGAAAAGAGACAGCATCCAGTTATGATAAAAAGCCTCAATAAAGTAAGTTTAGAGGGAACAAACCTCAATAAAGTCCATATAAGTTTATTTTTATTTATTTGACAGTCAGAGATTACAAGTAAGCAGAGAATCAGGCAGAAAGAAAGGAAAGCAGGCTCCCCACTGAGCAGAGAGCCCAATGCAGGACTTGATCCCAGGACCCCGGATCCTGACCTGAGCCGAAGGCAGCAGCATAACCCTCTGAGCCACCCAGGTGCCCCACCTTATAAAATCATTAATATCAGGTGATTATAGAGCAATGTTTTACTACAGCAATTGCATTCTGAGATTCAGCTAAGAACACAAATTCTCAAAATTTCTTCACTAGAAACCAAAGTGAACATACTTTCTCTTCAAGAAAAGGATAAATAGGAGACAGGAGGGCAGAGGAGAAGGGATTCTAAGTTTTTCTCATTTCTTGAATAGAGTTAGATACCTATCAAATCATTCTGAAACCTCATAAATCAAGTAGAGATCTGAGAAAAGAAATGCTGCAGGGCTACAGGTAGGAAAGTGACCTCCTTTTGGAAGGTAGAAGGTGCAGAGACTTGAAAATGCTATGATACAGCTAATGATACAGGGGATGGAAAGAAGTCCTCCTAGAGATACTATTGCAAATTACTAGAAGTAGTGGAGCATAAAATCAGAACAATTTTCTAATTTTAATTTTTATATATGTTTTATTATTTTTTGCTTTTATTATATTTTAATTCTTATTTTTTTAACATGTTGGGATTTAGTTTCTCTAAACAAGCAGATGAGGACAAAAAGATATCTAGTTTCTTGTTTTGGTTGTTGTTTTTCTTGTGTTTTTTTCTTCCTTATTCTTTTCTCATCTTGAAAAAAAAATAATGAGATGGAGAAATTTATCACAAGAGTAAGGAAGTGGTTCTCATAGCCACAGATTTAATCATACAGTTACAAGTAAGAAGTCTGAACTAGAATTTAAAGCAAAGATTATAAACATACTAGCTTTGTTTGAAAAACAAATACATAGAAGGTACTAGAAAATCCATCACTATAGACATACAAGGACTACAATATAGACATGTTGAAATTAAAAATGCTATCACTGAGGTTCAGTCCCAAGTGGAGACCATATAAGTGAGGATGAACGAAATAGAAGAGGAATTTAGTGATATAGAAGACAAAGTTATGGAAACTAATGAAGCTGATCAGAGGAAAGATAGACGACTCTTAGATAATGAAGGTAGACTTAGGGAATTCAGCATTCCATTAGTGAAAGAATATCTGTATTGTAGGAGTCTCAGAAGAAGAGTAGAAAAGAAGCAGCAGGTTTAGTTGAACAAATTATAGTTGAGAACTTACCTAAACCAAAAAAGGAAACAGGTATTCAGGTACAAGAGGCACAGAGAACTCCCCCCAAATCAACAGAAATAAGTCAACACCACGACATACTAGAGTGAAAATTCAAAGTGAAATTTCAAAGATAAAGAGAACATTGTAAAATCACCCTGAGACAAGATGTACTTACCTACACATGTAGGCACATAAGGCTGGCAGCTGACCTGTCCACAGAGACCTAGCAGGCCAGAAAAGACTGGCATATTCAATATGCTAAGTTGGAAAAATATGTAGCCAAAACACTATATCCAGCTAGGCTGTCATTCAGACCAAATAAATAAATAAAGGAATTCATGAACACTAACCCAGCCTTGCAAGAAATATTAAAGGGACACATAAAGCAAAAAGAGATCCCAAAAGTAACAAAATCCATAAAGGAACAGAGATAATCCACAGATATGGCAACCTTACATGTAATAAAATGACACTAAATTTATATTTTAATAATTCTCTAAATATAAATGGATAAAATGTTCCAATTAAAAGACAAAGGATAACATAATTGATTAAAAAATTTTAAAAAAGACTCATCAGTACACTGCCTACAGGAGATTCATTTCAGACAGAAAGACACCTCCAGATTTCAAATGAAGGTGTAGAGAATGATTTATCATACTAATGGACATCAAAAGAAAGTCAGAGTAACCATCCTTTTGCCAGAGAAAATAAGTATTAGACCAAAGATGACAAGAAGAGATGAAGAAGGACAGTATATGATTATAAAGGGGTCTATATAAAAGGAAGATCTAACAAATGTAAATATTTATGCCCATAATATAGGAGTAGTCAAATGTATAAATTAATTAATAATAAACTTAAAGGATTTCATTGAAAATACTACAATAATGGTGGGCTTTAACACCCTAATCATAGCAATGGACAAATCGTCTAAGCAGAAGATAACCAAGGAAACAAGGGCTTTGACACACTGGACCAGCTGGACTTAACAGATAGTCAGAGCATTTCATCCTAAAGCATTCAGAAATACATTCTTCTTCTGTGCACATGGAAAGTTTTCCAGAACGGATTACATACTGGATCATAAATCAACCTCAACATTTTGAAAAAGATTGAGATCATGCCATACATATTTTCAGACCACAATGCTATGAAACTTGAAATCTAACATATGAAAACATAGAAGGACCAAAAATTCATGGAGGTTAAAAGGAATCCTATTTCAGAATGAATGGGTCAACCAGAAAATTAAAGAAGAACTTTAAAAATTCATGGAAGCAAATGAAATTGAATACATGACAGTTGTGAACCATTGGGAAGCAGCAATGGCAGTTCTAAGAGGTAAGTATATAGCAATACAAGCCCCTCCACCCCACCAAGAGACAAGAAAAGTATCAAATGCACAACCTAATCTTATGCTTAAAGATACTGGAGATAAAAAGGACATAAACCATAAATCCAGTGGGAGATAAGAAATAATAAAGATTAGAGCAAAGGGGCACCTGGATGGCTCAGTGGATTAAAGCCTCTGCCTTCAGCTCAGGTCATGATACCAGGGTCCTGGTACTGAGTTCTACATCGGGCTTTCTGCTCAACAGGGAGTCTGCTTCCCTTCCTCTCTCTCTGCCTGCCTCTCTGCCTACTTGTGATCTCTGTCAAATAAATAAATAAAACCTTAAAAAAAAGATCTGAGCAGAAAGCAAAGAAACAGAAATTAAAGAAAAGAACAGAGAAATGTGACTAGGAACTGGTTCTTTGAAAGAATTAATAAGATTGTTAAACCTCTAATCAGGTTTACCAAAAATAAAAGAGAAAGGACCCAGATAAATAAAAGCATAAACAAGAGAGGAGAAAACACAGCAAAACCCAATAAATGCAACAATCATATGGAAATATTATGAGCGAATACATGCCAAAAAGCTGGGCAAGCTGAAATAAATGGATACAGTCCTTGAAACATAATCTACCAAAATTCAATGAGGAAGAAACAGAAAACCTAAGCAGACCCAAAACCAGCAAAAAGGGGAAAAAAACTGAATTAGTTACCAAGTTTCCCAAAAAGTATCCAGAGACAAATGGCTTCCCAGGGGAATTCTGCCAAGTAATAAAATAAGAATTAATGCCCATATTTCTGAAAGTATAAAAAAAAATAGAAAAAAGGAAAACAGCAAACTCCTTCTATGAGACCAGCATTGCCTTGAGGCCAAAACCACAGAAGGATGCCCCCTAAAAAGAATTACAGACCAGTATCCCTGATGAACAAGGATGCATATAGTCTCACCAAGATACTAGCCAACAGGATCCAATGGTACATTTAAAGGATTATTCAACATGACCATGAGGGATTTATTCCTGCACTGAAAAGTGACTCAACCTCAGCAAGTCAATCAATGGGATAGACCACATTAAAAAATGGGCAAAAAATAAAATAAAAAACAAACGCAAGAACCATATGACATTCTCCATAGATGCAGAAAAAGCATTTCACAAAATACTGCATCTTCTTTGAAAAAACTCGCTACCACGTAGAAAGAGAGGGAATATAACTCAACATCATAAAGACTATATATGAAAGACCCACAATAGATATAATCCTCAACAGAGAAAGACTGATTTTCCCCTACGTTCGGGAACACACCAGGTTTGTCCACTCTCACCACCAATGTCCAAATGTTTAGCATGGAAATGTGTGGTTCCTCTCATAGCAGATCTCCTATGCTTCTGCCTTTTGCCTCCCTATCCCTGGAAAACAATCCTACAACCATGCAGTAGCAAGCAGTTTATGTCAACACAGAGCAGAAAACTGGCATCTAGACACTCTCTTCTCAGGCAGGTTTCCTGCTCCTAAAGCTCGGTGGTAAGGTAGGGGTTTTTTTTGTTGTTGTTTCGTTTTGTTTTGTTTTTTGCTTTGTTTTGTTTTGTTTTCCTGTTTTTTTTTTTTTGTTTGTTTTTAACTTTTTTAAGTCTGGGAACTCTGCCATACTCAAGCAGCACCCATTTTCATGTCACCCCAGGGATCCTGAGACCAATCTTGTCACACTCAGGATTCCACCTGGCTTCCCTACCTGAGCATTTTTAATCCAGGGACACCCCCACAGCAGCAGACTTCTAAATGTTACCATTTTCTGATCTGCTGCTAAGAAGACTTTGTGGTAGCTTCCCCAGGCAGGTTCCCACCCCTAAGCTATATAACACCAGATTCAAATCTGAACACCACCTCCCTTCGGAATGGTGGGCCCTTTTCTACTTATAGACCTGCAGCATTTTTTTTCTCAGATCTCTGATTCATTTATTGTGTGTTCTGAATGACCTGATAAATATTGACTTGTATTTGAGGGAGGAGACAAACTTAAGTCCTCCTCCCACTGCTTTGTGTTGGAAGCTAGACATGAAGACAGTGAACCTGCTGACAGGCTGGATTTTGTTCTCCCCCGTCTATGAGAGCTAAATATTGTTTTGGCAGAAGGTAATGACTTAGGACACAGCATCATCCTTTCTTGGTTTAAGTTTATTTTGGGAAGACGTAGCAAACATAATAGCTACCATTTTCTACATTTATATTTAAGCTTTAATGGAGGAGTGGAAAGTAGCATCATATTATGAACTTACCCATGAAGTGTGACAGTTCATGGGGTTTAATGGTCCATGTCTTCATGAATACTGGCGACAGCATTTCAGGGAATGGTGACGCTGACTGACACATTTTGCTTTATACTGGTTGAGTCTTTCGGCCTCACCATGAACTTCACTATAAATACATCCCAAAGATGAATTTTTCATCCTGAAAGAAAGTTAACCTGTTTTCCATTCGATGATGTCAGAAGGGTCACTGAAAAAGCCCTTGGTCATTGGCCAGCTGAGCTACGTGGTGACTGGCCACCTGAATGAGACAAATTTGTGAGTGCCTGGGTGATTCACCAGGGCATGGTGGTGACATCACAAGAAGGCATTGTGATGCCCTAGGGTGAGGCCAGCAAGACGGGCTAGGCTGTGCCGCTGATGGGGAGACCACCTGAGCCACCTCCTCGAAGTCTCCCCACAAGGCTGTGGAATGGATTGGGGCTCACCCAGCAGTAAGACCCCGAGAAATTGGAAGAAGTGCTTTTCCTTCCAGGAGTCTTTCCAGGGGAGCAGCTTCTCCTTCAGGCAGAGCAGGAAGACTGCGGGAAAGCGGCTGGGGAGGGGGAGCCACCGGTGAGGCCAGAGTCTCTGAGGACCAACCTCCAGGGGCACCACTCCAGCCTCCACAGAGATGGGCACTGCCTCTGGGAGCAGGTGGCAGCAGATCTGGGAGGGCGTGGTGTGGACTTGACTTCCAGAGGCACTGCTCCATCTGCTTCAGAGATGGGTCTGGCCTGGGGGAGCTGGCATTGGTGCTGGGCATGGGGTGGGCTGTGCAGAATGAGGGCTGCAGGGGTGACCCACAGGAGTTCCAGCCCAAAAAGGCGGGGAGAGTCAGGTGATCCTGGTCAGCCTGCACAGCCCCCCACACAGGAGGCTCAGCCAACTGCAGTCTAGAAGCCCCATGGTGGATGCATCAAGGAAAAGGGCCCAATTGTTGAGATAATCCAAGAACTTTTCTCAAGTTTGTTGCAGGGGTGCCAGATACCGGTTTTGGAGAACTTGTCTACAATCAGGGATTGATTTCAAGGATGTCTTTTTTTTTCTTTTTTCTTTTTTAAGTGACAGATTTGGTTCCCCCTCCTTCCCCACAGATCCCATCCTAAATCACACTGTTACCCCGTTCCAACAGGTCCGGGAGAACTTAAACACCTTCCTCTGCTGTGATTCTTTTTTGTTTTTAAATTTTGAATCATTATTAATTTTTTTGCATATTTTGCATCTTTGTTCTAAAATATAAACTTTGTCAATCTATGGACATGCCTATATATGAAGGAGATGGGTGTGCCCAAAGTGATAGGATGATTTCTTATAAAATTTACCTAGTTGTACTACTTTCTGTACTTAGCTAGAATATTAAAAAAAAATGTCCTTGGGGCCCTGGGTGGCTAAGTTGGTCAAACTTCTGCCTTAGGCTCAGCTCATGATGCCAGGGTCCTGATAGTGAGCCCTGCATCTGGCTTCCTGGTTGGTGCGGTGCCTGCTTACTCCTCTCCTGCTCCCTTGGCTTGTGCTTTCTGTGAAACAAAGACAATCTTTTTCTTTTTTTAAGTTAATTTTAAGAATAAGTAAAAATAAGAAAATGAAATATAATTTTCTTTGCCTGTCACTAATTTTCCAGTGCAGTCATAGTGATAGCAATAATAATAGAGCAAAGTTGGATACTTTATTAAAACCAATGAGTGTACTGAAATTTTTCGGGAACAAAGTCCCTGAGAAATGCAAGGATGACATGTGTATGGATAAAAAATGTGTATGGTGGTTACTATGCTGATTTTAGTGGCAATGGTGAAGATGGTAAAAAAAATATCACAGCCACTGTGCATGGGTCACTCATGCCACTCAGATTTGACACATCCAGTATAAACTATCCCATTTAGTCTTGTCATTTTTTTTTGCCTTTTCTTCAGATTTTTTTAGGTATAATTGACAAATATTCCATATATATAAGGTACACAGTTTCATTTAAGAATTACACTTCCTGGGGCACCTGGGTGGCTCAGTGGGTTAAAGCCTCTGCCCTCGGCTCAGGTCATGATCCCAGAGTCCTGGGATCCAGGCCCACATCAGGCTCTCTGCTCCGCAGGGAGCCTGCTTCCTCCTCTCTCTCTGCCTGCCTTTCTGCCTAGTTGTGATTTCTCTCTGTCAAATAAATAAAATATTAAAAAAAAGAATTATGCTTCCTAATAACTACAAAGTGCATATCCACCAATTCACTTAGCTTGTGTATGTGGTGTGTGTGTGTGTGTGTGTGTGTGTGTGTGTGTGTGTGTGTGTAAGAATACCACCAACTGGGGAGATCTACAGTAACAGGAAATTTCCAATATACCATGTTGTTAACTATATATAAATTGCTGTAAATATAACTTATTCAACATGTATACTGGAAACTTAGCATTTGACCCACATCTTCCCAATTTTCCCTGCCTTTAGTCACTGACAATTGCCATTCTACTCTTCTAAAGATTGGCTTGTAGATTTCATTTACAATTGTAATTATAAAGTGTTTGTCTTTCTATGTTTGGCTTATTTCACTTCTCTCAATGACCTCCAGGTTCATCCATGATACTTTTATTTCATTTTTCCATGCATTTGTCAATGAATATATCAAATTAATTTCCACACTTTAGCTATTGTGAGTCACACTGCAATAATGATTACACGAGTAAAGTATAGCTTCAAATTTGATTTCATATCATTTTATGTCCTTTGCATAGATATCCAGAAGTGGGATTGTTGGAACTTAGGATAGTTTTACTTTCAACTGTTTGAAAAACTTCTATACTATTTTCCATAATGGCTGTACTAATTTATATTCCCATCAATAGTTCTCAAGTGTTGTTTTTTATCCGCATCCACTCCAACAGACATCATTTTGTTCAATTATTGATAACAATCATTCCAAGAAATGTGAGATCATATCTCATGATTCTGATCTGCTCTTCTGATGAGTTAAAGGCTCAAAGAGTTGAATTCATTAATCCATGTTTACATTTCTAGTAAGTGACAGCTAGCATTAGATCTAACATTGGCTCCAAAAATCTGCAGCATGTTTTACAATAAAGCAAAATAAACTTCTCTTCAGTCTGAATCTAAAGACAAAGTATATGCTGATAAATCAGATATCTCTCCATATATCTCTCTACCTACTTACCTATTTATCAGTACTGATTCTCTGATGTGATATTTCATGACGATATATATACAGAAACACACAGATATAGGCACATACGAATACTATACATTTTAGATCTCTGTGTACAATGAAATCCTTACGATCACAAGCTTTATAACCATCTAAACAAATGAAAAATACACATTGGTTAACTATTGTAAATGAGTCTTAATCCCTAAGTCATGAAAGCTTTCTGAACTCTGCTGTTTGTCTTCTTGCTTTTTTTTTTTCCTTTTTTTAAATTTCCTTTCAGCGTAACAGTATTCATTGTTCTTGCACCACACCCAGTGCTCCATGCAATATGTGCCCTCCCTATTACCCACCACCTGGTTCCCCAACCTCCCACCCCCCCCCCCGCCCCTTCAAAACCCTCAGGTTGTTTTTCAGAGTCCATAGTCTCTCATGGTTCATCTCCCCTTCCAGTTTCCCTCAACTCCCTTCTCTCCATCTCCCCATGTCCTCCATGTTATTTGTTATGCTTCACAAATAAGTTGTTTTCTTTTTAACAGAAACTGTTGTCGAAACATTAGAAGGCATGAAAAATTTCATGTATGACTCATTGCAGAGATACTGCAGGGAACTGTGCTTGGCTAGACTCCAGAGGATTGCCCTCTCGGCAACCTGATACATTCCAGGGAAGTCATTTCATAATACCATGAAAGCTAGGTAATGGATAACAATGCAAAATAATTAATATCTATGGGCATGCAGATACAAGTATGAACAAAGTTTTCAAAGAACTGAGGTATGCTTTGAGCAGCCAGTAGGTTCATGGAAGTCCTGTGGAAAAAGTCTGCTAGGTCTTTTAGAGAACTCTTCCCCCATAGGTGGGTAAAGAAGTTTATTTTGATAAAGTTCACACAAAAGTATGACAGAGTTCTTGAAAAGAGAAGAAATAACCCAAATTTATATGAAAATTGGTGATTTTTGTTTTTTAAATTCAGATGCTTATTAAAATTTAGTCTGATATTTCTTATAAAATTTTAGGGAAAATGATAGAAATTTCTTTGTTAAAGGCGCATTCTGCTTGCAACTATGCAATAATCAGACAAAATGGATTGTGACCAGACTTATTTAGTGATCTGAATGATCTTTTTTTGAGATTCGTTTGCTTCTGAATAAAATTCTACATTGTCCGGTATCTAGAGAACACATTTCTAGATTTGCCAACGGATCATATATAGTTTGAACCAAATTAATTCTCATCACATGGGATCCACATTTAATCTTTATAATGATCCTATATTTGAAAAATCACTTTATTCTGTAAATATGTGAATCAATAAAGTGAGAGGTTTTTCAAGTCTTATTTGCAATTGAATATGAACATTTGAAACCTAGGAAAAAGAATATCTGTAATATTGATAATGCTTATTAAATTATATTAAGCTAAATTCAAAATGGTAATATGCAAATTATGTATAAGTTACATTATTTCGAGGACTTTTCTCATTGTGAAGTAGGAATAAACTGAATATATACATTTACAAAGCAATTTACAAGGGAGATAATAAAGAGGAGGTTGATCTTTGTAAGCACAACCACGTAGGGCAACTTTGGTATTAGGGCAGGACATGGATCAGAGTTCATTGAGAGGATCTGGAAGTGATGTGGGTATTCTCTACACTATTGATTAAAGCTGTATTATTGCAGGGAACAAGAGAAAATAAGATTAAGACTGAAATAGATAGGAAACAAGAAATATCTTGAAATGACAATATAGAAGAAACAAAGCAATTTATTGAGGCATAGATAACTTGTATAAATTCTTGACTGTTTCATCTCTGGTACATGTTTAATTAATAGGTTTAATACTTTTCTTTTAATTTCTATTTAGTTTTGAGCAGTTAAAAACGACCAATTTTATTTCATAATTGTTGCCTAAAATATTTAGTGCTAAGATAGGATTCTTTTTAAATACAAATTTAATATATAAATACCTGCATCTATTTACTATCTGTGTTAAGACAGGAAATCCATTGAATTCCCTTAAATTTCTGAAACTTGATTTATCATCAGCAACTCTCTGTATTCATATTGATGGTTGTATCAAACTGAAGAGACTTTGGTCAGGAATAAATAAAATAAATTCCTGGCATCAATCTCACATATGGTAGGTTCCACCCTGAGAAGATGGTCAATAGAAGTGTATAGTCCTATCCTCTCTGCCATGTATGGACCTTCTTCAGGTTCAAGCCTTCATTCTCCAACTGACTAAGAAACCATCTCTTTCCCTTTTACTCCACTCCCTATTGACAGTAATGCTGAGGCCAGACCCAAAACTTTGAGTGAAGTTTCAATGATTGAAGCAGATGCAAATCTTTTGCAAAGTAAGTAGACTGGCTTCCATAATGCCATTGGGTAAAATTAAAATAACGGAGAAATAATCTAATTATTTTTACATGAAAATATAATTCTTCATATTAGAGTTTTGAACCAGATATTAAATATCTAAAGTGACTTACGTGTCAGATGCAGTAGCTCTTTAACTACAAACACAACCAGCTTTCCCAGTTTTTCCTCTGCGAGTTGACAGTGACCACCCAATAATTGAAAATAAACTCCTTCACATAAACCCAGAACCCTGATGTAGGTATTTCCCAGTAGATTGATGAATAGATAGATGAACATCTGCAATAATTTGAGAACATGTAAATTACTAAGTGAAATAACGTTTTTATGACTTTAGGATATTATTCCAAGAATGCATGGACATTGCATCAACAGACCATAGGATAAATTGATGGTCCCACAACCTATGCCTCTTGACACCCAAGGCAGATACTTCAAACCCACTTACAATTTTTACCAGTACTTCCTCATTTTTTAAAGATTTTATTTATTTATTTGACAGACGGAGATCACAAGTAGCCAGAGAGGCAGGCAGAGGAAGAGGGAGAAGCAGGCTCCCACTGAGCGGAGAGCCCAATGTTGGGCTCGATCCCAGGACCCTGAGATCATGACCTGAGCCAAAGGCAGAGGCTTTAAACCACTGAGCCACCCAGCGCCCCCTTCCTCAGTTTTTTAAAATAATACACTCATCTCTCATCTTGATTCCTAAATCCGAAATACCATGCCATGATTTATAACTCAACCAATGCCAAGATAAATGTGTCTAGGAAACACAATGCACAGATTTGAGGCCTCTCAGGACCACAGAGGGGCACAGACATAGGTGCTGATATGAAGGTGGTGTGTAGAGTATCGGAGAGAGGCCCAGGACAGGAGGAATGAGCAGGGGCTTGCTATGGGCAGGGGCAGGGAACAGGGCAGAGAAGTCAAGGAAGAGCAGGAAGAGCAGTGACTGAACTGCCATCTCTCTCCACACTGCAGCCTGTGCTGTTGCCAAGCTTTTATAACTGCCCCAGGACATCACAATGCCATCTTCATGTGATGTCACCACTATGCAAAGTTATCACTATGCCCTGGCCAATCATTGGGGATTTCTCAGATTAGCCTCATTCTGGTGACCAAGCAACACACAGGTCAGCTGATCAGTTATTGTTGGCTTTCTCAGTTTCACCCCTGACTGATATTATCACCTGGAAACCATGTTTTAAAGGAAAACAAGTAAACTGTCCTACAAGATGAAAAGATAATATTTGAGCTGTATTTATACTGAAGGTCATGGTGAGGCTGAAAGTCTCAACCAACGCAAAGCTAAATGTGCCACTTAGAGGCACCGTTAATTAAAACACTTACATGGATATTAATGAAGACATTGGCCATTAGACCCCATGAAGGTCACAGTTGTGGGTAACTCAGACCACGTGGCAATAGAGCAAATGCTACTCTCAACTCATCCATCACGGCTTAAATATAAGTGTAGAAAATAACAGGCATTATGTTTGATTCATAGTAATAATAAAAGGGAGAGATCATGACCAATGTAAGAGAAACAGAGAATTCTTAGAACATATCATCAGCAACTATACAGCAACAAATTAGGCCATCTGGAAGAAATAGATGCATTCATGGAAACTTGTAATCTACCAAGTCCAAAACAGGAAAGAATAGATAATCTGAGCCGACCCATAACCAGCATGGAAATTGAAGCAGTGATCACAAAGCTCCCAAAAAATCTAGATTCCAGGGTGAGATAGCTTCCCAGGGAAATTCTACCAAACATTGAAAGAATAAATCATACCTCTTCTACTGAAGCTGTTTCAAAAAAAAGAAAGAAAGCAAGGAAGGAAGGAAGGAAGGGATGGATAGTGTCCAAACTCATTTTATGAGGCGAATATTAGCTTGATCCAAAAGCAGACACCCCACTGGAAAGGAGAATTACAGACCAATAGTCTTGATGAACAAGAATGCCAGAATACTCAGCAAGATACTAGCCAGCAAGATCCCATGGAATGTTAAAAGAGCTATTAATGATGAAGGGAGATCAATTCCTGAGATGCAAGGAAGGTTCAACATAGACAAGTGCATCGATGTGATAGATCATATTAACAAAAGAATGACAAGAACCATATCATCCTCTCAACTGATGCAGAAAAATCATTTGGCAAAATACAACATCCTTTCCAGATGAAAACTCCTCAAAATATAGGGTTAGAAGGCACATGTTTCATCAAAGCCATCTCTGAACAACCCACAGCAAATGTCATTCTCAATGGGAAAAATCTGAGAGCTTTTCCCTTTGGGTCAGGAACATGACAGGGATTCCCATTCTCACCACTTTTGTTCAACAGAGTATTAGAAGTCTTAGCCTCAGCATTTGTACAACAAAAAGATAATGGATTCAAACTGGCAAAGAAGTCAAACTCTCTCTTTGCATATGACAATATACTTTATGAGAAAATCCCAAAAGACTCCACCCCTAAATTACATGAAATAACAGCAATTCAGCAACATGAAGGACTCAAAACGAATGCACAGAAATCAGTTGCTTTTCTATATACTAACAATCTGAATGGAGAAAGAGTAAGGTTTCAATTCCATTTACTATAGCATTCAAAACCATAAGATACCTATGAATAAACCTAATCTAAGAGGTCAAGGATCTGTACCATAGAAACTACAGAAGACTTATGAAGGAAACTGAGGAAGACACAAAGAGGTGGAACAACTTCTATGCTCATAGATTGGAAGAAAAACATTGTGAAAACGTCTAAGCTGCCCAGATCAATCTACACATTCAATGCAATCCCTATCAAAATAAACTTGATATTCTTCCCAGAGCTAAAACAAGCAATCCTAAAATTTGCATGTAGCCAGAAAAACCCCTAATTGCCAGGGGATTGTTGAAAAAGAATACCAAAGCTTGGGGCATCACAATTTCTGTTTGCAAGCAAGTTTACAAAGCTGTGATCATCGAGACAGCATGTTAGTGACACAAAAACAGATGTATCACTCAATGGAATAGAACAGAGAGCCCAGAAAAAAAACCCTTGACTCTAAGGCCAACTGATCTTTAATAAAGCAGGGAAGAATATCCAATGGAAAAAAAGGCAATGTCTTTGATAACTGATGCTGGGAAAATTGGACAGTCACATGCAGAAGGACGACACTGGCCCATTCTCTTCTACCACATGTAACAAAAACATCCAAAATGGATGAAAAACCCCAGTGGGAGAGAGGAATCCTTCAAAATCCTAGAGGAGAACCCCAGGCAGCAACCTCTTCAACCTCAGCCACAGTAACTTCCTGCAACACAGGTCTCTAAAGGCAAGGGAATCAAAAGAAAAATGAACTACTGTTTCTCAAGATAAAAAGCTTCTGCACAGCCAAGCGAACAATCAACATAACTTCTGATTGGGAGAAGATATTTGCAAATGATATATTCAATAAGGAATTAATAGCCACAATAAAGAAAGAAGTTATACATGAGAGACATAATATTCAAGATCTGAATAAATATATTTGTTTACCCACTGAATAAACTTGAACTCAACTATTAAAACAGCTACATAAATTATCAGAACTTGTTTCTAAATTTTGTCCTAGAGATATGATGAGCAATTGCTATTTTAATGTTACTCATATCTCAGTGAATGAGACATGAGAATTGTATTCACTTCTCACACTGAGTGAGTTTATGAGTGAATACACTCATAAAACATCAAGTATTCTCCTTGATCTCCAAAGATGTCCCCAGATCATGAGTCTTTATGGAGTTATCTAAAATGGCAAGAGCAGGGATGAGAGCAAAGTATACACAGTGGTTTGAAAAATACTCTATTCAGAAAAATGACTTCATTGATAGGATGATGGGAGGACCAATATCAGCTTCAGAAACCAGTATGTTTGTAACTATGCATGATAACAAAGGGTACATGTCTTATGGGTATTTTTATTGTTACTTATCATTTAAATGCTTAAGATAATTTTGATTAGAATCAATAAAGAAACTATTTAATAAAATATTAGAATTAACAATTGATAGATGTTTTTAAAGAATTTTTTTATTTGACAGAGAGAGATCACAAATAGACAGAGAGACAGGCATAGAGAGAGGGAGAACCAGGCTCTCCGCTGAGCAGAGAGCCCAATTCAGGGCTCTATCTCAGGACCCTGAGATTATGACCCAAGCTGAAGGCAGAGGCCTAATCCACTGAGCCACCCAGCGACCCCAACAATGGATAGATTTAAGCATTTAATTAACAATGGCCGGGGGCCTGGGTGGCTCAATGGTTTAAGCCGCTGCCTTCGGCTCAGGTCATGATCTCAGGGTCCTGGGATCGAGTCCTGCATCGGGCTCTCTGCTCAGCAGGGAGCCTGCTTCCCTCTCACTCTCTCTGCCTGCCTCTCTGCCTACTTGTGATCTCTCTCTGTCAAATAAATAAAAAAAAATCTTTAATTAACAATGGCCATTCAAAGGAAAATCTTATTTTGCTCAAGTCTATTAAAATATCCATATTTTATAGATTTTATATATTCCATATTTTCATATAGATATATAATTAAATGTTAAAGAGTAAATAAATTTTGACATACTTGTGTGTTTAAAAAAAATGAAACTCTCTTTAAGCCTTAGACAAAACATTATAGAATTCTTGAAAGAATTGTTGTTGTACCTTGTATTCTACTGTAAAATGGTAGTAAATATAGTGGAATTGATATTTTAATCAATGGCTGACATCTACAATCATCAATGCACTTCTTTTCTCTATTTATGGTAAATTAAACTAAGGTCTACACTTAATACTATATTCACGTAAATACGGTCACTAAATAATTATAATTCTCTGACAAAATACACAGCACATGTATGAATGGTAATGGACCTACAAATGTGAGAATTTGTCCAAACCAAGGTATTTTTAGTAAAATAATTGAATTTGAAAGAGGCATATTATCACTGACTGGTACAGCTAAGATGAGATAAGTGAAAAGTTCCTGTGGTTTAAATTAACTCCTAAGACTATGATCTTTTAGAAAATGTGGGTATTGTTTTTTTCTGTGTGTTTTTTCCCCCTTTCCTTCTTAATCAAGACAGTAGTGTTGTAAATCTGCCTCACAAAATACATCCTAAGAATGTTTATTAAAAAAACAAAAACAAAAACAAAACAAAACAACAACAAAAAAAAACACTAAGCCTCCCCCTGTTATTTCCAGTGTCCCATTATTCCTGGCGCTGTCATGCACCCCTTCCATTTCCCCACCAGTCCCATCACCCGCAGGTAAAGGCGCCACCTCTCCCAATCCCGGCCTAGCCAGGCTCCAAAGGATGAGCTGCAGGCCAAGGGCAGTGCTGGAGCCCAGACCTGGAGGAGCCCATGGCTGCTGGCAGCAGGGCGGGGTCCCACCCGTGGCCAAGAAGGAGGAGCCTCCATGGTTACCCCTGAAGTCAGGCTACCTCGCCAAGAAGGAGGAGCCCTGGGAGCGGGGAGGCCGCCAAGACATGCTAGGCTGCGCCCTTTGACAGGGAGGCCGCCTTGGTCCCCTGCTGGATGTCTCCCCCAAAGGCCAGGGACCAGCCCTGCACTAACCTAGCAGCGAGAGAGCCCGAGAAATAGGAAGAAGCACTTTTCCTTTCAGAAGTCTTTCTGGTGGAGGGGCTTCTCCTTCAGGAAGAGCAGCGAGGCCACAGGAGAGCGGGAGAGGCCTCGGGGGCCAGGAGACCCTCCACTGATGGCCAGATGGACCAGGCCTCCAGGGGCAGGGGCACAGCTTCAGCTGCCACAGAGATGGGGCTGGCCTCTGGGTGGAGCAGGTGGCAGGCCAGGCGGGAGGGGGCAGCGGGGTAGGAGGGAGCAGCTGTGGTGACCCACAGGAGCCCAACATCAGGAAGGGAGCAGACTGGTCAGCTTGGTCAGCCTGCGCAGCCCCTGCACTGGCGACCCAACTGAGTACAGTCCGGAAACCCCCTAGTACCGTCAGCAGAGGAAAAGGACCTGATTGTTGAGATAACCCAGGAAATTTTCTCCCTCTTTGTTTGTTGCAGGGGTGCCAGCTACTGGTTTTGGAGAACTTGTCTACAACCAGGGATCGATTTTAAAGCTTTGTTTTGGTTTGGTTTGGTTTGGTTTTTTTTTTTTTTTTTTTTTTTTTACTTTTTATTAAGTGGAGAATTTGTTTGCCCTCCTTCCCTACAGATTCCCTCATAAAGCTCTCTGTTACCACCATTCCAACAAGTCAAGGAAAGTTTAAACACCTTCCTCTGCCTTGGTTTTCCTTTGTTTTTGTTTTTGTTTGCATCAGTTTAAAGTTTTTTACATACTTTGCATCTTTATTCAAAAATGTAAACTTTTTCTATGTGCAGGTCCATATATGAAGGAAATGGGTGGGCCCAAAGGGATAGGATTATTTTTTTAACACAAATTTTACCCGATTTTACTGCTTTCTGTATTTAACTATGGTATTAAAAAAATTGTCTTTGGGGCGCCTGGGTGGCTAAGTGAGTTAAACTTCTGCCTTAGGCTCTGCTCATGATCCCAGGCCCCTGATAGTGAGCCGTGCATCTGGCTCCCTGGTTGGAGGGGTGCCTGCTTATCCCTCTCCTGCTCCCTTTGCTTGTGCTTTCTGTCAAATAAATAAATACAATCTTTTTTTAAAGTTAACTTAAAAAATAAGTAATAATAAAAACATAAAATAAAAATTTATTTGCCTATCACTAAGTCTCCAGTGGAGTAATAGTTACATCTGTGATAGCAAAGTAGGATGCTTTGTGAAAATCAATGAGTGTTTTGAAACTTTTTGGGAACAATGTCCCTGAGAAATCCAAAGATGATATGTGTATGGATAAACATGTATGATGGTAACTATGTTGATTTTAGTGGCAATAGTGAAGATAGTAAAAAATGTCACAATTAGTGTGCATGGGTCACTCATGCCACTCAGATTTGACGTATCCAGTATAAATTATATAATTCAGTCTTGTCATTTTTTTGTTTTTTTTTCCTTCAGATTTGTTTAGGAATGATAGACAAATATATATATATATTTATAATACACACACACACACACACATATATGGTGCACAGCTTTATTTAAGATACTTACACTTTCCAATAATCACTACAAAGCACATATCCACAAATTCACTTAGCTTGTGTGTGTGTGTGTGTGTGTGTATGTGTATGAATACTACCAACTGGTGAGATCCATAGTAACAGAAAATTTCCAATATACAATTTTGTTAACTACATATAAATTGCTCTAAATAGAACTTATTCAACATGTACACTGGAAACTTAGCATTTCACCCACATCTTCCCATTTCTCCCTGCCTTCAGTCACTGACAATTGCCATTCTACTCTTTGCTTTTAAAGATGGACTACTAGATTTCATATACAATTGTAATTATTGTAAGTGTCTGTCTTTCTGTGTTTGGCTTATTTCACTCCTTTTAATGTCCTCCAGGTTCATAAATGTTGCTCTTATTTCATTTTTCCATTTATTTGTCAACGAACATGTAAAATTAATTTCCATATTTTATCCCTTATGAGTCACACCACAATAATGATTACAAGAGTAAAGTATAGCTTCAAATTTGATTTCATATCATTTTACTTCCTTTGGGTATATAGCCAGAGGTGGGACTATGGGAGTTTTACTTTTAACTTTTTGAAGAACTTCTATACAAATTTCCATAAAGGCTGTAGTAATATAGTCCAATCAATAGTGCTCAAGTGTTGTGTTTTCGCCACATTCTCTCCAAAACTCATTATTTTTTCAATTATTAATTACAGGCATTCTAGGAAGTGTGAGATCATATCTCATGATTTTGATCTGCTATACTTATGAGGTAAAGGTCAGAGAGTTGGATTCACTAATCCGTGTTTACATTTCTAGTAAGTGACAGCTAGCATTAGATTTAGCATTGGCTCCAAAAATCTGCAGCTTGTTTTGCAATAAAGCAAAATAAACTTCTTTTCGATCTGAATCCAAAGTCAAAGTATATACTGGTGAATCAGATATAACTCCATACATCTGTCTACCTACCTACCTATTTTTCAGTGCTGATTTGCTATTGTGATATTTCATGAAGGTATATATAGAAGCACACAGATGTATGCACATACAAATACTGTGCATTTTAGATCTCTGTGTACAATAAAATTCTTAAGATTAAAAGCTCTATATCTATCTAAACAAATGAAAATACACATTACTTAAATATTTAAGAAGCACATTAATTCCTAAGTCAGTAAAGCATTTTGAACTCTGTACTGTTTGTCCATTTTAATAGAAACTGTTGTGAAAATATTAGAAGGCATGAAAAAGTCCATGTATGAAATTGCAGAGATACTGTAGCGACCTGTGCTGGGCTAGATTCCAGTGGATTCTCCTCTCAGTAATCTGATTCATTCTAGGAAAGTCATTTCACGATACTGTAAAATCTGGATAACTAATAGCAATGCAAAATAATTATCTATGGACATACAGATACAAGTATGAACACATTATCCAAAGAACCAAGGTGGACTTCATGCAGCCAGTACTTTTAAGGAAGTCCTGGGGGAAAAGATCTGATGGGTCTTTTAGAGAACTCTTCCCCTATAGGTCCATAAAGAACCTTAATTTGGTAAAGTTCACACAAAAGTATGACAGGGTTCTTGAAATGAGAAGAAGCATTCCAAATTTATATGAAAACTGCTGGCGATTTTTTTTTTTTTTACATTCAGATGATTATAAAAGATTAGTCTGAGAATTCTTAAAACATTTTAGGCAAAAACTAGAAATTTCTTTGTTAAATGCACATTCTTTTTCCAACTATGCAATCGACAAAAATGATTGCGACCAGACTTATTTAGTGATCCCAGTGATCCTTCTTTGAGATTTGTCTGCTTCAGAAGAAAATTCCTCATTGTCTGGTATCTAGAGGACACATTTCCAGATCTGACATTGGATCACTATATAGTTTTAACTAAATTACATCTCATCACCTGGAATCCACATTTAATCTTTATCATAATGATCTTATATTTGAAAAATCGCTTTATTCTGTAAATATGTGCATCAATAAAGTGAGAGGTTTTTCAGATTTTATTTGCAATTGAATACAAACATGGAAAACAAGGAAAATAACATATGTAATATAGATAATGCTTATTAAATATTCTTAAACTAAAATAAAAATGGTAATATGAAAATTATTTATAAATACCATTATTTAGAGGAACTTTCTCATTATGATGGAGGAATAAACTGAATATATACATTTACAAAGCAATTTACAGAGGAGGTAATAAAGAGAAGGTTGATCTTTGTAAGCAAACCCACCTAGGGCAACTTTGGTATGGGAGCAGGACATGGGTCAGAGTTCACTGAGAGGATCTGGAAGTGATGTGTGTATTTTCTACACTGTTGATTAAAGTTTTATGGTTGCCAAGAACAAGAGAAAATATGATTCAGACTGAAAATGAGAGGAAACAAGAAATTTCTTGAAATGACAATATAGAAGCACTAAACCAATCTACTTAGGCTTAAAAAAAAAAAAAAGTCAGACAATCTACTTAGGCTTAAATAACGTGTATGTATTCTTCACGCTGTTTCATCAATAGTGCATTTTTAATTAATAGCTTTTAAATTTTCTTTTAATTTCTATTTAGTACTGAGTAGTTAAAAATAAGCATATGTTATTTCCTAATTGTTGCCTAAAATATTTAGTGTTATGATAGTATTCTTTTTAAATAGAAATTTCACATATAAATATCTGCATCTATTTACCACCTATGTTAATACAAGAAATCCAAAGAATCCCTTTAAATCTCTGAAATCTGCCTTTGCCGATGTTCCTAGGAAGATGTTGCTGTGGCTGAGGTCGAAGAGGTTGCTGCCTGCGTTCTCCTCAAGGATTTTGATGGATTCCTTTCTCACATTGCGGTCCTTCATCCATTTTGAGTCTATTTTCGTGTGTGGCGTAAGGAAGTGGTCCAATTTCATTTTTCTGCATGTGGCTGTCCAATTTTCCCAGCACCATTTATTGAAGAGGCTGTCTTTTTTCCATTGGACATTCTTTCCGGCTTTGTCGAAGATTAGTTGACCATAGAGTTGAGGGTCTATTTCTGGGCTCTCTATTCTGTTCCACTGATCTATGTGTCTGTTTTTGTGCCAGTACCATGTTGTCTTGATGATGACAGCTTTGTAATCGAGCTTGAAGTCCGGAATTGTGATGCCACCCACTTTGGCTTTCTTTTTCAATATTCCTTTGCTACTTGATGTCTTTTCTGGTTCCATATAAATTTTAGGATCATTTGTTCCATTTTGAAAAAAATGGATGGTATTTTGATAGGGATTGCATTAAATGTGTAGATTGCTTTAGGTAGCATAGACATTTTCACAATATTTATTCTTCCAATCCAGGAGCATGGAACATTTTTCCATTTCTTTGTGTCTTCCTCAATTTCTTTCATGAGTACTTTATAGTTTTCTGCATATAGATTCTTAGCTTCTTTGGTTAGGTTTATTCCTAGGTATCTTATAGTTTTGGGTGCAATTGTAAATGGGATTGACTCCTTAATTTCTCTTTCTTCTGTCTTGTTGTTGGTGTACAGAATTGCAACTGATTTCTGTGCATTGATTTTATATCCTGCCACTTTACTGAATTCCTGGACAAGTTCTAGCACTTTTGGAGTGGAGTCTTTTCGGTTTTCCACGTATAGTATCATATCATCTGTGAGGAGTGATAGTTTGACTTCTTCTTTGCCAATTTGGATGCCTTTAATTTCTTTTTGTTGTCTGATTGCTGAGGCTAGGATGTGTAGTACTATGTTGAATAGCAGTGGTGATAATGGACATCCCTGCCATGTTCCTGACCTTAACGGAAAAGCTTTCAGTTTTTCTCCATTGAGAATGATATTTGTGGTGGGTTTTTCATAGATGGCTTTGATAATATTGAGGTATGTGCCCTCTATCCCTACACGTTGAAGAGTTTTGATCAGGAAGGGATGCTGTACTTTGTCAAATGCTTTTTCAGCATCTATTGAGAGTATCATATGGTTCTTGTTCTTTCTTTTATTAATGTGTTGTATCACATTGATTGATTTGTGGATGTTGAACCAACCCTGCAGCCCTGGAATAAATCCCACTTGATCGTGGTGAATAATCCTTTTAATGTACTGTTGAATCCTATTGGTTAGTATTTTGGTGAGAATTTTTGCATCTGTGTTCATCAAGGATATTGGTCTGTAGTTCTCTTTTTTGGTGGGATCCTTGTCTGGTTTTGGGATCAAGGTGATGCTGGCCTCATAAAATGAGTTTGGAAGTTTTCCTTCCATTTCTATTTTTTGGAACAGTTTCAGGAGAATAGGAATTAGCTCTTCTTTAAACAAGAAATTTCTTGAAATGACAATATAGAAGCACTAAACCAAGCTACTTAGGCTTAAATAACATGTATGTATTCTTCACACTCTTTCATCAATAGTGCATTTTTAATTAATAGCTTTTAAATTTTCTTTTAATTTCTATTTAGTACTGCGTAGTTAAAAATAACCATTTGTTATTTCCTAATTGTTGCCTAAAATATTTAGTGTTATGATAGTATTCTTTTTAAATAGAAATTTCACATATACGTTTTGCATGGAGCACTGGGTGTTGTGCAAAAAGAATGAATACTGTTACACTGAAAAAAATAAATAAAATGAAAATAAAAAAAAGAAATTTCACATATAAATATCTGCATCTATTTACCACCTATGTTAATACAAGAAATCCAAAGAATTCCCTTTAAATCTCTGAAACTTGATTTATCAATAGCGACTATCTGCACTCATATTGATGTAGTCTCAACCTCAAGAGACTTTGGTCAGGATTAAATAAAATTAACTCCTGGCACCAATCTTGACATGGTCAATGGAAGCATATAGTCCTATTTTCTCTGCCATGTATGAACCTCCTTCAGGTTCAAGCCTTAGTTCTCCAACTCATTAAGAAACCATCTCTTTCCCTTTTTCTCCACTGTCTATTGTCAGTAATGCCGATGCTAGACCCAAAAGTTCTAGTGAAGTTTAAAAGATTGAAGCAGGTGCAAATCTTTTGCAAAGTAAATAGAATGGTTTTCTTTACATTGTTGAGTAAAATTAAAGTAATGGGGAAATAATCTAAGTATTTTAATATAAAAATATAATTCTACAGATCAGAATTTATAAACAGATATTCAATATCTAATGTGGCTTCTGTGTCAAATGCAATATCTATTTAACTTATGAACACAACCAGCTCTCCCTGTTTTTCCTCTACAAGTTGACCATGACCACCCAATAACTGAAAATCAGTTGCTTCACATAGACCCAGAACCATGATGTAGGTATTTCAAGGTAGTTTATGAAATGAACATCTGCAATAATTTGAGTACGTGGAAATTACTAACTGAAATAACTTTTTTATCACTTTAGTGTATTATCCCAAGAATGTATGGAATGGCATCAGCAAACCACAGGATAAAATTATGATCCTATAACCTGTGCCTCTTGACACCCAGGGAAAATACTTCAAATTCATTTACAATTATTCCCAATACTTTCTCAGTTTTTAAAACAATATGCTCATCTCTAATATTTGATTTCTAAATATCCAAAATACCAGGCCATGATTTGTAACTCAGGCCACTGTGAATGATGAGTCATCCCATTCCTACATCATCGTTTTTGCCTCCCCTTCCCATTCTGTCAACGTGGCTACATACCATGTTATGTTTGAGGATATGCATCTAGAGCTTTATTCCATCTCCTAGAATTTATTGTTCACATATAAAATATATAACAGTATTTGAAACGTGATGTTATTTTATATGCATGGCTGTCTAGATTTCTTCTCATATTATCATAATTTCTCTCAAGGTGAATTTAGAATACCAGTCTACCTCATTTTGAGGATTATCAAGAAATTGTTTTCAAGACAATATTGAGTATTTTCTTTTTTTAAAGATTTTTATGTATTTATTTGACAGAGATCACAAGTAGGCAGAGACAGGCAGAGAGAGAGGAGGAAGCAGGCTCCCTGCTGAGCAGAGAGTCTGATGCTGGGCTCCATCCGAGGACCCTGAGACCATGACCTGAGCTGAAGGCTGAGGCTTAATCCACTGAACCACCCAAGCACCCCAATATTGAGTATTTTCAAGAAAATACAATTTAATGATTATTTATGCTAATTTTCTGTGTTCTTTATATCATCATTCAATATTGTAAATCATATATTGGTTTAGAAAAAAGTTCTTTTATACAGATGTAGTGAAAAGAAGCGCCATCTCTACCCCAATGTTTATAGCAGCAATGACCACGGTCGTCAAACTGTGGAAAGAACCAAGATGCCCTTCAACAGATGAATGGATAAGGAAGATGTGGTCCATATACATGATGGAGTATTATGCCTCCATCAGAAAGGATGAATACCCAACTTTTGTAGCAACATGGACAGGACTGGAAGAAATTATGCTGAGTGAAATAAATCAAGCAGAGAGAGTCAAGTATCATATGGTTTCACTTATTTGTGGAGCATAACAAAAAACATGAAGGACATGGGGAGATGGAGAGGAGAAGGAAGTTGAGGGAAATTGGAAGGGGAGATGAACCATGAGAGACTATGGACTCTGAAAAACAACCTGAGGGTTTTGAAGGGGTGGGGGTTGGGGTGTTGGGGGAACCAGGTGGTGGGTAATAGAGAGGGCACATATTGCATGGAACACTGGGTGTGGTGCAAAAACACTAAATACTGTTATGTTGAAAAAAAATTTTAAATATTTGAAAAAATAAAAAAAAAACGCAAAAAAACAAAAACAACACCAAATAACAGAATAAGGAGCCTGATGTATATCTTTATTGTTCATGAAACTATATTTCTAATGTTTCCTGAAAAATAACAAATCTTTCCAGAAATGATTAGATTATAGATGGTGTACTTCAAAAGATACAGAAAATAACATGTAAAGTGACCTTTAGCCCAATTTTAAGACTCCCATTCACTTTGAAAGAAATAAGCAAACCAGGCATATATAGATGATTATATTTTTTTTTCTGTAATTTCTTTCTTCCCATTTGACAATTGTTAAATTGTGTTAATTTTAAATAAACATGATTCTTTCATAGATACAAAAAAAGAAAGAAAAAACGTCTTTTTGTAATATTAAATTAAAAATAAATAAATATTGTGTCAAAAAAAAGGAATGTCATACACATTTACAGAAATGCCCATAAGTATATGTTGGGTCATCTTTTATTATTCCTCTCACTCTATTTTCTGTCCTAAGTGTCAAATTTTGTGTTTTACTGTGCTTTCTGGTCGATTTTCATCAATTTATCTTTTCAAACTTTCATTACATTTATTACATTAATTATTATCATTTATTTTAAAAAAGGTTATTATTTGACCCTTCATTTTAAATAACACATGACATTTTTAGTATGGATTTAACAAATTCTCATTTTTGTTGTAAAAGGGTCTTGCATTTATCTTTTTTTAAATTTAATTTTATTTTTTCTGTGTTCCAAGATTCATTGTTTATGCACCACACCCAGTGCTCCATGCAACACGTACCTCCTTAATATCCACAACCAGGCATTTATGTAGGTCATTTTTAATTCAGTATAACTATATGGGTGTGTGTCTATCTTTCATACAAAGAATTCCTCAATATTCTGATGGCTTTGATCCTAGAAAAGTATGAGAGAGTGAAGCACTACAATCCTTTGTAGGCACAGCATGCTGGGCTTTACTCACTGATGGTATTCCTTCTGGAGAAGATTCTCTCCACTCCTTCCTACTTAGAATATTCTCAAAATGCCATTTCTCCTACTCTTTTTAAGTGTCTGTTCCTTAAAACCTCTTCACCCAATGTGTCCATAACCTTTCTATCTCTGATTCCACCCTCTACTCTGTTTCCCACTTCATTTAAAGTTATGTAGATTTACTTCTGTATTATGTTAGTTGATTTTTATGACAGAGATTGATACATATAGGAGCTAAACTCACACTTATCAAAAAATTGAAAGTGTTTTAAATACAGAAAATCAAAAGGTCAAACAGAATAAGAAGAGGTGCCATAAAGCAATGCTAACTGTTATATAATTATTGAGAAGCAGAAGAATAATACAGATATTTTCAGAGAGCGTAAGCAGAACCAAGGAGCTAAAATAAAATTTTAGAGAAAACTGTCAGGAAAGGAGTTTCTTTAAAGCATTTGAATATAGAGTGAGGAGGACGAAATCGACTTCTTATAACTTATAGTTGTCAATAACTCTTCATTGTAGATTTCTGGGGGAAAATGAAGTAGATAATATGTCTTGGCACCAAAACAAACAAATGAACAAACCAAAAGGATATATATCTACACCGTGTCCTTATAGACTACTATAATTTCAGAAATCTTAGGGCTTAATTAGAGAAAAAAAATCACTGCCTGTGTGTCATAAAATATATTTATGTACGGGTCTATAATATATGCATTTACACTGCCTTACAATGCATATATAACAAGTACTAAGACTGCCATTGATAATAACTAAACTTATACAGAAAAATAAAATATGGGTATCTTAATAAAGTCACAGAAATATATTACCCTTACAAATTTACACATTTCTATGAACTATTTTGGAGTTTGATATTCATATGACATCAAGATTTTTAACTATGAGGAGATTTTTTTCAAGATATGTGCTAATTTTTTTAAGAAAGGCAATGTGTCCTGAATAAGTCAGAGTGGAACTAAAATAATGAATTAATAAGAGATTGTTTTTTCTGTACTTATTATGTGTCTCCCTTTAGGGGAAACTAAATTAATGACACACAGAAAATATTAACCAAACATCAACTGATTTATTCTTCTTGGGGTTATTCTCACCATGAAGAATTGTCCTGTTTTTCTTCATTCTCAGTTTTCTCCTTTTCCTAATGGCTCTGTTTGGTAACCTGTCCATGATCATCCTGGACACCCACCTCCACACACCCATGTATTTTCTACTTAGTCAACTCCCTCATGGACCTGAACTATATCTCCAGGAATGTCCCCAAGATGGTTTCTGATTATCTCTCTGGAAACAAATGTGCAACTCAGAGTTTCTTTTTCATTAATTTATCTGATGCAGATGGATTTTTATTGACGTCTGTGGCCTATGATCATTATGCAGCAAATTTGCTTTCCTCTCTACTATGCTGTTTGTATGAGCAAAAGAGTTTGTGTGGTGACCATAAGAGGATCTTTGATCCTGTGCTCAATCAACTCCTATGCCCACACTGCATATGACTTCCAAATCCCTTAGAATAGATCCAAAACCATCAACCATTTCTTTTGTGATGTTCCAGTCATGTTGACTCTGGCCTGCATGGATCTTTGTTTACACTTACTTATGCCCAAGATCCTTCCAAACTCCAGAGAGGTTAAGGTCCTTGCTGTCTCCTGCACTATCCTGATCCCAGTAGTCAACCCCATCATTTACAGCCTGAGAAACAAGATGATGGGGACCATAATAAGAGTAATTCAGAGGATCTGCTCTGTAGAAATGTAACAAAGTTCCCACTAGTCCTGCTTCTTAGAAGTCCATTAATTTCACCTTGTGAACTCTTTAAGAACAATGTCATTCCATCCTATTTCAGGATTTAAGACAAAGGTTCCATTAATTCAGAAAAATAAATAATAGGGATTTGACAAAATAATTATATAGTACCAGTCACTCTATTTTTGTGGTAATTTTTCTTTTTTTTTCTTATAAGTAATTTTTTTATATTTATTTTTATTTGTTTATTTACAGCATAACAGTGTTCATTGTTTTGGCATCACACCCAGTGCTCCATGCAATACGTGCCCTCCCTATTACCCACCACCTGGTTCCTCAACCTCCCACCCCCCCACCCCCCTGCCGCCCCTTCATAACCCTCTGGTTGTTTTTCAGAGTCCATAGTCTCTCATGGTTCATCTCCCCTTCCAGTTTCCCTCAACTCCCTCTCCTCTCCATCTCCCCATGTCCTCCATGTTATTTGTTATGCTCCACAAATAAGTGAGACCATATGATACTTGACTCTCTCTGCTTGACTTATTTCGCTCAGCATAATTTCTTCCAGTCCCGTCCATGTTGCTACAAAAGTTGGGTGTTCGTCCTTTCTGATGGAGGCATAATACTCCATTGTGTATATGGACCACATCTTCCTTATCCATTCATCCATTGAAGGGCATCTTGGTTCTTTCCACAGTTCGGCGACCGTAGCCATTGCTGCAATAAACATTGGGGTACAAATGGCCCTTCTTTTCACTACATCTGTATCTTTGGGGTAAATACCCAGCAGTGCAATTGCAGGGTCATAGGGAAGCTCTATTTTTAATTTCTTCAGGAATCTCCACACTGTTCTCCAAAGTGGCTGCACTAACTTGCATTCCCACCAACAGTGTAAGAGGGTTCCCCTTTCTCCACATCCTCTCCAACACACGTTGTTTCCTGTCTAGCTAATTTTGGCCATTCTAACTGGTGTTAGGTGGTATCTCAATGTTGTTTTAATTTGAATCTCCCTGATAGCTAGTGATGATGAACATTTTTTCATGTGTCAATTTATAAAATGTAAGTTGATGTCTAAAAGCCACAGACATTCTGAATAGTTTGCATATATAAGCAATACTGTATATTTGACCACAGTACCCAAAATATGGAAGGAGTCCAGTTATCCATCAACAGATAAATGACTAAAGAAGAAAAGGTGTTTATACCATTATATAAGTCTATACAGATGTATAAATATATATATATATGTATAAATAGATATATAAATTATATCTATACATGTGTATAGATATTTATATAGATAGATAGACAATCTATAGATATATAATATATGTCATATATAGAGATATGTATAGATATATAGATATGTAATACATATTAGACATCAGATATAGGTATATAATATAATATTACTAAGCCATAAATACAATGAATTCTTGCCATTTGCAGTCACATGAATGAATCTAGAGAGTATTATGACAAGTGAAATAAACCACAGAAAGACAAATACCATTAAGTTTTTACTCGTATGTGAATTCAAAAAAGAAAAGGAGCAAAGTGGAAAAAAGAGAGAGAGGCAAACCAATAAACAGACCCATAACTCCAAAGAAGGAGGAGATGATCACCTAGGGGAGGGTGTTGGGAAGGTATTAAATAGGGGATAGGGATTAACAAGTACACTTGTGATGAGTACCAGGTGTTGTATGGAAGTGTTGAATCACCATATTATATATCTTCAACTAGCATTATGTTGTGTATTATCTAACTGGAATTAAAATAAAATCTTAAAAACATGTCAGGTGGTGGGTAATAGGGAGGGCACGTACTGCATGGAGCACTGGGTGTGATGCAAAAACTATGAACACTGGTATGTTGAAAATAAACAAATTAAAAAAAACATGTTAAGTGGTGACTAATGACAAAACTTTAGCTACAATGGACAATTTGTTTAGCAAGCATAGAATGTTTCCAAAATAACCCCCTTCAATGACACTGAAGTGTATAATGCAGTTCATTTTGCATTTAATTGTTGCAATTGGTTCTCACTGTTTATGCTTGGAAACAGGGGTTTAAGAAAAAAGTTCTAGATCAATGACCAATCCTACTATTGATCAATTAATAAAGAAATATAGCTTAACTTTCCTTTGAAAAATGAACATATATAGCCATAAAAATCACACACACACACAAACATAAAACATATGAACATAAAATACAAAACACTGAATCATAGTGAAAGGATTAATTTAGCACTCTTAAAAGTGGAGCATTCCTGGATTATAGCCAATCCCTATCATAGCTATGGTTTTGTGAGTTTCCATTTCCACCTACAGTAGACGGACATGTTATAGAACTGTGGTGGTTCTGTTCTATTTTGATGACCTTCAGAAAGGGGTTATTCTCTGTTCTTCATGCCACCAGTGGTTCCTATCCTAATTATAACCATCCTTATTTGTCTGGACAACATCAACATTGCTGCTTAGAGTTTGTTAATTCAGTAGAATTATAAATAGAAAATAACTAGTAGCCATCAGAATTCTAAAGCCCATTGCTCTTAATATACCAATGGTCACCTTATGATACTCACCAACGTGGCTAAGTCATTGTAATCTGCAGCCATACACATAAAAGGGATTTAGTACAACAGCATTTCCAACATTTTTTTAATATAAGTCTACCAATGATTGGTTTCCCTGGGTGACTCAGTGGGTAAAGCATCCAACTCTTGATTTCATCTCAGGTCTTGTGAGATGTGACTGCAATATTGAGCTCCAAGGTTTGTGTGGTATGAGATTAAGATACTCCCTCTCCCTCTTCCCTTCTCCCTAGTCCCCTCAAAGTAAATAAATAAATAAATAAAAACTAACATGTGTACATATTTTTATATTCTTTATATAATAAAGAAAACCTGTATCATTTTAAAGGGATGCCAGTTTTGCATATAACCCTATGTTGATTTCAGTGCTAGCAAGCCATAGATGTCCATTTCAGTAATTCAGGATGAGGTTACCCAGCCTGGTCACCGGTTTTATTGGAACATCTTCTCCTTTATTTAGACCTAGCCCAGGAAAACACTGTTCCCATTTTCATAAATGTAAGCCAAATATATTCAATAAAATATTATAATAATTTCATATAGAAAAGGATGAAAAGGTCATATAAATTACTCTATATGGCTTTCAGCCCAGAAATTTGAGTTAGAGTCTTATTAATAGTGATTTTTCTAAGGACCCGCTGAAACCAGAAATGCCCTTCACTCTTTCCATGCTGAGAACACTTTTAAAATTTAGATCCCTGAGAATGAGAAGTTTTCATGATGATCACCAGTAGGAAAGACTGGGGTTACAGGGCAGCAACTGAAGCACTTGCTCTTCACCAGAAATGCAGCCTGTACTCAGAGAAGAACAGAAATGGGAGTTCTCATCCACCCACTGGGTCCCACTTGAGTTTCCTACATTTGGGATGGACAGGTATGCCAAGGGGTCCCTTGAATGTGCTGTTGTCACAGAAACACACCACAAGGCTGTAAAGTTTTGAGCATAAATATGTGAAAAGGGGATGGTACTAAGTGCACCTTTTCCTTAGATGTGTTTTAATGTCTCCTCTAGGCAGATGCCTCTTGCTTCCCTTCCTTTTTCCCTTCGCCCCATATCACTGTTCCTATCTGATTGGAGCATCTGACACAGCTGCTTTAACAAAGTGTTTTGTATTTCTCACTCAGAGGGTAACATCAAAATAAGTTTCTACCAAAGAAACAGTGTAACCTAATAAACAAAACTAAGTCGTTTCCTAGTTTATGTTATTCAATAGCAAACCAAAAAGATCATTTTGGAAGTGATAATTGCTAACCATGTTTAATTATTGAATTTCTTCCTGGAAACAGCACATTGATATTTTGTACCTTCCAGGTATTCTTTGCAGACTTGAGTTTATACAAAAAACACCTCCAAGAAATTAATATTAATTAAAAAATAAAATATATTGCCTTCAATTACCAGCTATTTGTAATTGTAAACCAAAGTAAGTGACTTCATAAGTGGTTCTGTAATGTGGGAACCAAGTTTTGTGAAAGTCGAGCATGAATCAGGAAGCCTGGGAGATTCAGGAGAGCAGGAGCTCAACGGCTGCTGCTTCCCAATCGATCTCCAGTAGGTAGAGCAGTTCAGTAGATACTAGTTCTCCCAGCTGGGAAAGAATGTGTATGCATCATATATATGTATTTTATGTATTTATTTTTCTTTATTTTGAACTTGTCCCCAAAGATGTGCAAGGAGCAAAGTCAAGAGCCAGAAAAGGTCACCACAGGGGGGTGGCAGAACCAGAAGGAAGCAGGACAGAGAGGAGTGCAGAGAGAGAAAAGCAGTTGGAAGGTTGCCCCTCAGCTCGGACAGCAGTGTGGGGGTGGGAAAGGGTCTGGCAGGAAGCTGACAAGACTCCTGGGATTCCATCCCATAGAACAAATAAAGAGAGCAATCACTTAGAAAAAGAGCAACAGCGATGTCCCTCCCATATGCAAGCTCAACAGTCCTGCTGGCAAGTAGCAAAGTAAGTCCAGCTGAGCAAGAGCTCTGGGGCGGGAGGAGAGCAGCAGGTGCCACAGGGACACGAGCCCTGGGAGAGTCATGGAGGCTCCTGAGAACCCATTATAGGGGACCCTAAGCCCCCCAGCAAGGACCATGGCCAGTGGCTCCCCAGGATGGGCCTCTGAGCTGCCGTGGCCAGGTCTCACACTGCTAGGCCTGTGGCCTTGAGTGGCTTGGCTGGAGTGAGGAGGACAACGTGGCTGGTGACATGAATGTGCACTGGACTAAGCATTCACGAATGATGTCAGAGACTGGGACACTGCTGGACAAGGGTTCTGGACATAGCCTTAAGGGGCCGCCAGGGCAAGGGGATGGTGGGAATGGGGTCATCACTCATTCCTTCTCTCTCTTTCCTACTGGTGCACCAGGTTCACTATGCCTTTGCTGCCCAAATTGTTGCTCCCTTGGGTATGGTGGGTGTCCCCTGCTGATAGGAGTCCAGTCAGCCCAGGTACAGGTCAGGGATCAGGTAGGAACTCTGAGGGGTCTCAAATGAACCTCAGGAAAGAATGGCTTGCAGTGGACATTTGGATTTGTTTCATATCAGGGCAGGTATCTCCCATCTTCCTCTTCTCCCCATGGAGACAATCTTCATGCACAGCAGGACAGGGATCCTACCTACTCCCAGGAGCAATTCATTATCCCACCCACCAGTTTCTCCATGATCCAACCCCCAATTTCTTGTCAGTGCCCAAACCTGATCAGAGGAAATGCTCAAAGGGAAAGTGGATTTCCCTAGTAACTGAGGGCTTAAAATAGCTCACATCCCACACCAGAATCTGCACCAGGGATGCACTAGCAAAAACATCAAATCCTGTCCTCTGTGGAGATGGGATGAGCAAGAAGAGAAAGCAACTCAGTACACCTGGGCCAGCACCACAGTTACCTGTCTGATTGGTGCAAGCATTTTCTAGGGGTGGGAGAACTATCTTAGGGTTGTCCTCTACCTGTTACAGCCCCTAGTCACTGATTAAAGTTCATGGAATGTGCTTTCCCTCATCTATGCCTTTATCGACTTGAAGACATTATAATTCTATATATATAACTTCAGGTGAAAAAATGAATAAATGGAAGGTCTGGTCATTATTACTGCTGAGAATACTGCCTGTCATAACCAGATGCAGTCAGTCTGGTGAGTGGAGGAGACAGAGCCACTTCCATGCGCAGGACTCATACTTCAGAGTTGTTTGGTCGCCGATAGGTTTGCCACTATCTTCTCGTTGGAGCTATTGTAGAAAGTGCTGGGGACAAGCTCCAGTTTCAGTCCTTATCTGAAATAAGTGGAGCGGGGCATCTGCTGGTGTTCTCTAGATCCCGATCTTAACTTAAAAAAAGGGTAAAGTGGCAAACAGGGTGTAGTGATTGGAGTCTGTTCCTGGGTCTTGGTAATAGAGACTATGAATACTTTGGACCCTTCACCAGATGCTAAAAATGCAAACTTCACTTGGTCCTCCTGGAACCCTATAATCAGGAGAAAGGGTTGAAAGTGGAAAGATCTCTGTGGCATCCAAATGGATTGGATTGTGCTGTACTAAGTGGAATGTAATTTATAAGTAGAAAAGATGAGCTTAAAACGCTATTAAATGTATATACAACATCAATTGTTCTCCATTCATGTGATTATGGACATCAGAGTTCTTTACATACTTAGATAATTGTGGACATTTCTCCTATAAACATTGGGGAAACAAGTGCCTCTTTGAATCACTATCCTTCTATCCTTTGGATAAATACATATTAGAGCAGTTGATGGGCCATAGGGTAGTTATATTTTTTATCTTTTACTTTATTTATTTGATAAAGACACCATGAGCGGGAAGAGGATGAAGCATAGTCACTGCTGAGCATGAAATCCATGGCATTGTTCAATCTGGGATCATGACCTGAGCCAAAGGCAGGTTTTTTAACTAACTGAGTCACTGAGTACTTGTTAGGATTACTTCTTGGGAGCCCTGAGTAGTTCTATTTTTGACATTTAGAGGAATCTCCATACCATTTCCAGAGTGTCTGTACCAACTGGCATTCAGACCAACACTGTAAAAAGGTTCTCCTTTCTCTTAATCCTCACCATCATGTGTTGTTTCCAATCTTACTAATTTTAGCCAGTCTGACCAGTGTAAGGTGCTATTTCATTGAGGTTTGATCTGTATTTCCGTGATGCTGAGTGATGTTGAACATTTTCTCATATGTCTGTTGGCCATTTGTTCATACACAATAGAATATTACTATACCATAAAAAAGAATGACACATTGCCATTAGCAACAACATGGATGAAAGTAGAGGTGTTGTTAGGTGAAATAAGTCCATAAGGGAAAGTGAAATATCTTATTATTTCACTCATATGGTATTTTGAAACACTATTTAGAAAAAAAAAGGGGGGGAGGAAACCTAGGGGAAGGAAAGGAAAAAATAATGCAAAAGGAAGTCACAGAGGAAGGCAAACCATAAGAGACTCTTAAGATTAGGGAAGAAATGGAGGGTTGCTGGAGGGAGAGGTCATTGGGGAAAAGGTAACTGTGTGATGGGCATTAAGGAGGGAGCTTGACATAATGAGCACTGGGTGTTATTTGCAAATTTTGATTCACTGAATTCTACCTCTGAAAGTAATAATACGTTATATTTGAAATTAAATAAATTAAATTTACAAAAAAGCTCTGCTATTGTGTTTTCTTTCACATTTAAGGTACATTGGGGAGCTTATGTTGCTAATAGTTATTGAGGGTTGTGATGTTAACTAGATGTTGCTAGAAAATATTGCTATACCTTGACAATGAGCTCTCAATCTGTTTTCTAAGGAAGGATACTGGTGAGAAGGTGATCTTGTCAAGATACAATGAAGGAAAATTGAAGAATTGCCTCAATTTTCACCTTAAGGAGAAATAAGTGTATTTTTAAGTTCATGGCATGAATCCAAGGTGAGCCCTACCACCTATGTATTTCATTGCAATACTTGTGTGAATTATGGTTTAAGTTACACTTAAATTTATCTTTACTTTTCCTAAGAAAATTGTCAATTGTGTAACAAATGATCTACTATGTATGCTCATACCTTCCTAGACCAACCACTAAAAACATGAGGTATCACTGCTTTCAGGACATAAAGCATGCAAAGCAAACCAACAGAATTATGTGACAAGGAACTAATAAGTGGGATTGGAGACTATGACAATCTTTGCTAAAATGCCAACAGGTGAAGGAGTCAGTGCTCAGGGGTTTGTGGACTGACCAGAAGAGGACACAGAGTTGGGTTGTGGGCTGAGTCTTGAGGAGTGAACATTGAACAGATTCCCTGGGAGAATTAAGAACAGGCAGGGGAGCCTAGGACAGAGGAGGGAGCTTCATGCCTCTCAGGGAAGGATATGATTCATTTAGAGTGAAGGAAGATTATTTACAGTGTCTGGATTGAGACATGCAGTTATACATACTCTCTCACCAGGCCTTAATATACTGTTGAATTCTATTGGCTAGTATTTTGGTGAGAATTTTTGCATCTGTGTTCATCAAGGATATTGATCTGTAGTTCTCTTTTTTGGTGGGATCCTTGTCTGGTTTTGGGATCAAGGTGATGCTGACCTCATAAAATGAGTTTGGAAGTTTTCCTTCCATTTCTATTTTTTTGGGACAGTTTCAGGAGAATAGGAATTAGTTTTTCTTTAACTGTTTGGTATAATTCCCCTGGAGAGCCATCTGGCCCTGGGCTTTTGTTTGTTTGGAGATTTTCGATGACTCTTTCAGTCTCCTTACTGGTTATGAGTCTGTTCAGGTTTTCTATTTCTTCCTGGTTCAGTTGTGGTAGTTTACATGTCTCTAGGAATACATCCCTTTCTTCCAGATTGTCCAATTTGTTGGCGTAGAGTTGCTCATAATATGTTCTTATAATTGTCTGTATTTTTTGGTGTTAGTTGTGATCTCTCCTCTATCATTCATGAATTTATTTATTTGGGTCCTTTCTCTTTTCTTTTGGATAAGTCTGGCCAGGGGTTTTTCAATCTTATTCTTTCAAAGAACCAGCTCCTAGTTTTGTTGATTTGTTCTATTTTTTTTTTTCATTTCTATTTCATTGGTTTCTGCTCTGATCTTTATGACTTCTCTTCTCCTGCTGGGTTAGGGTTTCTTTCTTGTTCTTTCTCCAGCTCCTTTAGCTGTAGGGTTAGGTTGTGTATTTGGGACCTTTCTTGAGAAAGGCTTGTACCACTATATATTTTCCTCTCAGGACTCCCTTTGCTGTGTCCCGCAGATTTTGAACCATTGTGTTTTCAATATCATTTGTTTCCATGAATTTTTTCAATTCTTCTTTAATTTCCTGGTTGACCCATTCATTCTTTAGAAGGATGCTTTTTAGTCTCCATGTGTTTGTGTTCTTTCCAAATTTCCTCTTGTGATTGAGTTCTAGCTTCAGAACATTGTGGTTCGAAAATATGCAGGGAATGATCCCAATCTTTTGATACTGGTTGAGACCTTTTTTATGACCCAGGATGTGATCTATTCTGGAGAAGGTTCCATGTGCACTAGAGAAGAATGTGTATTCTGTTGCTTTGGGATGAAATGTTCTGAATATATCTGCGATGTCCATCTGGTCCAGTGTGTCATTTAAAGTCTTTATTTCCTTGTTGGTCTTTTGCTTGGATGATCTGTCCATTTAAGTGAGGGGAGTGTTCAAGTCCCCTACTATTATTGTATTATTATTGATGTGTTTCTTTGATTTTCTTATTAATTGGTTTATAGAGGTGGCTGCTCCCACGTGAGAGGCATAGATATTTATAATTGTTAGATTTTCTTGTTGGACAGACCCTTTGAGTATCATATAGTGTCCTTCCTCTTCTCTTATTATAGTATTTGGCTTAAAATCTAATTGATCTGATATAAAGATTGCCACCCCAGCTTTCTTCTGATGTCCATTAGCATGGTAAATTGTTTTCCACACCCTCACATTAAATCTGGAGGTGTCTTTGGGTCTAAAATGAGTTTCTTGTAGGCAACATATATATGGGTTTTGTTTTTTTATCCATTCTGATATCCTGTGTCTTTTGATTGGGGCATTTAGCCCATTAACATTCAGGGTAACGATTGAGAGATATGAATTTAGTGCCATTGTATTGCCTGTAAGGTGACTATTACTGTATATTGTCTCTGTTCATTTCTGATCTACTACTTTTAGGCTCTCTCTTTGCTTAGAGCACCCCTTTCAATATTTCCTGTAGAGCTGGTTTGGTGTTTGCAAATTCTTTCAGTTTTTGTTTGTCCTGAAAGCTTTTGATCTCTCCTTCTATTTTCAATGATAGCCTAGCTGGATATAGTATTCTTGGCTGTATGTTTTTCTCATTTAGTGCTCTGAACATATCATGCCAGCTCTTTCTGGCCTGCCAGGTCTCTGTGGGTAAGTCTGCTGCCAATCTAATATTTTCACCATTGTATGTTATAGACTTCTTTTCCCAGGCTGCATTCAGAATTTTCTCTTTGTCACTAAGGCTTGTAAATTTTACTATTAGGTGACGGGGTGTGGGCCTATTCTTGTTGACTTTGAGGGGGGTTCTCTGTACCCCTGGATTCTGATGCTTGTTCCCTTTGCCATATTTGGGAAATTCTCTCCAATAATTCTCTCCAATAGATTTTCTGCTCCCCTCTCTCTTTCTTCTTCTTCTGGAATCCCAATTATTCTAATGTTGTTTCATTTTATGGTGTCACTTATCTCTTGAATTCTCCCCTCGTGGTCCATTCGCTGTTTGTCCCTCTTTTGCTCAGCTTCTTTATTCTCTGCCATTTGGTCTTCTATATAACTAATTCTTTCTTCTGCTCATTTATCCTAACAGTGAGAGCCTCCATTTTTTATTGCATCTCATTAAGAAATTTTTTGATTTCAATTTGGTTAGATTTTACTTCTTTCATTTCTCCAGAAAGGCATTTTATATCTCCACAGAGGGTTTCTCTAATATCTTCCATGCCTTTTGTGAGCCTGGCTAGAACCTTGAGAAACGTCATTCTGAACTCTAGATCTGACATAATACCAATGTCTGTATTGATTAGGTCCCAAGCCTTCGGTACTGCCTCTTGTTCTCTTTTTTTTTTTTTTTTTTTTTTTTTGGTGAATTTTTCCACCTTGTCATTTTGTCCAGATAAGAGTATATGAAGGAGCAAGTAAAATACTAAAAGGGTAGCAAAGACCCCAGGAAAATGCACTTTAACCAAATCAGAAGTGATCCCAAATCGTGGGCTGGAGAAAGGGGATAAAAAGGGGTTCAAAAATAAAGAAAGGAAAAATTAAAAAAAGAAAACAAACGAATAAAAAATATAAAAAAGAAAACATATATATATATATATATATATATATATATATGATATATTAGATAAACTAATTAAAACGTTAAAAAAGAGAAGGGTAAAAGTTAAAAAAAAATTAGTAGAAGAAGAAAAAAATTGAAAAAAAAATTAACCACAAGACTAAAGAATCATGGGGAGAAAGCCATGAGTTCCGGGCTTTGCATTCTCCTCCTCTGGAATTCCGCTGCTGTCCTTGGTATTGCACCTACTCTCCTTGGTGAACTTGGTCCTGGCTGGATTTCTTGTTGATCTTCTGGGGGAGGGGCCTGTTGTAGTGATTCTCAAGTGTCTTTGCCCAAGGTGGAATTGAACCGCACTTACCAGAGGCCGGGCTAAATAATCCGCTTGGGTTCGCTTTGGGAGCTGTTGTTCCCTGAACGCTTTCCGTAGAGTTCCAGAGGATGGGATTGAAAATGGCAGCCTCCCATCTCTGGCCTGGAGGGGGCAAGAGCCCGGGGCCCCACTCCTCAGTGCGCCCCCAGAGAACAGTGCCTAATCACTCCCATATCCCCAGCCTCCAGCCGCACTCCATGCTCAAGCAACCTGCGACCAGTTCAAGGTAACCCCGAGCTGAGAGCTCACTCCTCAGCTCTGTCTCTGTAGCCGGCTTCCCTGTTTTAATACCTGCAAGCTCTGCAACACTCCGACACCCCTGATCCTTCTGTGACCCTGCGGGACCTGAGACCACGCTGACCCTGCGTGGGCTTCACCCTGATTGAGCCTCTGGAGCAATGTCCCTCAGTGGAACAGACTTTTAAAAGTCCCAATTTTGTGCTCCATTGCTCTGCCATTTGCCAGGAGCCAGACCCTCACCCCGCTGTCTATCTTTCTGTCGCTTTGGATTCACTTCGCCAGTCCTACCTTTCAGAAAGTGGTTTATTTTCTGTTTCTAGAATTGCTATTCTTCTTCTCTTCGATCTCCTGTTGGATTTTTACTTGTTTGAAATGTTTGATCTCCTGCTACCTGATGTAGTCTCAGCCTGCTACTTCTCTGCCATCCTGACTGGATCCTGGTATTTTAATTTAAGAACACACACTTGCAAAGAAAGAGTGAGTAATAACTTTTGGATATTTTCTTCTGGTGTTTAATTCCTTGTCATGCTGGTGCTCATTCTCAGGACTGGTTCTTTATGTCAGGCAGTGGTGGAAAACTGACACTTTGTATCAGAGGACACTTGCTCTTTATCTTATATTTTTTCCTGATTCGGCTGCTTTGCTTAGATCTTTTCCTTCAGCAGCATAATGGTCTACCCTCTAAATCTGGCATTCACTCTGCAAAAGACATGATGTTCTCTTTTGTGGGCAGAAGTTCAGCTTCCAAGGAACTCATAAGAGACGTTTAAAAAATGCAAAACTATCAATAATGTTAAATTAAAGGTAATACATGCAACACTATGCTGGAAGGCCAAAGAACTCTCCATGGGCTGTTGGTGAGTAATCTTAAAGACTGGTCAAGATTTCATCCAAAGAGATGCACAGTGGATATGTGAGGACTGCAGAACACTAACTGGTGGAGACAGAAATGCCTGATGACTGTGGAAGGGTTCAACTTGAATAACGCCAAGGGAATGTGAGGAGTAGTTATGGGAGAGTAGATCAGAAAATTAAGGCAGGTGTACATTGTTTTCCTGGAGCAAGTCTTCCTTAACTGAGGTTCCACAAGACAATAAAGCCTTACATAAATTAAATTGAGCAATTATTTTCTCTTCATAAGCTAAATTGTGTTTTGCTTTCCTGCTACATGTCTAATCATAATCATATGAGTATTTTTCTGCTCTTCTCCATGCAGATTGCCCCGTATGTGACATCTTTCCATCTGAAGCTCCCCATGGGTTCAATCACCCTCTTGCAGAAGTGCCTCTCAACTTTTCCTAAGCATTGCTGGTGTGGTCGCAGCTGTCATTTCCTCAGCACCATTTGTAGACTGCTATTTTGTGGGAATTCGTATGGATTCTAAGTAAGAATTGAGCTCAAAAGACCAGCATATTTAGTTTTTAAGAGAAAAGGAAGTAATCGATCACTTCCTATTCTAATCCACTCTCTTTACGCCTCCCCCCACACACACTTCTCCCCATTCTACCCTCACAGGAAGATATTTTTACAGCTTGGAAATGGAATCAGATTTCCCGGCTGCACAATTAAATTGCAGTCAAAAATGCCACTTACCAGAATGCGTACAATACTAATAGTGCTGTAAGAAATAAGACACTTGATTTAAAAATGGCACACTTGTCTCTATCTTTAATGTGCATTCCTAATGAGTCCTATGGGGAGGCTGATTCACAGGAAAATGCACATTAGCTCCTCCAAGTTTAATATACCACTGTATGCACTCAGGCTCTCTCTTCATTACCATTTGAATGCACTGTTTTCTTTGAGGTTTTGTGCAGGAAACAAATCCCTGTATATGGCACTCAGTTCTAGAATCTGATCGGTCTGCATTTGCCCTTTAGACAAAGGGTCAAAACAAAGTGCTCTGTGGTGCATTGATTTTCAATCTCTGGCTATTTTTGAAACTGTAATGCAGCCCATTTCCTTTTCCAAGGGACTTTAGGCAGTATACAGCATAGAGGTGGGTATAGCCAGGGTATTTGTTTGTTATTCTGAGCAGTGGCAGGCTATCTTTCTCACATGGATTCCAGATAAAAGAGGTTACTTTAATGTCCAGTAAAATAAAATATTACTTGGAATCTGGTTTCATTATATTGAGTCTACATCACTATCTGGACTTTGAAGTCTGAGACAGCCAGTTGACTGAAATAAAAACCGAGAAAGCAGAAGTTTTATGTAATTCCTATCAAGAAATTCATTAATTTTTGGTGTTTCTGGCATGCCGTACCCCCACAGTCCTACAAACTTCCTGGTTTAATCTGAAGCAAATGAAATCAATAACATTAAAGATTCTGTGAACATTTTAAATGATTTCTTTCATCTTTTTTTCCCTCATTTTCAAGCATAATGTAACTTTAGCCTTTCAAAGAGGCTTAAATTATTGTAAAACAAATGTCTTTCTTATGACATAGCAGGTAGTTTTTACTCTTGAGTAATGAATCACAATAGGATATGTTACTAAGGATGAAGTCATTTTAGAAAATACAAATGGTTATCATTTTGCAGATTTACAGAGTGAAACAGAAAGATAAGGCATACTTGAGGTGCGCAGATAGGCAAAATGATTATTTGTTCATAAGGTGGTGTTAAGAATAAATTACTAAAGTTAAGGAGAGCCAGGGTCACTGGAGGGCACGTGGCATATTAGAAAGCATTTGATATTAGAGTTCATTTCACCTGTCGATTTGTTTATAGTCTTTACAATGTATTATTTTTTGTCAAAATTTATTCTTAATTTCTATTAGTCTCATAATTCTTCTTTCCTATTCTTAGCAACATCTGTAAAACATAATTATAACATCCTTTATATATCATTGTTGTGAGGGTTAGAGATAAAATCACATAGACTCAGGACACCAGGTGTCTCTGTCAGTTGGGCATCTGCCTTAAGCTCTGGTTGTGATCCCCCAGGGCCTGGGATTAGGTCCTGCATCAGGCTTCTTGCTGGGCGGGAAGCCTGCTTTCCCTTGCCTGGTTTTCTCCTGCTTGTCTTTGCTCTTTCTCTCTCCTGCCAAATAAATAGAACCATTAAAAATGAATTACTTAGGGGTGCTTGGGTGACTCAGTGGATTAAAGCCTCTGCCTTCAGCTTGGGCCATGGTCCCAGGGTGATGGGATCAAGCCCTGCATTAGGCTCTCAGTTCAGCTTGGAGCCTGCTTTCTCTGCTCTCTCAGCCTCTTTGTGATCTCTGTCTGTCAAATAAATAAATCTTTAAAAAAAGAATTACTTAGAATCTAGTTATAAATTCATAAAGCTTATAGGATTTAAAATCTATAAAGAACTAATGGTATTTCTGTACAATAGCAATGAATAATTTGAACTCTAAGTTAAGAAAAATTCTTATCTGGAATAGTATCAAAAAGAGTAAATACTCAGGAATAAATTTTAAAAATGAAGTACAAGAAGTCTTGTATACTAAAAAGTATAAAATGTTGATGAAAGAATCTAAGGACCTAAATAAATAGATATTCCATATTCATGGCTCAGAGATTTAATATTAGTAATATGATAATACTATCCAAATTGATCTACAGATTCAACACAGCACCTTTCAGAATCCTAGCTGTGTTTGTTTGTTTGTTCGTTTGTTGCAGAAACTGACAACCAAATCCTATAATTCATTTGGAAGTGGAAGGGATCCTGATAGCCTAAACAGTCTTTTTTTTAAATTTTTTTTATTTGTTAATTTGTTTATTTACAGCATAACAGTGTTCATTGTTTTGGCATCACACTCAGTGCTCCATGCAGTACGTGCCCTCCCTATTACCCACCACCTTGTTCCTCAACCCCCCACCCCCCCGCCCCTTCAAAACCCTCTGGTTGTTTTTCAGAGTCCATAGACTCTCATGGATCATCTCCCCTTCCAGTTTCCCTCAACTCCCTCTCCTCTCCATCTCCCCATGTCCTCCATGTTATTTGTTATGCTCCACAAATAAGTGAGACCATATGATACTTGACTCTCTCTGCCTGACTTATTTCGCTCAGCATAATTTCTTCCAGTCCCGTCCATGTTGCTACAAAAGTTGGGTATTCGTCCTTTCTGATGGAGGCATAATACTCCATTGTGTATATGGACCACATCTTCCTTATCCATTCATCCGTTGAAGGGCACCTTGGTTCTTTCCACAGTTTGGCGACCGTAGCCATTGCTGCAATAAACATTGGGGTACAGATGGCCCTTCTTTTCACTACATCTGTATCTTTGGGGTAAATACCCAGCAGTGCAATTGCAGGGTCATAGGGAAGCTCTATTCTTAATTTCTTCAGGAATCTCCACACTGTTCTCCAAAGTGGCTGCACCAACTTGCATTCCCAACAACAGTGTAAGAGGGTTCCCCTTTCTCCACATCCTCTCCAACACACGTTGTTTCCTATCTTGCTAATTTTGGCCATTCTAACTGGTGTCAGGTGGTGTCTCAATGTGGTATTAATTTGAATCTCCCCGATGGCGATGGCTAGTGATGATGAACATTTTTTCATGTGTCTGATAGCCATTTGTATGTCTTTGTTGGAGAAGTGTCTGTTCATATCTTCTGCCCATTTTTTGATATGTATATCTGTTTTGTGTGTGTTGAGTTTGAGATGTTCTTTATAGATCCTGGATATCAACCTTTTGTCTGTACTGTCATTTGCAAATATCTTCTCCCATTCCGTGGGTTGCCTTTTTGTTTTGTTGACTGTTTCCTTTGCTGTGCAGAAGCTTTTGATCTTGATGAAGTCCCAAAAGTTCATTTTCGCTTTTGTTTCCTTGGCCTTTGGAGACATATCTTGAAAGAAGTTGCTGTGGCTGATATCGAAGAGGTTACTGCCTATGTTCTCCTCTAGGATTCTGATAGATTCCTGTCTCACGTTGAGGTCTTTTATCCATTTCGAGATTATCGCTGTGTATGGTGTAAGAGAATGGTCGAGTTTCATTCTTCTACATATCGCTGTCCAGTTTTCCCAGAACCATTTATTGAAGAGACTGTCTTTTTTCTATTGTATATTTTTCCTGCTTTGTCAAAGATTATTTGAACGGGTTTTGAAGGGGCAGGGGTGGGAGGTTGGGGGAACCAGGTGTGGGTAGTAGGGAGGGCACGTATTGCATGGAGCACTGTGTGTTGTGCAGAAACAATGAATACTGTTTTGCTGAAAAAATAAATTAGTTAATTAAAAATAATAAATGAAACTGATTCATCCATAGACTGATCTAGGAAGAAAAAAGAATTCAGAAATTACTGATATCCAAAATAAAAGAATAAATGAAAGAAATTAACTAAAATGACAGTTCATATATATACTAAACTCATAAAATATTATGATTAATTTTGTGGTGATTATGTTTACAACTGAGATGAAGTGTGCACATTCCTTGAAATAAACTAATTACCAACACTAACTCAAGAAGGAGTATTTTATTCTTGTTAAGGAATTAAAATCATAGTTTAAAACCATTCCAGAAAAGAAACCCCTCAAATCTTAGATCCCTTTTCTAGTGAATTCAACAAAGCATTTTAGGAGGAAATACTGGCATTCCCTCTATGCCCTTCTGGACGGAAGAGGGAACACCCCCCCCCCAGCTCAATATATGAGTCCACCATTATCCTGGTTCCAAGACCAAACATAGACAGGACAGGAAAACTGCAAACCTATCCCTAATGTGTATGGACTGTAAATACTTAATAAACCCACACATAACACTACTCTAACTGTAAGGAAACATCAGACAAACCCAAATGAAGGTCATTCTACCAAATGCCTCAAAATTGTCATGGTCATCAAAAATAGGAAAGGTCTGAACTGCTGTCATACTGTAGAGGAGCTTAAGGAAGATATAATGACTGAATCTAATATTGTACTTGGGATAAGATCTAGAGATAGAAAAAGGACATTAGGTAAAAGTCTGGTAATTACAGTCTTCAGTCAATAACAATGATTAATGCTGGTTCATTAGTTGTGACAATTGTGTTACAGTATTTTAAGATGTTTATAAGGTATACTGGTTGGTACTCAGAAACTCTACAAACATTTTGCAACTTTCCTGTATATCTGAATATATTCTAAAATAAACATTTAAAAAATAAATGTTCATTTATTAAAATTTTATTTATTTGTTTGACAGAGAGAGATCACAAGTAGGTAGAGAGGCCAGCAAAGAGAGAGGGGGAAGAAGACACACCCTTGAGCAGAGAACCCGAGATGGGGCTCAATCCCAGGACCCTGGGATCATGACCTGAGCCAAAGGGAGAGGCTTTAACACACTGAGCCACCCAGGTGCCCCTAAAAGTTTATTTAAAAAAAAATCACTCTAGTTACTATATTAATACTAAAAAAAGAAAACAGCAAGAACATATGATAATTCCAAAGTTGCAAGAGACATATTTGTCAAACTTCAACACCCATACCGACAAAACCCTACAAAACTAAAAAGACAATTCCTCAATTTAATACTGGACATCTACAGAAAAACTCTATAGCCAGCTAACATCATACGTTATGGTGGAAGATTATTTTCCTGTCTAAACTAAGGAACTAAAAAAGTTAAGTCTCTTCACACCGATTCTATTAAACAATATAGTGGAGGTTCTAGCTAGTACATTAAATTAAGAAAAGAAAAGGAAAATTGAACAGGTCAGAAAGGAAGAAGTAAAACTGACTTTATTCATAAAGGAAATGAATGTGTACATAGAATACTCTGAGAAATCTACATTAAACTAAAAGCGCTTTTTAAAGAAAACTAACAAGTGAATTTAGAAAGATCAAAGATTAAAGGTCAATAAAAAAGTCTCAGTTGTATTTCTACATATTAGCAACTATCAAATGGAACATGCAATAAAAAGTTTCAATATCAACAAAAAAACATGAACATCTTATTAGAAAGTTCAGTAAGGAAATATGATGTTATTGGCAAGAATAGACATATAGAGTGATGGAAGAGAATGGAGTTCAGAAGTAGACCTATACAAATATGGTGAGCTGGTTTTGGACAGAGTTTCCAGAAGGAAGACAGACCCTATTTATCCAATTGGCAAAAGAAACTCTACACAGTCATTGGTATTGAAACAACTGGATATCTGTAAGGATAAACAATAAACTTCTACCTTTACTTTATGCCATACACAAAAATGAAATCCAATCTGTCATAGTCTTAGCACAGAAGAAAACATAGGATACTATATGTGGAACTTTCAAATACTCAAATATTTATTATTTAAAGGCACAGACATGTAAGCTATGAAAGAGAAATCTTGTCCAATTGGACTTTATCATAACTAAAAATTTTTATCCCTCAAAAATGAGTACTAAAGAAAATGAAAAGACAGATTTAGAGGAAATATTTTCACTATATACATCTGTCAAAGGACCTATATATTCAGAATATGGAATGAACTCCTATAATTCCCTAGATTGGCATGTAAAGAAATGCACAAAAGTTCACTTCACGAAGGAAATGGGCAATGATTACATGAGATGATGTCCAATATCTTAGTCTTCAGGAAAATGGCAATGAAAACTGCACTGAGATACCACTATATACCCAATAGAAAGCATATATATATTTTTAAATTGTCATTCATTTACTAAGTTTTGGCCAAGGTGGGGAACAACTGGAGATCTCATGCATTGTTGGTGGGTATGCAAAATAGTATGAACACCTTAGAATATTGTCTGACAGTTTATTTTAAAGGTACAGAAACAGTTACTATATGATCCGGTAATTTAACTCTGTTGCATTTACCCAAAAGAGTGAAAACAGAAAAGACTTGGATACAAACATTCACTGCAGTTTCCTTCATAATAGCCCTAAAGTGCACACAACTCAAATGTCTATTGACAGGCAAATGAAGAAGCTAACTGTGGTATATCCACAAATGGCTGCCAGGAAATAAAAAGGAACAAACTTCTGATGCATGTAACATGGAAGAATCTCAGACACATTCTACTGAGCCAAGGGAGACAGAGACGAAAAACAAAAATCGGACAAAAGAAAGATATTTTCACTCGATAAAAAGTAGAACTATCCTGAGCTTTATGGACATCACAATATAGGTTTCAAACTAATCAATTAACAAGAAGAAATTGATATGCCCACAACTGAAGTGGAAAACAACACACAGCTCTCTTAGTGAGGGACAGAAGAAGAGGACACAATATTAGGAAGGGACTGATGATTCACATAACTGGTAATATCCTTTTCAAAACACATGCCATACTTCTCAATATCTGAGTTTGCAACAAGTCACAAAGAAAGTTATAAATCATACACCATGCAATCATATTCTCTGGCATAGGCCAGAAACTTAGATGGTAACATTAAAAATTACAGTAAAAAGTGAAAATAAACCCAAGAACTATAAATGCAAAATACACATTTCAACTTCCCTACTTTATAATAGAAAATTCTGAGAGCTAAGTAACTAATTCCATTACACAATGTAATTTTTAGGCTCTTTAAGTTGGAGATAAAAGTCACTGAATCATTTCAAAGCCATTCTATAATTTCATTTAAGTGATGGTCTCTCATCTGTCATGTGCAACTACATCGGACAGAATCTAATGGCCACAAAGAGATTATAATAGTAATAATGCAGTTTCATAAATCTAGATTCTAAAAATGTTCTTTATCATATGAGATAGGAAATTCTCAAAATTGAAATGATTATATTGAGGTAATATAAAGTACATTGGGTAAGGTCACAAAATGTAAGATCATAGAGAAACTGAGGTTTCTGGAGGTGAGGGGGTGGGGGAGTGGAGGGGGTTGTGGGAGTTGGGCGAGCCTGGAGGTGGGTATTAAGGAGGGCACAAATTGCATGGAGCACTGGGTGTGGTGCATAAACAATGAATATACAATGAACATTGGAAACATGAAAAAATAAAATTAAATTAAAATGTTTATATATACATATACATATATACCTACACACATATACACACACACACAAATACTTAACTGGGAACCTGGTAAAAGGTTAGCATTCAATTTAAATTGTAACTTTCATTGTATTGCTAATACTAATACTTTATCCTATACCATTAAAATTCACCATGTTAAAAATTTGCTCAACTGGCCAATCTGTTAATGTCACCATAATTATCCAGGCTTCAAAAGCTAAAACTTCATTCTTAATTCCTTCTTTCTTTCATCCACATCTAATTCTCACTCTCTAAATTTTCCCCTTCAACATGCAAGCTGTTCATTAACATTTGATTGAATATTTTTCAACTATCTCCTACCTGTCTGGACCATCTCTCTTCCCATCAGTTCTTTGAGAGAACTGTCTTTCTAAAAACAAAAATTAAATCACATAATTAACTCTGGTTTTCTTAGATTATAGCTCTACTATCAAGAAATCCTGAGTTCTGAGCTGACAAACGCGATTCCCCATCTGGAATTTGTTTTGCTATCCTCATCACCTGTCATTCCTTCCTATGAACGTTGAGCATTCTAATAGTACACTATGTCACCTGTTCCCTCTGCTAAAAGTCTCCTACTTATCCATCAAACCCTAGCATAGACTATATCACCTCTAGGAGACTTTCCCTCAAGGCCTAAGGCATTTGTTTGTTGTTGTTTTTTCTACCTGCATGATAGCACTTATAGTCTATTAAAGTAATTTATTTCTGACCTTTTTTTTTTTTTTTTCCTTAACTACTTGAAGGCTAGTATTGAGAAACTCTTATCTAGTAAGAGTGCTTTGCTTATGGTGGGCAGTCTTTGAATAAATAAATGACTTTTTTGGGGGAAAATGCTGAGCTGTCAGAAATGAAACATATACATTGTTACAACATCCAAAAGCTTAGGATATGTATTACTTGAACATCTAAGCACACCTGAGAGTCTGACCACTACCTAGGAGCCCCTGAGTCTGTTGGAAGCAAGGTGCGGGGTCAGGAACATTACCGTCACATGCCATCCACCAGAAAAAAGTGCCCAGTGGCTGTCCCTCAGCGTCCAGGTGCAAGGCACATCACCACAGCACCCCCCCTCCACCTAACTTCCTTAGCATGTGTTGCCACTCCCTGGCTGATGCCAGGGGCCCTGAGGACTTGGAGGGGAACGTGTTCCAAGACAGTGAGTGCCCAGGGACCTCGGAGGCACCCAAGAGGCCAAGCTCTTGGGGAGGGGTGGTGCCCGAGAAAGGCAAGGCCCCAATGCCTGCCCATGGGCCCTGAATGAAGGGGGATCCTGGCCACCGGAGGCAAGCCCTGGCGAATGGAGATGGGGAGGGAGCTTGTGGGTCTGCTCAGAGACCCTCTAGGACTCTAGATGGGAAACCTGGGATCAGGGTGTGACTTCAAGCCTTTGTCCTGTGAGGGCAGGGTAGGCAGGAAGATCAGAGAACTCACACAGCAGGCTAAGAGCCTAGAGCCTTAAATACCTGTCACAGCTGGCTCAGGCAAGGCAGTGAAGATTCAGAGGGTTGGCGATTTTGGGCAGGGATTGGGGGGTGCGGCGATGGAGGCAGCAGGGGCAGGGCACCACTCAGCATCCTCACATTCTTGGCGTCTGGGCCTCCTGCTAGCTGAGACAAGCCTGTGAGAGATGAGGAGCTGCCCCCACTGCCCCTTAGAGTCTTCTTCTGGGGGACATTGCTTCCATGAAGAAGACTTTCCCACAAATCCCAGCCCAAGAGAAGGCTACACAGTTGTGTCCTGGGGGAGCCCGTGGGTCAGTTGAGGACACGGGGCCCTAGGCTGCTGTCCCTACCAGGTAGGGAGCCGGGCTCCTGGTGCTGATGGCGCGCCTACCATTGCTGCCATTCACCATCCCATGCTGGGTACCACAGGCTGCAAGGGAATGTGGCCATGACCACCAGAGGTCTGTGAGGCCCACCCTGCTCAGACGTGCCCCCTCCACGCAGGACATTCCATGCCTGGACCTTCCCCCGTGGCCCTCCTTGGACCATGGTGCTCAGAGGGGCTTCCTAGGACTGTGACGCTGGTAGGCCTGGCTTCTATCTCGTCTTGCAGAGATCTACTAAGGGACAGGCGACCTACCTACCTTACAAGTTTGTGACTCTAGTAGATAGGCCCAGCCCACAGGAGTGAAGCTAGTGGGGTGGGGGGGAGAAAAAAATCCCTGTGAAACACTTGTGAAGTTCACAGTCCAGAAGCACAGGCACACTAAATCACAGGACTCATAGTAGAAATATAGAATGTTTTCCCTTTCCAACACCTCACCAGCACATTATTTTTATTAAAGATTTCATTTCTTTTTTTGATAGAGAGAGATCACAAGTAGGCAGAGAGGCAGGCAGAGAGAGAGGAGGAAGCAGGCTCCCACTGAGCAGAGAGTCCAGGCCACGTTTGATCCCAGAACCCTGGGATCATGACCTGAGATGAAGGCAGAGGCGTTAACCCACTGAGACACCCAGGTGCCCCTCACCAGCACATTATTAAAGGCCTACTTACTGCAGTTCTTTTACTCAGTACAGCATGTCTAGCTATCAAGATGGAATTATAAGGCATTAAAAAATTGGAAACAAAACAACCTCCACCACACACACACACACACAACCTGGAGACACAGAGTTTGTATCACATCCAGACATGGTAGGGGCATTGAATTATCAGCCGGGGAATTTAAAACATCTATGAGTTATTTAGGAACAGCTCTACTGGATAAAGCAGACAATGCATGAATAGATGGACAATGTAAGCCAAAAGATGGAAATCCTAAGAAAGAACCAAAAGAAATGCTAGAGGCAAACAAACAAACAAACAAACAAAAAACAAACAAACAAACAAAAAACAGAAAGGATGTCTTTGATGGGCTCATTAGTAGATTAGGCATGGCTGAGGAAAAACACTCTTAGAGGATATATTAACAGAATACCTGAAAATCAATAAGGAAAGAGAACAGTGGCTGAAGAAGAATGTAGTTTCTAAGGACTGTGGGACAACTGTAAAAGTGTAACATACACATAATGAAGATACGCATCAGAAAACCCAGAGGGAAGGAGAACAAAAATAGAATGGAACAGAAGAAATGTTTGAAACAATAATCACAGAATTGCCCCAAAATAATGACAGACATGAAACCACAGATCCATCAACAAGGAAGATAAATACCAACAGACTATACCTAAGTGTATCCTTCTCAAATCACAGAACATAAAAGATGGAGAAAAAATAGAAAATGAAGTCAGAGGAAAAAGACACCTTACTTAAAGCAAAGCCAAGATAATTACATGTGATTTCTCAGGAACCATGCTACTCTGGAGACAGTGGAGTGGAATATTTAAGGTATTGAGAGAAAAGAAAATGCCAACATAGAATTGTGCACCCTGAAAATATTTTATTAAAAAGTGAAGGACCTGCCTTACAAGAAATGTTAAAAGAAATTCTTTAGACAGAAAGAATATAATGCTGATCAGAAACTCAGAGCTACATAGAGAAAGGAAAAAAATCAAAACAGAAGAAGTGAAGATAAAATAAAATCTTTTTACTTATTTTTAACTAATCTGGCATAACAGTTTGTTAAAAAAATAATAGTAGTGATGTACAGTTATGTATGCCTATGCATATGCTATATCTATGGCATATGCATAAGCATATATATATTCATATATGCATATCCACACAAAAATACAGTTAATATAAACATTAATGGTGAGAAACTCAGAGGTCCCACTAAGATCACATAAAAGACAAGGATGTTCCATCTCACCACACATTTTCAACATTATACTGGAAGTTTTGCTAATGCGTTCAGGCAGAAAAGAAAAAAGGTATACAAATTGGAAGGAAGACATAATTTTTCCTTCTTTCTCTCTCTTTCTTTTCAAGTGGCACAATCGTCTATGCAGAGTATTGAAAAAAAAATCAGTCAGCTAACTTGTGGACCCAATAAGTTATTACAGCAAGGGTGTACAATACACAGTTAATGTACAAAAGTCAATTGATTTCTTATGTCCCAACAATGAACATGTGAAATTTGAAACTAGAAACACAGTAACATTTCCATTACCATCCAAAGAAAAATGAAATACTTAGGTATATGCAGCCACTCTGGAGAACAGTGTGGAGATTCCTCAAGAAATTAAAAATAGAGCTTCCCTATAACCCTGAAATTGCACTGCTGGGTATTTACCCCAAAGATACAGATGTAGTGAAAAGAAGAGCCATCTGTACCCCAAAGTTCATAGCAGCAATGGCCACGGTCGCCAAACTGTGGAAAGAAACAAGATGCCCTTCAATGGACGAATGGATAAGGAAGATGTGGTACATATACACGAGGGAGTATTATGCCTCCATCAGAAAGGATGAATACCCAACTTTTGTAGCAACATGGGTGGGACTGGAAGAGATTATGCTGACTGAAATAAGTCAAGCAGAGAGAGTCAAGTATCATATGGTCTCACTTATTTGTGGAGCATAACAAAGAACATGGAGGACATGGGGAGATGGAGAGGAGAAGGGAGTTGTGGGAAATTGGAAGGGGAGATGAACCATGAGAGACTATGGATTCTGAAAAGCAACCCGAGGGTTTTGAAGGGGCGGGGGGTGGGAGGTTGGGGAACCAGGTGGAGGGTAACAGAGAGGGCATATATAGCATGGAGCACTGGGTGTGGTGTAAAAACAATGAGTACTCTTAAGCTGAAAATAAATAAAGTAATTAAAAAAAGAAAAAAGAAAAAAAAAGAAATAAAATGACATACATAGTAGAATTCTAACATTAAATATATATATATACACAAGATCCATATGAGGAAAACTGTAAAATTTTGATAAGTGATATTAAAGTGGAGCTAACCAAATGAAGTGATATTCCTTATTAGTTTATAGGAAGACTTAATATTGTCAAGGTGTCAATTATCCCCAAATTTATCTATGGATTCAGTACAATCCCAATCAAAATCCCAGCAAGTTATTTTATGAATTTTGATAAGCTTATTCTAAAGTTTACATAGAGAGGCAAAAGAACCAGAAGACCCAACACAATACCGAAGGTGAAGAATAAAGTTGGAGGACTGATGTTACCTGATTTCAAGACTTACTGTAAAGATTCAGTAATCAAGAGAGGGTAATATTGATAAATAAAAATACATTGATGGGACAGAATACAGATCCCCGAAATAGACCCTCATGAATACAGCAAACTGATCTTTGATCAAATTGCAAAGGCAATATACTGGAGCAAAGATAGTTTCTTTAGTAACAGTGTTGGAACAACTAGACTCCCTCTGGCCCCCACCAAAGGAAAAAAATCTAGACACAGAGCTTACAACCTGAGATGAAACCAAGAGTCAGACACTCAGCTGACCGAGCCACCCAGGCATCCCTGAAATTAATTACGTATATGGTATAAGATGGAGGAACTGAGGGTAATTTAAATATATAGATAGATAGATAGATGATAGATAGATAGATATAGATACAGATATAGATATAGATATATAGATATCTATCTCTATAGATAGATATAGATATATAGATAGATATCTAGATCTATATATAGATATATCTAGATCTATCTATCTATCTATATATCCAATTGTGTGAAAAATTTCCCTCTTTTTAACTACTTTTTAACTCTTTTTTAATATTGTTGCTTAAATCAATTATTATGTGTATGTGGCCCTATTTCTTCATTCTTTAATTGGTTACATTGATCTATGTCTCCATCTTTATGTCAACAGAACACTATCTTGATTACTCCACCTTTATAGGAAATTTTAAAGTCTTATGGATAAATTTTTCATTCTGACTAATTCCAAGATTAGTGTTTCCAAAAAAACACTAAGGAAAAAACACTGAGGGAAAGAGAGATAGAGAGAGAGAGAGAGAGAGAGAGAGAGAATGCAAGTAGGAGGAGGAATAGCAGGGAGGAACGCTCCCATTGAGTGGGGAGTCCAACACAGGATGCAGTCCTGTGAATCATGAGATCATGATGCAAGCTGAAACCAAGATTTGGAGGCCTAAGCAACTGAGCCACCCAGGTGCCCAATTTTCAAGATTGTATTAGCTATTCAAAAGTCTTTTGAATTTCCTCAAAATTTGAGAATTAGCTTTTAATTTTTGAAAAAACCAATAACCTCTCCTTTGATTTTAATTAAGACTGCATCGGACATATAGATCAATTAAGGAGTTTAGAATTGATCTTTTCATAGTCTCTATTCTTTCCAACCATGAACATGGTGTATCTTTACCTTTATTTAGTTCTTATTTAATTTTTCCTAGAACATTTAGCACTTTTTTTTAAATTTCAGGATAGCTAGGATCATAGTATTACATTAGTTTCAGGTGTACAATATAGTGAATTAACATCTTTAAAGAGTTATATATTTCTTTGACAGAGACAGAGGCAAAGAGAGTGCAGGGGGGAGGATCAAAAACAACAGTAAAAAACAATCGAAAAAAGTTCCCAACTCATTTTATAATATTAAATGACCTTTATAATCATAATGACCAAATCTGGACAAAGAGAATAAATTAAATAAAATACCAAAGAAAGAGATTGAATGAATAAAATACCAATCCACTTTCTTTCCCCTTTAGAAAATTAGAGTTCTATTTACCTTTACTTCTTCTATCTGCTAAGATCCATCTCTACTTTAGAGTTCACTAGTATTGATACAATGATTTTGCCTGCAAGATTTCTGAGTCCCCTGGTTTTAGTCCACTGGGGAACTTGAACTCACTGGGAATGGCCGATGATTTCTTACAATCTCTATATCTCCCTCACCCATTTTATTCATTCTTTTTCAATAGAGAGATAATTTTGCCTGAAAAGGAAGAAGTAAAACAGGAATTGCACTCTATTTTTTTCATTTGTTATCCATTAACATTTCACCATCATTCTTAAGTTAATGTCTGAAATTATTATTATTAAAAGTAGTATTTAGTATTATTATTAATAACCCATAACTTAATAAATTCCAAAATGTGATCACATACTGGGCATGGAGTAATTATTGCAATTAAACAAAGAATTATCCTGGATATAACTTGTACCAAAACCAAAGAGGGCAGATGGTTTCACTCATTTATTCAACAACTATTTGTTGATTATCTGTTCCATGTCAGGAATTACGCTAAGCACTATGGACAAAAAGTTATGTGGTCCTGACCTAGAAGAGCTCACAATTTAGGAGGTAGGAAGGGGAGGGATGCGGAGTTGGAGAGGTGGGATAATCACTAGGCATTTTAAAACTAGAAAAGAAAATTGTGATTGTCAGGAGGCAGAATGAACCATAAAAAAGGGTTTATGTTCCTTCATTGTAGACCAGGGAGTACTGTACAGAGAATATACCTTAATTTTAAGAAAACACCCTGGTTCCTTCTTACCTAACATGACTCCTCAGTGAAATATTTTGGTGAGCAAAACTGAAAAACATGGATTGACTGATAGCACAGGGAGGTAAAATTTAGAGTTGGTTCCATTTCAAAAGGGTAACTAATAACTAGGTATTTACATAAAAGGGTGTCTTTCATGGTGCTATGAGTTCCTGTTCATGACTCTCCTCTTCAGTAAACCTAGAAAAGATGTAGAAGGCATGCTTGTTGAATCTACAGAAGAGGCAAACCTTGTTGGGGGAGCTAGGGTCCACAAGGACACTTAGATTTCAAACCATCCTGAAAAGTTAAAACAATGTGCTTAAAGCAGATGAGATATAATGCAGTTATATATATATATATAAATTTGATTACGTGTTATACCAATAATCAGTGGTTCCTAGGACGAAATCTGTACATTTTAGTTGACCACAAGTTGAATTTTAGCCAGTGGTTTGATATAGCTAGTAAAAAGTGAAGGCATTCGTATGCTCTGCTAGAAAAGTATATCATGAAGATATGCTTGTACAAACTCCTCACTTATCAAATACCAAGCTATATTAAAATGATTTGCTTAGTGTTTTTCCATTAGACTATGAAATATTTGAACATAGGGACTATAAATTCTTTATTTATATATTCCCAGGATTTAGCTCCATTCTTGGAATATAGCAACTATTCAGGAAATAGCTGTTGAATGACTAATGAATAATTATGTGTAGAGGCTTCCCGGAGCATTTTAATGCAATTCACTCACTTTTTTCTCCCAAAAACCTATTGAAGAAAGTTTTTATTTTTAATTTCCATTATATAGAGGAGGGACCTGAGGCCTCAGTATGTGGTTTATGAAATAAGGGGCACAGAAAAGCAATATACCAAAACTTTCAAAATCTCAGTATAGAAAGTACTTCCAAACTTTCCTTTCAAGGTTTTTTTTCAAGAAACAACTTGTCCAAGGTCACATGCCTATGAGTGGTAGAGCTGAGTGTTATGTAGTGTCTGCATAATAGTATGCCTCAGGACTACATAGCTTAGATCATAGTAAGCTCCAAGGGTTAATGGAAATACTTGCCATTCTCCCCTCCCTCTTTCTTTCCTTCCATTTCCTTACCCTTTTATCAAAAACGAAACAAAAAGATTTAAGTTGGCATAAAAAATAGAAATGTAACAAAATGGGAAAAATTAAAAAAGGACAAATCCCAACTAAAGGAAAGAAGGGTAGGTAAATAAGTTGGAGCCATCGTAATTCTACGGCACAAAACACATATAATGAGGTCCTATCCCCATGAACTTCTTTGTGACTATCTATCTTTCCGGATCCCTTCTTTTACCTTCTATTGCATTTCTTGCAACTTGATGCATTTGGCACTTAATGATGGACTTCTAACAATTTTATGGGTACAACTTTATACTCCTCAGCAAGCTTGTATATGTCTAGACATAAGGACCTGGTGATATTAAGGTTAATATTCATTTGACCCCTTATATAATGCTATATTCCTAGTAGATTCTGTACAAGTAACCACTGTATTGAGAGAATTTTCAATTATTGGGATTAATACCTACTTCTGGACTTTTCTCACACCCTTTTATCCTTTCTTTCTCTTTTTCTTTCTGGAGCACAATGCAGAATTAACTGTTCATCCCCAGTGGGTATAAACGTGGTTTATATTTTTCCTATGCTCAAGAGCATAATTGATATGAGGCAGGCAAAGGTCCAACTAATGGAGCACTGGAGAGAGTTTCTGGGGATGGGAGGATGGTTCCCCCCAAGCACAATGACTCAATTATGACATTCCTGACAGCTGGACTTCGGAGCTGGCTCCAGGATATGAATCCAAGTTTACAAATTCCTTGCATTAAAAGACATGGACAGAGGGTGCCTGGGTGGCTCAGTGGGTTAAAGCCTCTGCCTTCGGCTCAGGTCATGATCTCAGGGTCCTGGGATCGAGCCCCACATCGGGCTCTCTGCTCCATGGGGAGCCTGATTCCTCCTCTCTCTCTGCCTGCCTCTCTGCCTAGTTGTGATTTCTCTCTGTCAAATAAATAAAATATATATTAAAAAAAAGACATGGACAGAGGCAACTGAAGCTGGCTGCATTTTTATTGTTAGAAGAATAGCTTCATGTGGCATAGTCTTTTGAAGTTGTCAAATATTGTATCCAATACATTATCTCCTAATCCACCTGTCAGAAATAAAGGGTGGATATCTTTCTTTAAAATGTGTAATATAAAAATAAGTATTAAGGGGAAGATACAAATTCACTTATCACTTCTAAAGTCATTTCTAATCTCTCTTTTCCTACCCATTGGAGTTCAGTTTTCTTAAAGAGATAACACCCTGGGCCCAGAAGTAGAGAAATAAGTTTTGGCAAATAGAATCATTGAAAGAATCTTCTTGGGGGACATCTAGGTAAGAAGACCATTACTGGTATCAGAAACATGGCTCAAATGTTTGAATTTGACTGTATACCCTCAGCCTGTCCAGAAGGCCATGAGAGACACAATTCCTCCAATCTTGCGGTTTACTGCTTCAGCTGTATCCTAAACTCTGACTAGAATCTACTCCAGATTCGCACTTGTGCGAGCTATCCTGCTTTGCTCAATCTAGATACTCCCAGTAGGAAGTGGTAGCTGATGGGCAAGTAGGGCATTAAATTCAGTTCAACATTTTATTTATCGAGCCCCTAATAATACAAATTCCATGAATGTGCAAATCTACGTGAATGAAGTAAGGTCAGGACTGGACATACAATGTCATTAAGGTTTTCCTGCCTTTAAAGAGCTCCCAATTTAATGAGATACACCTACATAAAACTAGGTATAAGGGCAGGGCTGCGGGGTGTTTAATATGGGAAAGTTAAAAAAAAAAAGGGATTGTAAGGTCACAGAGGAAAATATCATATTGATCAAAATTGGCGAGAGTGGACATCCTTTTCATGTTCCTGATCTCAAAGGAAAGACTGTCAGCTTTTCCCCATTGAGAATGATTATTTGCTATGGGTTTTTCATAGACAGATTTTATGAAGTTGAGGAATGGTCCCTTTATTTCTGTACTTTGATGCGTTTTAATCAGGAATGAATGCTGAAAACCTCTAGAATCTTCCTATGAAGCCCACATTATCCTGATCTGCAACCAGGCAAAGATGCCATCCAAAACGAGAATTTCAGACCAATAGTCCTGATGAAATGAAGACCACGGTTCTCAACAAGATCCTATCTAATAGGATCAAAGAGCACAGAAAAACATTATCCACCATGAACACGTGGGATTTTTCCCTGGGACACAAGGGTGGGTCGACATTCACAAATCAATCAATGTATTAGAACAAATCAATAAGAGAAGAGAGAATAAACACAAGGTCTTCTGAATTGAGATAGCAAGTGCATTTGAAAAGATCTATTTGTATTCTTTAGTGCTTTACTTTTTTTTCTTTTTAAACTTTTTATTATTTTTGATGTTTATTTTTACATATAAGTTATGTACATGTATATCTTTTTCTAGTCCTTTTCATTAAATTGTTTTATATTTCTAAGATTTTCTTTTTTTCTTTCTTTCTGTTTCTTTTTCTCCTTATTTTGGCATCTAGTTTCTTTTCATGAACAGTCCAAAACACGTACTGGGTCCAGTTTTTTTGTATTCTTTGTTGTTTATTTTGTTTTCCATTTTTTGTTATTCCTGTTTTTTCTGCTCTGTCTGTCATGGCTGATTTTGCTTTCATAATTATTTTCTGGGCGAAATGAGGAGATGGAGAAATTCACCCCAAAAGAATGTCCAGGAGGCAGTCCCCACTCCCAGGGATTGCATCAATATGGATATAAGTAAGATCTCTGCACTAGAATTAAAACCAATGATTATGAAGATAGTAACTGGGCTTGAAACAAGCATAGAAGGCCCAAGAGAAACAAACCCTCACTATAGACATAAAAGAACTAATATCTACTCAGGTCCGCCTTAAAAATGCTATTACTGAGATATAGTTCAAGTGGAGGCTATACAAAGGGGATGAATGAGGGAGAAGTATGAATCAGTGATTATAGAAGATCAAAGGATGGATCAAAATGCTGAAAAAATGAGAGAAACAAAGCTACTGGGTCACGAAGGGAGACTTCGAGTGCTTGGGAATTCCATAAACTGAAATGATATCCTTATTATTAGAGGGGTCCCAGAAGATGAGGGTCAGGAGAAAAGAGCAGAAGGTTTATTTCAACAAATTGTAGTGAGTTGAGAATCTCCCAAATATGGGGAAGGAAACAAGTCCAGGAGGCACAGAGAATACCCCTCAAAATCAGTAAAAGTATGTCAATGTATAAAAATATAATCCTGAAGTGTGAAATTCAAAGGCAACTAGAAAATCCTGAAAGAAACTTGGGCCAAGAGTTTCTTCACCCCTAAGGGTAGGCACATGAGGCTGGCAGAAGACCTGTCCACAGAGACTTACCAGGCTAGAAAGGACAGGTAGGGTATAGGCAATGTACTAAATGGAGGAAAAGAATATGCAGCCACAAATAAGTGTATACCCCAAGGCTATCTTTCAAAGTGAAAGGAGGGGTAGAGAGCGTCTAGGACAAACAAAAATGAAAGGAATTTCTGAACAATAAACCCTCACTGCAAGAAGCATTAAAGGAAATCCTTTGAGTCCAGAGACAGGGAGCCATATCAAAAAAGAGAGAGAGAGAGAACACAGACGAGGTACAGAAACAGTGACATTACACATTCTAAAAGGCACTAACTTCATATCTTTCAATAATTACTCAGAATGTAAACAGGTAAAATGCAACTACTGAAAGACATAGGGTATCAGAATGGAATGAAACAAACCAAAATGAAACAAGAAGACTCACTGAGAGACGCCTGGGAGGCTCAGGTGGCTATACCTTCTGCCTTCAGCTCAGGACATGATCCCCAGGTCCTGGGATCGAGCCTCAGGTTGGGCTCTCTGCTGGGCAGAAGGCCTGTTTCCCCAAACCCCCTCTCTTTCTCTGCCTGCCTCTCTGCCTACTTGTGATCTATGTCTGGCAAATAAATACATAAAAACTTTACAAAAAAGAGAAGAAGGCCCATTGATGTGGTCTGCACAAGAGACTCGTTTTAGACAAAAGACACTTCCAGATTCAACATGAGAGTTGAGGAACTATTTGTAATGGTAGTGGACATCAAGAGACCGCTGGAGTAGTCACCCGTAAAGCCAAAACTGTAGTGAGAGTTAAAGGAAGACCCTCTATAATAATAAAGGTGTCTATGAAATAAGAAGATGTTTCAATTGCCATTGCTGATGCCCCTATCTTTAGAGAAACCAAAATATAAACTGATTAATCACTAAATGAAGGCACACATTGATAGTAATTCAAGGATAGTGGGGTACTTTAACACCCCACCCACAGCAAGGGACATGTTGTCTAAGCAGATCACCAAGGCAACAAAGGGCTTTAAGTGACACATTGGACCTGATGAACTTCGAAGAGATGTCCAGAGCATTTCACCCTAAAGCAAAGGAGTATACCTCTTTCTCGAGTGCACAAGGAATGTTCTCCAGAATAGATCATGTACCAATTCAAAACTCAGTTCTCCTCTGGTTCACAAAGATTGATTTCATACCCATGCATTTTTCAGACCACATGGCATAGATACCTGAAGTCAACCAAAAAGAAACATGTAGAAAGGCCACAAATACATGGAAGCCATAGAACGTCTTACCAAAGAGTGAATGGGAGAACCAGGAAATTAAGAAGACTATTTGAAATACTTGGAAGGAAAGGAAAAGTAAAACCACGACAGTGCAAAAGCTTTTGGGTGCAGCAAAGTGTGTCTTAAGAGGGAAGTATACAGCAGGACAGGCCTTCTTTTAGAAACAAAACAAGTCTGAAATACAAAATGTAACATAAAGGAGCAGGAAAAATGACAGCAAAGAAAGCCAAAATCCAGCAGGTGGAGAGAAATGATAAAGATGAAAGCACTAGGGGCGCCTGGGTGGCTCAGTGGGTTAAAGCCTCTGCCTTGGCTCAGGTCATGATCCCAGGGTCCTGGGATGGAGCTCCATGTCGGGCTCTCTGCTTGGCAGGGGGCCTGCTTCCTCCTCTCTCTCTGCCTGCCTCTCTGCCTGCTTGTGATCTCTGCCTGTCAAATAAATAAGTAAATCTTAAAAAAAAAAAAGATTAAAGTACTACACAACATACAGAAGTTAAAAATATAGATCACTGAAACAAAGAGCTGGTTCCTTGAAAGAACTAACAAGATTGAGAAACCATAATCAGGAATGGAGGAAAAGAGATCACAACCAACCCCAAAGAAATAGAAAAAAATGTAAGAGAATATGATGACCAATTTTGTGCCAACACACCTTCCAAAGTCATTCTAAGAGGCCAGCATAACCTGGATCCCCAATGCAGATGAATACTCCACCAGAAAGGAGCATTATAGGCCAATATGCCTGATGAATATGGGTGTAGAACTTCTCACAAAGATACTAGCCAAGATGATCCAAGAGTACATTAGAAGGATTCTTCAACAGGACCAAGGGGGTTTAATTCCTGCACTTCTGCAGAAGTGTTTCAATATCTGCACGCCGATCCACGTGATACACCACATTAACATAAGAAAGAACAACAACCATATGATCCTCTCCACGGATGCTGAAATGGCACATGAAAAAAAACACACACCATCTTTCTTGAAAAGATCCCACTGTGTGTCGGAATAGAGGGAAAACACCTCAATATCCTGTGTCACAGAGGAAAGGCTGAGAGGGGATATCATTTTCAATGAGAAAACACTTGGAACTTTTCCACTAAGGTCAGGAACACAAAGGGACTGTCCACTCTCAACACTGCTGTTCCACATTGTACCGGAAATCCTATCATCAACAATCAGACAACAAAAGGAAATAAGAGGCGACCAAGTCAGCAATGAAGGAATTAACATATTTACACTTCTGTCCTCATGAGAAGACATGATGCTGCATGTAGAACACCAAAAAGGAGGCGCCTGGGTGGCTCAATGGTTAAGCCTCTGCCTTTGGATCAGGTCATGATCCCAGGGTCCTGGGATCGAGCCCCACATCGGGCTCTCTCCTCAGCAGGGGACCTGCTTCCACCCCCCCACCCCCCCGCCTGCCTCTCTGCCCACTGGTGATCTCTGTCTGGCCCTAAAAGCACACTGCATAAAAGAAAACATTTGATAGACAGGACTTTACCAATATCGAAAACTTTTATGCTACTAAGAACTTTGTTCTTATTAGGGTCACAAAAATACAAGTTATAGACCAGGTGAACATATTGGCAAACCACATATCTGACAAAGAATTTCTATGGAGTGCATGTAAAGAACTCTCAGTGTTTAATAGGAAAAAAAACAAACTATCTAAAGAGAAAATGGACAGAAGTATGTGGCCAGCCATTATACCAAAAAGAACATGCAGATATCACATAAAGCTAAGGGAAAAAAAAAGTTCAACCTCTCTAGCCATAAGAAAAATGCCACTGAAAACCTGACGGACTTACCAGTACTACCCGCCTTTTAGGTTAGCTGGCTAATATAAAACACAGTACAAATATCAAATGTTGGAAAGAGCCAGCTCTCCTACACTGAAGGTGGGAAGGTCAATGGAAGAGCCGTTCTGGTAAGAACATGTGATGGGTTCTAAAGAAACAAAACCTAAACCATGTAACCTAGCAAGCACTTTCCTGAACCCAGAGAATGAAAATTTGAGATGCCATGAAACACAGTGCACAATGGTTCATTTCAGATTCATTTGTAACTGCTGAAAAGAATGGAAGCAGCCAAAATGAGTGAAGATTGCCTCTGTGAAGGGACCTTCTGAAATACCTGTGGCTTCTGGTCATCTAGAAATCTACCTCTCTACCTCCCTCATCCTATATGTAGTAGTGCTCTACCTGTCAGCATATCCCTAAGCCTAGTAGTGCCACCCTGGCTCACTGGCGTTGGAAATGTCCCTGAAGGCCCCAGAACCATAAGGTGTGGCTGTCAAGCAACAGTGAAGGAGTCAGGGTGGGTCTGGTGCTGGCCTGTGACTTGGCAGATGCTGTCCTGTGATTTCCTGTAGCCCATAGGGGCAGCGAAGGTTGGTTATGGGACAGAGTCATCTCACGAACTACCTTCCCAAAGGTGATATTTTGCCTTTGGGGAGAAAAGGCCAGGAAAAGGCCCCAGCTCACTGTCTACCATGCAATCTTCCCTCCCTCCTCTAGACTGCCTCTGTCCCTGCCCTTGTAGATCCCCTCCCCAAACCAGACTTCTCCTGCCTCCTGCTCACGCAATCACCTCCTACGAAAGTTACCCTCATTTTCCATATGAAGGAAGAGGGACTGAAGAGGTGAGCAGCTCTTGGGTGCCAGCCCACCCAGGGGCCTGATGTTTGTGGAACCATTGGTTCAGTGAGCATGATCTGAGCAGCTAATCACAGGAGTTTCTGAGGGCTAGCATCACATAAGCAACCCATACCTGCCTTACATTTAAGTGATCTGGACTCAACTAGCATCCACCCAGGCTCCTGGAAGCAGCCCCTCCAATCAGCCCAGACATCATCCATCTTATGATTGCAAGTCTCCCACTTTCCAAGTTCCCTTGAAGTTCTATATAGCCCCAAAGGAAACTTCCTCATGGTTCCCTTCTGTGTATGCCCAGTTGCTATGAGCACACTATCATTACGGAGGTCAGCCCAGGAGACACAGCTCTAGGCATTTCCCCTACAATCTCAGTTGGTGTCAAATGTAGATGCCAGATTACGCTAGTGGCACCCCACCTGCATTCCCACTCCACATCCCTGGAGCTAAGATGGAGCATAGCCCAGGAGGAGTCAGCCAGGAATCTCACTTTCCAACTCCATTCTGACACCCAATGTCCAATTTATCAGAAGATCAGCACTGACTCTCTGGAGTGGCCCCATTCCTCATACCCAAGCAGACCCTAGAGTCTCCAAGGTGCCCCTGTTCCCACCTCTGTCCCACTGCGCCTTACTCTGGGCAAACCTAAAGCACCCAAAGTGAATCCCACATGTCCCCCCAATTCCTGCAGTGCCTTTTGGTCAGAATGGAGCCCACCAGCCTGGCCACCATTCTGCCTCCTGCTCTGACCCCAAACCTATTCACCCAGAGACAGGGCATCGTCCCCCACCTCTGGAGTCACTCTACCCTTCCTGCCTGGTCTTGTCACACTTGTTCTTCCAAGGACTGCATCATAGACGAATCTGTCCCCAACCAACAGCTGTTTTCCTGGCAACAATCTGAAGCCATAACATCAGGGGCCAACCTCCCACTTAGCAAAAATCTGACAAAAATGGTCTCTGCCAATGCTTTAGGCAGAAATACCTGTGAACAGACACACAGATTCTCTATTCCTTCCGATCAGAATGCTGCTGAACTTAGGTCCTCTGCTTTGCTTCTAGAGTTCAGTGTGTCTGAACGTGTTGATGAAGACAGGCAGGTTGTGCTCAATGTCAACTCTGCATACTTAATCGACATATTCTCAGAGCCATGGACACCCCAACCTCAGAAGAATGCAATGGATCATAAGGGATAGTAGTGACTGTAAGACAGGCTGCCCTTTATAATCACCCAGGGTTTGCTTTCTGTAAACCAGTTATTTAGAAATCATCAATTTTGGTTGTTTTTCTTTTAAATTTTTTATTTTAAACGGTTTATTTGCCTAATATTTAAATTCACAACATACCATCAATTGGGGAGACGAACACCTATTTTCCAACTCCCCTTCAATGCCATAGTGGGTAGGTGCACAAACACTAACCCTTGGGCACTGCGCGTAAGGCAGAAACATCGAGGAAGACCTTCATTTGAATAAAGAAGCTCTCCACCTCATGGAGCTGGGCCAGCGTCTCAGTGCACTGCTTGGCTTCTTGCCTTAAGGCCTGCACTTCTCCCTTGAGGATGGAACACTGCTCCTTCAACTGGAGGATTTCTGCCAATGACTCCACATAGTTCAGTGCCTGGGTCTCCTGCACTACTTCCTCCCATTGCCCCTCTTCATTTCCTGCCATGAATTCGAAAACAAAGTGTTGAAACCACTGGCCTGATTCACCTTCTACGGCATGGCATAGTTTTCTCATCAGGAGGAGACCTCCCCACAAAATGAATAATGCAGAGATAGCAGGCCACAAGGACCTTAGGCTGAAGTACATTGAAAGTGAGAAGAGACTCGAATGCTCCCTTCCCTGCAGAGGTGAAAAGCATGCAGTCGTAGATTTGGGGTCAAGTTGGTGTGCCAGTGGCTTCTTAGTCCCGTGCTGTCCTGGGATGGAGGGCTCATGGTTTGGAGGCTCCCAGGTCTCCATGGCTGCATTGGACAAATCGGCGAAATGCTGATCAGGTTTGCAGGTCTCCTAATCTGCCGCCAGCTGGAAAGCCCAGTGTTTGAGTGCCCTGTCCTCTGGGGAGAAGGAAAGATCTGTGTCCATGGAAACATGCTGAACTCGCTGTCCTGGTGCGTTCTTGACCTCGTGCAGAACTCTTTTGTTGGTCTCCAGGTCCAAGGGCACGTGGTGAGCCTGCTGTCCAGGTGCCTTCTTGGCCTCGTACAGACCTGATTTTGTGGTTTCCATGTCCATGGGCCCATGGTGAGCCAGCTGTAAAGCTGCCTCCTTGGCTGGTCACAGAGGTGGATTGTCGCTCTCCAGGTTGAAGGGCACCAGGCATAATGACAGTCAAAATGCCTTCTTATCCCATTAGACAGCACAGTTCTTGTTTTCCAGGTCCAAGGACACATGGGAAGCCTGTTGCCAAGGTGGCCACTTGGCCAAGCCAAGAGCTGAGTTGCTGGTCTCCCAGTCCAGGGGTACAGGGTGAGCCTCCTATCTAGGTGTCTGCTTGTCCTAGCCCAGATCTCATTGCTTTGGCTCAAGGTCCAAGGGAACGCATTTAGCCCACTATCCCGGTGCCTGCATAAGCCACCAGACAGCTCCATTTTTGGTCTCCAGGTCCAAGGGCACTCGGTAAACCTTTTGTCAAGGTGCCCCCTTGGCCAGGCAAAGAGCTGAGTTGTTGGTCTCAGGGTTCTAGGGCACATGGTCAGCCACATGTCTAGGGGTCTGCTTGGCTTAGCCCAGAGGTCCTTTGTTGGTCTCCATGTCCATGGGTACATAGTGAGCCAGCTGTCCAGGTGCATGCTTGGCCTAGTAGAGACCTGATGTTGTGGTTTCCAGGTCCATGGGCCCATGGTGGTCCAGCTTTGAAGTAGCCTACTTGGCTTATCATGGAGCTGCATTGTTGGTCTCCAGGTCCAAGGGCACATGGTGAGCCCACTGTCCTGGTGCCTGTTTGGCCAAGCAATGAGAGGCATTGTTGGTTGCCAGGTCCAAGGACACATGGTGAGCCTCAAGTCCAGTTGTCTGCTTGGCCTAGCCGAGAGCTCTTTTCGGCTCAGTATCCAAGGGCCCATGGTGAGCCCACTCTCAAGGTGCCTGCTGGGCTTACCAGACAGCTCACTTGTTGGTCTCCATGTCCATGGGCACATAGTGAGCCAGCTGTCCAGGTGCATGCTTGGCCTAGTAGAGACCTGGTGTTGTGGTTTCCAGGTCCATGGGCCCATGGTGATCCAGCTTTGAAGTAGCCTGCTTGGCTTATCATGGAGCTGTATTGTTGGTCTCCAGGTCCAAGGGCACATGGTGAGCCCACTGTCCTGGTGCCTGCTTGGCCAAGCAATGAGATGTGTAGTTGGTTGACAGGTCCAAGGGCACATGGTGAGCCCATTGTCATGGTGCCTGCTTGGCCAAGCAATGAGAGGCGTTGTTGGTTGCCAGGTCCAAGGACACATGGTGAGCCTCAAGTCCAGTTGTCTGCTTGGTCTAGCCATGAGCTCTTTTCTTGGGCTCAGTATCCAAGGACCCATGGTGAGCCGACTCTCAAGGTGCCTGCTGGGCTTACCAGATACCTCAATTGTTGGTCTCCATGTCCATGAGCACATAGTGAGTCAGATGTCCAGGTGCATGCTTGGCCTAGTAGAGACGTGATGTTGTGGTTTCCAGGTCCATGGGCCCATGGTGATCTAGCTTTGAAGTAGCCTACTTGGCTTATCATGGAGCTGCATTGCTGGTCTCCAGGTCCAAGGGCACATGGTGAGCACATTGTCTTGGTGCCTGCTTGGCCAAGCAATGAGAGGCGTTGTTGGCTGCCAAGTCCAAGGGCACATGGTGAGCATCAAGTCCAGTTGTCTGCTTGGCCTAACCGAGAGCTCTTTTCTTGGGCTCAGTATCCAAGGGCCCATGGTGAGCCCACTCTCAAGTTGCCTGCTGGGCTTACCAGATACCTCACTTGTTGGTCTCCATGTCCATGGGCACATAGTGAGCCAGCTGTCCAGGTGCATGCTTGGCCTAGTAGAGACCTGATGTTGTGGTTTCCAGGTCCATGGGCCCATGGTGATCCAGCTTTGAAGTAGCCTGCTTGGCTTATCATGGAGCTGCATTGTTGGTCTCCAGGTCCAAGGGCACATGGTGAGCCCACTGTCCTGGTGCCTGCTTGGCCAAGCAATGAGATGTGTTGTTGGTCTCCAGGTCCAAGGGCACATGGTGAGCCCATTGTCATGGTGCCTGCTTGTCCAAGCAATGAGAGGTGTTGTTGGTTGCCAGATCCAAGGGCACACGGTGAGCCTCAAGTCCAGTTGTCTGCTTGGCCTACCCGAGAGCTCTTTTCTTGGGCTCAGTATCCAAGGTCCCATGGTGATCCCACTCTCAAGGTGCCTGCTGGGCTTACCAGACAGCTCACTTGTTGGTCTCCAGGTCCATGGGCACATGGTGAGCCTGCTGTCAAGTTGCCTCTGTGGCCATACAAAGAGCTGATTTGTTGGTCTCAAGGACAAAGAACACATGTTGAGCTCAGTGTCAAGGTGTCTCCTCAGTCTATCAGACTGCTGAGCTGTGGCTCTCCAAGTCGATGGGCACATAGTGAACCCACGGTCATGGTGCTTGCTTGACCAAGCAAAGAGCTGAGTTGTTGCGGTCCAGGGCCAAGCGTACATGGGGAGCCCACTGACAAGGTGCCTACTTAGCTTGTCAGTCAGCTCAGTTGTTGGTCTCCTGGTCCAAGAGCACCTGGTCAGTGGGCTGTCCAGGTGCCTGCTTGGCCTAGGGGAGAGCTGATTTTTTGTACACTGGGTACAAAGGCCCATGGTCATGCTTCTGTTGAGTGGAGTCGCTTTCCCGATACAGTGCTGGGATGCAGGAATCATGGTTTCATGGCTCTTGGCAAACCTGTTCTCGGGGCTTACTTGCCTTGTGCTACATTGGGCTGGCCAACTTGAGGTATGGAGGCTCCTTGTCCACCAAGTGTCTGTGTGACTCATCGGCCCAGTTTCAAATGGGATCAGAAGCCTCCCAGTCTCTGGGATCTTGGCAGGTGCTCTGTTCTGAGGCCTGACTTTCTCTTTCTTAGGCTGTGTTTGAGGATTGATGGTCTGTAGGCTCCAGGTTAGCCAGGTTTCTGGGGAATTATTTTGTCCACTGATGATTTGTTTCAGACAGTCCATGGATGGAGGGTCACTGTTGCAATGACTAACACTGCATACAGAGATGTGGTGATTCCTTTTCCCAGTACCTACTTGTTTTGTAAAATTCCCTCTCTGCCTGGTGTCTCCAGACATTCCACACACTGTGCACATCTGGGTCGGCTGGATGTTCAGAGCATTCATGTGCCCTGTGCTGGGCCAGGTTGGAGGGCTCCAGAGTAGTAGTGTGTCCAGTGTTCCCTCAGGATGTGGAACCAGCTTTCCTGTACTGAACACGCCTGTGACCCGAGAGGTGTGGGGCCCAGCTGGCTGAGAATCCATGGTACTCCGGTAGACAGTGTCCCACTCCCACGTGCCAAATGAGAATGTCTCCCTGAGGGCCTGGGCCAGCCTGCGAGTGCGAAATGGGTCAGCGAGTCAGCGTGTACGGGTTCGGGGACTATCCGGACCACAGAGGGGCACAAAAGTAGGTGCTAACATGAAGGTGGTGTGTAGCATATTGGAGAGAGGCCCGGGGCAGGTGGAGTGGGCAGGGGGCTTGCCATGGGCAGGGACAGGGAACAGGACATAGAAGTCGAGGAAGAGCAGCAGGAAGAGCTGTGAGTGAACCACCATCTCTCTTCTCACTGCAGCCTGGGCCGTTGCCAAGCTTTTATAACTGCCCTGGGACATCACAATGCCTTCTTCATGTGATGTCACCACCATGTGGTGTCACCAATGTGTGCTGGCCAATCACCTGGGATTTCTCAGATTGGCCTCATACTGGTGACCAATCACCAGGCAGGTCAGCTGGCCAATTACTGATGGCTTTCTCAGTGACACCCCTGACTGATATCATCACATGGAAACCATGTTTTAAAAGGAAAAGAGGCAAAACGTCCTTCAAGAGGAAAAATTAATATTTGAGTTATATTTAGACTGATGGGCATAGTGAGGCTGAAAGATTCAAACACTACAAAGGTTAATCTGCCACACAGAGGCACCATTAATTAGAACACTAAGGTGGATATTAATAAAGATATGGAGCATTAGACACCATGAAAGGTCACAGTTGTACTTAAGTCAGACCACATGTCCATAGAAAATGCTACTCTCAGCTTGTCCATCAAAGCTTAAATAATACGTGGAAAAAATGGTAGGCATTACGTGTAGGACATCTTCCCACAATAAACGTCAACCTGGAGCAGATGAAGTGGTGTCACCAGGAAGTACCTGCTTGCCCATATCATAGTGTCCATTAGCTCTCATAGAAGGGGGGCAACAAAATACACCCTGTCACTGGGTTCATAGTCTTCATGTCGAGCAGCCAATCAGGAAATTCTGGGGGGAAGAATTACATTGCTCTCCTCCCTCAAATACAAGTTCATACTTTTCAAATCATTCTGTACACTCAAGAAATCAATCAAAGGTGTGATCATATACTTTCTGAAAGTATACAAGTAGAAACATGACCGCCATTGGGAAGGCAGGAGGATGGAGATTTGAATCAGGTGTAGTAGAGCTGACGATACCAAGGAGGGGAGGGCAGTCTGTTTCAGGAAGATACCACAAAATAATATAAACAGCTGGGTGCAAAAGCAGAACTTTTTCAAGTCTGGATAATGAAGAGGTGGTACCTAGATACCTTGTTATATTACTCAGTCACCAAAAGATTGACACCTTGTCATTTGTAAGAAGGAGGATGGAACCAGAGGGTATTAACGCTAAGGGAAAGAAGTCAGTCACAGAAAGCCAAATGCCATATGATTTCTATCATAAGCATATTGTAAGAAACAAAACCAATGAATATAGGGGAGAGGGAGAAAAAAAAAGATGCATATAGAGAGGGAGGCCAACCATAAGAGACTCAACATTAGGGAACAAACTGAGGGTTGCTGGAGAAGAGGTAAGCTGGGACATGGGGTGACTGAATTGTGGGCATCATGGATGGCATTTGATGAAATGAGCACCACATATTATATCCAACTGATGCATCACTAAATTGAACCCCCAAAACTTAAAAAATAAAGAATACTTTCAGGGGCATTCCATAGCTCTTCCCCACCAGCACATAAGAAGTTCCAATAAAGTACTTGTTGAACGAGTGAGATGTCAGATGGAGCCATCTCATCTCTGTTAAGATACACAAGCTCTAGAGCTCAGGGGAGAGAAGAATGAGAACAGAGAGGTACTCTGGAAGGAACGGGAGCAGATGGGCTTCCCCATGTGGTCCTTGAAAAGAAGAAGAGAGTGTGTGGCCTGGCCACACACCGCACCAACCAAAGGGGCACACAGGAAAAAGCTGGCAACAGGTGGGTTTGACTTAATTTGTGGTTGATTTTCTAGTTCTTTAAGGTATAAAGAGATTTGGTGTATTTGGGGTTTTTCACTTTTTTTTTTCTTTTGAGTGAGGCTTGGGTGGCTATATATTTCCCCTTTTGGACTTAGGACTAAGGACTGCCTTTGCTGTATCGCATGGGTTTAGAACAATGTGTCTGCATTCTCATTAGTTTCCATTAATTTTCTTGTGGTTGAGTTCCAGTTTCAAAGCATTGTGCTCTGATAATTTGGAGGGAATAATCTCAATCTTTTGGGATCCTGAGTGTCTGCCTTTGGCTCAGGTCATGATGTGTGGGTTTTGTGATCAAGCCCTGAGTCAGGCTCCCTGGACAGTAAGGAGTCTGCTTCTCTTCCTTCTGCCCCTCCACCATGCTCATGCTGTCTCTCTCTCTCTCTCAAATAAATAAATGAAATGAAATATTAAAAAAATAAAACTATTAAACCTTTGGTAGATTGGCCAACCATTAAAAAAAAAAGATGCTAACACTACTGCTATATAATATACTAATAATAGAATTACTACTATCAAAATTTGTGACAAAATATGACTACAAATTCTATAGATATTAACAGGACAATAAGGAATTATTATGAATAATTATATGGCTATAAATTTGACAATGTTGAGGACATTGAAAAAAATCCATAACCTATGCAATCTATCACAGTTTACTCAAAAACAAACAAATAACCTGAATAGTCCTATAAGGGACATTGAGTATATAGTTAAAGCCTTCCCCCAAAATAAAACTCAAATCCCATACAGCAATCACAGCTGAATTCTAAAACAAGAAGTAAAGAAGGAAGGAATGAAGGGAAAGGAAAGGATAGGAAAAGAAAAAAGGAAGAAAGGACGATAGGAAAAACAAACAAACAAACAACCTAACCCTACATAACCTGCTCCATAAACCTAAAGGGAAGACACAGAAACTCATTCATAGAAGCTGGTATTAATCTGATTACCAGAGGCAGACAAAGACATTATAAGAAAAGAAAATTACAGACCAGTATCCCTCAGGAATACAGATGCCAAAATTCTGAAAATACTCTTTGGCAAATTGAATTCAACAATACATGAAAAAGGAAGTTACATCATGACAGAGTAGGGTTGATCTCAAGAATGCAGGTTGCTTTAACATTCTAAAACCAATGAACAGAATTTACATATTAACAAATTGATAATAAAAAAATCATATGGTTATTTCAATTGACAATAGAAAAAATTGACAAAATTCAGTATTCGTGATAAATTCAGCAGGCGAGGAATAGAAGGGAAATTCCCCTGTCCTCTTAATAGCAAGTGTAGGAGAATGATGTTTATCATCACCACTTCTTTTCCACAATATATTTAGACTTCAGCCAGAGAAATCAGGACAAAATGGGAAATAAAGGGAATCTAGATTGGAACGAAGAAGTAGAACTATCCTTGTTTATAGACAAATGATCATCTATGTGGAAAGTTCAATAGAACAAGCAAAAAAAAAAAAAACTACTAACAGTAATAAGTGAGTTTTTCAAAGGTACAGGATACAAAACATACAAAGAACAACAACCAGCTGTATTTCTGCATACAAGCAACAAACTCTTAAAAAAAAACTCTGTTTACAAATAGCAGTTAATATGAAATGCTTAGGGTAAATATGATAAAATATGTAAAATATGAGTACACCAAAAAAGATAAAATGCCGCTGAGGAAAAATAAAGAAGACCTAAATAAATGAGACGTTCATTTTGTTCATGTTGAGTTGGAAGATTCCGAATGATTAAAATATGAGTTCTACCCTGATCGATCTACATATTCAGAATCCTAGTAATTTGAAGAAATCATACAGAGTATGTTATCCAATAACAGGAGAATTAAAATAGCAATTAATAACAGAAAAGCATTGGGTGGAGTCAAGATGGCAGGGAAGTAGGAGGAGGCGCCGTTTCAACCTGTACCCTAAAGTGAGCTGATTATCAACCAAATAACTCTGATCACCCACAAAATCAGCCTGAGATCAGAATTATACACGTCTGGATCTCTGCAGGAGCAGAATACGCCAGTGGCAGGTAAAGCAGAGTGGGAACGTTGGACTGATATCGGAAGATAAACAAAAGGGGGAGGGGGCCACCAGAGGTGACCGATTGGAAAGTAATACCCCAATACGAGAGTGCCCTGCATCTGGGGACCAGCATTAACTTGGAGCCTGGGTGAAAGCCCAAGAAAGAAAGAAAGAAAGAAAGAAAGAAAGAAAGAAAGAAAGAAAGAAAGAAAGAAAGAAAGGAAGGAAGAGCGAGCAAAGGACCGTGGGGGGAAATAGTGGGATTCTGGGCGGTTAGGAACCGGGGCTTAAGTCCCTGGACCCAGGACAACCTCCCCTGGCACTGAGCCAGAGAGAGTGCAGCAGAGAAACCAGGTCTTTGTCCCTGACCTGCCAGCTGGCCTGAGCAACCAGCTCCGTGTCCATGAAGGCCTGGAGTCCGGCTCCCATGAGGAGCTGGGAGCCTGGCCAGACAGCAATCCTGAAATGCATGCCTCCCACATCCTCCCCTGGGAGAGGTGCTCAAAGGTGCTAGCCTGGAGGTCTGGCATCCAGAAAAAACAGACATTCCTAGCCCGGGCCAGCGGGAAAATCTCAGTATGCGATTGATGCTTGGAACCTCTCTGGCAGTCTGGAGCTGCCCAGACAGCCGACGCTGCCCTGGTATTGGGTACCATGAGGAGATCCTGCATCCCCAGGGACCGTGAGTCAGAACCTACTCTGCCAGCAGCTCTGCAGAGCATTCTGAGGCTTCTCTCTGAGAGGGAGGTCGGGGTGCAGTTTGCTCTCCTCTAAACCTCCAAAAACCATCAAAAGCTGTCAAAGCAAGAGAAAACAGATGAAAGAACATAAAAACCTCTAGAGAACAAAAGCATGAAAAAAATGGTTTCCTCAGAGCCCACCCCCTTGAGGGGGGTGGGAGGACCTAACTCAGGGAACATCATAGTATGAAAACACACGTGGCAGGACCCTCCCCCAGAAAACCAACCAGCACGGAAGAAAAAAAAAAAGAAGAAGAAGAAGAAGACTACAAGAGAACAACCACCACTACTTCATAAATACAACTTTTAATTTTAACTCTTTACCAACATTCTGGTTCTTTTTTTTATTTTATATACAAACAGATAATTTTTAACCTATTTACCATCACACTGAGATGTCCAGTACATCAAATTCCTTAATAACCTTCTAAACTGAACTTTTGCTTTTCTATTTTTCTATTTTTTTAATTTTTTAAAATTTTATCTTAGTTTAGTCAGGTTTCTTCTTTTTTAATTTTTATTTTCTAATATACATATAGAGTTAAACTTCAAGGTAATCCCCTTTCCCCAATCAATGCTACCCTAGAGACAAACCAATTTTTAATCTCCCTGTATCTTAGGAAAGCTGAGTCCCTTAACAAAAACATCAAGATATATACAGGAAGAATCAAAGTAACCTTCCTCGCCCACACTGAGAATTTATAACCACTTTCCAAACTTTTCCTTCTACCTGTGTTTCTGTGTATTTGTGTTTGTCCTGATAGTATATAAATCTTATACTTGGGATTCTTTCTGATGAGTTTCTTCATTTTTTTTGCATATATATATACATATATATATATATATAATTTTCTCTTGTCATATAAATCTTACCATGGGGCCCATTTGGGCTGAGCCTTCTCTTTTATCTTCCCTTTTTTCCTGTCTCTCTCTCTCTTTTTCCCCCTTTTTTTTCTTTTCTTTTTTTTTTTTCTTCTGCTCTATTTCTTTTTCTTTTCTTTTTTCTCTCATTTGGGTGGGGAACCCTGATTGCACAGAAGGTTCCAGGGTGCACCTTGACTGCACCACAATCAATACATCTAGCGGCATCTGTTCATTCATCTCTTACCAAAATGACTAGGAGGAGGAATGCCCAACAGAAGAAAAATACAGAGGATGGACCTTATGCAACAGAGCTAATGGCTATCGACATAGACAATATGTCAGAAAAGGAATTCAGGCTAACAGTTATTCAGGCAATAGCTAGGTTGGAGAAAGCCATGGATGACCAAACGGAATTGATTAGGGCAGAACTGAAAGCCACCAGGGATGATGTTCACAATGTTAGGGCAGAACTGAAAGCCACCAGGGATGATGTTCAAAATGCTCTCAATGGATTCCAATCTAATATAAATTCTCTAAAAGCTAGGGAAACTGAGATAGAAGATAGAATTTGTGATCTGGAGGACAAACAGATAGAGAGAAAGGATCAAGAGGAAGCCTGGAACAAACAGCTCAGAAGCCAGAGAAACAGAATCATGGAAATAAATGATGCCATGAAACGTTCCAACGTCAGAATTATTGGAACATTAATGTACTAGCGGCAGACAGGTTTCCCCCAAGGTTTTAGATTCTCAAAAGTCCTCGTGACACTTTATAATTAAAATGAGTAATTATGATTCTAGACAGACCCTCTTAAAAGCAGCTAGGACAAAGAAGCTCCTGACATACAGAGGAAAGCCCATTAGAATAATGTCAGACCTGTCCACAGAGACCTGGTAAGCCAGGAAGGGCTGGCAAAATATATTCAGAGTACTAAATGAGAAGAACATGCAGCCAAGAATACTTAATCCAGCAAGACTGACATTCAAAATGGATGGAGAGAGAAAGAGTTTCCAAGACCGGCAAGGCTTAAAAAAACTATGCAACCACCAAGCTGACACTGCAGGAAATACTAAGGGGGATTCTATAAAAGAGAAAAAATCCTAGGAATATCATTGAACAGAAATATAGAAACAATCTACAGACAGAAAGACTTCAAAGTTAACACGATGTCAATCAAAACGTATCTATCAATAATCACTCTCAATGTGAATGGCCTAAATGTGCCCATAAAATGACACAGGGTTGCAGATTGGATAAAACGACAGGACCCATCCATATGTTGCCTAGAAGTGACCCATTTTGAACCTAAGGATACACCCAGACTGAAAGTGAAGGGATGGAGAAGCATCTTTCATGCCAATGGGCCTCAAAAGAAGGCCGGGGTAGTAATTCTAATATCAGATAAATTTGACTTTAAATTAAAGACAGTAGTCAGAGATACAGAAGGACACTACATAATTCTTAAAGTGACTATCCACCAAGATGATTTGACATCTTTTACAATTAACAATTGTAAATATCTACACCCCCAATATGGGAGCAGCCAATTACATAAGAAAACTATTAATCAAGATAAAGAGTCAAATTGGTATGAATACATTGATAGTAGGAGATCTTAATATGCCTCTCTCAGTAATAGACAGATCATCGAAGGAGAAAATTAATAAATAAGAGCATTGAATGAAACATTGGGCCAGATGGACCTCATAGACATATATAGAACATTCCACCCTAAAAAAACAGAATACTCATTCTTCTCAAGTGCACATGGAACCTTCTCCAGAATAGACCACATACTGGGTCACAAAGCAGGACTCAACCAATACCAAAAGACTGACATTATTCCCTGCATATTCTCAGATTACAATGCTTTGAAACTGGAACTCAATCACAAGGAAAATTTCAGAAGGAACTCAAACACCTGGAAGCTAAAGACCACCTTGCTTAAGAATGTTTGGATCAACCAGGAGATCAAAGATGAACTTAGCCTAAACAGTCTTAAAAAAAAAAAAAAAAAAAAAAAAAAAAAAAAGAGAGAGAGAGACCAAATTTAGTGGACTTACATTTCCTCATTTACAACAAAGTCATGATGTCTGGCTTTGTGGTAGTGGCATAAAGACAGAGCTTTAGAACAATGGAACAGAATCAAGAATGAACAAAAATATCCATACATCTATACATCTAGTGGAGGTCAGGCAGTTGCCATAGTGAGCACTTTAAAGAAGTAACTAGTAAAAAAGTACCTTGGGGGAAGATGGTGCAGTGAGGACCCTAAGGTCACCTTGTCCCCTGGAGAAAACTAGATAACACTCATCTCAGTGTAAATATTCAGAAAATGACCAAAAGACTGGCAGAACAAATCCACAATTAAAGGTAGGAACATGGGTGTATGTATCCAAAAGTTCAGGTTAGAAGGTTATTAAAGAATTTGATGTACTGGACATCTCAGTGTGGTGGTAAATAGGTTAAAAAATTGAAACAAGATGGGATTGGGAGGGAGACAAACCATAAATGACTCTTAATCTCACAAAACAAACTGGGGGTTGCTGGGGGGAGGTGGGATTGGGAGAGGGGGAGCGGGCTATGGACATTGGGGAAGGGAGGCGAACTATAAGAGACTATGTACTCTGAAAAACAACCTGAGGGTTTTGAAGGGTCAGGGGTGGGAGGTTGGGGCAACCTGAGGGTTTTGAAGGGTCAGGGGTGGGAGGTTGGGGGAACAGGTGGTGGGTAATGGGGAGGGCACGTTTTGCATGGAGCACTGGGTGTTGTGCAAAAAGAATGAATACTGTTACACTGAAAAAATAAATAAAATGGAAAAAAAATATAAAAAAAATTTTCTGTATGTATAAAAAAAAAAAAAAGAACCAGAATATTGGTAAAGAGTTAAAAACAAAAGTTGTATTTATGAAGTAGTGGTGGTTGTTCTCTTGTAGTCTTTTTTTTTTTTTTTCTTCTTTCCTGGTTGGTTTTTTGGAGGAGGGGCTTGCCACATGGGTTTTCAGACAATGATGTTCCCTGAGTTAGGTCCTCCTGCTCCCCTCAAGGGGGTGAGCTCTGAGGAAACTGGTTTTTTTTCAGCCTTTTGTTCTCTGGGGGTTTTTATGTTCTTTCATCTGCTTTCTCTCACCTTGACAGCTTTTGATGGTTTTTGGAGGTTTAGAGGACAGCAAGCTGCACCCCGACCTCCCTCTCAGAGAGAAGCCTCAGAATGTTTTGCAAAAGCTGCTGGCAGAGTCAGTTCTGAGTCACTGTCCCTGGGGATGCAGGAGCTCCTCATTGTACCCAAAACCAGGGCAGCAGTGGCTGTGTAGGCAGCTCCAGGCCGCCAGAGAGGTTCCGAGCAGAGATCGCACACTGAGATTTTCCCGCTGTCCCGGGCTGGGAATGTCTGTTTTTTCTGGATGCCAGAGCTCCAGGCTAGCGCCTATGAGCACCTATCCCAAGGGAGGGTGTGGGATGCACGCATTTCAGGATTGCCATCTGATCAGGCTCCCAGCCCCTCACGGGAGCCAGACCCCACTTGTTCTCCGGAGCGCTGGTGTTCAGGTGCACTGGGGGCTCAGGGATGGAGACCTGATTTCTCCGCCACACTCTCTCTGGCTCAGTGCCAGGGGAGGCTGTCCTAGGTCCTGGGACTTAGGTCCCTGACCCTAACCGCCCAGGTTCCCACTATTACCCCCACGCGATCATTTGCTCTTTGTTTTTTGCGTGCTTTCAACCAGACTCCAAGTTAATGCTGGTCCCCAGACGCAGAGCTCTCTTGTGTTGGGGTATTACTTTCCAATTGGTCACCTCTGGTGGCTGCCTCCCTCTCTTTTTTTATCTTCTGATATCAGTCCAAAGCTTCCAGTCTGCTTTACCTGGCGTCTTCTGCTCCTGTAGAGATCCAGACGTTTATAATTCTGATCTCAGACTGATTTCATGGGTAGTCGGAGTTCTTTGGTAGGTAATCAGCTCACTTTAGAGTACAGGTTGAAACGGTGCCTCCTCCTACTTCCCCGCCATCTTGACCGAAGCTAATGTTTTAATTGAAGTATAGTAGACACACAGTGTTGCCTTTGTTTTAGGCATACGATATTATGATTCGAACACTCTAATTGTGATGCTATGTTCACCACAAGGCTAGCTGCCATCTGTCACCATACAATGCTGTTATAGTATCACTGACTATGCTCTGTGTTTATCTTTCATCCCAGTGACTTACTCATTCTGTAACTGGAAGCCTGTATCTCCCACTTCCTTCACCCATATTGTCCATGCCACTACTCCCCTTCCCTGGTTCAATCACTTTGTTCTCTGTATTTATAGGTCTGTTTCTGTGGGTTTTTTTTTTTTTTTTGGTACATTTGCTTTGTTTTTTAGAAAAAAAAATATATCAAGTGATTTGTCTTTCTCTGCCTTATTTCACTTAGCATAATAACTTCTAGCTCCTTCCACATCATCACAATGGCAAAATCTCATTTTTTAAAGGATTATTTTATTTTATTTATTTATTTTAAATTTTTTAAGATTTTATTTCTTTATTTGACAGAGATCACAAGTAGGCAGAGGCAGGAAGAGAGAGAGGAAGGGAAGCAGGCTCCCTGCTGAGCAGAGAGCCTGATGTGGGGCTCCATCCCAGAACCCTGAGATCATGACCTGAGCTGAAGGTAGAGGCTTTAACCCACTGAGCCACCCAGGTGCCCAAGGTTTATTTGTTTTAGAGAGAGTGAGAGAGACAGAGAGATTGAGTGAGCACAGCAGGGAGGGTCAGAAGGAGATGGAGGCAGTAATCTCCACCAGACTTCTTGCTGAGCAAGGAGCCCAGCACAGGGCTTGATGCTAGGACCCTGAAATCATGCCCTGAGCTGATATTGAGAGTCAGATGCTTAACTGTATGAGCTGCCCAGGTGCCCCTCATTCTCTTTTTATGGCTGACTTATAGTCCACTGTGTGTGTGTGTGTATGCACTAAATTTTCTTCAACCATTCATTCATCAGTGGACACTTGGGATGATGAAGCTGATTTTTTTAATAGTTATAGAATTTTTATGTCATGTAAAACAATATTCCTTTTGTTGTTCTTTAAAATAATTGATTATTCAGATAAGGTTTGATGGTATTAGGCATTAGGTATTAGTTAAGCAAAGAAGAATCATCCCCATTCCTGCAACCTGAGGTTTGCCAAACTCATCCCTTGGAGGTTGACCAATCTTTAAAGATGGAAACCACCTTATTCTGTGTTTTTCTAATGTTTTCAAGTTCTGGTGGATATCTGACTTTGCATAATCACTCTGGTGCTCTCAGGGCAGAGAGAAATAAGTAGATTTTACTCATCACTTATTAGCCTCAACAACTTTTAAACAATTTTTTTATAAATCATATTTGTATTATTTGAAGACATTTCCCACGGAAACTGAACAAGGGCACATGGAGGTTTTATGCCTGATTGTCTATAGCTCCCCAGGTACAAGCCAGTATATATGGCAGAATCAGGACCAGGTATTTGTTTGTATACATTATCCATCTTCACCTCTTTTTTTTTTAAATTTTTGACTCCATTAATCTACCTAAGAGAGAATGAGAGAGAGCACCAGAAGGGGGAGGGCCAAAGAGAGAAGCAGACTCCCCACTGAGCAGAGAACCAGATGGGAATCTTGGGACTCCATGATCAAGGAGAAGGCAGTCACTCAACTGACTAAGCCACTCAGGCATCCTCATCTCTTTCTCTTCTTACCCAGATTTCTTTATTCCTTTCCATATACCCTCCCCCTGTCGCTCCCTATCTTGACTTCATTTGCCAAATAATGGACTCTGACAGGCACATTGCTTGCCCTAGAGGGCACTGAGATCTACTTTAAAAAACACAAGATAGGGGCACCATGGTGGCTCAGTGGATTAAGCCTCTGCCTTAGGCTGAGGCCATGATCTAAGGGTCCTTGGATGGAGCCCCACATAGGGCTTTCTACTCCGAGGGGAGCCTGCTCCCCCCACCCCTGCCTGCCTCTCTGCCTACTTGTGATCTCTCCCTCTCTCTCTCTCTGTCAAATAATAAATACAATCTTATAAAAATAAAAGACACATGATAAGTAAGTCAATCACAAAACAATATGCCGAGCAGTAGAGCAAAAATATGAAGGAGATGAATATTCAGTTGATCGGATTTCTGTAAGACAAACAGTTGCCTTTCCTGAGTCAAGGTACAATACTTAGCACTTGAATTCCGCAATCAGATTTACTTTCAAGTCTTTTCTTAACCACTGATTAACTGTGTGACCTTTGATAACTTTCTTATTGTGGATTGCTTTGTAATTCTTAGAGAAGGAAGATGCAATCAGACAAGCACTGCCCCTTCTTCCTACTTATAAATCCTTGGGAACGTCTCTCTACCTAAAGGAAAAATCATTTTCCTTCACTCATAGCACTCTGACACTGCATGTGTAAGTTTCCCTCCCCCAAACCAACTAATTCTTCAACTCTCTGGATACTAATTCTTTTTCTTGCAATTCAATTATGAGGCTAACTAGCTGGAGACTCTACTAACTAGCTGGAGACCCCAGAAGTTAAGGGCTCAGTTCTACAAGATGTCCCATGACACCAGACGCCGGTCACAAGGTTTAGGTTGTTGCCTATACTTCTGATCAACCACTTATGAATTGGGAGTTCTACAACACCCTCCTTATGTACCATAATTTGCTGTAAAGACTCCAAGAACTCAGGGAAAGACTTATGTCCATTGTTTTATTATAAAGGATATGAAAAAAGATACAGATGAACAGCAAGATAAAGAGGTAGTAGGGCAAGGTCTGGGAGCATCTCAAGCACAGGGACTTCTGTCCCCCTTGATGTTGGGGTGAGCCAACATCCCAGCATGTGAATGTAGTCTCCAACCTAGAAGTTCTTAGTTTAGGTACTTTCATGGAGGCTTTTCACATAGTTATGATTGATTTATTAACTTAATCTCCAGCTCTTCTTTCTTCCTTGGAGGATGGGGGATGGGGCAGAAAGTTCCAAACTTCTAATCATGTTTGGATGGTTGGCCAAACATTTTGGTTTCATTCTTAGAGGAGTTCCTATTAAAGGTCTGGTGTTGGTGTTTCCCAGCTGTTAATCTCCGCTATTCTTAGTACTTTACTTTACAGTTTATTTCAAAATATTCTGGATGCATCCTGCTTGTGTCAGACGTGGTCATCACACGCCTCCAATTGCCTTTGTTATCAGTATTGCTTTCTGGCTTCACATTTTCTACAAGCTAAGATTCCCAGTGCAGGGAAAATGCTTTCACTTTCTAAGGAATGAGAGGACTAGTCTACCAATAATTCTCCCACATCAGAGCATCTTCATTAACCTGTATAGAGAATGAAAATGGTTATTTTTACTACTTCACTCATTCATTCAAAGCTAAGTCATTGGGGGTGGATCATTGAGAGTCTAACTCTGTGCTTGTCACAAAATAGGGAGGGAGGGAGGGAGGGAGGGAGAGGGAGGGAGAGAGAGAGAGAGAGAGAGAGAGAGAGAGAGAGAAGACAAAATATAACCTTTAATTTCAAGGAGCTTAAAGTCAAGTCAACCAGATGGTAACAGCCTAGTTTAATGTGTGCTGTAAGGAGAAGGAAGCACACAGGAGAGGCAGGATGGACAAGGGGTTAAGAGCACTTATTCTGGAACAGACTACCAGGTTCCAACTTTGGCTTCACTACTTACCAGCTGTTGGAACAAGTTATCTAACATCATTGTGACTTGGGTTTTCCCATGGTTAAAATGGGGTGTAAGGGACTCTAGCTTGTAGTTAAGATTTAAATGAATTAAAATGGGTAAAATGCTTAGATTAGTACCTGGCATAAAGCGACTCAATCAATTTTGTTACTAATACAGAAGGTGCACTTAACCTTGTGTGTGTGGTTGGTGTGTGGTGGAAGCTAGGTAAAAAGAAAGACAGAAAGAGTTTCTTGAGGTACTTATAGATATAAGCCTTAAAGATTTCTTTCCTCAACAAATGCATACCAGGTATTTGCTATGCAGCAGGCCCTAGAGGAATCCATGTAAAACAACAGGTTGAAATATATAGAAGGGAAACTTCCTAGGCAACAAGAACAGCAGGTTCAAAGCCATGACCATGGGCTAGATCAAGCCATTCCTGGAAGTGCACATAGTTCAGTGTGAGGGAGAACAGGGCTAGAGTTGAAGTAGAGCAGATGATAACACAAGGGAGTGGGAGTGAGGTATCAGATTGTAGAGAGTCTTGTCTATCACACTGTAGCATTTGATATTTATCCCATAGACATAGGAGCCAAGGAAGATTTTAAGTCCAGGAGTGACTGTGATCTTATCTGTGTCCTTTCCAATACTACTCTGGTGATAATATTAATCTGAGCAAACACAATGTTCCTTAGGAAGTGAGTTCTCCCTCAAAGCTCCTTACAGGAGAGGGGTGGGATGGATTTTATGCAAATCAAAACTAATGGAATTTGAAATAAAAGCACTTACAAATTCTAAAGTGAAAGTGAGTTTTCCACATGTGATTAGAGCATGATGTATCATCTCAAAGAGAAACAGCTGATAATCCGTGAGACTCTCAGCACAAAATAACCATCCAGGGTTGGTCCTTCTGGAACCGATCCCATATTCTTTTTGTGTCTCATTCGTTCATTTAATCAAGAAACATTTATTGTGCCAGGCACTTCTCTAAACAACAATAATAAAAATATTTCTGACCGCTGGAAGACAGGCAGATAATAAACATTAAAGATAATAAGTTAATCACATGAAATATTAAAAAGAGATGAGTATAAATTAAATTTTAAAAATGAACCAGTGTAAGGAACCTTGGATTGTCCATTCATGATAGGAAACATAATAGCATGATTTCAGCCCAGATGAAAGGAACTGCAAAGCCATCTGCAGTATACAATCCTTGATAAACTCTGTAGTGGGTGCAAAGTCCTCTCAGTACACTTGGGTCTAAGCTGCAGAAAGACAGCTACCCCTGAAAAATTGCATCTGAACACATATACATACATATATATTGGAATAATTTATAAATATGTTTATATATATATTTATATATAATATATTTTATATTTTATAAATATATATTAAATATATTATATATAATATATATTATATATAATAAACATTACATAAACCAAGATTTTTACAGCCTGTGTAAGTTTGTTTTGAACAATGTGTGAACAAGGCTTAAAATGGGCTGGAACATTTTCTACCCATTACTTCCACAATAAACATGGCCAGTGACTGGGGGTGGGGGTTGTATGTAAATGTGTGTATGTGTGTGTGTGTGTGTGTGTGTGTGTGTGTGTGTGTGTGTGTGTGTTTTGGATAGCATCTCTTGCTGGGAACCGAGTCTGCCAGAGCCCTATTCTTCTACAGCTTGTCTTGATAACAGCCGAACCCCACAGGAACCTCAATTAAAAAAAAAAAAAATCACAAAACAAACAAAAGTCCTTCAACAACATAGTATCATGGAGTGGTGTGTCCTTTGTCACTCATCTACCCTTCATGTAGACCTGACTCCAAGGGGGAAGGCCACCTATGGAATCATCTGCACCCATCAGTCAGTTCTGCAAAGTACATCACTCAACTCAATCTGGTTTGGTTCCAAATCCCCTTCCTGATTACTCTCTGGCAAAAACAAACAAACAACAGCAACAACAACAAAAGCACCCACTATTAGGGCTGTATGGAAGTCATGCTCTCAGCGCAGATATCCGATAAACACTCCCACATATCATAGCCTTCTCAATGGCTAAGCCATATTTCAGAGTCCTTCTTGCCTGCATTTTCCCTAGTTGCACTTTGAGGATTGGAAAGCCCTTGTCTTTGCAGCCTCAGACAGCTGAAACCACTGGGGCAAATGGTGCAGAGGCTGCTGACCTGCAGCTGCAGAAGTCCAGGAGGGCTACACAAATGTTCAGGATTGCTCAGGAGGCCAGGTGATGCCTGGGGCTTCCCAATTTGCACAGCCCTGGCACCCTGCCATGCGCAGCTCCAACCTAAGACCTCCTGAGTGGGGGCCCGGGGTCCGGGTTGTGGGGGTTTTTTTGGGAGGGCGGGCAGGGACGCAGCCAGGTGCTCTTGGGCTGGTCAGCGGGAGAGGCGCGCGTTGGTGCCCTAGAGGTTCCCATTCATGACACGGGCCCCTGAGTCGCAGGCTAGCAAGGTCCGTCGGCTGCCTGTCCCCCAGCAGATCTCTGCAAGCAGAGAAAGACACCCAGCCTGGCTGCGCCCCAGTTGGAGGAAGCGGTCAGGACCTGCAGCCCATGGTGCCAAGCACAGCGGCGGTGCATGGCCCCGATGGGAGGCACGCCGGTAGCACCCGGAACCCGGCTCCCAGCCTGAGCGCGACAGCCGCCTAGACCCGCGCGTCCTCGCCTATTTGGCCAGCTTCCCCCGGACATGACTGTGCGGCCTCTTCCTGGGCTGGGATTTGCGGGAAAGTCTTCTTCATGCAAGCGATGTCCCCCCAGCAGGACACTTTAGGGGAGCAGCCAGGGCCCTCCTCTTCTCTGACAGGCGAGTCTGGGACCTCAGGAGGCCCGGGCACCAAGAACGTGAGGACATGGAGCTGCTCCTGCTGCCGCTGCCTCTGCCGCCCCCACCCTCTCCACGCGCGCGCCCTCTGTGCCGCAACCGCCGCGCTAGAGATCGCCGCCTGGGGGATTTAACGCTCCGGACTAGCGGCTCCTGGCCTGCAGCCTGAGTTCCCTGATCTTCTGCCATCCCCGCCCTCCAGCGCCCAGGTCTGGCAAGTCACCCCGAGTCCCCGGGTTTCCAGTCTAGAGTCTTAAAGGCTCTCGGAGGGGCCCCCAGTCTGGCTCCTCATCTCCGTCTGCCGCCGGACTGATGGCCGGGCCCCTCCTTCAATCTGGGCCCGCGGACGGACACTGGGGCTTCGTCTTTCCCCGGCCCCCACCCTCCCTGAGGGTTTGGCCTCTGGGTGCCCCCGAGGTCCCCCTGGCGCTCACCATCTGCAGACAGGGTCCCCTCCAAGTCGTCAGGGCCCGCGGCTTCCGCTGGCCTCTGCAACCCGCGCTGAGGAAAGTAGGCGGAGGGGCTGCGGCGCTGGGCCTCCCACCTGGAGGCTGAGGTGCAGCCACTGCGAGGTTTTTTCTGGTGGGTGGGGTGGGGGGAGGTCCCTGCGCCCGCACCGTGCTTCCACCAAGGTTCCGGGGCTCGGGGGTGGTGGTCTGACTCACATGTGTGCTTGGGATGCTCATGGTCCATCCCGCAGGGGCACGGAGGTTTGGTTAGGCAGGAACCGGCCTGGCTGGGCGGTGGACTGCGGAGGAGGGTCCCAGGCCCGCACAGGGGCCTTCGCACTGGGGGTCCCTTGGTCCCCAGGCTGCTGCGGGCTGGATAGGGGCCCGGGCGGGGGCATGGGGCAGCCCGCGGGTGCTCTGTCAGAGTCTGGAGCGGGGACTCTGGCGACCACTTGGAGCTTTTGGTCCTGGTGCACAGGGCGGCCCTGTCTGTGGCGTGCTGGTGCAGACCAGCCAGGTGTCTGGAAAGGGTCCCCTGAGCAAGAATACATGGCTCAGAGTCGCAGAACTCTGCAGCCCATCTGTGTATTGGCGGCATTTGGGTTTTCTGGCCCTGTCCACTCCTCCTCCACCCCTCCCCCAAAGACCTACTATTTGGACCCCCTATTTTGCCCTGTGTCCTGGTGGTGCCCCTCCAGTTTCTCTGGAAACCAACTGGGATTAGAGGAGTCACTGAACTGTTGCATAAGAAATGTCTGGAGGTACCAGGTGTCTATTGTGAGAACCTGGAGGGGCGACGGGGAACTTCTGATGGTCCAGACCTCACAGCCTTTCCTGAGTCCACGCACCAGGATCCCAGGTTGGCAAGAGGTCATTTGAGGAGAGGGGAGATGCTGTTCTGAGTATGGAAGGGAATGGGCCTCCCTGGGATCTTGACTGTGTTGCGGGGCACCTAGGGATGCCTGTGCACTTGATGATGTATGGGCCTAAGTGCTGGTGTCCTTTGATATATTGAGACTGTCTGTGGAGTGTCCTTGTGGCTTTTCCCCTTCTGAAATGAGATGCAGGGATATGTGTGTGTGTGTGTGTGTGTGTGTGTGAGAGAGAGAGAGAGAGAGAGAGAGAGAGAAAATTCACCAAGTTAGCACCACATTCAGGAATGTTCGGAGTAATTGACATGGACTTTAAAGCACTTTTCTTTTATTCTTGTAAACTTAAGCATTTGGGGGAAAATCAAAGATTGATACTCCTGAGCAGTTTTCTTCCTTTCCTAAGGGAAATTAAGCATTCTGGCAAAGGATATTTGAGTAGCTTGATCATTTAACAAGTAGTACTTACCCAATAAATGAAAGATTACTTGCATCTTAAGCCGTTGTCCTCAAGATGCTGTCTTTCATTATATATCTTAATGGGCTGCCACATTATCACCTCTCTCTCTCTCTCTCTCTCTCTCTCTTTCTCTCTTTCTTTCCAAAGGAAATAGATTTTGCTAATCTGGGCATTCTGTAGCTCTTTACTTCCTTTGGGGCAAAGACAAGGTGAAGCACTTTTTTGTTGTTTTTTAATTTTTTTTTCCATAAAAGTGCACCTCTCTCATTTTAAATATTAGCAGGCATGCCTTGATTTCAGACCTCCATATTAGGATTGATTATTATTCTATTGATGATTAGGAAATAATCATAATAAAGAATTTTTCTAAACTGTAGTTCATGCAATCATTGCCATTTATACTCTTACAGACACTAGTCCTCAGGTAACCAAAATACTCAGCAAACTCATCTATGTGTTCCATCTTGCCCTTTTGGGTTTTGATAGTTTTTGTGAGCCATGAGACTTATTTCCTAAAAAGTCTACTACGTGATTGCAGTATGTGTTGTAGTGTTAATTACCAAGGTGTGGATCAATGTTGTTTAAATTGCTAGTTACAATCAAAATTATAAAAAAAAAAGAAAAGAAAAAGAAATCCTAACAAATTAGTAATGGTGAGAACAGTTTTGTATTACTTCTTTTTCTCCATTTCACATATGTATCCGTATTTGGGGTAGTGATATAAAACACGTTTTTGTTAGTTTGCTTGTTTGTTTTTCTGAACGATCATTACATAGAGTCAGTTCGTCTGGCTTTTAGTTCTAGTTCTGTTACTCTCTTGATGATCTTAAGGAAATCACTGGACTTGTTTCAGTTTCTTCCTTTGTAAACGGGAATCAAAGGGTAATGCTGCAGAAAGTGCTTTGAAAAATGCATAGATGCCAATTATTTCTTTTATTCTAAGAATACAGGGTGATGTTTAAGAGATAAAGCAGAACAGTAGCATCTTTCAAACTAGTCATTCTGAGAGACTGTTAATCCAGTGGTACCGCCATTGCCTCTAATGAAGTTCATATTCCCCGAAATTACTGTTAAGGAGGCAATTACATACAATGTGGTGAAATTTCGAGTGCGGTGACCCAGGTTCAAGTCTTCACTGTGTTGGTCCTATTTTTCTGACCTTCACCTTCAGTTTCCTATTTATACAATGAACATGACAGTAGTACCTATTATTCAAGATGGTTGGGAGTATTAACTGTGAAATGGAGTGAATACTGTCATAGAATAAGCACACAGTATTAGGTCTTACAGTTAGTAGTTTCTCCCATATTTGCGGTTCATACTGTTGTCCCAGTTGTTCAAGCTAAAATCTATGGTTCATTTTTAACTCCTTCATTTCCTTACCTCTACCACAACCATCAGAAAGGCCAGTCAACTATTACTTCACAACATAACTTTACTTTCTCCACTTCCTCTGTACTGCTGCCGCGTAGCCCAAGCCAGACCACCACCATCTCTCACATGTACCTTTCCAGAAACTCCGTAACTTTTCTAACACCTTCCTTGCTCTTGCCTGGCCCGGTTTTCACTTCACAGCACCAGAGTGATCTGTAAAAATGTGCACTGATCAGACTGCTCCCTGCCTTGAAATCCTATAGTGGCTTTCCATCATACTTAGATAAAATTCAGACACCTTTTCTTAGCCTTCTCTATTTCTCCCTCCTTACCTACCTTTTCCACCCTGTGTATTCTCCAGCCACATGGGCCTTCTTTTGCACGCATCAGGTCTTCCAATTAATTCCTGTCCTGAGGCCTTGGGTGTTGCTCCTCCCTCGGCTTCTGCCACAGGTCTCTGCAGTGTTGGCGCTCTCGTGTTCAGATGTCTGGTCCTCTCAGAGGCCTGTGCTGACTACCTAAGTGGAAGTTGCTGCCCTCACTCATGCTCCATACCTCTGTTTGATTTTCATCTTAGCATTCATCCTTGCCTCTTTTCTTATTTACTTCTCATGTGACCTGAACCCTTTGCCAGATTGTGAAAACCATGAGAATTGTGATCTTATTTTCTGTATTGTTGAAGACTGCCTCTCTAGTGTTTAGGACAGTGCATTCATGAGGTACTCCATAAACACCGCTTGGGTTATACAGCAGTGAACAGGACAGATGTAGCCCATGTTCAGAGTGTTTTATTTAGACCAGGATCAGCAAATCCTTTCTTAAAGGGACAGATAGCAAATTATGTAGATTTGTAGATAATAAGGCCTCTATTGCAACTATCGACTTTGCCCTGGTAGCACCATAGCAGCCACTTACAGTATGTAAATGACTGGGCATAAGTGTGTTCCAATAAAAAATGGGTTTAGAAGAACAGGCAGTGTGTCCCTGGTATATAGTTTGCTCAGCCCCTGCTTTAGAGCATTGCTGCTGACTAGAACTATCTGTGCTGATTTACTGCTCTTTATCTACAATGTCCAATCTGATAGCCACTAGCTACATGTGGCTATTGAGCACTTGACTTGTGGCTGGTACAACTGAGGAACAGCTTTATTGAGGTATAATTGACATACAGGAAACTGTACATATTTGAGGTCTATACACCAGGAAGCTTTGGCACATGTATATATTGATGAAACCATCATGGTCAAGACAGTGAACATACTTATAATCTCCCAAATTTTATGTCCCTTGCGAATCACGTGTTGCTCCCCATTCCTAGGAAACCACCAGTCTGTTTTCTGTCATTGTAGATTATTTTGCATTTTCAAGAATTATATATAAATAGAATCATACTATGTATTTTTAACATCTTTAATTCAATATAATTATTTCATGATTCACCCGTGTATTTGCATTTATCAGTGCTTCATTTCATTGGTGAGTAGTATTCCATCATGCAAAGAAGCCATAGCTTGTTTATCCATTCACCTAGTAGTGGATATTCGGGTTGTTTCCAGGTTTTGGCTACTATACGTAAAGTTACTATGAACATACATGTATAAGTCTTTGTCTGGACCAACACTTTCATTTCTTTTGGGTAAACACTTAGGGGTTGAATGGCTGGGTCATATTTTATCTGTAAATTTAACTTTTTAAGAAAATATCCAGTTGTTTTCCAAAGTGGTTTTATATTCTTACCAACAGTAGTGTAAGAGTACAATTTCTCCACATCTTCACCCAGACTTACTGTCCTTTTGATTATAGCCATCGTAGAGGGAATGATATGGCAGTTCAATGTGGCTTTGATTGGCATTTTCCTAATGACTAGTGATGGTGAAAATCTTTTTACGTGCTTATCATTCATATGTTAAGTTGAGTAAAGTTCATATTCAAAGATTTTGCCCAATTTAGTTGGATTTTTAGTTTTTATATTACTGAGTTTTGAGAGTTTTATATTCTGATTCAAGTTCTTTATCATATATGTGATTTACAAATATTTTCTCCCATTATGTGGCTAGTCATTTTATTCTTTTCACAGTGTTTTTAAAGGAACAGAGTTCTCAATTTTAATGAAATCAAAGTCATCATTTTTCTGTAATTTTACTTCATTATCATTTATTTGAATTTAAATTTGAGTTGCCACAGGTGTCTATTGGATACTAGAATGGACAGTGCATGTTGATAGAAAGAGACAAATGCTATATTAACAAGAATTAATAAATGGTGCTAACTCTTTTTTTTAACTCTTATTAAAAAAAAAAAAAACATGGAAATGGAGCTAGGCCACTCTCATTAAGGTTTCCAGGAAGGCCTCTTTTAAGTGAGGATTTACTCTTTTGTGAGTGAAAACAAGATGCTGTAAAAAAGATTTTAAGAAGTGGGAGCAATTATTCAAGGATCCTGTGGTAGGAAAGGAGCCAGTGTGTAGAGGCCATATAAGAAGCTATTCTCTTTATTTTATAGCCACATTTAGTATTTTAACCTGAAGCAGAATCACATACCTGGTTCATCCGCATTTATTCACTAGTCAGATGATTTGATTATTTCTAGAAATCAAGGATTTTCTGTCACTTAGACTCTACAGAATAATGCACAAGAGATTTTTCTAGTAATTTCTAAACTAAAGACCGTAGTCAGAGATACAGAAGGACACTACATAATTCTTAAAGTGACTATCCACCAAGATGATTTGACATCTTTTATAATTAACAATTGTAAATATCTACACCCTCACTATGGGAGCAGCCAATTACATAAGAAAACTATTTATCAAGATAAAGAGTCAAATTGATATGAATACATTGATAGTAGGAGATCTTAATATGCCTCTCTCAGTAATAGACAGATCAGCAAAGGAGAAAATTAATAAATAAGAGCATTGAATGAAACATTGGGCCAGATGGACCTCATAGACATATAAAGAACATTCCACCCTAAAACAACAGAATACTCATTTTTCTCAAGTGATGATGTCTTTCTCAAGACATGATGCTTTATATGGAAATCCCCAAAGACTCCACCCCTAACCTACTAGAACTCATACAGCAATTCAGTAATGTGGCAGGATACAAAATCAGTGGCTTTCTTATACACTAACAATGAAAATACAGAAAGGGAAATTATAGAATTGATTCCATTTACTATAGCACCAAGAAACATAAGATACCTGGGAATAAACCTAACCAAGGAGGTAAAGGACCTGTACTTGAGGAACTCCAGAACACTCATGAAAGAAATTGAAGAAGACACAAAAAGATGAAGACCATTCCATGCTCTTGGATCAGAAGAATAAACATGGTTAAAACGTCTATACTGCCTAGAGCAATCTATACTTTTAATGCCATTCTGATCAAAATTCCACTGGTATTTTTCAAAGAGCTGGAGCAAATAATCCTAAAATTTGTATGGAATCAGAAGAGACTCCGAATTGCTTAAGAAATTGTTGAAAAACAAAAACAAAACTGGTGGCATCACGTTATGCGATTTCAAGCTTTACTACAAAGCTGTGATCACCAAGACAGCATGGTAGTGGCATAAAAACAGACACATAGACCAGTGGAACAGAGTGGAGAGCCCAGATATGGACCTTCAACTCTATCTTCAAATAATCTTTGACAAAGCAGGAAAGATATATAATAGAAAAAAGACAGTCTCTTCAATAAATGGTGCTGGGAAAACTGGACAGTGATATGTAGAAGAATGAAACTCGACCATTCTCTACACCGTACACAAAGATAAACTCAAAATGGATAATAGACCTCAACGTGAGACAGGAATCCATCAGAATCCTAGAGGAGATAATAGGCAATAACGTCTTTGATATCAGCCACAGCAACTTTTTTCAATATATGTCTCCAAAGGCAAAGGAAACAAAAGCGAAAATGAACTTTTGGGACTTCATGAAGATCAAAAGCTTCTGCACAGCAAAGGAAACAGTCAACAAAACAGAAAGGCAACCCACGGAATGGGAGAAGATATTTGCAAATGACAGTACAGACAAAAGGTCGATATCCAGGATCTATAAGAACTCCTCAAACTCAACACACACAAATCAGATAATCATTTCATAAAATGGGCAGAAGATATGAACAGACACTTCTCCATTGAAGACATACAAATGGCTCTCACACACATGAAAAAATGTTCATCATCACTACTTCATCAGGGAGATTCAAATTAAAACCATATTGAGGGGTCCCTGGGTGGCTCAGTGGGTTAAAGCCTCTGACTTCGCCTAGGGTCATGATCTCAGGGTCCTGGGATCGAATCCCACATCCGGCTCTCTGCTCAGCAGGGAGACTGCTGCTTCCTCTCTCTCTGTCTGCCTCTCTTCCTATTTGTGATCTCTGTCTGTCAAATAAATAAATAAAATATTTAATAAAAATAAAAAAATAACTAAAACCATATTGAGATATCACCTGACACCAGTTACAATGGCCAAAATTGGCAAGATAGGAAACAATGTGTGTTGGAGAGGATGTGGAGTAAGGGGAAACCTCTTACACTGTTGGTGAGAATGCAAGTTGGTGCAGCCTCTTTGGAGAACAGTGTGGAGATTCCCCAGGGAACTACAAATAGAGCTTCCCTATGACCCTGCAATTGCATTGCTGGGTATTTACCCCAAAGATACAGATGTAGTGAAAAGAAAAGCCATCTGTACCCCAATGTTTATTGAAGCAATGGCCACGGTCGCCAAACTGTGGAAAGAAACAAGATGCCCTTCAATGGACGAATGGATAAGGAAGATGTGGTACATATACACGATGGAGTATTATGCTTCCATCAGAAAGGATGAATACCCAACTTTTGTAGCAACATGGACGGGACTGGAAGAATTATGCTGAGCGAAATAAGTCAAACATAGGGAGTCAAGTATCATATGGTTTCACTTATTTGTGGAGCATAACAAAGAACATGGAGGACATGGGGAGATGGAGAGGAGAAGGGAGTTGAGGGAAACTGGAAGGGGAGATGAACCATGAGAGACTATGGACTCTGAAAAACAACCAGAGGGTTTTGAAGGGGCAGGGGGTGGGAGGTTGGGGAACCAGGTGTTGGGTAATAGGGAGGGTATATATTGCATGGAGCACTGGGTGTCGTGCAAAAACAATGAATACTGTTACACTGAAAATAAATAAAATTGAATCATACAGAAAAAAAAAGATAAGTGTTATACTAGCATGAAGAACAGAGTGTCCAGAACCAAACACACACTTATACAGCCAAATGAATATGTGAGAATGGCGCAGAGACAATTAAGAAGGACAGAAAAATGTTTTCAGAAACAGCACTAAAGCAACTGTAGATCCATATGCAGTGTAAGTATCAACACTGATCTCATATGAGACAGAAAAATGAACTCAAAATGGATCAGAGCCCTACATGTAAAATCAGAAATGATAACAATTGTACCATAAGGCACAAAAAGAGGTGTTGTCCTTGGGTCTAGGGGAAAAAAAAAACCTAATAGTAGATAGAATACACAGAAGTATAAACAAAGAAAAGATATATTTCATCATAATTGAAAACCTGGCTCTTGGAAAGACATTGTGAACCTAATGAAAAGGAAGCTACATACTGGAGAAAAATATTCACAAAACACGTGGCTCAATAAGGGACTTTTATTTAGAACTACACTGCCAACTTAATTTTCTGATAAGAGGGGGAACCCTCTTACACTGTTCGTGGGAATGTAAGCTGGTACAGCCACTCTGGAATACAGTTGGAGGTTTCTCATGATGTTAAAAAAAGGCTACCCTATGGACCTAGCAATTGCACTACTAAGTATTGACCCCAAAGATACAGATGTAGTGAAAAAAAGGGGTACATGCACCTCAATGTTCATAGCCACAATGTCCATGAAAGCCAAACTGTGGAAAGAGCTAAGATGTCCTTCAACAGATGAATGGATAAAGAAGTTGTGGTTCATATATACAATGGAATTTTACTCAGAATCAGAAAGGAAGAATACCCACCATTTGCACTGACATGGATGGAACTGGAGGGGATTATGCTAAGTGAAATAAGTCAATCAGAGAAAGACATTTATCAAACGTTCTCACTCATATGTGGAACCTAAGGAATGGGCAGAGGGCAATAGGGGGAGTTAGGAAAAACTGAAGGGGGATGAAATCAGAGAGGGAGAAAAACCATGAAAGACTGTGAACTCTGGGATACAAACCAAGGGTTACACAAGGGAGGAGGATGGGGGGATGGAGTGACGGGGTGATGAGTATTAAGGAGGGCATGTGTGGTGATGAGCACTGGGTGTGATACACAATTAATGAATTGTTGAACACTATACCAAAAAATAATGAGGTATCATATGTTGGTTAACTGAACATAATAAAATTAATTCATTTAAATGTAAGTTTCCAGTGGTTCGTGGCTACCATAATAAGCAGTATAGATCCAGAATTTATAAAGAATAATTAATATGCAGCAGTAAGACAAAAAAAAGAAAACAGGAAAACAACAACAAAACCTCAAAATCAACATGTGATGTGGATTGACACTTTACTAAAGATGATATATGGATTCCAAATAAACCCAAGAAAATATGCTCAATTTCATTAGTCATCAGGAAAATACAAATCAAATCCACAAAGAGGTATAACACACATACCCGAAAGACTAAAATTTTTCAGAGATGACCATACAACATGTTGGTGAAGATGTGGATCTGTGACTTTCATATGCTGCTACTAAGAATATGAAATGGTGAAAAGACTTTGGCAGAATCTTAATATATCTACCATACAGCCCAGGCACCCTAAGTCTTTGTACTTATCAAAATATAAAAACATATGAAGTAAAAGTACACACAAATGCTGTGCATGAATGTACAAAGCAGCTTTGTTTTTAATCTCGAAATTGTCAAAAGCCCTACCAGTAGGTAAGAGGGATAAACAAATTGTGGTATACCCATACTGTATAATACTGCTCAGCGATAAAAAGTAACATGGCATATTTATATGAAATTCTCAGAAATGCAAACTAACCTCAAGTGACCCCAAACCCATCACTGATGGTCTGAGGACAAGTTGGTAGGGCAGCAGGAAAGAATGAATCAAAAAGGCACACGGGGAACCTTTTGGAGGTTATGAAAATGTTCATTATCTTGATTGTAGTGGTAGGTTCATGGACATAATGCATAAAAATTCATCAAACTGCATACTTCAAATATGAGCACTTTACTGTCCATAATTATACTAGAATAACCTTAAAACAAAGAAAAAAAGATTAATGAAATAAAAACTAAACACACAATAGGGAAAATCAACAAAAGCAAAAGCTAGTTCTTTGGAAAGATAAATGAAACTGATGCATCTGTAGACTGATCTAGGAAGAAAAAGCATTCAGAAATTACTACTAAAAATAAAACAAATAAAAGGACAGTTCCTACATATAATAAACACTTAAAAATATTATGAATACCTTTGCGGTGATTAAGTTGACAACTGCAATGAAGTGTGCATATTCCTTGAAATAAACTAGTTACCAACACTAACTCAAGAAGGAGTGTTTTATTTTTGTTGAAGAATGAAAATCATAATTTAAAACCTTTCCATAAAAGAAACCCCTCAAGCCCTAGATCACTTTTCTAGTCAATTCAATGAAGCATTTTAGGAGGAAAGAGTGGCATTCCCTTATATACCCTTCTCGAAGGAGGAGGGAACACCCCCCAGCTCAGTTTATGAGTCCACCATTATCCTGGTGCCAAGACCAGACAAAGACAGGAGAGAAAAACTGCAGCCCTATCTCCCAACGTGTATGGACTGAAAATACTTGATAAACACACACATAACACTGCTCTAACTATAAGGAAACATCAGAAAAACCCAAATGAAGGACATTCTACTAAATGCCTCAAAATTTCAAGTTCATCAAAATAAGCAAGGTCTGAACAGCTGTCATACTCTAGAGGAGCTTAAGGAAGATATAATGACTGAATCTATATTGTACTTGGGATGAGATCTGGGATAGAAAAAGGACATTAGATAAACATCTGTAAGTTCATACTTCAGTCAATAACAATGAATTGATGCTGGTTCATTAGTTGTGACAATTGTATTATGGTATTTTAAGATGTTTAAAACGTACACTTGGGACCCCTAGATGGCTCGGTGGGTTAAAGTCTCTGCCTTCAGCTAAGGTCATGATCCCAGGGCTCTGGGATCCAGCGCAGCATCAGGCTCTTTGCTCATCAGGGAGACTGCTTCCCTTTCTCTCTCTCTCTCTCTCTCTCTCTCTCTCTCTGCCTGCCCTCTGACTGCTTGTGATCTCCCTCTGTCAAGTAAATAAAATCTTTAAAAAGTAGTAAATAAAAGCTACACTGGCTGATGGCACTCAGAAACTCTGTAAATGTCTTGCAACTTTCCTATAAATCTGAATCTATTCTAGAATAAATGTTTATTTAAAAAGATCACTGCATCCTGCCACATTACTGAATTGCTGTATGAGTTCTAGTAGGTTAGGGGTGGAGTCGTTGGGGTTTTCCATATAAAGAATCATGTCATCTGCGAAGAGAGAGAGTTTGACTTCTTCCTTGCCAATTTGGATACCTTTTATTTCTCTTTGTTGTCTGATTGCCGTTGCTAGAACTTCTAATACTATGTTGAACAAGAGTGGTGAGAGTGGGCATCCTTGTCGTGTTCCTGATCTCAACAGGAAGGCTGCAAGCTTTTTCCCATTGAGGATGATATTTGCTGTGGGTCTTTCATAGATAGATTTGATGAAGTTCAGGAATGTTCCCTCTATTCCTATACTTTGATGCGTTTTCATCAGGAACGGATGCTGGATTTTGTCAAATGCTATTTCTGCATCAATTGAGAGGACCATGTGGTTCTTCTCTCTTCTCTTATTGATTTGTTCTATCACACTGATTGATTTGCGAATGTTGAACCAACCTTGCAACCCAGGGATGAATCCCACCTGGTCATGGTGGATAATCTTTTTAATGTGCTGCTGGATTCTGTTTGCTAGGATCTTGTTGAGAATCTTTGCATCCATATTCATCAGTGTTATTGGTCTACAATTCTCCTTTTTGATAGGGTCTTTGCCTGGTTTGGGTATCAGGGTAATGCCGGCTTCCTAAAAAGAGTCTGGAAGTTTTCCTTCTGCTTCAATTTTTTGGAACAGCTTCAGGAGAATTGGTGTTATTTCTTCTTTGAAAGTTTGGTAGAATTCCCCAGGGAATCCGTCAGGTCCTGGGCTCTTGTTTTTTGGGAGGTTTTTATCACTGCTTCAATCTCGTTACTAGATATCTGTCTATTCAATTTCTTCCTGGTTCAATTTTGGGAGTTTGTAGTTTTCCAGGAATGCATCCATTTCATCTAGGTTGCTTAGCTTATTGGCATATAACTGTTGGTAATAATTTCTGATGATTGTTTCTATTTCCTTGGTGTTAGTTGTGATCTCTCCCTTTTCATTCATAATTTCATTAATTTGGGCTTTCTCTCTTTTCTTTTGGATTAGTGTGGTCAATGGTTTATCGATCTTATTGTTTCAAAAATCTGGCTTCTAGTTTCATTGATACGTTCTACTGTATCTCTGGTTTCTACCTCATTGATATCTGCTCTAATCTTGATTATTTCCCTTCTTGCGTGTGGAGTTGGTTTGATTTGTTGTTGATTCTCCAGTTCTTTAAGGTGTAGAGACAACTGGTGTATTCTGTATTTTTCAATTTTTTTGAGGGAGGCTTGGATGGCTATGTATTTCCCCCTTAGAACCACCTTTGCTGTATCCATAGGTTTTGGACCAAAGTGTCTTCATTCTCATTGGTTTCCATGAATTGTTTAAGTTCATCTTTGATCTCCTGGTTGATCCAAGCATTCTTAAGCAGGGTGGTCTTTAGCTTCCAGGTGTTTGAGTTCCTTCTGAACTTTTCCTTGTGATTGAGTTCCAGTTTCAAAGCATTGTGATCGGAGAATATGCAGGGAATAATGTCAGTCTTTTGGTATCAGTTGAGTCCTGCTTTGTGACCCAGTATGTGGTCTATTCTGGAGAAGGTTCCATGTGCACATGAGAAGAATGAGTATTCTGTTGTTTCCGGGTGGAATGTTCTGTATATGTCTATGAGGTCCATCTGGTCCAATGTTTCATTCAATGCTCTTATTTCTTTATTAATTTTCTGCTTTTGATGATCTGTCTGTTTTTGAGAGAGGCATATTAAGATCTCCTACTATTATTGTATTCATATCAATATGACTCTTTATCTTGATTAATAGTTTTCTTATGAAATTGGCTCCTCCCATATTGGGGGTGTAGATATTCAAAATTTTTAGATCATCTTGGAGGATAGTCCCTTTAAGAATTATGTAGTGTCCTTCTGTATCTCTGACTACAGTCTTTAGTTTAAAATCTAATTTATCTGTTATGAGAATCACTAACCCGGCCTTCTTTTGAGGCCCATTGGCATGAAAGATGCTTCTCCATCCCTTCACTTTCAGTCTGGGTGTACCTTAGGTTCAAAATGGGTCACTTCTAGGCAACATATGGATGGGTCCTGTTGTTTTATCCAATCTGCAACCGTGTGTCATTTTATGGGCGCATTTAGGCCATTCATATTGAGAGTGATTATTGAGAGATAGGTTTTGATTGACATCGTGTTACCTTTGAAGTCTTTCTGTCTGTAGATTGTCTCTATGTTACTGTTCAATGATATTTTTAGGATTTTTCTCTTTTATAGAACCCCTCTTAATATTTCCTTCAGTGTCGGATTGGTGGTTGCATCGTCTTTTAAGCCTTGCTGGTCTTGGAAACTCTTTATCTCTCCATCCATTTTACATGTCAGTCTTGCTGGATAGAGTATTCTTGGTTGTATGTTCTTCTCATTTAGTACTCTGAATATATTTTGTCAGCCCTTCCTGGCTTGCCAGGTTTCTGTGGAAAGGTCTGATGTTATTCTAACAGGCTTTCCTCTGTATGTGAGGAGCTTCTTTGTCGTAGCTGCTTTTAAGAGGGTCTGTCGTGAAACATAATTCCTCATTTTAACTATAAGGTGTCATGAAGACTTTGGAGAATCTAAAATCTTGGGAGGAAATCTCTCAGCATCTAGTACATGAATGTTGTTCCCATTTGTGAGATTGGGAAAATTTTCATAGACAACTTCTTCCACTATATCTTCTAGACTTCTTTCTTTTTCCTCCCCTTCAGGGATTCCAATAATTCTGACGTTGGAATGTTTCATGGCATCATTTATTTCCCTGATTCTGTTTTCGTGGCTTCTGAGCTGTTTGTTCCAGGCTTCCTCCTGATCCTTTCTCTCTATCTGTTTGTCATCCAGATCACAAATTCTATCTTCTGTCTCAGTTACCCTAGCTTTTAGAGAATTTAGATTAGATTGGAACTCATTGAGAGCATTTTGAACATCATCCCTGGTGGCTTTCAGTTCTGCCCTAATCAATTCCATTTGGTCATCCATGGCTTTCTCCAACCTAGCTATTGCCTAGATAATTGTTAGTCTGAATTCCTTTTCTGACATATTGTCTATGTCGATAGCCATTAGCTCTGTTGCAGAAGGTCCATCCTCTGTATTTTCCTTCTGTTGGGTATTCCTCCTCCTAGTCATTTTGGTAAGAGATGACTGAACAGATGCATTCGGACTTATCGATTGTGGTGCAGTCAATGGGCACCCTGGAACGCTTCTGTGCAATTAGGGTTCCCCACCCAAATGAGAGAAAAAAGAAAAGAAAAAGTAATAGAGAAGAAGAAAGAAAAGAAAGGGAAAAGAAAAAAGGAAAAAAAATGAGAGAGAGAGAGAAAAAAAAATGTTCATCATCACTAGCCAACAGGGAGATTCAAATTAAAACAACATTGAGATACCACCTGACACCAGTTAGAATGGCCAAAATTAGCAAGACAGGGAACAACATGTGTTGGAGAGGATGTGGAGAAACGGGAACCCTCTTACACTGTTGGTGGGAATGCAAGTTAGTGCAGCCACTTTGGAGAACAGTGTGGAGATTCCTCAAGAACTTAAGAATAGAGATTTCCTATGACCCTGCAATTGCACTGCTGGGTATTTGCCCCAAAGATACAGATGTAGTGAAAAGAAGGGCCATCTGTACCCCAATGTTTATTGCAGCAATGGCCACAGTCGCCAAATTGTGGAAAGAACCAGGATGCCCTTCAACGGATGAATGGATAAGGAAGATTTGATCCATATACACGGTGGAGTATTATGCCTCCATCAGAAAGGATGAATACCCAACTTTTGTAGCAACATGGATAGGACTGGAAGAGATTATGCTGAGCGAAATAAGTCAAGCAGAGAGAGTCAAGGATCATATGGTCTCACTTATTTGTGGAGCATAACAAAGAACACGGAGGACATGGGGAGATGGAGAGGAGAGGGAGTTGAGGGAAACTGGAAGGGGAGATGAACCATGAGGGACTATGTACTCTGAAAAACAATCAGAGGGTTTTGAAGGGGCGGGGGCGGGGAGTGGGAGGTTGAGGAACAAGGTGGTGGGTAATAGGGAGGGCACGTACTGCATGGAGCACTGGGTGTGATGCCAAAACAATGAACACTGTTATGCTGTAAATAAACAAATAAAAAAAATAAAAAGATCACTGTAATTACTTTATTAAGACTTAAAAAAACAAAGCAACAACAACAACATATGATCATTTCAAAGTTGCAAGGGAACTATTTGACAAAATTCAACACTCATACCTGAGAAAACACTACAAAACTAAAAAGACAATTCCTCAATTTAATACTGGACATCTTCAAAAAGACTATAGCTAGCTAACATCATATGTTATGGTGAAAGACTCTTTTCCTACCTAAACTGTGGAACCAAAAATGTTAAGTCTGTTCACATCAATTCTATTAAACAACATACTGGAGGTTCTAATGGTACAGAAACACTTACTATATGATCCAGTAATTTAACTCTGTGTATATTTACCCAAAAGACTGAAAACAGAAAAGCCTTGCATACAAACATTCACTGCAGTTTCCTTCATAATAGCCCTAAAGTGCAAACAACTCAAATGTCTATTGACAGACAAATGAAGAAGCTAACTGTGGTATATCCACAAATGGCATACTGCTTGGAAATAAAAAGGAACAAACTTCTGATGTATGTAACATGGAAGAATCTCAGATACATTCTACTGAGTCAAGGGAGACAGAGAAGAAAAACAAAACAAAACAAAAAACAAATCGGACAAAAGAAAAATATTTCCACTTGATAAAAGATAGAACTATCCTGAGCTCTATGGACCTCACAATCTAGGTTTCAAACTAATCGATTAAGAAGAAGAAATTGACATGCACCCAACTGAAGTGGAAAACAACACACAGCTCTCTTACTGAGTGACAGAAGAAGAGGACACAATATTAGGAAGGGACTGATGATTCACATAACTGGTAACATCCTTTTCAACAGACATGTCATACTTCCAAATATCTGATTTTTCAACAAGTCATAAAGAAAAGTCAGAGATCATATAACATACAATCATATTCTCTGGCAGAGGCCAGAAACTTAGATGGTAACATTAAAAATTACAGTAAACGTTGGGGAGGGTATGTGCTATGGTGAGTGCTGTGAAGTGTGTAAGCCTGGTGATTCACAGACCTGTACCTGTGGGGGAAAAATACATTATATGTTTATAAAAAAATAAGAAATAAATTTAAAAAAATTAACAAATTACAGTAAAAAGTGAAAATAAACCCAAGAACTACAAAATGCAATATACAACATTTCAACTTCCCTACTTTATACTAGAAAATACCCAGAGCTAAGTAACTAATTCCATTAAACAATGTAATTTTTAGCCTCTGTAAGTTGGAGATAAAAGTAGCTGAATCATTTCAAAGCCATTCTATAATTTCATTTAAGTGATGATCTCTCATCTGTTGTGTGCGACTACTTTGGACAGAATCTAATGGCCACAAAAAGGTTGTAATAGTAATAATGCCATTTCATAAACCTAGCTTCTAAAAATGTTCTTTATTGTATGAGATAGGAAATCCTAAAACTTGAAATGATTTTATTGAGATAGTATATAGTACATTTGGTAAGGTCACAAAATCAAAGATCATAGAGAAATGAGAGTTTTGGAGGAGAGAGGGTGGGTGAGTGGGAGGGTGGTGTCTTGGGTGAGACTGGTGGTGGGCATTAAGGAGGGCACATATTGCATGGAGCGCTGGGTGTGGTGCATAAACAATGAATAAACAATGAACTTTGGAAACGTGAAAAAAAATAAATTAATTTAAGACGTTAATATATATACATATACATATACATATGTACGTATACACACACACACACACAGACATAAATATGTAACTAGGAACATGGTAAATGATAAGCATTCAATTTAAATTGTAGCTTTTATTAGTGTTGTTAATACAAACACTTTGTCCTATACCATTAGAATTCACCATGTTGAAAATTTGCTCAATTGGCCAATAGGTTAATGTCACCATATTTATCCAGTCTTCAAAAGCTAGAATCTTCATTCGTACTTCCTTCTTTCTAACATCCACATCTAATTGTCACACTCTAAAGTTTTCCCCTTCAGCATGCTAGCTCCTCAATAACACTTGCCTGAATTTTTTTCAGCTGTCTCCTAAATAGCCTACCTGTCTGGACCATCTCTCTTCCCATCAATTCTTTGATAGAGCAGTCTTTCTAAAAACAAAAATTAAATCACATGATTAACTCTGATTTTCTTAGATTATAGCTCTACTATCTAGAAATCCAAAGTCCTGACCTGACAAAGGTGATTCCCAATCTGGTCTTTGTTTTGCTATCCTCATCACCTGTCATTCTCACCTAAGAACTTTGAGCATTTGAATAGTACACTATGTCACCTGTTCCCTCTGCTAAAAGTCTCCTACTTATCCATCAAACCCCAGCATGGACAGTATCACCTCTAGGACACTTTCCCTCAAGGCCTAAGGCATTCGCTTTGTTGTTTTATTTCTACCTGCATGATAGCACTTATAGTCTATTAAAGTAAATTTATTTCTGACCTTATTTCCTTAGCTACTTGACTGTGAGCTCCCTGAAGGCTAGTATAGAAAAACTCTTATCTAGTAAGAGTGCTTCCCTCAGGGTGGGCAGTCTTTGAGTAAATAAATGACATTTTGTAGGAAAATGCTAGATCTCAGAAATAAAACATATACATTGTTACAACTACCAAAAGATGAGCATATTTATTCCTCAACACCATTCTTCCTGTTAAAAGTTAAAGCAAACCCATAGAATTGTATTTATTTTTAATACATTTGCATACATGATCTATAAATACAGTAAGTAGGGAGTATTTCTATCAGGCACAGCATCATACATGGTGTTTGTGATTCAATCATAAAATTACATACAGAAACTTTGAAGCCAACTGACAGAAAAGGGTATCAAGGTGGATATCCATGAATACAGACCAAAATTTCCTTTTTACCCCTTGTATTTTTTAGATTTTCTAAAATGCACATATTTAACTTTCTAACAACTATGTATTGAATGAAAAAACAAGAAAATAGATACTCTGAAAAGCCATGTTTATCCAAAAGTTTAAGATGATTAAATCTCTCAATTATAGAGAATGTATCTCAGAAATCTGCTGAAGATCATGCTTATAGAAATTAATTTTTCCACCAAAATGGAAGGGTTAGTTTTAATGAAGGAGGAAAAAAGCAACCCAAACCAAAGATACACAATTGCAAAATGAAGTGGACAACTGAAGCTTGGAAGCTATCCAGGTGTTTCAGGCTCAGGTGCTTTGGGGGGCCTCACAAGCCTCAAATTAGTGCCACAATCCTGTTCTTTGCTTTGTGTTTATATGCACATAATACTAACAATGCTGTTTGGCAACACATAAAAAACTCTTTCATTAATAAACTCATTAATAAAAAGACAACCGAATTAAAAATGCTCTAAGTTTTAAATAGAACCTTTCCCCCAAAAGATACAACTGGCAGGTAAACACATGAAAAGATGATCAATGTCATAATGAAATGAAAAGCAAAAAGAGTCGCCTCTTCATGCTGGCTGAGGCAGATATAGTCAAAAAGCCAGAAAATCACAAGGGTGCTTAAGGGCATGGTAAAAGCGGAGCTCTTCCATGTTGCTGGCGGGAGTGTATGACAGTACAGCTGTGCCGGAAAACAGTTCGGCAGCTCCTCAATGAGCTAAACAGAGGATTATCACAGGGCCCAACAATTCCACCACAGGTCTATACCCAAGAGAAATAAAACATATGTCCACACAAAAACTTGTATGTGGATTTTCACAGCAGCATTATTCATAATAGCTACAAAGTGGAAATTATCCAAATGCCCATGAACCGATCAGCAAATAAACCAAATGTGGTGTATCTACCACCTAATGAAATCTTATTTTACAATTGAAAGTAATGAAGGACTAATGTAAGGTACAACACGGAAGAACCATGAAAACGTTACACCAACTGGAAGAAGCCAGTCAAAAAAGACCACCCGTGCATGACTGCATTTATACAAAATGTCTAGAAGAGCTGAAGCTATAGGAACCAAAAAGAGATGAGTGGCTGCTTAGAACTGCACATGGGGAAGAAGGGACATGTGAGACAAAGCGGAAGGACAGCTAATGGCTATGGGGTTTCCTCAGGAGGGATGATAACTCTCTAAGTCTATGGTAATAGGGGGCGCCGGGATGGCTTCAGTTAGTTAAGCGCTGGACTCTTGGTTTCGGCTCGGGTCATGATCTTGCAGTCCTGGGGTAGAGCCCTATGTCCTGTCAGGCTCCCTGTGCAGCAGGAAGTCTGCTTCAGATCCCATCTTCCTCTCCCTCTGCTCCTCCCATCACTTTGTGCCAAGGCTCTCAACTTAAATAAAGAAATACTTAAAAGAAGATGACTGTGGGAATAGTGGCACAATTCTGTGAATATATTAAAAATAATTGAATTGTATACTTGTAATATTTTTTTGAGATTTTATTTATTTATTTGACACAGAGAGAGAGAGAGATCACAAGTAGACAGAGAAGCAGACAGAGAGAGAGGGGGAAGCAGGCTCCTCTTGAGCAGAGATTCCTGATGTGGGGCTAAATCTCAGGACCCTGATACCATGACCTGAGCTGAAGGCATAGTTTTAGCCCACTGAGCCACCCAGGTGCCCCTGAATTGTATACTTTAAATGGATGAGTTCTATGGCATAAACTGTATCTCAGTAAAACTGTTTAAAGAAAGGAAGAATGCCATCTGGCCCCCTTTCCAACAAAATACATGATCTGGGAAGTGAGCATTTTCATTTGCAAATGGAAACAGTATGTGTTCCCATCTGTCCACCTCTAGCTGTAAGAGGACATAAAAAGTACATGGCAGAAACATTCTAGAAAGCTAGTTCAGTAAAGTGAAGATGACTGTTGGTTATCTATTGATGCCTAACAAATACCCCCAAACATAGCAGCTTAAAACAAGCACGTATTGTCTCACACAGTTTGTACTGGTCAGGAAAGAGTGAGTGGCTTAGCTGGCTAGTCCTGGCTCAGATCCCTTAGGAGGCTGCAGTCAAGTTGGGGCTGCAATCGCTGAAAACTTGGCTGGGGTTGGAATACCGGATTCCAAGCTCAGTCATATGGCTGCAGGTTGGAGGCTTCAGTTCCTCCCCTATCGGCCTCTACATAGGACTGTTCAGGACACTGTTTTCCACAGAACAAGAGATCAGAGAGACAGAGTATGACAACAATTAAGTCAGAAGCTCGGCCTTAATCTTACAAGTGATACACCATCACTTTTGCAATATTCTACTGGTTACACAGATCAGTTCTGATCAGTGTGGGAAGGCATTGGACAAGAGTGTGACTACCAGGAGGTGGGAATCACTAGGGTCATTATGGAGGCCAGCTACCAAAATAACATTCTATCAATAAGGAAACCAAAGATCCCACACAAGTGAATGCTTGACCTTTTCAATGAATGGATAGATGGGATTCGGAGTCCTTAGTAGGACCACGGACACACTCCTGGGGATGCAAACCTTGTGATAAAAAGTTTTGCAAGGAACAGTCATGCCATTTTCTGTTCTCCATGTGATGAAGCTACAATCCGTATAAAACAAAACTGAGAAGTTGACGACTGATGGGAGAAGTACATAAATGATGTAGTCAAACTCATTCTCCCCTCCTCCCTGCCACTGACAGATGACTAAACAGTCCTTTGTTGCAGGAAGGCTAGGTGACTCTACCAATGTCAAACATTGATTGAACAGGAACAAGATCCATTCTCTGTGTCTTCTCAATACACCAGAAGCTATACATCAGAGAACCAGAGGCAGGAACTCATAGTACAGATGATATTGTATACACAGGAGCATTACATCACATGCATTAAATGGCCAGTCACTCCAGAAATGATACTTCTTTTTGTGGTTTTCTGATACTGGCTCTGTTACTTTCCCAGGCAGTAGTGGACTCTTACCCTTATTTCCACTCCAACTGAGAGCTGTCCTACTTAGCTGGAAGTGAAACGACTCACTCATTCAGCTCAGTGAATATTACAGTCTCTGTTCTATACCCACTCCTGAACATGAAGATATGAAGAACAGAAGACATGGTTCCTTCACTCACAAAGCAGATAGTCAAGCTGATAAAACAAGGCCTAAACATGGAATGCTAAGAAAATTATGCCCCATGTGACAGGGCAGAGCAAGGATTTATGTATTTCAACAGTTTTATTTAATAAAGATCTTACATAATACTTACAGTGATCCAGATACATTATATTATCAATTCTCTGAAGTCCCTATGAGCTTATACTCATTTTATAGATGAGGAAAGCAGGCCCTGCAGAGGTTAAAGAACTTGTCAAAGTTTTCTGTCTTGTTAAGAAGCAGGGCCAGATTCTACCCTGGTAGGATGGCTGCAGGGTTTATACTTTCTTAACCAACATTCTATGAATCTTCTTGATCATAGGACAATTATTCTCCCACCTACCTCCTAAGTCCTTTTTCAGGGTTTGAGGGAAGGTCAGCAATGGAATTTTAAAGCTCCTCTGAGGAATCCTAGCTTTCAAGGGGCACAGGGGAAGGGAGGACCTAGTCCTGTAGAGTAAGGATGTTTGAGGACAGTGGCCATCCCTGTGGAGAGGGGTGTGGAAGGGGAAGTAAATATCAATATTGAGACAGTCAGTGCTTTCCTGGTGCCAATATGAAAGATGAAACTGAATCATAACTGTAGTTAGGAAATTAAGCTATAGTTGCAAAGAAGAAATTAAATGGATACATTGATCTGCAAGTGCAAAAATAAATTAATTTGACTATCAATATCCACTAGAAAGTGGAGATTCTTAATATAATCTTCTAATGATGCCTTCGCAGCATCATGACATAGGAAAACAGCACAACATACCAGGAACAGATGTATCAGATTATTTTTCAAGAAGATGAAAAGTAGTTTGAAAAGAATAAGGTGATCTGTGGGTCTGAAAGCCTTTTTCCTTAAAAAAAGCAATAACTTCTATTTTGGTAAAAATTTGCCAACTTTGTCACGTTATAAAGCAATCGGTATCTCTTTCCATTGCAATCGAATTTTACACCTTTGGAAAATTTCCCTCACAAGGAAAGGCCTTGCAGGCCACTGGCAATCTTCAGGTATCTAATCTTACTTTGTGTTCTTCTGATCACACACCCTGAATTATCTATGCGTCTCTCCATGAAAACCAATGGATGCATGGTCCCTAACTGTAGGAAGAGGCCTACTGCAGAGCCGGCTGGTATAGAGTACAAGGCAGCACAATGATGAGTATCCGCACAGATTTTCTTCTAAGACAATGTGTCTATGCAGTTTATTTGTGACTTGAAAAGCTATTAAGGGGGGCACCTGGGTGGCTCAGTGGGTTAAGCCTCTGCCTTCAGCTCAGGTCATGATCTCAGGGTCCTGGGATCGAGCCCCACATCAGGCTCCCTGCTCAGCAGGGAATCTGCTTCCTCCTCTCTCTCTGCCTGCCTCTCTGCTTACTCGTGATCTCTCTCTGTCAAATAAATAAATAAATAAATCTTAAAAAAAGAAAAGCTATTAAGGATTTTTAAATAATTCCTCTAAAATTCAAAATTTTATTTCAAAATCTTGTACAAAGAATCTGTATCATGATATAGAAGGTATACAGAGTTCCAAAAGAAAGTCTAGTAACTGTCCATTCCTGTAAATTATATCTAACTGTTACCATAACTGTCTTAGGCTCCTCGGTATGAGAATGGCCTTTTTGAGGTCATTCAATTCATTCCAGTTATCCTGTCTGGGAATTTCACACTGAACAATCACAAGTGGAGGTGGTTTTTTATTCTGTTATGAAAGTAGACGTGGCCACTCTTCTTAGTAAAACACTCCAGAGTACAAATGCACTCTACTCCTTGCATATGGAAGGATGATGTGTTAGATGAGTATTAAAGTTATAATGATAAAATAACATAGAAGAAAAGGAAATGGGGTAATGAGAAGTGCATAGAACACAATGGGGGATATTCTAGGTAAGGTAATGTTAGTGTGTGTGCTTTTGCGTGGGGTGTGTGTGTGTGTGTGTGTGTGTGTGTGTGTGTGTGTAGCCATACACAACAGGAGTGATCTGGCCAAAAGGAAGCAGAAGCCAGCCAGCAAACAGCTGCTTGTCCTAGATATCCAACACCTTCGGATGTGGCTCACTCATCTTAGCATCCTTATCCCAAAGTGGCCAATTCTATATGTGTCTCATCTTGATTCATAGCATTGGCACATATGGCTCTCCTAGAGACCCTTATTCTGGAGGGGTCAAGCAAACCACGTCAATCCCCTTGTCTTAGCCCCTTAATTCCCAGAATCATTCCACACATACTTTGAACTTCTGCTTAGGGAGATCTGAGGAGTTGACAGGGTCTACCAAGTATAAATACCAGATGTCCTGAGTCAATATTGCATCAGGCCAGATCCATAAATATGATTATCTTATAAAATAAATTTAATATTAGAGTTCAGTTTAGCTTCTAGATTGCATCTTTCATCCTTTTTATTTCTAATTTGCCCTGGGGTTCAGACAGTTTTCCTATGTTCTATTTACTTCTACTTCTGTTTTTACTACTGCTACTACTAGCAATACTAATAGTATGACTACTACTAACAATAACCGTCATACACAGAACACTGATGACATGCTGGTGATTCCATTAAGGAATTTTCATATGGAAGACCCACTGAGCTGTCCTTACAATCTTAAGAGATAGCTAAGTATTCCTGGTTTAGAACCTTACAACATCATAAAGCTAGTAAGGACCAGTATCACGAGTCACACCTGGCAATCTGGCTCAAGAATCCATGCTCTTAGACTCTAGACCATAGTCATTCTGTTTGAACGATTCAAAGAATACACCATCAAAACCAGAGGACTGTCATTTCCAATCCCATCTCTAAGTCTATTAATCAACTGTGTGACCTAGAGCCAATCTTTTTTTTTTTTTTAAAGATTTATTTGACAGAGAGAAATCACAAGAGAGGCAGGCAGAGAGAGAGAGAGGAAGGGAAGCAGGCCCTCCGCTGAGCAGAGAGCCCAATGCGGGACTTGATCCCAGGACCCCGAGATCATGACCTGAGCCAAAGGCAGCGGCGTAACCCACTGATCCACCCAGGCGCCCCTAGAGCCAATCTTTGACTCAATGTTCACCACATAAGAAGCCAGGCTCAATGATTTTCTTCTGGTTACACAATGCTATAATGATGAAGTAGGAACTCTTCACTAACAAATTTGACTTTGCTGGATGAGTCAGGAGGTTTAAGGCCTGAAAATGAAATGTATCTCAGGGAAGGAAAGAGGCAACGAATAATAACAAAGTCAATCTTCTAAGAATTTTCCCACTTTGTATTTTGTGATGCAAGCATTAGATTTAAACCTTACAGAGGAAACCACTGAGACTCAGAGATTAGGTGATTTTTCCAAGGTCACACAGAAAGGATGGATAGCTGGCATGGGAATGCAGCTAAAGCCCCAGCCCTTCCTGTGGCACCACAATGCTTCCCTGCCTGTCCTCTTAGCAGCAGGGAGCCGATATCAAAGAGGGAAATTATATTAGTCTCTAGCACAAAGTCTTGCAAAGAGCACACACACAATCAAGTAATTTGGATGTGGGGATGGTAATAGGTGAATATCAACTGAAAAGTGCTAACAGATGGCAACTTCAAACAAAAGCAGAGACATTTCTCCGTAACTTCTACAGGGTGGTACCTATCAAAACAAAACAAGTGATTTTCTGGGGGGAAACTTTGTATGACTTGAATCTCTGTATGATTTGAATCTGTATGACTTGAATCTCACCCTGAGTAAACAGTGAAGAAATACAGTGAGAATGCCAATAAGTGTGGTATTTCTAGATCAGATATATGAGTTTGTGGGGTATTTTGCTGCATGAAAAAAACTTCCTAACAATAACTCAGAGTCACTTTGTCAAAAGGACTCTGCCTTTCTCCCTAGCCAGAATTTCACCAATAATACTGATGAACAAGGATAGTCTCTCATGTGTTGACTACCTACAGGAGGGCAGGAAAGGCAGAAACTTAAGAAATTACTAAATTTTGCAAACTTACTAAGATCTGCTCTAGTCTGGACATGGAGTCACTTATTCAGTCACCAATTCAGCCAACAAATCATAATTGAACACAAGTTATGTACAAAATGTCATTTTAAGTGGCAGGGACCCACAAGTGAGCATGGCATAGATGGTGATGTCAAATCAGGGGCAGGAGTGCTTACAGTGAAATGCTCCAGAAGCCTGGATGTTATCTCTAATGGGCTAGAGGCGCACCTGAAGGAAGTGACAGCTGAGCCAACGTGAGAGTACAGTATTCCCAGGACACTGCAAGTAGTTAAGAATGACTAGGATTCAAAGTATGCATAAGGAAGTCTATGCACTTATTTTCACAAATCATAATCATGTAGCCACAGAACTGGAGGTAGAAGGGTTTTATGACATGATAAGTTCTACACACTCTCATTTTATGTTTAGGGAAACTAATCCGTCTTGTTACCATGAGAGAGTATGTTACCATGAGGACGCTAGCACATGAGGGGAGGCTGTTCTCAAAGACAGAACTGAAGCTGTTACATTTGAGAGTAAAAAGAGTTGAATGCAGCCACGTCGGAGAACCACGATGAAACTTAACTAAAATAATTACTTACAGAAATCACCTCTAGCTGATCTGAAAGGTATCCGCATACAAAAAAGAAAAGTTAAAGATCTATAAATGACCACTCCTTATGTACTGTAAAGGCTAATCGAAGAACACTGGAGATAACACTTCAACACAGTTAACTCACCAATTAACCTAAATCTTCCTGTCTTTTAAAACTAGCTGGTGGTGGGTATTAAGGAGGACAGGCGTTGCTTGGAGCATGGGGTGTGATGCATAAACAATGAATCTTCGTACAGTGGAAAAATAAAGTAAAAAAAATTAAATACAAAAAATAAACAAAAATACTGTCTTATTAAAAACATAAATAAAATGAGATCTTATCCATTACATTCAATAAAAATTGAGATGCAACAGCTATCAAATGAAGTGATTCTTATAAATCCCGTGTGGATGTTTGCTAAATCTTGGACAAAAATTTTACCATCATTAATTACTAAGCAACGCATTACTGGGAAACAACATTAGAAACAGCAATACCCCCATCACAAAGCCAAAATTAAGTAACATACAGTACAAGAAATATGCAATGTTATGGTGACTGTGTATTTAACTTAAGAAATATGAAGTGCAATTGCAGGGTCATAGGGAAGTTCTATTTTTAATTTCTTAAGGAATCTCCACACTGTTCTCCTAGTGGCTGCAACAAATTGCATTCCCACCAACAGTGTAAGAGGGTTCCCCTTTCTCTACATCCTCTCCAAAACACTTTGTTCCTGTCTTGCTAATTTTGGCCATTCTAACTCGTGTAAGATGGTATCTCAATGTGGTTTTAATTTCAATCTCCTGATGGCTAGTGATGATGAACATTTTTTCATGTGTCTGATAGCCATTTGTATGTCTTCATTGGAGAAGTGTCTGTTCATATCTTCTGCCCATTTGTTGATAGGATTATCTGTTTTTTGTGTGTTGAGTTTGAGGAGTTTTTTATAGATCGTGAATATCAACCTTTTGTCTGTACTGTCATTTGCAAATATCTTCTCCCATTCTGTGGGTTGCCCCTTTGTTTTGTTGACTGTTTCCTTTGCTGTGCAGAAGCTTTTGATCTTCATGAAGTCCCAAAAGTTCATTTTTGCTTTTGTTTCCTTCGCCTTTGGAGACATATCTTGAAAGAAGTTTCTGTGGCTGATATCAAAGAGGTTACTCCCTATGTTCTCCTCTAGGTTTCTGATGGATTCCTGTCTCACGTTGAGGTCTTTTATCCATTTCGAGTTTATCTTTGAGTACGGTGTAAGAGAATGGTCGAGCATCATTCTTCAACATATCGCTGTTGTTCAACATATCGCTGTTGTTCAACATATCAACGTATCAACATATTGTCAACATATCCAGTTTTCGCAGCACCATTGATTGAAGAGACTGTCTTTTTTTCCACTGGATATTTTTTCCTGCTTTGTCAAAGATTATTTGAACATAGAGTTGAGGGTCCATATCTGGGTTCTCTACTCTGTTCCACTGGTCTATGTGTCTGTTTTTACGACAGTACCATGCTGCCTTGGAGATCACAGTGTGTAGTAAAGCTTGAAATCAGGCAACGTGATGCTGCCAATTTTTTTTTGTTTGTTTGTTTTTCAACATTTCCTAAGCAATTCAGGGTCTCTTCTGATTTGATATAAATTTTAGGATTATTTGCTCCAGCACTTTGAAAAATACCGGTGGAATTTTGATCAGAATGACATTAAAAGTATAGATTGCTCTAGGCAGTATAGACATTTTAACAATGTTTGTTCTTCCAATCCAAGAGCATGGAACAGTCTTCCATTTTTTTGTGTCTTCTTCAATTTCTTTCATGAGTATTCTGTAGTTCCTCGAGTAAAGATCCTTTACCCCTTTGGTTAGGTTTATTACCAGGTATCTTATGGTTCTTGGTGCTACAGTAAATGGAATCGATTCTCTAATTTCCCTTTCTCTATTTTCATTCTTAATGGATAAGAAAGCCACTGATTCCTGTACATTGACTTTGTATCCTGCCACATTACTGAATTGCTGTATGAGTTCTAGTAGTTTGGGGGTGGCATCTTTTGGGTATTCCATATAAAGAATCACGTCATCTGCGAAGAGAGAGAGTTTGACTTCTTCCTTGCCAATTTGGATAACCTTTATTTCACTTTGTTTTCTGATTGCTGTTGCCAGGACTTCTAATACTATGTTGAACAAGAGTGGTGAGAGTGGGCATCCTTGTCGTGTTCCTGATCTCAACGGGAAGGCTGTGAACTTTTTTCCCATTGAGGATGATATTTGCTGTGAGTCTTTCATAGATAGATTTTATGAAGTTCAGGAATGTTCCCTCTATCCCTATACTTTGAAGTGTTTTAATCAGGAACAGATTCTGGATTTTGTCAAATGCTTTTTCTGAATCAATTGAGAGGACCATGTGGTTCCCTATGACTCTGCAATTGCACGGCTGGGTATTTACCCCAAAGATACTGATGTAGTGAAAAGAAGGGACATCTGTACCCCAATGTTTATAGCAGTAATGGCCACGGTCACCAAACTGTGGAAAGAAACAAGATGCCCTTCAATGGACGAATGGATAAGGAAGATGTGGTCCATATACACGATGGAGCATTATGCCTCCATCACAAAGGATGAATACGCAACTTTTGTATCAGCATGGACAGGACTGGAATAGATTATCCTGAGTGAAATAAGTCAAGCAGAGAGAGTCAAGTATCATACGATTTCACTTATTTGTGGAGCATGACAAATAACATGGAGGACATGGGGAGATGGAAAGGAGAAGGGAGTTGAGGGAAATTGGAGGGGGAGATGAACCATGAGAGACTATGGACGCTGAAAAACAACCTGAGGGTTTTGAAGGGACGGGGTGGGTGGGAGGTTGGGGGAGCCAGGTGGTGGGTATTATGCAGGACTCGTATTGCATGGAACACTGGGTGTGGTGCAAAAACAATGATTTCTGTTATGCTGAAAAGAAATTAAAAAAAAAGAAATATGAAGTGCTAGAGAAGTCTATTTCTCTTACAGGTTCATTCCCATGATGTTACTCATAAAGAAATAGTAAATATTATTTTTCTTTCTTTCTAGGTTCTAGATTTTACTCTACATAGTTTGACTTAAAACAAGTGTCCTATTGGCTTAGCATTTGTAAAGTTTTCATGTTTCCTTGGTGCAAGTGACAGTAAAGCAAAATTCTTTTTTTTTAAATTATGTATTCATCGATTTATTTAAGAGAGAGAGAAAAAGCACATGTGTGAGGGGGTGGGGAGGTGCAGACGAAGAGAGAGGATCTCATGCAGACTCAGTACTGAGCATGGAGCAAAACACAGGGCTTGATCTCACAACCCTTAGACCATGGACCTAAGTGAAAATCAAGAGTCAGACACTTAAATGACCAATCCATCCAGGCTTCCATAAAACTACTCTTTGAAAAAAGGGATTCTTTTGTAGCTTGTCATAGTGGTTCTCCACCAAGGGTGTATTGAAATCAACCATGAGGAGTCTCTGACAATTGTGCAGTTCTCTGGATCCCACTGCAGAACACTAACTAGAAAGCTCTGGAAACCACCAGATTAGAAGACATTTATGGTTCTTTCAGATGCGGAGACTACATTACGTACAAAAACCTTGTACATATTCAACACCCAACAGCTTTCTTTTTGTACACATCGACTGCCCAGCACTGCACAGAGTAAAAGCACTCTTTCTGTACGATAGACGAAGACCCTATTCCCCTGTGCTATGCACTCACTTTCCTGACCTGGAGAAATTCATAAGAAATAAATTGAAGATTATAACATATACAACCTCAACTTAAATATACTTTTATTTCCTGTGGTTATCTTGATACAAGTTTGCCATATTTCATTATTCCTGAGGCAGAAATTTAGGAACTGGGTCTAATGTAAGCCCTAATTATTGCAGAGGTAATGGGAAGGCAGGATTGGGAAGGACACGGCTGTGTCTTAGTGCATGGGTTCTCTAGCGCACCACAATTTCACTAAGGTGGGTAGGTGTTGTCAGCATTACTGACCCAGTACTTCAACTGCCTCTTCCTTCTCAACCCTATGAGACCCAGATCCATAATGGGATAGTGACGTCCACATGTATGTATTCATTTCCATTCCTTCTTTTCTACCATAAAATGAAATTCAGACATATTTAAAAGAATTTCAAAAATATCAATACAATTCCCTAATAGCAATACAAAGAAATTAAAATAAATGTAATCACTAGTAAATTATATATTTCAACAGGTATATGCTCTTGCAGGACTATACTAAAAGACAATGACGGACCCATATGGTTATAGAACTTTCAAATGATATATTTAAGTTTAAGAATAGACAGAGGGTAAGAAGCCATACCACACAAGTACAAGAAAATGAAGTCAAATGATTTCCTGAAATCGTCCCAAACAATATAAGGTACAACTAACTTTTGATAGGCGAGGTAGTGGCACTTGTGGAAAATTTAGTGTTTATTAAAACAAAAGCATATAAAAATACTTTGTCTTTATACCTCAAACAAAGTGAAGTTATAGAAGGAAACAATCATATAAAGTTTTTCAGCTCCCTACACAAACATGCCATGCATGGGACCCTCAAAGCCATAGAGGTCCCCACAAATCTTTGATGTGCAGGATACCCTGTGCATTACATGATGCCTACCGTCTCTGGCCATTGCCCACTAAATCGCTGAGATCAATGCAAATGCTCCACAATATTCCAAACTTCCAAACACAAACTTTAAGTATCTACATGCCTGCGATTACAGAGTCTCACAAGCTTGGGGGCAAGTAGGCCAGTATGACCCCTGATCTTGGGCTAAAATTCCACTGATAAAAGGACTCCTTATCATTGAAAAGCCTGAAACATATCTATCATAGAAGCTTCCAATAAGCAATTATACCTAACACTGTTTTTATAAAGTAGATAATAAAGCTATTTTTGTATTAACAATATATCCATATATACAGTTGTACTAATAATTCTGCCTCTTCTGTCTGCCTCCATCGAACAATACTTACTCTTGAGTTTTCTAGATAATCATGGTCAAACTGTGAAAATATTACTGTTATCTTTTTTCCACACAAAGGCCAAGGTAAATTAATGCCAATGATCCAGAAGTCATTTCTATAAACACTGAAAAGTATTATTTATTTGGAAGAAGAGTATCTTTCTAATTACATTTTGATTCAGCTTCAATCAAAAGTAATTTATATTTCCTGTTCAACCTAATGCCTAATGTGTCTTCTAGGGACATGTGTGGGAACTGCCAGAGCTGAGAACATACTGAGTACTAAGAGAGTGGCCACAGTACTCTAGAAGTTTCACTAATTGGGATTTGGTTCTATAATTTATTTTTGGCACTGAAAAAAAAGACCACCACGACTTCATATTGATTTTATGTTCAATTAGCACATCATTCACAGAAATTTCAGTTATACTCTTATTTTAAGAAAATGTGATAAGGATTTCACTTTATATAAAATGATTCACAGATTAGAGGAAAATCATCACAGGATTCCTTTGAACATAAAAACTCCTCCTGTGTAAAATGCCATTGAAAAATTAATGAATAAGTTAATGACTGAATATTCATTCAATTTCTACATATTATGAAAGACTTGTTGAAAATGTCTATCGAAATGATATTTAGTCTTCATGGGTAAAATGGTCATTTCCATAGAAAGTTAGCCTGTTTTCCCACTTCAAATTTCCTGATACATTCATTAATTAATTTAATAATGCATATAAGAAATCAGCATTCCATTTTTTATAATTTCATTTTGGTTATCTTTCTTCATATTTAAAACAGGAAAAATTTGCCTCATGCCCAGGCACAAGTATCACCTTATGATAAAAAATAAGCTAACATCTGTGCAAAACCAAGATAGGTGGTGGTTAAAATAACTCATCTTTTAGTATTCTGATGCCTACATATTTCTATCATTAAACTTCAACAGTATGCAGAGCCTCCACATTTGTGTAACAGGTCTTAGGAGATTTTTAAAGTAGTTTTAAAGCAACTGGTCATAAACACCAGCTCTAGAAGTCTTTATGAATCACATAAAATACAGACCTTATTAAATAACATCAGCACAGAAGTCATACTTTCTATTACTAAACAGAGAATTTTGCTGTTGATAAAAAACAAACAAGCAAAGTCATACTTTCTATTACTAAACAGAACATTTTGCTGTTGATAAAAAACAAACACACATTAAAAAAAACAAAACTAAAAGAAAAAAACAAACAACAACAACAAAAACAACAAAACATACCAAATGGGTAAAATAAGGCTATTCAATTACTTGGTACTTGGATTTTTTTGTAGGGCTTAATCCAGGGTAAGAGATGGGGCACTCCTCCTTTCTGCAAGTGTTTTCATTTTCTGTTGAGAAAAAAAAAATAACTAAATAAAATGAAGACCATGTGACTTGTAAAGTGAGTAAGTGCCAATTTTGAAACCAATTCAGCAAATTTTGTATTGCCTGCCCTTACCTCTCAAAGAGACCCCAATCTCACTGTGGAGATAACTTAACATTTTCACTAGGATAGTAAGGGTCCAAAAGTGGAAGAGGCTTTAAATATTTTTTATGGACAGAGAATAAGGAGGTTAAAAGTTGATCAGAGCATTTGGGAAAAGTAGTATCATACCCATTAGCATGAACTGGAGCTAATAGATACATAGATGGTTTACTATGTTCCAGCCACTCTGCTAAAGGCAGAAGTGGACTCTTTCATTTATATTCCAAAATGCCATCGAGTAGCTCTATTATCTCTCTTTCATAGGCAGGACAGAACATAAACTGGGCCTCAAAAAAAGTCAGGATTTGAAGAGATCAAGTAAAGGGAGACAAAAGAAATCCTCTACAGCAAAAGAGACTATCTTACATATTTAATAGATTTAAATACTTACATATTTAGGATCCCATCTTCCAAACAGATTTTTTTTTCTTGCTATAACTAAAAAAAAAGTCTTTTTTTTCTTTTTCTTAGTGATATATACACATAGGATTAACTATAATTCAAGTACTTTGTTTCAGAGGACCTATGCTTTTTGGTAAGTGGAGATTTATTCAACTTATATGCTCCAGATAATCACTCTCTAAATTACACCTTATAGATTCACCATTCTAGATAGAGTCAGTGGACCTGCCACTGGAAACAAATAGGTAAAATCACCAATATGCTTCTCAATGGCCAGGGCTGAAGTTCAGGCTTTGGCCATTTTTCCTGCTCTACTCTCTCACCTTATACTGGCCAGAGGTCTCCCCTACCACCAGAGGGCCTAGGTCAGCAATCCTGGGAACTGAGTGCTGCTTTAGGGGCAACGAGAGAAAGCTAACTGGCTCAGGATCAGCACACATTGTTACATTATTCATAAGGGAACTGCTTCTAGTATAATCAAAAGTAGATCCTCGCACAGGAACAGGGGAATAATCATATTCCCCATATAAGGTGTTGCTATCCCCACCTTAATCTTTTAGCTCACATATGTAAATTCTATGCCCCAACCTCTGAGTATAGCTCAGAGGGCAACTGACACAATTACATAAACCATGCGTAAAAGACAGGAAGCAAATGGGTGAGAAATAGACAATACCATATTTCTCAATCAGGAATTATTAACCAGGAATGAGTTTCAGGGATGGTTCAATTGTGTACTTCTCTTGTTTAGATGGTATGTACTTATGCCTTCTTTCTGGAGAGAGAACCCACAGTTTTCATCAGATTCCCAGAAAAGTCTGTGGGTTTGATAACCTACGTTCTATCTTACAGATGGTCAGCTCCATCCCACTGTTGCCATTACTCACATCTCTTGGGAACATAACTCTCCTCAATCCACCATTCTGAGCCTAGTGTGACTGCAGAGGTGGCAGGGAGAAGGAAACCTGGGAGACAAGTACTTGCACTATGAGGTCCAGTGACTTGTCCCCATGTGAAGAATGTCAACTGTAAAAGATGGGTTGATGTTCCTAAGAAGGATAGTTTGTTTGTTTGTTCACAGGCACGTATTCTGAGAATTCTGTTTCACCTTTGGGCCTGTGCTAGATTCCTTACACCAATCCTCCAAACTCCCTTTATTCAGCATCTATTTACCATGCTTTGAGCTTTGAAATGTGCGAATCCTTTAAGTCTTCCCTGGGTTCCTTACTCCGTGTTGAGCTAGGTTAGGATAGGCCTAGTCCATCTTAGTAGAACCACATTCCTGGATCTATCTCAGCAGCCTTGCTTATGTGGCCCCTAAAACTCTGACATCATATGCAGCAGATCCGTGCTCCTCACTGCAGCTTCATTCATAGAGGATTTCTAATTCTACACTCCTCACCTTTCAGGTTTACAAAGAATTTAGAAATGTTCAAAAGACAACCATAGATAGTATTCAAAGTGTTGGGGGAAGAAGAGTCTGTGAGAAACGCTAATATGATCTGAAGTTCTTCATTCAGAAGGAGAAATAATCTTCACTTTAATGCTGGGTCATAATATGGAGGATAGAAAGTGTCTTCCAAGGAAGGCAGCACAAAAAGAATCATTGCTAATCTGTAGACTGAGAAACCACATTGAAACCTAGGGGAGAGGTTCTCTGAAAAATTGAAAAAGCTGTGAATTACATTGTGCATGTAACTCCAAAGGGTTCAGAGACCTGCATAACATGGATTCCTTAGGGATTCATGGACCCCAAATTTGAAACCTTTGGACAAAGAAATCTTCCTGAGAGCGAAGGCTGGTAAACATGAGAATGAATAATCAAGTAAGGGTCACCAATCTTATTCTGTAAAAGTTTCTTTAAAATAGGAGTTTCTCATGGAGAATCTCATGGACTTTCTCATGGAGACCTAACACAGAGGTTCATATCCAGGCTAAGTTCACCATGTTTCCTTAGTTACAAAATTATCAGATGAACAAGGAGTGAAATGAAGAGTATACCTACCTCATCTTTTGGAGTCACATGCAACAGAATATAATCAAACTACAGGAAGAATGTTATTTTTATTTGAGATCCTACTGTTTGCAGTAAGTCTCACCACTATTGAGATATGCAACCCAAGGCAGCTCAGTCACTTCTCTGGGCTTTCAACTACTAATATAGGAAATGAGAGAATTTGAACTACACAGTCTTTTAGAGCCCTTCTATTTCTGATATTCTCATGTTGAGTGTCCACCAAAGATATACCCTGGACATGCAAGAAAGTAAATAAACATTATATGAGTCAATTTAAGATTCATGGATTCATTCTTCTTGGAAGTAATTACAAGTCCACTAGGGTAGTTTAGTGGTTAAACTTTGGACTCTTTTTTGCTGTTGTTGTTGTTAAGATTTTATTGATATATTTGACAGAGATCACAAGTAGGCAGAGAGGCAGGCAGAGAGAGAGAGAGAGAGAGAGAGGAAGAGAGAGAGAGAGAGGAAACAGGCTCCCTGCTGAGCAAGAGAGCCCCATGCTGAGCTCTATCCCAGGACCCTGGGATCATGACCTGAGCCAAAGGCAGAGGCTTTAACCCACTGACCCACCCAGGCACCCCATAACCTTCAGACTCTTGATTTCAGCTCAGGTCATGATCTCAGGGTCTTGAGAATTAGCCCTATGTTGGGCTCCATGCTGGGCAAGGAGCCTGCTTAAGATTCTCTCTCTGCCTTTCCCCCATGGCCAAATGGGCAATATAGTAGGATGTTAAGAAAAGATTTACGTGTCTATTCATTAAAATTACACACAACTCTTTTTCTTCAAAAGCATAACAAAACAAAAGGGCAATTGTCATTTCAAAACAAATTCCCATATCTATCAAAGAGTCTGTTCTCTCGCAACAAAGACGTGGATTTTACTTTTTGTTTATAACAACTCTGTGAAATACAACACATGGAAATAGAAAAAGAGACAATTGCTTCCTCTACAAATAGATTACCCTGTATGCCTGTCAGGGCAGGTTGAGGCTATGCCTATACTAGCAACAACACATTTCAGCTATTCAATGTTAGTAAAAACTATGATTCTTTGCCTCACAGAGAACAGAGGCTAGGTTTAAAACAGTGTTTCCTATTGTTGCTGTTAACTTAAATCACAATGTAGAGTAAGATTTTTCAGAATGCCCAGAAGCTTGACATTCACAGCCAGATGACCTCACAAATACTAGATCCCATTCTGAAACTGAATATTTTTAAAGTGGCAATCTGGTTTTTTTAAATTTTTATTTATTTTTTATTTTTTTAAGAGAGGGAGGGAGGAGGGAGAAAAGTGAGAGGGCCAAAAGGAAAGGAAGAGAGAAAACCTCAAGCAGGCTCCATGCTCAGTGCAGAGCTCAATCTCAGGACCCTGAGACCCACACCTGAGCCAGAATCAAGAGTGCACTACTTATCTGACTCATCCACCTGGGTGCCCTAGTAGTCTATTTTTTTCCCAAACAGAGAAACTACATATTAGTTAAAAGAATTAATTGCATTGACCTTTTGGTAATGATTCTCTTGATATTGCATCACTTGTCTAGTCTTCAATGGCCCATAAAATGAAACAAGAATTGTATATGAGCTAAAAAACAAGTACAAAGTAGCATTTATTTATACCTCCCCTTCCAATTGGGAAAGATAAAGAGGACCTTGGAAGAAGTTGTAAAAGGGAATAAATGTGATTCCATTTTTAAAATGGCTGTGATTTTACTAGCAGCAATTTGTGAATGAAATGTAAGATAAACAGAAGAAAGTTATTTCGATCTTTGATTTTCTAAGCTGTCTTTCCTACAGTTATATTCAGTCATAAGGGCAAAGTCTTATTCTGCCAAAAAGTAAAATAGAGGTCATAACTGAACATGAGAACAAAATGCCTGAAATTATTTTTTAAAATACTTCAATAATGACAAAATTGATGGACTATTACCACCTAATCTGTAAGTTGCTATCCATTTTGACTTTTTTTTTTTTTTAGTCAGTTATATCCATTATATGTTCAGTCCCCGTGTTCCTCTCCTGCTTCACATATTATGGCTCAGTTATAGCATTTCATATTAGATTATTTATCTTTCTGCCCATTACTAGAGAGCTGGGACTGTAACTTTTTTCCAACTGTCTCCAGTCCTTTAAAGATTATTTACTGGAATTCTGCTCTATAGTAGGGCTCTCTTTGCATTCCCAAAGCCTAGTACAATGCCTTGTACAAACTATATACTCAAGAAGTGAAGGGTTATGTGTGTTTTTAAAATCCACTCTCCTCCATATCTATATCACTATCCACATACCAACCTTTCAGGGACTCCGTGGAATGCTATTCTTAAGGATATGTAAACATTGCTGTGGAACTGGGTGGGGAAGAGTCTTCCTTGTATACTGCAGACTACATCTTCTAACATAGTGCTCATTTACCACTTTGAACTACAGGGTAAACACCTGATGATTAAAGTTAATTACCTGCCAACAAATGGTGCAGGGACACCTGGACATCCACATGCAAAAGAATTGTTGGACTCCTATCTCATGCCATATATAAAAATTAGCTCAATATGAATCAAAGATATAAAATTAAGATCTATAATTTTTAAAAAATAGAAAAAAATACAAAGGCTATTTGTTCACTGGGATTAGGCAATGGTTTCTTAGTTATGACACCAACAGCACAAGCAATCAAAAGAAAAGAATAGATATCGTGGACTCTGCAAAGATTAAAATCTTATATGCTTAGAGGAGTACTATTAACAAAGTAAAATGAAAACCCACAGAGTAGAAGAAAACTTTGTAAATCATATATTTGACAAAGAATTTGTATATGAAGAATTGTTTTTGAATTGTCACAATTAAATAAAGATAAAGAAGCCAGTTTTTAAGTGGCCAAAGGATCTGAATGGACAGTTTTCTAAAGAAGATATGCAAATGGCCAATAAGCACAAGAGAAGATACTCAACATCATTAGACATCAGGGAAAGGCAAACCAAAACCATGACTTTATACTCATGACTTTATACTCATGAGGATGGCTATATTAAAAAAGACATAGAAAGTGCCAGCAAAGACACGGATAGACTCAACTCTCATAAACTGCTAGTGGGAATGTCAAATGGTGATGTCACTTTGGGACCTAGTTCTGAAGCTCTGCAAATGGCTAAACACAGAGTTACCTAGGATCCTACATTCACTCCCAGGTACATAAACAAGAAATATGAACACACATCCAGAAAAAAACATGCATATGAAGGTTCACAGCAGCTATATTTAGAAGAGTTAAAAAGTGGAAAACAAGCCCAATGCCCATCCACTGATGAACGAATGAACCCATGGTGGTATATCCACACAATGGAGAATTACCTGGCCATAAAAGACACACTGTAACAACACCGATGAATCTTGAAAACACTGTGGTAATTAAACAACATCACATCCAAAGGACCGCATGTTATTACGGTCCCAATTACATGAAACATCCAGAGTGAACAAGTCTACAGAAACTGAAAGCAGATTAGTATTTGCCCAGACTTTGAGGTGATAAGGTTCCTGGGACATGATGATGAAGGGGTGTGGTGTTTCTTTTTGGGGAATGAAAATATTCTGAAATTGACTGCAACAACAGATGCACCATTCTCTCAATATACTATGCCATGCGAATTATATCTCAGTAAAGCTGTGAAAAGGAAAAATCAAGAGCTAAATAGCAAATACCAAACTACTAAGCCACTGGGTTCCATCCCAACAAATTGGCTCAGAGTCAAGAGTCATCATTTTCTTTATGTGTATAATAATCATCTGCAGTAAAATACAAGTAAATGAAAATTATTTGCTTTTGTCCATATGTTTTTGTACAAAATGTGCGTGTGCCTCTCCATCTGAATTCCTCAGAGGTCTGAGGAATAGACCCATCAGTCCTTGCCTGGGGTTTAGCCTTACTGTTTCCACACAGTAAATTTTCAGTAGCAGTGTATCAAGTCAGTGAATTAACACTGCTCATATCTGAGAGTTTAAGTTGGTAATACAAGTGTGCCTATGTAGGAAAATGAAGCCGTAGACAGGTAACTGAAGAAAAATATTGTTGGTCTTTTATTTTCAACAACTCAGAAAACACTGTTTACATAAAAACCTGTAGGTAGTCTCTCATTAGAAGTTAACTTCATATTAACCAAGAGATACAGTACTAATTTTGGACCCTCTAAATCATTCTGAATCTGGTCATTCCTAATTTTCACAGAGATCATAGGAAGAGAACGTCTGTCAAATGAAAGGAAAAGGATAAAAGATTTAAGCCTGGTGAACTGCAATTTTTCATCCTTTCTTCTGTTACAGTCAAGTCATGAAGAAAAACATCAAGCACTTCAGTTGAATTTAAGCCCACTGTGCTGAATTCACTTCCAAACATTTAAAATTAGCAAAGCATTAAAATGAGGGCTTTGAGGGCTTGCTTCAGAGTGTAGGGCAGCCAGATATCAAGGGGGCTTGGAGGAAAGCTTTTATAGAATTCAAATTTCAAGGCTAGAAAAAAAAAGTTATCAAATTTACAAATTAGCTTATTTAAATTTAACCATGAATCCTTTTCTCGCTAGTCTATACAATCTTGTAAGCAATAAGCTGTTTCTTTCTTGTCTTCCCAAAACGTGAGCCATACCTCAGGGACAGTGGCTCTGAAAGGAAACAGGAAAATAAGTTTAAAGCCTGCACCTTGCTTCTATGTCCTATTGTCACAACCAGGTTTTTTTTTTTTTTTTTTAAAGATTTATTTATTTGACAGATAGAGATTACAAGTAGGCAGAGAGGCAGGCAGAGAGAGAGGAGGAAGCAGGCTCCCAGCCAAGCAGAGAGCCCAATGCGGGGCTCGATCCCAGGACCCTGGGATCATGACCCGAGCTGAAGGCAGAGGCTTTAACCCGCTGAGCCACCCAGGCGCCCCTCACAACCAGGTTTTGAACACTGAGTGAGCTGAAGCGTCTCACTACTGTCACTTTGGTCTGGGATGTGTGTGATCCTCTATTTACTCATAATCATCCCAACCAGAATCAATGTGAGTATTTCATTAACACAAATGTCATCACACCAGACCGTGTAGAAGGATATAAATTCTTTTCTGAGATTAAGAAAGAAATACTTTTCCTTTTGTCTGTCTTTCCTCTCTCTATTAGACAACCATTTTGAAATAAAACAATAAACGTGAGAATCTATGAAACATAGGATAATGGGAACTGGACTAGGAGACCCTGGACCTATATTCTGCACTGTGGTTCTAGCTCTTAACTTCTGAGCCCACTCTGTGAGATGATAGAACCATCCGACCTAGCACAAAGAACACAGTAAGATTATGTGGAAAACAACGTGGTAGTGTGAAGTACCCAGTGAGGCTCTGGAGCACATAAGTAGGGTACATACATAAATATGAGAGCAGTCCTGTCCTTATATGTTATGCTTTGTTTCTCTGCTCCACCTGACCCGAGCAGGCTTCTGGAGTATCACTGTGGGCCTTGAAGTTGGCTGGACTTTCTTCTTTGGCAAAACCACCAGTTGCAACCTCAGGTCATGATTCCTTTTCAGAAGCACCGAGGAGTAGACAGGGCCAACCACCTAATATTCCCTTACGAGGTGGGGTTTCACTACAGTTCTCCCATCTTGGCCCAGACAAGGGGATAAGATTTACACATCCACGGCACACCCTGCTAAACAGAGGCTCTCCGGCTGCCTTGGTAGCCACCTACCTGCTTAGCAGCCGAAGGGGTGACTGTAGAAGAGACATCTCTTATGGTTGGGAAGCTCTGCCTTGCAGCACACTCTCACCTTCCTCATACAGAGGGGAAGGGAACGGTCATCAAACTCAGAAGCCATAATGGTGAGAAACAGAATGTGTAAAATGCGAATGGAAAGCAGGCTCATGTCTATCCAGATCTGGATGTAGTCTAACCTAGCAAAGACTACTGCCAAAGCTGAGGTTCCAGAGGGTCAATGCAGGGGTAGAGGAGGAAATACATATCCTCTCCTAGGTGTAAATTAGGATCCAGGTAAACAAGGAAAGCCAAAGGCCACAGAGTAGCTGGGTTTTCCACATCTTTGAAATGGGAGCTGATGTGGGCACACATACAGTCCACATGCAAGTGAACAAACAACCAGAAATAGGTTTTACCTTTCAGTTGTGCCATGGGATAGCTCTCTGTCAAAACGTGGTCAAGGCTGCTCAACACAGCACCAACACACAGTGCTGATAGGACTGTTTCTGCTGTTGGTCAGATGTTTCTAATCCAAACTTGTCCTAGATAAAGAAATTCAGACTGAAGCAAAATTATGAAATAAACTGGGCTGTGTTGCCTGCAAGCCCCGTTACTGGTGGCTGACAGAAAGCAGTTTCCTCTGCTCCCTTTCCAGCCTCCCACACTGTAGCTAAGTTCTCTGTTAAGTAAACAAAGGCTAACCCTCACCCCATCCAAAGCTGCTTCAGAAAACCAGAAAACTGCTGCAGTTGCCAATACCAAACTCAACATCCAGCTCATGGGCTCTGTGCACACACCAGGAAGCCACAGTCCCTGAGATCTCCAACACTTAGGATACCAAGTGGGAGAGCAGGCTATCCCCTCTATGAAATTATCTTTCAGAGGTAGTTTGCTCTGGTACTGTAACAAAAAAAAAAAAAAAAAAAAAAAAAAAAAAAAAAAAAAAAAAAAAAAAAAAACAAAACAAAAAAAAACACTGGGCAGACTGAACCACACACATCTAGACACCTAGGATGCATAGTTTTGGAGGCTGGCAAGTCCAAAGTTAAGGTGCCAGCAGATTCAGTTCTTGGTGAGAACCACTTTTGCATCTGTAGCCAGCTGCCTGTCAGCTGTATCCTCCTCACATGGGGGACAGACACAGACAGAGAGAGTAAGCTCTTTGGTCTCTTTAAAGGGCACTAATCCCATCATGGGGATTCTGCCCTCCTGACCTCATCTCACCCAGGGGATCAGGACTTCAATGTGAGTTTCTGGCGAGGGCACATTCAATCCGTAACACAGTTTTTGTCAAATGCTTTGGGGATGAGAGAGGTGTGAGTCATGGAACTCTAGTGAATCACAGTAAACAAAATATGCATGCATTTCTTCAAGCACTGTGTACACAAGTGTATGTATGTGTAAGTGCGTGTACACATGCATATATAAATTTCATTTATTTCTGTGATATTTTAGAGTTCACAAATCCATATTAGTGGCAATTTAAACTGAAATTTAGTATACTTTCCACGACTAATAACTTCTAGGAGGGCAAGCTTTATAATCCCATATTTCTCTTAAGTTGTTATGTGGTTCTAAACATGACTTTACCTTGAAAAGAACAGCTACCAAGTCCTGGATGGCACGATAAGATCTTTGAACGGATACCTCAGTTACTGAAATTTCATTTGCTGTAGGTATCAAGCTGTGTCACCTCTCCTAGTCTAAAGAACACTGTGGGGGTGGGGGGCGGGAATTGTCTTCTGGATATGATCCATATTTTGTCCTACAGATCTTTCCCTTGGACAATGGCAAAATCACAGAGAGTGACAGATTGATTCACAGCCATCTTCCCTTGGAACTGAGAACAACAATTGCACTATTTAGTATCTCTGACTTGTGAATTTTCAGTCTAAGTTGCAAATCTCTAAACTATTTTACTTTGATTTTTTATACAAATGTGTAAAAATAAGATTGTCCTTAAGTTATAAATAAATAAATAAATATTTTATTAATAAATAAAACAATTTAGGGATGCCTGGATGACTAAGTGCTTAAGCATCTGCCTTCAGCTCTGGTCATGATCCCAGGGTCTTGGGATGGAACCACACATTGGACTCCCTGTTCCATGGGAAGCCTGCTTCTCCTTCTCCCACTCCCTCTCTCAGTGTATCTCTTTCTGTCTAACAAATAAAATCTTTTAAAAAAAACATAAAAACCAATTTATTCTAACACATGAATCTTAGAGTCATAAATTAATTTTTCTTTTGCCCTGTTAAAACACACTGTTGTGTTCACATTGTAAGTAAATATAATTATGGAAGCAAGAGTTCTTCCCTACAATCAAGATTCATGACATAAAATGTTTTCTGAATTGAGAGAGTTTCAAATGGGTGTGCCAAACATGTGACTGGCCATAGAGGTACAGAATTCAATGCACCCACATGTAACTTTGAAATAAAATTCTCAAAGTTTGTGGAAGATGCCAAGCTTTCCAAAAGTGAGAAGGACTGAGATACTAGCCTGGAAAACAGACCTTGCTAAGGAACTCCAGAAGGACGATGAGTGCCTTATATAAAGCTTCTGAAAATGACAGATACCAAGGCATAAAAATCACACATTTCCAAGGTAACCAGAGTAATGATTGTGTCATTTATTGATACTGTTAGTTAATACTTACCTTGATGATTAATTTTATTGGCCAACTTGACTGCCACAACGTGCCCAGATTAACCATTTCTGGTGTGTCTGTGAGGTATTTCTGGATGAGATTGTCATTTATATCACTGGATTTAATAGGACAGATGGCCCACCCCAAAGCGGGTAGGCATTAGTCCATTTCTTGAGGGCCTTCACAGAACAGAGTGGAGGAAGGAGAAATTTGCACTTTTTTTCCTGCCTCACTGTTGAGCTGGGACATCTCATCTCATATTGCTTCAGGAAAAGATGGGGATGAACTGAACTACCAGCTTTCCTGGGTCTTCAACTTACACATGGCAAATCACAGGACTGTCACTGGTCTCTTTCTCTGGAGAACCCTGACTAAAGCAGTTATCTAAAAATTTACCTAATGAATGGCAGCCGTGAACATAACATTCAATGGTAGAAGGAGAAAGTAGAGATTCTGCTCCCCAAAGAAGAAAATTACCTTCAGGAGGAACACCTCTCATATGTGCTTTTCTCAGCTGGTCATATGGAATTCTAACCTACTCTCTCCTACACCTGCTGTTAGAAATAGCAAGAAAAGCATCTATAATCTAGTTAGAAGAAAAAAACACAGTTGGGAGATCTGGTCCAAATTCTAGCTTTACTGCTTACTACATGTGGCTTTGGCAGGGCTCACTCCTTCTTTAGAAATAAGTTAATAGGGGCACCTGGGTGGCTCAGTGGGTTAAAGCCTCTGCCTTCAGCTCAGGTCATGATCTCAGGGTCCTGGGATCGAGCCCCACACTGGGCTCTCCACTCAGCGGGAGCCTGCTTCTCCCTCTTCCTCTGCCTGCCTCTCTGCCTACATGTGATCTCTGTCTTGTCAAATAAATAAATAAAACCTTTAAAAAAAAAGAAACGTCAAAAAAAAGAATTAAGTTAATAAAACTTACCTCATCTAATTGATGTGTATTATATGTAGTTAGGTATTCACTTAAAGAAGTTTTAAAATTTCCTCTTATTATCCCATAAAATATAAACATTAATTGTTATCTTTCTGTTCAAGTTTCTACATTATTTGATATTTCTCTCCTTCAAAGTTGACCACTTGGAAGCATAGTGCTATGAAGTGATGCCTATATCCCACCTAAATTCATATGATGAAGGTCTAATTTTAAATGCATTATATTAGGAGGCAGGGGTTTTGGGAGTTGATTTAAGTTTGGATGAAGTCATGAAAGTGAGGCCCCCTAGGATAAGACTTGTGCCCTTAAAAGAAGAGAACAGAGGTATCTAGTTCCATCTTCACCTCTCTCCCTCTCTTCTCCATCCGCCGTTATCCTCCCAGTCCCATGGAGACACAGAAGAAGATGGCCAACCACAAGCCAGGGGAACCCTCTACCAGGAACTGGATGGCGCCCAGATCATAGGCATCCACCACCTCCAGAGCTGTAAGAAATCAATGTCTGATGTATAAACCACACAGTTTAGGGTATTTTGTTATGGCAGCCTGAGCTGAATGAGACAGATAGCATCCATTCATTTTCATGTCAATGTTCCCTTATCAAATTCAAAGAAATAAAACTCTTTTTATTGGTTTACACCTTCTTTCACTGGGTAAAAGATAACGAATTGGCTTCTCTACCTAAAAGTGCAGAATATACATTCTTCTTCTGACCCATAAGAAACAAATGTGAACTATACAAGATATGGATTATTACCACCATTTAACAGACAAAGAAACAAAGTACACTCACAAGTTTGGAGATCACACCAGTGAGAACAGAGGCCATTTCTGACTAATCTAATTCAGATTTTGATCACTTCAGACTCCTCTGAGACAATACAAGAAATGTGCCTGATTTTATCAAGTCATTTTGTGAATAACACAAGAAAAGAAGTCAGGAAAATATCAGTTTATCCACAAGCATAATATTTTCTCAGTATCATAGAGTAAAACTAAAGCTTACTCACCAAGATGTTTCCTTCAAACCCCAGTGTAAGACACACACATAGCCAAAGCTGGCTCTCGGGGGTATTCTACCATGAACAGCTATAAAGAGGTCTGGACCCAAAGAATGCAGAAAGACTAGACAGAATGACGTTTTCAACAACAGCTGCTACATTTTAATATGTTGGAGCTATTTCAAAATCCCATTGCTCCAACTGAATTTCTGTGCCTTTAAGTCTTTCTTTCCCATCCAAGCACCCATCTTATTCAAGGGGTTTTCAATTACTATGGGAAACCAGAGGGTCAGAGTGACTGAGTTTGACACAAATGATCCCTAACCGAAATTGCTCTAATACGTGCTTCCATTTCATTCTATAAAAAACTGTTCTAGCCAAATGTGGATATCCTCAAGGATACATTATCCAGAAGGATTAATCCAGGATTCTATCCAGAATGCATTATCCCGAAGCATTATCTCTACGTTCCTATTATCTTTTAGATCCGTATGTTTAGAAATTACTAGAAAAATCTCTTGTGCATTATTCTGTAGAGTCTAAGTGACAGAAAATCCTTGATTTCTAGAAATAATCAAATCATCTGACTAGTGAATAAATGCGGATGAACCAGGTATGTGATTCTGCTTCAGGTTAAAATACTAAATGTGGCTATAAAATAAAGAGAATAGCTTCTTATATGGCCTCTACACACTGGCTCATTTCCTACCACAGGATCCTTGAATAATTGCTCCTACTTCTTAAAATCTTTTTTACAGCATCTTGTTTTCACTCACAAAAGAGTAAATCCTCACTTAAAAGAGGCCTTCCTGGAAACCTTAATGAGAGTGGCCTAGCTCCATTTCCATGTTTTTTTTTTTTTTTTTTAATAAGAGTTAAAAAAAAGAGTTAGCACCATTTATTAATTCTTGTTAATATAGCATTTGTCTCTTTCTATCAACATGCACTGTCCATTCTAGTATCCAATAGACACCTGTGGCAACTCAAATTTAAATTCAAATAAATGATAATGAAGTAAAATTACAGAAAAATGATGACTTTGATTTCATTAAAATTGAGAACTCTGTTCCTTTAAAAACACTGTGAAAAGAATAAAATGACTAGCCACATAATGGGAGAAAATATTTGTAAATCACATATATGATAAAGAACTTGAATCAGAATATAAAACTCTCAAAACTCAGTAATATAAAAACTAAAAATCCAACTAAATTGGGCAAAATCTTTGAATACGAACTTTACTCAACTTAACATATGAATGATAAGCACGTAAAAAGATTTTCACCATCACTAGTCATTAGGAAAATGCCAATCAAAGCCACATTGAACTGCAATATCATTCCCTCTACGATGGCTATAATCAAAAGGACAGTAAGTCTGGGTGAAGATGTGGAGAAATTGTACTCTTACACTACTGTTGGTAAGAATATAAAACCACTTTGGAAAACAACTGGATATTTTCTTAAAAAGTTAAATTTACAGATAAAATATGACCCAGCCATTCAACCCCTAAGTGTTTACCCAAAAGAAATGAAAGTGTTGGTCCAGACAAAGACTTATACATGTATGTTCATAGTAACTTTACGTATAGTAGCCAAAACCTGGAAACAACCCGAATATCCAATACTAGGTGAATGGATAAACAAGCTATGGCTTCTTTGCATGATGGAATACTACGCAGCAATGAAATGAAGCACTGATAAATGCAAATACACGGGTGAATCATGAAATAATTATATTGAATTAAAGATGTTAAAAATACATAGTATGATTCTATTTATATATAATTCTTGAAAATGCAAAATAATCTACAATGACAGAAAACAGACTGGTGGTTTCCTAGGAATGGGGAGCAACACGTGATTCGCAAGGGACATAAAATTTGGGAGATTATAAGTATGTTCACTGACTTGACCATGATGGTTTCATCAATATATACATGTGCCAAAGCTTCCTGGTGTATAGACCTCAAATATGTACAGTTTCCTGTATGTCAATTATACCTCAATAAAGCTGTTCCTCAGTTGTACCAGCCACAAGTCAAGTGCTCAATAGCCACATGTAGCTAGTGGCTATCAGATTGGACATTGTAGATAAAGAGCAGTAAATCAGCACAGATAGTTCTAGTCAGCAGCAATGCTCTAAAGCAGGGGCTGAGCAAACTATATACCAGGGACACACTGCCTGTTCTTCTAAACCCATTTTTTATTGGAACACACTTATGCCCAGTCATTTACATACTGTAAGTGGCTGCTATGGTGCTACCAGGGCAAAGTCGATAGTTGCAATAGAGGCCTTATTATCTACAAATCTACATAATTTGCTATCTGTCCCTTTAAGAAAGGATTTGCTGATCCTGGTCTAAATAAAACACTCTGAACATGGGCTACATCTGTCCTGTTCACTGCTGTATAACCCAAGCGGTGTTTATGGAGTACCTCATGAATGCACTGTCCTAAACACTAGAGAGGCAGTCTTCAACAATACAGAAAATAAGATCACAATTCTCATGGTTTTCACAATCTGGCAAAGGGTTCAGGTCACATGAGAAGTAAATAAGAAAAGAGGCAAGGATGAATGCTAAGATGAAAATCAAACAGAGGTATGGAGCATGAGTGAGGGCAGCAACTTCCACTTAGGTAGTCAGCACAGGCCTCTGAGAGGACCAGACATCTGAACATGAGAGCGCCAACACTGCAGAGACCTGTGGCAGAAGCCGAGGGAGGAGCAACACCCAAGGCCTCAGGACAGGAATTAATTGGAAGACCTGATGCGTGCAAAAGAAGGCCCATGTGGCTGGAGAATACACAAGGTGGAAAAGGTAGGTAAGGAGGGAGAAATAGAGAAGGCTAAGAAAAGGTGTCTGAATTTTATCTAAGTATGATGGAAAGCCACTATAGGATTTCAAGGCAGGGAGCAGTCTGATCAGTGCACATTTTTACAGATCACTCTGGTGCTGTGAAGTGAAAACCGGGCCAGGCAAGAGCAAGGAAGGTGTTAGAAAAGTTACGGAGTTTCTGGAAAGGTACATGTGAGAGACGGTGGTGGTCTGGCTTGGGCTACGCGGCAGCAGTACAGAGGAAGTGGAGAAAGTAAAGTTATGTTGTGAAGTAATAGTTGACTGGCCTTTCTGATGGTTGTGGTAGAGGTAAGGAAATGAAGGAGTTAAAAATGAACCATAGATTTTAGCTTGAACGAGTGGGACAACAGTATGAACCGCAAATATGGGAGAAACTACTAACTGTAAGACCTAATACTGTGTGCTTATTCTATGACAGTATTCACTCCATTTCACAGTTAATACTCCCAACCATCTTGAATAATAGGTACTACTGTCATGTTCATTGTATAAATAGGAAACTGAAGGTGAAGGTCAGAAAAATAGGACCAACACAGTGAAGACTTGAACCTGGGTCACCGCACTCGAAATTTCACCACATTGCGTGTAATTGCCTCCTTAACAGTAATTTCGGGGAATATGAACTTCATTAGAGGCAATGGCGGTACCACTGGATTAACAGTCTCTCAGAATGACTAGTTTGAAAGATGCTACTGTTCTGCTTTATCTCTTAAACATCACCCTGTATTCTTAGAATAAAAGAAATAATTGGCATCTATGCATTTTTCAAAGCACTTTCTGCAGCATTACCCTTTGATTCCCGTTTACAAAGGAAGAAACTGAAACAAGTCCAGTGATTTCCTTAAGATCATCAAGAGAGTAACAGAACTAGAACTAAAAGCCAGACGAACTGACTCTATGTAATGATCGTTCAGAAAAACAAACAAGCAAACTAACAAAAACGTGTTTTATATCACTACCCCAAATACGGATACATATGTGAAATGGAGAAAAAGAAGTAATACAAAACTGTTCTCACCATTACTAATTTGTTAGGATTTCTTTTTCTTTTCTTTTTTTTTTATAATTTTGATTGTAACTAGCAATTTAAACAACATTGATCCACACCTTGGTAATTAACACTACAACACATACTGCAATCACGTAGTAGACTTTTTAGGAAATAAGTCTCATGGCTCACAAAAACTATCAAAACCCAAAAGGGCAAGATGGAACACATAGATGAGTTTGCTGAGTATTTTGGTTACCTGAGGACTAGTGTCTGTAAGAGTATAAATGGCAATGATTGCATGAACTACAGTTTAGAAAAATTCTTTATTATGATTATTTCCTAATCATCAATAGAATAATAATCAATCCTAATATGGAGGTCTGAAATCAAGGCATGCCTGCTAATATTTAAAATGAGAGAGGTGCACTTTTATGGAAAAAAAAATTAAAAAACAACAAAAAAGTGCTTCACCTTGTCTTTGCCCCAAAGGAAGTAAAGAGCTACAGAATGCCCAGATTAGCAAAATCTATTTCCTTTGGAAAGAAAGAGAGAAAGAGAGAGAGAGAGAGAGAGAGAGAGAGAGGTGATAATGTGGCAGCCCATTAAGATATATAATGAAAGACAGCATCTTGAGGACAACGGCTTAAGATGCAAGTAATCTTTCATTTATTGGGTAAGTACTACTTGTTAAATGATCAAGCTACTCAAATATCCTTTGCCAGAATGCTTAATTTCCCTTAGGAAAGGAAGAAAACTGCTCAGGAGTATCAATCTTTGATTTTCCCCCAAATGCTTAAGTTTACAAGAATAAAAGAAAAGTGCTTTAAAGTCCATGTCAATTACTCCGAACATTCCTGAATGTGGTGCTAACTTGGTGAATTTTCTCTCTCTCTCTCTCTCTCTCTCTCTCTCTCTCTCACACACACACACACACACACACACACACATATCCCTGCATCTCATTTCAGAAGGGGAAAAGCCACAAGGACACTCCACAGACAGTCTCAATATATCAAAGGACACCAGCACTTAGGCCCATACATCATCAAGTGCACAGGCATCCCTAGGTGCCCCGCAACACAGTCAAGATCCCAGGGAGGCCCATTCCCTTCCATACTCAGAACAGCATCTCCCCTCTCCTCAAATGACCTCTTGCCAACCTGGGATCCTGGTGCGTGGACTCAGGAAAGGCTGTGAGGTCTGGACCATCAGAAGTTCCCCGTCGCCCCTCCAGGTTCTCACAATAGACACCTGGTACCTCCAGACATTTCTTATGCAACAGTTCAGTGACTCCTCTAATCCCAGTTGGTTTCCAGAGAAACTGGAGGGGCACCACCAGGACACAGGGCAAAATAGGGGGTCCAAATAGTAGGTCTTTGGGGGAGGGGTGGAGGAGGAGTGGACAGGGCCAGAAAACCCAAATGCCGCCAATACACAGATGGGCTGCAGAGTTCTGCGACTCTGAGCCATGTATTCTTGCTCAGGGGACCCTTTCCAGACACCTGGCTGGTCTGCACCAGCACGCCACAGACAGGGCCGCCCTGTGCACCAGGACCAAAAGCTCCAAGTGGTCGCCAGAGTCCCCGCTCCAGACTCTGACAGAGCACCCGCGGGCTGCCCCATGCCCCCGCCCGGGCCCCTATCCAGCCCGCAGCAGCCTGGGGACCAAGGGACCCCCAGTGCGAAGGCCCCTGTGCGGGCCTGGGACCCTCCTCCGCAGTCCACCGCCCAGCCAGGCCGGTTCCTGCCTAACCAAACCTCCGTGCCCCTGCGGGATGGACCATGAGCATCCCAAGCACACATGTGAGTCAGACCACCACCCCCGAGCCCCGGAACCTTGGTGGAAGCACGGTGCGGGCGCAGGGACCTCCCCCCACCCCACCCACCAGAAAAAACCTCGCAGTGGCTGCACCTCAGCCTCCAGGTGGGAGGCCCAGCGCCGCAGCCCCTCCGCCTACTTTCCTCAGCGCGGGTTGCAGAGGCCAGCGGAAGCCGCGGGCCCTGACGACTTGGAGGGGACCCTGTCTGCAGATGGTGAGCGCCAGGGGGACCTCGGGGGCACCCAGAGGCCAAACCCTCAGGGAGGGTGGGGGCCGGGGAAAGACGAAGCCCCAGTGTCCGTCCGCGGGCCCAGATTGAAGGAGGGGCCCGGCCATCAGTCCGGCGGCAGACGGAGATGAGGAGCCAGACTGGGGGCCCCTCCGAGAGCCTTTAAGACTCTAGACTGGAAACCCGGGGACTCGGGGTGACTTGCCAGACCTGGGCGCTGGAGGGCGGGGATGGCAGAAGATCAGGGAACTCAGGCTGCAGGCCAGGAGCCGCTAGTCCGGAGCGTTAAATCCCCCAGGCGGCGATCTCTAGCGCGGCGGTTGCGGCACAGAGGGCGCGCGCGTGGAGAGGGTGGGGGCGGCAGAGGCAGCGGCAGCAGGAGCAGCTCCATGTCCTCACGTTCTTGGTGCCCGGGCCTCCTGAGGTCCCAGACTCGCCTGTCAGAGAAGAGGAGGGCCCTGGCTGCTCCCCTAAAGTGTCCTGCTGGGGGGACATCGCTTGCATGAAGAAGACTTTCCCGCAAATCCCAGCCCAGGAAGAGGCCGCACAGTCATGTCCGGGGGAAGCTGGCCAAATAGGCGAGGACGCGCGGGTCTAGGCGGCTGTCGCGCTCAGGCTGGGAGCCGGGTTCCGGGTGCTACCGGCGTGCCTCCCATCGGGGCCATGCACCGCCGCTGTGCTTGGCACCATGGGCTGCAGGTCCTGACCGCTTCCTCCAACTGGGGCGCAGCCAGGCTGGGTGTCTTTCTCTGCTTGCAGAGATCTGCTGGGGGACAGGCAGCCGACGGACCTTGCTAGCCTGCGACTCAGGGGCCCGTGTCATGAATGGGAACCTCTAGGGCACCAACGCGCGCCTCTCCCGCTGACCAGCCCAAGAGCACCTGGCTGCGTCCCTGCCCGCCCTCCCAAAAAAACCCCCACAACCCGGACCCCGGGCCCCCACTCAGGAGGTCTTAGGTTGGAGCTGCGCATGGCAGGGTGCCAGGGCTGTGCAAATTGGGAAGCCCCAGGCATCACCTGGCCTCCTGAGCAATCCTGAACATTTGTGTAGCCCTCCTGGACTTCTGCAGCTGCAGGTCAGCAGCCTCTGCACCATTTGCCCCAGTGGTTTCAGCTGTCTGAGGCTGCAAAGACAAGGGCTTTCCAATCCTCAAAGTGCAACTAGGGAAAATGCAGGCAAGAAGGACTCTGAAATATGGCTTAGCCATTGAGAAGGCTATGATATGTGGGAGTGTTTATCGGATATCTGCGCTGAGAGCATGACTTCCATACAGCCCTAATAGTGGGTGCTTTTGTTGTTGTTGCTGTTGTTTGTTTGTTTTTGCCAGAGAGTAATCAGGAAGGGGATTTGGAACCAAACCAGATTGAGTTGAGTGATGTACTTTGCAGAACTGACTGATGGGTGCAGATGATTCCATAGGTGGCCTTCCCCCTTGGAGTCAGGTCTACATGAAGGGTAGATGAGTGACAAAGGACACACCACTCCATGATACTATGTTGTTGAAGGACTTTTGTTTGTTTTGTGATTTTTTTTTTTTTTAATTGAGGTTCCTGTGGGGTTCGGCTGTTATCAAGACAAGCTGTAGAAGAATAGGGCTCTGGCAGACTCGGTTCCCAGCAAGAGATGCTATCCAAAACACACACACACACACACACACACACACACACACACACACACACACATACACACATTTACATACAACCCCCACCCCCAGTCACTGGCCATGTTTATTGTGGAAGTAATGGGTAGAAAATGTTCCAGCCCATTTTAAGCCTTGTTCACACATTGTTCAAAACAAACTTACACAGGCTGTAAAAATCTTGGTTTATGTAATGTTTATTATATATAATATATATTATATATAATATATTTAATATATATTTATAAAATATAAAATATATTATATATAAATATATATATAAACATATTTATAAATTATTCCAATATATATGTATGTATATGTGTTCAGATGCAATTTTTCAGGGGTAGCTGTCTTTCTGCAGCTTAGACCCAAGTGTACTGAGAGGACTTTGCACCCACTACAGAGTTTATCAAGGATTGTATACTGCAGATGGCTTTGCAGTTCCTTTCATCTGGGCTGAAATCATGCTATTATGTTTCCTATCATGAATGGACAATCCAAGGTTCCTTACACTGGTTCATTTTTAAAATTTAATTTATACTCATCTCTTTTTAATATTTCATGTGATTAACTTATTATCTTTAATGTTTATTATCTGCCTGTCTTCCAGCGGTCAGAAATATTTTTATTATTGTTGTTTAGAGAAGTGCCTGGCACAATAAATGTTTCTTGATTAAATGAACGAATGAGACACAAAAAGAATATGGGATCGGTTCCAGAAGGACCAACCCTGGATGGTTATTTTGTGCTGAGAGTCTCACGGATTATCAGCTGTTTCTCTTTGAGATGATACATCATGCTCTAATCACATGTGGAAAACTCACTTTCACTTTAGAATTTGTAAGTGCTTTTATTTCAAATTCCATTAGTTTTGATTTGCATAAAATCCATCCCACCCCTCTCCTGTAAGGAGCTTTGAGGGAGAACTCACTTCCTAAGGAACATTGTGTTTGCTCAGATTAATATTATCACCAGAGTAGTATTGGAAAGGACACAGATAAGATCACAGTCACTCCTGGACTTAAAATCTTCCTTGGCTCCTATGTCTATGGGATAAATATCAAATGCTACAGTGTGATAGACAAGACTCTCTACAATCTGATACCTCACTCCCACTCCCTTGTGTTATCATCTGCTCTACTTCAACTCTAGCCCTGTTCTCCCTCACACTGAACTATGTGCACTTCCAGGAATGGCTTGATCTAGCCCATGGTCATGGCTTTGAACCTGCTGTTCTTGTTGCCTAGGAAGTTTCCCTTCTATATATTTCAACCTGTTGTTTTACATGGATTCCTCTAGGGCCTGCTGCATAGCAAATACCTGGTATGCATTTGTTGAGGAAAGAAATCTTTAAGGCTTATATCTATAAGTACCTCAAGAAACTCTTTCTGTCTTTCTTTTTACCTAGCTTCCACCACACACCAACCACACACACAAGGTTAAGTGCACCTTCTGTATTAGTAACAAAATTGATTGAGTCGCTTTATGCCAGGTACTAATCTAAGCATTTTACCCATTTTAATTCATTTAAATCTTAACTACAAGCTAGAGTCCCTTACACCCCATTTTAACCATGGGAAAACCCAAGTCACAATGATGTTAGATAACTTGTTCCAACAGCTGGTAAGTAGTGAAGCCAAAGTTGGAACCTGGTAGTCTGTTCCAGAATAAGTGCTCTTAACCCCTTGTCCATCCTGCCTCTCCTGTGTGCTTCCTTCTCCTTACAGCACACATTAAACTAGGCTGTTACCATCTGGTTGACTTGACTTTAAGCTCCTTGAAATTAAAGGTTATATTTTGTCTTCTCTCTCTCTCTCTCTCTCTCTCTCTCTCTCTCTCCCTCCCTCTCCCTCCCTCCCTCCCTCCCTCCCTATTTTGTGACAAGCACAGAGTTAGACTCTCAATGATCCACCCCCAATGACTTAGCTTTGAATGAATGAGTGAAGTAGTAAAAATAACCATTTTCATTCTCTATACAGGTTAATGAAGATGCTCTGATGTGGGAGAATTATTGGTAGACTAGTCCTCTCATTCCTTAGAAAGTGAAAGCATTTTCCCTGCACTGGGAATCTTAGCTTGTAGAAAATGTGAAGCCAGAAAGCAATACTGATAACAAAGGCAATTGGAGGCGTGTGATGACCACGTCTGACACAAGCAGGATGCATCCAGAATATTTTGAAATAAACTGTAAAGTAAAGTACTAAGAATAGCGGAGATTAACAGCTGGGAAACACCAACACCAGACCTTTAATAGGAACTCCTCTAAGAATGAAACCAAAATGTTTGGCCAACCATCCAAACATGATTAGAAGTTTGGAACTTTCTGCCCCATCCCCCATCCTCCAAGGAAGAAAGAAGAGCTGGAGATTAAGTTAATAAATCAATCATAACTATGTGAAAAGCCTCCATGAAAGTACCTAAACTAAGAACTTCTAGGTTGGAGACTACATTCACATGCTGGGATGTTGGCTCACCCCAACATCAAGGGGGACAGAAGTCCCTGTGCTTGAGATGCTCCCAGACCTTGCCCTACTACCTCTTTATCTTGCTGTTCATCTGTATCTTTTTTCATATCCTTTATAATAAAACAATGGACATAAGTCTTTCCCTGAGTTCTTGGAGTCTTTACAGCAAATTATGGTACATAAGGAGGGTGTTGTAGAACTCCCAATTCATAAGTGGTTGATCAGAAGTATAGGCAACAACCTAAACCTTGTGACCGGCGTCTGGTGTCATGGGACATCTTGTAGAACTGAGCCCTTAACTTCTGGGGTCTCCAGCTAGTTAGTAGAGTCTCCAGCTAGTTAGCCTCATAATTGAATTGCAAGAAAAAGAATTAGTATCCAGAGAGTTGAAGAATTAGTTGGTTTGGGGGAGGGAAACTTACACATGCAGTGTCAGAGTGCTATGAGTGAAGGAAAATGATTTTTCCTTTAGGTAGAGAGACGTTCCCAAGGATTTATAAGTAGGAAGAAGGGGCAGTGCTTGTCTGATTGCATCTTCCTTCTCTAAGAATTACAAAGCAATCCACAATAAGAAAGTTATCAAAGGTCACACAGTTAATCAGTGGTTAAGAAAAGACTTGAAAGTAAATCTGATTGCGGAATTCAAGTGCTAAGTATTGTACCTTGACTCAGGAAAGGCAACTGTTAGTCTTACAGAAATCCGATCAACTGAATATTCATCTCCTTCATATTTTTGCTCTACTGCTCGGCATATTGTTTTGTGATTGACTTACTTATCATGTGTCTTTTATTTTTATAAGATTGTATTTATTATTTGACAGAGAGAGAGAGAGGGAGAGATCACAAGTAGGCAGAGAGGCAGGCAGGGGTGGGGGGAGCAGGCTCCCCTTGGAGTAGAAAGCCCTATGTGGGGCTCCATCCAAGGACCCTTAGATCATGGCCTCAGCCTAAGGCAGAGGCTTAATCCACTGAGCCACCATGGTGCCCCTATCTTGTGTTTTTTAAAGTAGATCTCAGTGCCCTCTAGGGCAAGCAATGTGCCTGTCAGAGTCCATTATTTGGCAAATGAAGTCAAGATAGGGAGCGACAGGGGGAGGGTATATGGAAAGGAATAAAGAAATCTGGGTAAGAAGAGAAAGAGATGAGGATGCCTGAGTGGCTTAGTCAGTTGAGTGACTGCCTTCTCCTTGATCATGGAGTCCCAAGATTCCCATCTGGTTCTCTGCTCAGTGGGGAGTCTGCTTCTCTCTTTGGCCCTCCCCCTTCTGGTGCTCTCTCTCATTCTCTCTTAGGTAGATTAATGGAGTCAAAAATTTAAAAAAAAAGAGGTGAAGATGGATAATGTATACAAACAAATACCTGGTCCTGATTCTGCCATATATACTGGCTTGTACCTGGGGAGCTATAGACAATCAGGCATAAAACCTCCATGTGCCCTTGTTCAGTTTCCGTGGGAAATGTCTTCAAATAATACAAATATGATTTATAAAAAAATTGTTTAAAAGTTGTTGAGGCTAATAAGTGATGAGTAAAATCTACTTATTTCTCTCTGCCCTGAGAGCACCAGAGTGATTATGCAAAGTCAGATATCCACCAGAACTTGAAAACATTAGAAAAACACAGAATAAGGTGGTTTCCATCTTTAAAGATTGGTCAACCTCCAAGGGATGAGTTTGGCAAACCTCAGGTTGCAGGAATGGGGATGATTCTTCTTTGCTTAACTAATACCTAATGCCTAATACCATCAAACCTTATCTGAATAATCAATTATTTTAAAGAACAACAAAAGGAATATTGTTTTACATGACATAAAAATTCTATAACTATTAAAAAAATCAGCTTCATCATCCCAAGTGTCCACTGATGAATGAATGGTTGAAGAAAATTTAGTGCATACACACACACACACAGTGGACTATAAGTCAGCCATAAAAAGAGAATGAGGGGCACCTGGGCAGCTCATACAGTTAAGCATCTGACTCTCAATATCAGCTCAGGGCATGATTTCAGGGTCCTAGCATCAAGCCCTGTGCTGGGCTCCTTGCTCAGCAAGAAGTCTGGTGGAGATTACTGCCTCCATCTCCTTCTGACCCTCCCTGCTGTGCTCACTCAATCTCTCTGTCTCTCTCACTCTCTCTAAAACAAATAAACCTTGGGCACCTGGGTGGCTCAGTGGGTTAAAGCCTCTACCTTCAGCTCAGGTCATGATCTCAGGGTTCTGGGATGGAGCCCCACATCAGGCTCTCTGCTCAGCAGGGAGCCTGCTTCCCTTCCTCTCTCTCTTCCTGCCTCTGCCTACTTGTGATCTCTGTCAAATAAAGAAATAAAATCTTAAAAAAATTTAAAATAAATAAATAAAATAAAATAATCCTTTAAAAAATGAGATTTTGCCATTGTGATGATGTGGAAGGAGCTAGAAGTTATTATGCTAAGTGAAATAAGGCAGAGAAAGACAAATCACTTGATATATTTTTTTTTCTAAAAAACAAAGCAAATGTACCAAAAAAAAAACAAAAACACAGAAACAGACCTATAAATACAGAGAACAAAGTGATTGAACCAGGGAAGGGGAGTAGTGGCATGGACAATATGGGTGAAGGAAGTGGGAGATACAGGCTTCCAGTTACAGAATGAGTAAGTCACTGGGATGAAAGATAAACACAGAGCATAGTCAGTGATACTATAACAGCATTGTATGGTGACAGATGGCAGCTAGCCTTGTGGTGAACATAGCATCACAATTAGAGTGTTCGAATCATAATATCGTATGCCTAAAACAAAGGCAACACTGTGTGTCTACTATACTTCAATTAAAACATTAGCTTCGGTCAAGATGGCGGGGAAGTAGGAGGAGGCACCGTTTCAACCTGTACTCTAAAGTGAGCTGATTACCTACCAAAGAACTCCGACTACCCATGAAATCAGTCTGAGATCAGAATTATAAACGTCTGGATCTCTACAGGAGCAGAAGACGCCAGGTAAAGCAGACTGGAAGCTTTGGACTGATATCGGAAGATAAAAAAAGAGAGGGAGGCAGCCACCAGAGGTGACCAATTGGAAAGTAATACCCCAACACAAGAGAGCTCTGCGTCTGGGGACCAGCATTAACTTGGAGTCTGGTTGAAAGCATGCAAAAAACAAAGAGCAAATGATCGCGTGGGGGTAATAGTGGGAACCTGGGCGGTTAGGGTCAGGGACCTAAGTCCCAGGACCTAGGACAGCCTCCCCTGGCGCTGAGCCAGAGAGAGTGTGGCGGAGAAATCAGGTCTCCATCCCTGAGCCCCCAGTGCACCTGAACACCAGCGCTCCGGAGAACAAGTGGGGTCTGGCTCCCGTGAGGGGCTGGGAGCCTGACCAGATGGCAATCCTGAAATGCGCGCATCCCACACCCTCCCTTGGGATAGGTGCTCATAGGCGCTAGCCTGGAGCTCTGGCATCCAGAAAAAACAGACATTCCCAGCCCAGGACAGCGGGAAAATCTCAGTGTGCGATCTCTGCTCGGAACCTCTCTGGCGGCCTGGAGCTGCCTACACAGCCACTGCTGCCCTGGTTTTGGGTACAATGAGGAGCTCCTGCATCCCCAGGGACAGTGACTCAGAACTGACTCTGCCAGCAGCTTTTGCAAAACATTCTGAGGCTTCTCTCTGAGAGGGAGGTCGGGGTGCAGCTTGCTGTCCTCTAAACCTCCAAAAACCATCAAAAGCTGTCAAGGTGAGAGAAAGCAGATGAAAGAACATAAAAACCCCCAGAGAACAAAAGGCTGAAAAAAAACCAGTTTCCTCAGAGCTCACCCCCTTGAGGGGAGCAGGAGGACCTAACTCAGGGAACATCATTGTCTGAAAACCCATGTGGCAAGCCCCTCCTCCAAAAAACCAACCAGGAAAGAAGAAAAAAAAAAAAAAGACTACAAGAGAACAACCACCACTACTTCATAAATACAACTTTTGTTTTTAACTCTTTACCAATATTCTGGTTCTTTTTTTTTTTTTATACATACAGAAAATTTTTTTTATATTTTTTTTCCATTTTATTTATTTTTTCAGTGTAACAGTATTCATTCTTTTTGCACAACACCCAGTGCTCCATGCAAAACGTGCCCTCCCCATTACCCACCACCTGTTCCCCCAACCTCCCACCCCTGACCCTTCAAAACCCTCAGGTTGCCCCAACCTCCCACCCCTGACCCTTCAAAACCCTCAGGTTGTTTTTCAGAGTACATAGTCTCTTATAGTTCGCCTCCCTTCCCCAATGTCCATAGCCCGCTCCCCCTCTCCCAATCCCACCTCCCCCCAGCAACCCCCAGTTTGTTTTGTGAGATTAAGAGTCATTTATGGTTTGTCTCCCTCCCAATCCCATCTTGTTTCAATTTTTTAACCTATTTACCACCACACTGAGATGTCCAGTACATCAAATTCTTTAATAACCTTCTAACCTGAACTTTTGGATACATACACCCATGTTCCTACCTTTAATTGTGGATTTGTTCTGCCAGTCTTTTGGTCATTTTCTGAATATTTACACTGAGATGAGTGTTATCTAGTTTTCTCCAGGGGACAAGGTGACCTTAGGGTCCTCACTGCACCATCTTCCCCCAAGGTACTTTTTTACTAGTTACTTCTTTAAAGTGCTCACTATGGCAACTGCCTGACCTCCACTAGATGTATAGATGTATGGATATTTTTGTTCATTCTTGATTCTGTTCCATTGTTCTAAAGCTCTGTCTTTATGCCACTACCACAAAGCCAGACATCATGACTTTGTTGTAAATGAGGAAATGTAAGTCCACTAAATTTGGTCTCTCTCTCTCTTTTTTTTTTTTTTTTTTTTTAAGACTGTTTAGGCTAAGTTCATCTTTGATCTCCTGGTTGATCCAAACATTCTTAAGCAAGGTGGTCTTTAGCTTCCAGGTGTTTGAGTTCCTTCTGAAATTTTCCTTGTGATTGAGTTCCAGTTTCAAAGCATTGTAATCTGAGAATATGCAGGGAATAATGTCAGTCTTTTGGTATTGGTTGAGTCCTGCTTTGTGACCCAGTATGTGGTCTATTCTGGAGAAGGTTCCATGTGCACTTGAGAAGAATGAGTATTCTGTTTTTTTAGGGTGGAATGTTCTATATATGTCTATGAGGTCCATCTGGCCCAATGTTTCATTCAATGCTCTTATTTATTAATTTTCTCCTTCGATGATCTGTCTATTACTGAGAGAGGCATATTAAGATCTCCTACTATCAATGTATTCATACCAATTTGACTCTTTATCTTGATTAATAGTTTTCTTATGTAATTGGCTGCTCCCATATTGGGGGTGTAGATATTTACAATTGTTAATTGTAAAAGATGTCAAATCATCTTGGTGGATAGTCACTTTAAGAATTATGTAGTGTCCTTCTGTATCTCTGACTACGGTCTTTAATTTAAAGTCAAATTTATCTGATATTAGAATTACTACCCCGGCCTTCTTTTGAGGCCCATTGGCATGAAAGATGCTTCTCCATCCCTTCACTTTCAGTCTGGGTGTATCCTTAGGTTCAAAATGGGTCACTTCTAGGCAACATATGGATGGGTCCTGTCGTTTTATCCAATCTGCAACCCTGTGTCATTTTATGGGCACATTTAGGCCATTCACATTGAGAGTGATTATTGATAGATACGTTTTGATTGACATCGTGTTAACTTTGAAGTCTTTCTGTCTGTAGATTGTTTCTATATTTCTGTTCAATGATATTCCTAGGATTTTTTCTCTTTTATAGAATCCCCCTTAGTATTTCCTGCAGTGTCAGCTTGGTGGTTGCATAGTCTTTTAAGCCTTGCCGGTCTTGGAAACTCTTTCTCTCTCCATCCATTTTGAATGTCAGTCTTGCTGGATTAAGTATTCTTGGCTGCATGTTCTTCTCATTTAGTACTCTGAATATATTTTGCCAGCCCTTCCTGGCTTACCAGGTCTCTGTGGACAGGTCTGACATTATTCTAATGGGCTTTCCTCTGTATGTCAGGAGCTTCTTTGTCCTAGCTGCTTTTAAGAGGGTCTGTCTAGAATCATAATTACTCATTTTAATTATAAAGTGTCACGAGGACTTTTGAGAATCTAAAACCTTGGGGGAAACCTGTCTGCCGCTAGTACATGAATGTTCCAATAATTCTGACGTTGGAACGTTTCATGGCATCATTTATTTCCATGATTCTGTTTCTCTGGCTTCTGAGCTGTTTGTTCCAGGCTTCCTCTTGATCCTTTCTCTCTATCTGTTTGTCCTCCAGATCACAAATTCTATCTTCTATCTCAGTTTCCCTAGCTTTTAGAGAATTTATATTAGATTGGAATCCATTGAGAGCATTTTGAACATCATCCCTGGTGGCTTTCAGTTCTGCCCTAACATTGTGAACATCATCCCTGGTGGCTTTCAGTTCTGCCCTAATCAATTCCGTTTGGTCATCCATGGCTTTCTCCAACCTAGCTATTGCCTGAATAACTGTTAGCCTGAATTCCTTTTCTGACATATTGTCTATGTCGATAGCCATTAGCTCTGTTGCATAAGGTCCATCCTCTGTATTTTTCTTCTGTTGGGCATTCCTCCTCCTAGTCATTTTGGTAAGAGATGAATGAACAGATGCCGCTAGATGTATTGATTGTGGTGCAGTCAAGGTGCACCCTGGAACCTTCTGTGCAATCAGGGTTCCCCACCCAAATGAGAGAAAAAAGAAAAGAAAAAGAAATAGAGCAGAAGAAAAAAAAAAAAGAAAAGAAAAAAAAGGGGGAAAAAGAGAGAGAGAGACAGGAAAAAAGGGAAGATAAAAGAGAAGGCTCAGCCCAAATGGGCCCCATGGTAAGATTTATATGACAAGAGAAAATTATATATATATATATAATTTTAATATATAATATATATAATATAATATATATATATATATATATATATAATATAATATATATAATAATATATATATATATATATATATATATATGCAAAAAAAATGAAGAAACTCATCAGAAAGAATCCCAAGTATAAGATTTATATACTATCAGGACAAACACAAATACACAGAAACACAGGTAGAAGGAAAAGTTTGGAAAGTGGTTATAAATTCTCAGTGTGGGCGAGGAAGGTTACTTTGATTCTTCCTGTATATATCTTGATGTTTTTGTTAAGGGACTCAGCTTTCCTAAGATACAGGGAGATTAAAAATTGGTTTGTCTCTAGGGTAGCATTGATTGGGGAAAGGGGATTACCTTGAAGTTTAACTCTATATGTATATTAGAAAATAAAAATTAAAAAAGAAGAAACCTGACTAAACTAAGATAAAATTTTAAAAAATTAAAAAAATAGAAAAGCAAAAGAAAAACACGGGTGTATGTATCTAAAAGTTCAGTTTAGAAGGTTATTAAGGAATTTGATGTACTGGACATCTCAGTGTGATGGTAAATAGGTTAAAAATTATCTGTTTGTATATAAAATAAAAAAAAGAACCAGAATGTTGGTAAAGAGTTAAAATTAAAAGTTGTATTTATGAAGTAGTGGTGGTTGTTCTCTTGTAGTCTTCTTCTTCTTCTTCTTCTTTTTTTTTTTCTTCCGTGCTGGTTGGTTTTCTGGGGGAGGGTCCTGCCACGTGTGTTTTCATACTATGATGTTCCCTGAGTTAGGTCCTCCCACCCCCCTCAAGGGGGTGGGCTCTGAGGAAACCATTTTTTTCATGCTTTTGTTCTCTAGAGGTTTTTATGTTCTTTCATCTGTTTTCTCTTGCTTTGACAGCTTTTGATGGTTTTTGGAGGTTTAGAGGAGAGCAAACTGCACCCCGACCTCCCTCTCAGAGAGAAGCCTCAGAATGCTCTGCAGAGCTGCTGGCAGAGTAGGTTCTGACTCACGGTCCCTGGGGATGCAGGATCTCCTCATGGTACCCAATACCAGGGCAGCGTCGGCTGTCTGGGCAGCTCCAGACTGCCAGAGAGGTTCCAAGCATCAATCGCATACTGAGATTTTCCCGCTGGCCCGGGCTAGGAATGTCTGTTTTTTCTGGATGCCAGACCTCCAGGCTAGCACCTTTGAGCACCTCTCCCAGGGGAGGATGTGGGAGGCATGCATTTCAGGATTGCTGTCTGGCCAGGCTCCCAGCTCCTCATGGGAGCCGGACTCCAGGCCTTCATGGACACGGAGCTGGTTGCTCAGGCCAGCTGGCAGGTCAGGGACAAAGACCTGGTTTCTCTGCTGCACTCTCTCTGGCTCAGTGCCAGGGGAGGTTGTCCTGGGTCCAGGGACTTAAGCCCCTGTTCCTAACCGCCCAGAATCCCACTATTTCCCCCCACGGTCCTTTGCTCGCTCTTCCTTTCTTTCTTTCTTTCTTTCTTTCTTTCTTTCTTTCTTTCTTTCTTTCTTGGGCTTTCACCCAGGCTCCAAGTTAATGCTGGTCCCCAGATGCAGGGCACTCTCGTATTGGGGTATTACTTTCCAATCGGTCACCTCTGGTGGCCCCCTCCCCCTTTTGTTTATCTTCCGATATCAGTCCAACGTTCCCACTCTGCTTTACCTGCCACTGGCGTCTTCTGCTCCTGCAGAGATCCAGACGTGTATAATTCTGATCTCAGGCTGATTTTGTGGGTGATCAGAATTATTTGGTTGATAATCAGCTCACTTTAGGGTACAGGTTGAAACGGCGCCTCCTCCTACTTCCCTGCCATCTTGACTCCACCCAATGCTTTTCTGTTATTAATTGCTATTTTAATTCTCCTGTTATTGGATAACATACTCTGTATGATTTCTTCAAATTACTAGGATTCTGAATATGTAGATCGATCAGGGTAGAACTCATATTTTAATCATTCGGAATCTTCCAACTCAACATGAACAAAATGAACGTCTCATTTATTTAGGTCTTCTTTATTTTTCCTCAGCGGCATTTTATCTTTTTTGGTGTACTCATATTTTACATATTTTATCATATTTACCCTAAGCATTTCATATTAACTGCTATTTGTAAACAGAGTTTTTTTTTTTAAGAGTTTGTTGCTTGTATGCAGAAATACAGCTGGTTGTTGTTCTTTGTATGTTTTGTATCCTGTACCTTTGAAAAACTCACTTATTACTGTTAGTAGTTTTTTTTTTTTGCTTGTTCTATTGAACTTTCCACATAGATGATCATTTGTCTATAAACAAGGATAGTTCTACTTCTTCGTTCCAATCTAGATTCCCTTTATTTCCCATTTTGTCCTGATTTCTCTGGCTGAAGTCTAAATATATTGTGGAAAAGAAGTGGTGATGATAAACATCATTCTCCTACACTTGCTATTAAGAGGACAGGGGAATTTCCCTTCTATTCCTCGCCTGCTGAATTTATCACGAATACTGAATTTTGTCAATTTTTTCTATTGTCAATTGAAATAACCATATGATTTTTTTATTATCAATTTGTTAATATGTAAATTCTGTTCATTGGTTTTAGAATGTTAAAGCAACCTGCATTCTTGAGATCAACCCTACTCTGTCATGATGTAACTTCCTTTTTCATGTATTGTTGAATTCAATTTGCCAAAGAGTATTTTCAGAATTTTGGCATCTGTATTCCTGAGGGATACTGGTCTGTAATTTTCTTTTCTTATAATGTCTTTGTCTGCCTCTGGTAATCAGATTAATACCAGCTTCTATGAATGAGTTTCTGTGTCTTCCCTTTAGGTTTATGGAGCAGGTTATGTAGGGTTAGGTTGTTTGTTTGTTTGTTTTTCCTATCGTCCTTTCTTCCTTTTTTCTTTTCCTATCCTTTCCTTTCCCTTCATTCCTTCCTTCTTTACTTCTTGTTTTAGAATTCAGCTGTGATTGCTGTATGGGATTTGAGTTTTATTTTGGGGGAAGGCTTTAACTATATACTCAATGTCCCTTATAGGACTATTCAGGTTATTTGTTTGTTTTTGAGTAAACTGTGATAGATTGCATAGGTTATGGATTTTTTTCAATGTCCTCAACATTGTCAAATTTATAGCCATATAATTATTCATAATAATTCCTTATTGTCCTGTTAATATCTATAGAATTTGTAGTCATATTTTGTCACAAATTTTGATAGTAGTAATTCTATTATTAGTATATTATATAGCAGTAGTGTTAGCATCTTTTTTTTTTTAATGGTTGGCCAATCTACCAAAGGTTTAATAGTTTTATTTTTTTAATATTTCATTTCATTTATTTATTTGAGAGAGAGAGAGAGACAGCATGAGCATGGTGGAGGGGCAGAAGGAAGAGAAGCAGACTCCTTACTGTCCAGGGAGCCTGACTCAGGGCTTGATCACAAAACCCACACATCATGACCTGAGCCAAAGGCAGACACTCAGGATCCCAAAAGATTGAGATTATTCCCTCCAAATTATCAGAGCACAATGCTTTGAAACTGGAACTCAACCACAAGAAAATTAATGGAAACTAATGAGAATGCAGACACATTGTTCTAAACCCATGCGATACAGCAAAGGCAGTCCTTAGTCCTAAGTCCAAAAGGGGAAATATATAGCCACCCAAGCCTCACTCAAAAGAAAAAAAAAGTGAAAAACCCCAAATACACCAAATCTCTTTATACCTTAAAGAACTAGAAAATCAACCACAAATTAAGTCAAACCCACCTGTTGCCAGCTTTTTCCTGTGTGCCCCTTTGGTTGGTGCGGTGTGTGGCCAGGCCACACACTCTCTTCTTCTTTTCAAGGACCACATGGGGAAGCCCATCTGCTCCCGTTCCTTCCAGAGTACCTCTCTGTTCTCATTCTTCTCTCCCCTGAGCTCTAGAGCTTGTGTATCTTAACAGAGATGAGATGGCTCCATCTGACATCTCACTCGTTCAACAAGTACTTTATTGGAACTTCTTATGTGCTGGTGGGGAAGAGCTATGGAATGCCCCTGAAAGTATTCTTTATTTTTTAAGTTTTGGGGGTTCAATTTAGTGATGCATCAGTTGGATATAATATGTGGTGCTCATTTCATCAAATGCCATCCATGATGCCCACAATTCAGTCACCCCATGTCCCAGCTTACCTCTTCTCCAGCAACCCTCAGTTTGTTCCCTAATGTTGAGTCTCTTATGGTTGGCCTCCCTCTCTATATGCATCTTTTTTTTTCTCCTTCTCCCCTATATTCATTGGTTTTGTTTCTTACAATATGCTTATGATAGAAATCATATGGCATTTGGCTTTCTGTGACTGACTTCTTTCCCTTAGCGTTAATACCCTCTGGTTCCATCCTCCTTCTTACAAATGACAAGGTGTCAATCTTTTGGTGACTGAGTAATATAACAAGGTATCTAGGTACCACCTCTTCATTATCCAGACTTGAAAAAGTTCTGCTTTTGCACCCAGCTGTTTATATTATTTTGTGGTATCTTCCTGAAACAGACTGCCCTCCCCTCCTTGGTATCGTCAGCTCTACTACACCTGATTCAAATCTCCATCCTCCTGCCTTCCCAATGGCGGTCATGTTTCTACTTGTATACTTTCAGAAAGTATATGATCACACCTTTGATTGATTTCTTGAGTGTACAGAATGATTTGAAAAGTATGAACTTGTATTTGAGGGAGGAGAGCAATGTAATTCTTCCCCCCAGAATTTCCTGATTGGCTGTTCGACATGAAGACTATGAACCCAGTGACAGGGTGTATTTTGTTGCCCCCCTTCTATGAGAGCTAATGGCCACTATGATATGGGCAAGCAGGTACTTCCTGGTGACACCACTTCATCTGCTCCAGGTTGACGTTTATTGTGGGAAGATGTCCTACACGTAATGCCTACCATTTTTTCCACGTATTATTTAAGCTTTGATGGACAAGCTGAGAGTAGCATTTTCTATGGACATGTGGTCTGACTTAAGTACAACTGTGACCTTTCATGGTGTCTAATGCTCCATATCTTTATTAATATCCACCTTAGTGTTCTAATTAATGGTGCCTCTGTGTGGCAGATTAACCTTTGTAGTGTTTGAATCTTTCAGCCTCACTATGCCCATCAGTCTAAATATAACTCAAATATTAATTTTTCCTCTTGAAGGACGTTTTGCCTCTTTTCCTTTTAAAACATGGTTTCCATGTGATGATATCAGTCAGGGGTGTCACTGAGAAAGCCATCAGTAATTGGCCAGCTGACCTGCCTGGTGATTGGTCACCAGTATGAGGCCAATCTGAGAAATCCCAGGTGATTGGCCAGCACACATTGGTGACACCACATGGTGGTGACATCACATGAAGAAGGCATTGTGATGTCCCAGGGCAGTTATAAAAGCTTGGCAACGGCCCAGGCTGCAGTGAGAAGAGAGATGGTGGTTCACTCACAGCTCTTCCTGCTGCTCTTCCTCGACTTCTATGTCCTGTTCCCTGTCCCTGCCCATGGCAAGCCCCCTGCCCACTCCACCTGCCCCGGGCCTCTCTCCAATATGCTACACACCACCTTCATGTTAGCACCTACTTTTGTGCCCCTCTGTGGTCCGGATAGTCCCCGAACCCGTACACGCTGACTCGCTGACCCATTTCGCACTCGCAGGCTGGCCCAGGCCCTCAGGGAGACATTCTCATTTGGCACGTGGGAGTGGGACACTGTCTACCGGAGTACCATGGATTCTCAGCCAGCTGGGCCCCACACCTCTCGGGTCACAGGCGTGTTCAGTACAGGAAAGCTGGTTCCACATCCTGAGGGAACACTGGACACACTACTACTCTGGAGCCCTCCAACCTGGCCCAGCACAGGGCACATGAATGCTCTGAACATCCAGCCGACCCAGATGTGCACAGTGTGTGGAATGTCTGGAGACACCAGGCAGAGAGGGAATTTTACAAAACAAGTAGGTACTGGGAAAAGGAATCACCACATCTCTGTATGCAGTGTTAGTCATTGCAACAGTGACCCTCCATCCATGGACTGTCTGAAACAAATCATCAGTGGACAAAATAATTCCCCAGAAACCTGGCTAACCTGGAGCCTACAGACCATCAATCCTCAAACACAGCCTAAGAAAGAGAAAGTCAGGCCTCAGAACAGAGCACCTGCCAAGATCCCAGAGACTGGGAGGCTTCTGATCCCATTTGAAACTGGGCCGATGAGTCACACAGACACTTGGTGGACAAGGAGCCTCCATACCTCAAGTTGGCCAGCCCAATGTAGCACAAGGCAAGTAAGCCCCGAGAACAGGTTTGCCAAGAGCCATGAAACCATGATTCCTGCATCCCAGCACTGTATCGGGAAAGCGACTCCACTCAACAGAAGCATGACCATGGGCCTTTGTACCCAGTGTACAAAAAATCAGCTCTCCCCTAGGCCAAGCAGGCACCTGGACAGCCCACTGACCAGGTGCTCTTGGACCAGGAGACCAACAACTGAGCTGACTGACAAGCTAAGTAGGCACCTTGTCAGTGGGCTCCCCATGTACGCTTGGCCCTGGACCGCAACAACTCAGCTCTTTGCTTGGTCAAGCAAGCACCATGACCGTGGGTTCACTATGTGCCCATCGACTTGGAGAGCCACAGCTCAGCAGTCTGATAGACTGAGGAGACACCTTGACACTGAGCTCAACATGTGTTCTTTGTCCTTGAGACCAACAAATCAGCTCTTTGTATGGCCACAGAGGCAACTTGACAGCAGGCTCACCATGTGCCCATGGACCTGGAGACCAACAAGTGAGCTGTCTGGTAAGCCCAGCAGGCACCTTGAGAGTGGGATCACCATGGGACCTTGGATACTGAGCCCAAGAAAAGAGCTCTCGGGTAGGCCAAGCAGACAACTGGACTTGAGGCTCACCGTGTGCCCTTGGATCTGGCAACCAACAACACCTCTCATTGCTTGGACAAGCAGGCACCATGACAATGGGCTCACCATGTGCCCTTGGACCTGGAGACCAACAACACATCTCATTGCTTGGCCAAGCAGGCACCAGGACAGTGGGCTCACCATGTGCCCTTGGACCTGGAGACCAACAATGCAGCTCCATGATAAGCCAAGCAGGCTACTTCAAAGCTGGATCACCATGGGCCCATGGACCTGGAAACCACAACATCAGGTCTCTACTAGGCCAAGCATGCACCTGGACAGCTGGCTCACTATGTGCCCATGGACATGGAGACCAACAAGTGAGGTATCTGGTAAGCCCAGCAGGCAACTTGAGAGTGGGCTCACCATGGGCCCTTGGATACTGAGCCCAAGAAAAGAGCTCTCGGTTAGGCCAAGCAGACAACTGGACTTGATGCTCACCATGTGCCCTTGGACTTGGCAGCCAACAACGCCTCTCATTGCTTGGCCAAGCAGGCACCAAGACAATGTGCTCACCATGTGCCCTTGGACCTGGAGACCAGCAATGCAGCTCCATGATAAGCCAAGTAGGCTACTTCAAAGCTAGATCACCATGGGCCCATGGACCTGGAAACCACAACATCACGTCTCTACTAGGCCAAGCATGCACCTGGACATCTGACTCACTATGTGCTCATGGACATGGAGACCAACAATTGAGGTATCTGGTAAGCCCAGCAGGCACCTTGAGAGTCGGCTCACCATGGGTCCTTGGATACTGAGCCCAAGAAAAGAGCTCATGGCTAGACCAAGCAGACAACTGGACTTGAGGCTCACCATGTGTCCTTGGACCTGGCAACCAACAACGCCTCTCATTGCTTGGCCAAGCAGGCACCATGACAATGGGCTCACCATGTGCCCTTGGACCTGTCAACCAACTACACATCTCATTGCTTGGCCAAGCAGGCACCAGGACAGTGGGCTCACCATGTGCCCTTGGACCTGGAGACCAACAATACAGCTCCATGATAAGCCAAGCAGGCTACTTCAAAGCTGGATCACCATGGGCCCATGGACCTGGAAACCACAACACCAGGTCTCTACTAGGCCAAGCATGCACCTGGACAGCTGGCTCACTATGTGCCCATGGACATGGAGACCAACAAGTGAGCTGTCTGGTAAGCCCAGCAGGCACCTTGAGAGTGGGCTCACCATGGGCCCTTGGATACTGAGCCGAAAAGAGCTCTCGGCTAGGCCAAGCAGACAACTGGACTTGAGGCTCACCATGTGTCCTTGGACCTGGCAACCAACAATGCCTCTCATTGCTTGGCCAAACAGGCACCAGGACAGTGGGCTCACCATGTGCCCTTGGACCTGGAGACCAACAATGCAGCTCCATGATAAGCCAAGTAGGCTACTTCAAAGCTGGACCACCATGGGCCCATGGACCTGGAAACCACAACATCAGGTCTCTACTAGGCCAAGCATGCACCTGGACAGCTGGCTCACTATGTACCCATGGACATGGAGACCAACAAAGGACCTCTGGGCTAAGCCAAGCAGACCCCTAGACATGTGGCTGACCATGTGCCCTAGAACCCTGAGACCAACAACTCAGCTCTTTGCCTGGCCAAGGGGGCACCTTGACAAAAGGTTTACCGAGTGCCCTTGGACCTGGAGACCAAAAATGGAGCTGTCTGGTGGCTTATGCAGGCACCGGGATAGTGGGCTAAATGCGTTCCCTTGGACCTTGAGCCAAAGCAATGAGATCTGGGCTAGGACAAGCAGACACCTAGATAGGAGGCTCACCCTGTACCCCTGGACTGGGAGACCAGCAACTCAGCTCTTGGCTTGGCCAAGTGGCCACCTTGGCAACAGGCTTCCCATGTGTCCTTGGACCTGGAAAACAAGAACTGTGCTGTCTAATGGGATAAGAAGGCATTTTGACTGTCATTATGCCTGGTGCCCTTCAACCTGGAGAGCGACAATCCACCTCTGTGACCAGCCAAGGAGGCAGCTTTACAGCTGGCTCACCATGGGCCCATGGACATGGAAACCACAAAATCAGGTCTGTACGAGGCCAAGAAGGCACCTGGACAGCAGGCTCACCACGTGCCCTTGGACCTGGAGACCAACAAAAGAGTTCTGCACGAGGTCAAGAACGCACCAGGACAGCGAGTTCAGCATGTTTCCATGGACACAGATCTTTCCTTCTCCCCAGAGGACAGGGCACTCAAACACTGGGCTTTCCAGCTGGCGGCAGATTAGGAGACCTGCAAACCTGATCAGCATTTCGCCGATTTGTCCAATGCAGCCATGGAGACCTGGGAGCCTCCAAACCATGAGCCCTCCATCCCAGGACAGCACGGGACTAAGAAGCCACTGGCACACCAACTTGACCCCAAATCTACGACTGCATGCTTTTCACCTCTGCAGGGAAGGGAGCATTCGAGTCTCTTCTCACTTTCAATGTACTTCAGCCTAAGGTCCTTGTGGCCTGCTATCTCTGCATTATTCATTTTGTGGGGAGGTCTCCTCCTGATGAGAAAACTATGCCATGCCGTAGAAGGTGAATCAGGCCAGTGGTTTCAACACTTTGTTTTCGAATTCATGGCAGGAAATGAAGAGGGGCAATGGGAGGAAGTAGTGCAGGAGACCCAGGCACTGAACTATGTGGAGTCATTGGCAGAAATCCTCCAGTTGAAGGAGCAGTGTTCCATCCTCAAGGGAGAAGTGCAGGCCTTAAGGCAAGAAGCCAAGCAGTGCACTGAGACGCTGGCCCAGCTCCATGAGGTGGAGAGCTTCTTTATTCAAATGAAGGTCTTCCTCGATGTTTCTGCCTTACGCGCAGTGCCCAAGGGTTAGTGTTTGTGCACCTACCCACTATGGCATTGAAGGGGAGTTGGAAAATAGGTGTTCGTCTCCCCAATTGATGGTATGTTGTGAATTTAAATATTAGGCAAATAAACCGTTTAAAATAAAAAATTTAAAAGAAAAACAACCAAAATTGATGATTTCTAAATAACTGGTTTACAGAAAGCAAACCCTGGGTGATTATAAAGGGCAGCCTGTCTTACAGTCACTACTATCCCTTATGATCCATTGCATTCTTCTGAGGTTGGGGTGTCCATGGCTCTGAGAATATGTCGATTAAGTATGCAGAGTTGACATTGAGCACAACCTGCCTGTCTTCATCAACACGTTCAGACACACTGAACTCTAGAAGCAAAGCAGAGGACCTAAGTTCAGCAGCATTCTGATCGGAAGGAATAGAGAATCTGTGTGTCTGTTCACAGGTATTTCTGCCTAAAGCATTGGCAGAGACCATTTTTGTCAGATTTTTGCTAAGTGGGAGGTTGGCCCCTGATGTTATGGCTTCAGATTGTTGCCAGGAAAACAGCTGTTGGTTGGGGACAGATTCGTCTATGATGCAGTCCTTGGAAGAACAAGTGTGACAAGACCAGGCAGGAAGGGTAGAGTGACTCCAGAGGTGGGGGACAATGCCCTGTCTCTGGGTGAATAGGTTTGGGGTCAGAGCAGGAGGCAGAATGGTGGCCAGGCTGGTGGGCTCCATTCTGACCAAAAGGCACTGCAGGAATTGGGGGGACATGTGGGATTCACTTTGGGTGCTTTAGGTTTGCCCAGAGTAAGGCGCAGTGGGACAGAGGTGGGAACAGGGGCACCTTGGAGACTCTAGGGTCTGCTTGGGTATGAGGAATGGGGCCACTCCAGAGAGTCAGTGCTGATCTTCTGATAAATTGGACATTGGGTGTCAGAATGGAGTTGGAAAGTGAGATTCCTGGCTGACTCCTCCTGGGCTATGCTCCATCTTAGCTCCAGGGATGTGGAGTGGGAATGCAGGTGGGGTGCCACTAGCGTAATCTGGCATCTACATTTGACACCAACTGAGATTGTAGGGGAAATGCCTAGAGCTGTGTCTCCTGGGCTGACCTCCGTAATGATAGTGTGCTCATAGCAACTGGGCATACACAGAAGGGAACCATGAGGAAGTTTCCTTTGGGGCTATATAGAACTTCAAGGGAACTTGGAAAGTGGGAGACTTGCAATCATAAGATGGATGATGTCTGGGCTGATTGGAGGGGCTGCTTCCAGGAGCCTGGGTGGATGCTAGTTGAGTCCAGATCACTTAAATGTAAGGCAGGTATGGGTTGCTTATGTGATGCTAGCCCTCAGAAACTCCTGTGATTAGCTGCTCAGATCATGCTCACTGAACCAATGGTTCCACAAACATCAGGCCCCTGGGTGGGCTGGCACCCAAGAGCTGCTCACCTCTTCAGTCCCTCTTCCTTCATATGGAAAATGAGGGTAACTTTCGTAGGAGGTGATTGCATGAGCAGGAGGCAGGAGAAGTCTGGTTTGGGGAGGGGATCTACAAGGGCAGGGACAGAGGCAGTCTAGAGGAGGGAGGGAAGATTGCATGGTAGACAGTGAGCTGGGGCCTTTTCCTGGCCTTTTCTCCCCAAAGGCAAAATATCACCTTTGGGAAGGTAGTTCGTGAGATGACTCTGTCCCATAACCAACCTTCGCTGCCCCTATGGGCTACAGGAAATCACAGGACAGCATCTGCCAAGTCACAGGCCAGCACCAGACCCACCCTGACTCCTTCACTGTTGCTTGACAGCCACACCTTATGGTTCTGGGGCCTTCAGGGACATTTCCAACGCCAGTGAGCCAGGGTGGCACTACTAGGCTTAGGGATATGCTGACAGGTAGAGCACTACTACATATAGGATGAGGGAGGTAGAGAGGTAGATTTCTAGATGACCAGAAGCCACAGGTATTTCAGAAGGTCCCTTCACAGAGGCAATCTTCACTCATTTTGGCTGCTTCCATTCTTTTCAGCAGTTACAAATGAATCTGAAATGAACCATTGTGCACTGTGTTTCATGGCATCTCAAATTTTCATTCTCTGGGTTCAGGAAAGTGCTTGCTAGGTTACATGGTTTAGGTTTTGTTTCTTTAGAACCCATCACATGTTCTTACCAGAACGGCTCTTCCATTGACCTTCCCACCTTCAGTGTAGGAGAGCTGGCTCTTTCCAACATTTGATATTTGTACTGTGTTTTATATTAGCCAGCTAACCTAAAAGGCGGGTAGTACTGGTAAGTCCGTCAGGTTTTCAGTGGCATTTTTCTTATGGCTAGAGAGGTTGAACTTTTTTTTTCCCTTAGCTTTATGTGATATCTGCATGTTCTTTTTGGTATAATGGCTGGCCACATACTTCTGTCCATTTTCTCTTTAGATAGTTTGTTTTTTTTCCTATTAAACACTGAGAGTTCTTTACATGCACTCCATAGAAATTCTTTGTCAGATATGTGGTTTGCCAATATGTTCACCTGGTCTATAACTTGTATTTTTGTGACCCTAATAAGAACAAAGTTCTTAGTAGCATAAAAGTTTTCGATATTGGTAAAGTCCTGTCTATCAAATGTTTTCTTTTATGCAGTGTGCTTTTAGGGCCAGACAGAGATCACCAGTGGGCAGAGAGGCAGGCGGGGGGGTGGGGGGGTGGAAGCAGGTCCCCTGCTGAGGAGAGAGCCCGATGTGGGGCTCGATCCCAGGACCCTGGGATCATGACCTGATCCAAAGGCAGAGGCTTAACCATTGAGCCACCCAGGCACCTCCTTTTTGGTGTTCTACATGCAGCATCATGTCTTCTCATGAGGACAGAAGTGTAAATATGTTAATTCCTTCATTGCTGACTTGGTCGCCTCTTATTTCCTTTTGTTGTCTGATTGTTGATGATAGGATTTCCGGTACAATGTGGAACAGCAGTGTTGAGAGTGGACAGTCCCTTTGTGTTCCTGACCTTAGTGGAAAAGTTCCAAGTGTTTTCTCATTGAAAATGATATCCCCTCTCAGCCTTTCCTCTGTGACACAGGATATTGAGGTGTTTTCCCTCTATTCCGACACACAGTGGGATCTTTTCAAGAAAGATGGTGTGTGTTTTTTTTCATGTGCCATTTCAGCATCCGTGGAGAGGATCATATGGTTGTTGTTCTTTCTTATGTTAATGTGGTGTATCACGTGGATCGGCGTGCAGATATTGAAACACTTCTGCAGAAGTGCAGGAATTAAACCCCCTTGGTCCTGTTGAAGAATCCTTCTAATGTACTCTTGGATCATCTTGGCTAGTATCTTTGTGAGAAGTTCTACACCCATATTCATCAGGCATATTGGCCTATAATGCTCCTTTCTGGTGGAGTATTCATCTGCATTGGGGATCCAGGTTATGCTGGCCTCTTAGAATGACTTTGGAAGGTGTGTTGGCACAAAATTGGTCATCATATTCTCTTACATTTTTTTCTATTTCTTTGGGGTTGGTTGTGATCTCTTTTCCTCCATTCCTGATTATGGTTTCTCAATCTTGTTAGTTCTTTCAAGGAACCAGCTCTTTGTTTCAGTGATCTATATTTTTAACTTCTGTATGTTGTGTAGTACTTTAATCTTTTTTTTTTTTTAAGATTTACTTATTTATTTGACAGGCAGAGATCACAAGCAGGCAGAGAGGCAGGCAGAGAGAGAGGAGGAAGCAGGCCCCCTGCCAAGCAGAGAGCCCGACATGGAGCTCCATCCCAGGACCCTGGGATCATGACCTGAGCCAAGGCAGAGGCTTTAACCCACTGAGCCACCCAGGCGCCCCTAGTGCTTTCATCTTTATCATTTCTCTCCACCTGCTGGATTTTGGCTTTCTTTGCTGTCATTTTTCCTGCTCCTTTATGTTACATTTTGTATTTCAGACTTGTTTTGTTTCTAAAAGAAGGCCTGTCCTGCTGTATACTTCCCTCTTAAGACACACTTTGCTTCACCCAAAAGCTTTTGCACTGTCGTGGTTTTACTTTTCCTTTCCTTCCAAGTATTTCAAATAGTCTTCTTAATTTCCTGGTTCTCCCATTCACTCTTTGGTAAGACGTTCTATGGCTTCCATGTATTTGTGGCCTTTCTACATGTTTCTTTTTGGTTGACTTCAGGTATCTATGCCATGTGGTCTGAAAAATGCATGGGTATGAAATCAATCTTTGTGAACCAGAGGAGAACTGAGTTTTGAATTGGTACATGATCTATTCTGGAGAACATTCCTTGTGCACTCGAGAAAGAGGTATACTCCTTTGCTTTAGGGTGAAATGCTCTGGACATCTCTTTGAAGTTCATCAGGTCCAATGTGTCACTTAAAGCCCTTTGTTGCCTTGGTGATCTGCTTAGACAACATGTCCCTTGCTGTGGGTGGGGTGTTAAAGTACCCCACTATCCTTGAATTACTATCAATGTGTGCCTTCATTTAGTGATTAATCAGTTTATATTTTGGTTTCTCTAAAGATAGGGGCATCAGCAATGGCAATTGAAACATCTTCTTATTTCATAGACACCTTTATTATTATAGAGGGTCTTCCTTTAACTCTCACTACAGTTTTGGCTTTACGGGTGACTACTCCAGCGGTCTCTTGATGTCCACTACCATTACAAATAGTTCCTCAACTCTCATGTTGAATCTGGAAGTGTCTTTTGTCTAAAACGAGTCTCTTGTGCAGACCACATCAATGGGCCTTCTTCTCTTTTTTGTAAAGTTTTTATGTATTTATTTGCCAGACATAGATCACAAGTAGGCAGAGAGGCAGGCAGAGAAAGAGAGGGGGTTTGGGGAAACAGGCCTTCTGCCCAGCAGAGAGCCCAACCTGAGGCTCGATCCCAGGACCTGGGGATCATGTCCTGAGCTGAAGGCAGAAGGTATAGCCACCTGAGCCTCCCAGGCGTCTCTCAGTGAGTCTTCTTGTTTCATTTTGGTTTGTTTCATTCCATTCTGATACCCTATGTCTTTCAGTAGTTGCATTTTACCTGTTTACATTCTGAGTAATTATTGAAAGATATGAAGTTAGTGCCTTTTAGAATGTGTAATGTCACTGTTTCTGTACCTCGTCTGTGTTCTCTCTCTCTCTCTTTTTTGATATGGCTCCCTGTCTCTGGACTCAAAGGATTTCCTTTAATGCTTCTTGCAGTGAGGGTTTATTGTTCAGAAATTCCTTTCATTTTTGTTTGTCCTAGACGCTCTCTACCCCTCCTTTCACTTTGAAAGATAGCCTTGGGGTATACACTTATTTGTGGCTGCATATTCTTTTCCTCCATTTAGTACATTGCCTATACCCTACCTGTCCTTTCTAGCCTGGTAAGTCTCTGTGGACAGGTCTTCTGCCAGCCTCATGTGCCTACCCTTAGGGGTGAAGAAACTCTTGGCCCAAGTTTCTTTCAGGATTTTCTAGTTGCCTTTGAATTTCACACTTCAGGATTATATTTTTATACATTGACATACTTTTACTGATTTTGAGGGGTATTCTCTGTGCCTCCTGGACTTGTTTCCTTCCCCATATTTGGGAGATTCTCAACTCACTACAATTTGTTGAAATAAACCTTCTGCTCTTTTCTCCTGACCCTCATCTTCTGGGACCCCTCTAATAATAAGGATATCATTTCAGTTTATGGAATTCCCAAGCACTCGAAGTCTCCCTTCGTGACCCAGTAGCTTTGTTTCTCTCATTTTTTCAGCATTTTGATCCATCCTTTGATCTTCTATAATCACTGATTCATACTTCTCCCTCATTCATCCCCTTTGTATAGCCTCCACTTGAACTATATCTCAGTAATAGCATTTTTAAGGCGGACCTGAGTAGATATTAGTTCTTTTATGTCTATAGTGAGGGTTTGTTTCTCTTGGGCCTTCTATGCTTGTTTCAAGCCCAGTTACTATCTTCATAATCATTGGTTTTAATTCTAGTGCAGAGATCTTACTTATATCCATATTGATGTAATCCCTGGGAGTGGGGACTGCCTCCTGGACATTCTTTTGGGGTGAATTTCTCCATCTCCTCATTTCGCCCAGAAAATAATTATGAAAGCAAAATCAGCCATGACAGACAGAGCAGAAAAAACAGGAATAACAAAAAATGGAAAACAAAATAAACAACAAAGAATACAAAAAAACTGGACCCAGTACGTGTTTTGGACTGTTCATGAAAAGAAACTAGATGCCAAAATAAGGAGAAAAAGAAACAGAAAGAAAGAAAAAAAGAAAATCTTAGAAATATAAAACAATTTAATGAAAAGGACTAGAAAAAGATATACATGTACATAACTTATATGTAAAAATAAACATCAAAAATAATAAAAAGTTTAAAAAGAAAAAAAAGTAAAGCACTAAAGAATACAAATAGATCTTTTCAAATGCACTTGCTATCTCAATTCAGAAGACCTTGTGTTTATTCTCTCTTCTCTTATTGATTTGTTCTAATACATTGATTGATTTGTGAATGTCGACCCACCCTTGTGTCCCAGGGAAAAATCCCACGTGTTCATGGTGGATAATGTTTTTCTGTGCTCTTTGATCCTATTAGATAGGATCTTGTTGAGAACCGTGGTCTTCATTTCATCAGGACTATTGGTCTGAAATTCTCGTTTTGGATGGCATCTTTGCCTGGTTGCAGATCAGGATAATGTGGGCTTCATAGGAAGATTCTAGAGGTTTTCAGCATTCATTCCTGATTAAAACGCATCAAAGTACAGAAATAAAGGGACCATTCCTCAACTTCATAAAATCTGTCTATGAAAAACCCATAGCAAATAATCATTCTCAATGGGGAAAAGCTGACAGTCTTTCCTTTGAGATCAGGAACATGAAAAGGATGTCCACTCTCGCCAATTTTGATCAATATGATATTTTCCTCTGTGACCTTACAATCCCTTTTTTTTTTTTAACTTTCCCATATTAAACACCCCGCAGCCCTGCCCTTATACCTAGTTTTATGTAGGTGTATCTCATTAAATTGGGAGCTCTTTAAAGGCAGGAAAACCTTAATGACATTGTATGTCCAGTCCTGACCTTACTTCATTCACGTAGATTTGCACATTCATGGAATTTGTATTATTAGGGGCTCGATAAATAAAATGTTGAACTGAATTTAATGCCCTACTTGCCCATCAGCTACCACTTCCTACTGGGAGTATCTAGATTGAGCAAAGCAGGATAGCTCGCACAAGTGCGAATCTGGAGTAGATTCTAGTCAGAGTTTAGGATACAGCTGAAGCAGTAAACCGCAAGATTGGAGGAATTGTGTCTCTCATGGCCTTCTGGACAGGCTGAGGGTATACAGTCAAATTCAAACATTTGAGCCATGTTTCTGATACCAGTAATGGTCTTCTTACCTAGATGTCCCCCAAGAAGATTCTTTCAATGATTCTATTTGCCAAAACTTATTTCTCTACTTCTGGGCCCAGGGTGTTATCTCTTTAAGAAAACTGAACTCCAATGGGTAGGAAAAGAGAGATTAGAAATGACTTTAGAAGTGATAAGTGAATTTGTATCTTCCCCTTAATACTTATTTTTATATTACACATTTTAAAGAAAGATATCCACCCTTTATTTCTGACAGGTGGATTAGGAGATAATGTATTGGATACAATATTTGACAACTTCAAAAGACTATGCCACATGAAGCTATTCTTCTAACAATAAAAATGCAGCCAGCTTCAGTTGCCTCTGTCCATGTCTTTTTTTTAATATATATTTTATTTATTTGACAGAGAGAAATCACAACTAGGCAGAGAGGCAGGCAGAGAGAGAGGAGGAATCAGGCTCCCCATGGAGCAGAGAGCCCGATGTGGGGCTCGATCCCAGGACCCTGAGATCATGACCTGAGCCGAAGGCAGAGGCTTTAACCCACTGAGCCACCCAGGCACCCTCTGTCCATGTCTTTTAATGCAAGGAATTTGTAAACTTGGATTCATATCCTGGAGCCAGCTCCGAAGTCCAGCTGTCAGGAATGTCATAATTGAGTCATTGTGCTTGGGGGGAACCATCCTCCCATCCCCAGAAACTCTCTCCAGTGCTCCATTAGTTGGACCTTTGCCTGCCTCATATCAATTATGCTCTTGAGCATAGGAAAAATATAAACCACGTTTATACCCACTGGGGATGAACAGTTAATTCTGCATTGTGCTCCAGAAAGAAAAAGAGAAAGAAAGGATAAAAGGGTGTGAGAAAAGTCCAGAAGTAGGTATTAATCCCAATAATTGAAAATTCTCTCAATACAGTGGTTACTTGTACAGAATCTACTAGGAATATAGCATTATATAAGGGGTCAAATGAATATTAACCTTAATATCACCAGGTCCTTATGTCTAGACATATACAAGCTTGCTGAGGAGTATAAAGTTGTACCCATAAAATTGTTAGAAGTCCATCATTAAGTGCCAAATGCATCAAGTTGCAAGAAATGCAATAGAAGGTAAAAGAAGGGATCCGGAAAGATAGATAGTCACAAAGAAGTTCATGGGGATAGGACCTCATTATATGTGTTTTGTGCCGTAGAATTACGATGGCTCCAACTTATTTACCTACCCTTCTTTCCTTTAGTTGGGATTTGTCCTTTTTTAATTTTTCCCATTTTGTTACATTTCTATTTTTTATGCCAACTTAAATCTTTTTGTTTCGTTTTTGATAAAAGGGTAAGGAAATGGAAGGAAAGAAAGAGGGAGGGGAGAATGGCAAGTATTTCCATTAACCCTTGGAGCTTACTATGATCTAAGCTATGTAGTCCTGAGGCATACTATTATGCAGACACTACATAACACTCAGCTCTACCACTCATAGGCATGTGACCTTGGACAAGTTGTTTCTTGAAAAAAAACCTTGAAAGGAAAGTTTGGAAGTACTTTCTATACTGAGATTTTGAAAGTTTTGGTATATTGCTTTTCTGTGCCCCTTATTTCATAAACCACATACTGAGGCCTCAGGTCCCTCCTCTATATAATGGAAATTAAAAATAAAAACTTTCTTCAATAGGTTTTTGGGAGAAAAAAGTGAGTGAATTGCATTAAAATGCTCCGGGAAGCCTCTACACATAATTATTCATTAGTCATTCAACAGCTATTTCCTGAATAGTTGCTATATTCCAAGAATGGAGCTAAATCTTGGGAATATATAAATAAAGAATTTATAGTCCCTATGTTCAAATATTTCATAGTCTAATGGAAAAACACTAAGCAAATCATTTTAATATAGCTTGGTATTTGATAAGTGAGGAGTTTGTACAAGCATATCTTCATGATATACTTTTCTAGCAGAGCATACGAATGCCTTCACTTTTTACTAGCTATATCAAACCACTGGCTAAAATTCAACTTGTGGTCAACTAAAATGTACAGATTTCGTCCTAGGAACCACTGATTATTGGTATAACACGTAATCAAATTTATATATATATATATATATATATATATATATATATATATATATAACTGCATTATATCTCATCTGCTTTAAGCACATTGTTTTAACTTTTCAGGATGGTTTGAAATCTAAGTGTCCTTGTGGACCCTAGCTCCCCCAACAAGGTTTGCCTCTTCTGTAGATTCAACAAGCATGCCTTCTACATCTTTTCTAGGTTTACTGAAGAGGAGAGTCATGAACAGGAACTCATAGCACCATGAAAGACACCCTTTTATGTAAATACCTAGTTATTAGTTACCCTTTTGAAATGGAACCAACTCTAAATTTTACCTCCCTGTGCTATCAGTCAATCCATGTTTTTCAGTTTTGCTCACCAAAATATTTCACTGAGGAGTCATGTTAGGTAAGAAGGAACCAGGGTGTTTTCTTAAAATTAAGGTATATTCTCTGTACAGTACTCCCTGGTCTACAATGAAGGAACATAAACCCTTTTTTATGGTTCATTCTGCCTCCTGACAATCACAATTTTCTTTTCTAGTTTTAAAATGCCTAGTGATTATCCCACCTCTCCAACTCCGCATCCCTCCCCTTCCTACCTCCTAAATTGTGAGCTCTTCTAGGTCAGGACCACATAACTTTTTGTCCATAGTGCTTAGCGTAATTCCTGACATGGAACAGATAATCAACAAATAGTTGTTGAATAAATGAGTGAAACCATCTGCCCTCTTTGGTTTTGGTACAAGTTATATCCAGGATAATTCTTTGTTTAATTGCAATAATTACTCCATGCCCAGTATGTGATCACATTTTGGAATTTATTAAGTTATGGGTTATTAATAATAATACTAAATACTACTTTTAATAATAATAATTTCAGACATTAACTTAAGAATGATGGTGAAATGTTAATGGATAACAAATGAAAAAATAGAGTGCAATTCCTGTTTTACTTCTTCCTTTTCAGGCAAAATTATCTCTCTATTGAAAAAGAATGAATAAAATGGGTGAGGGAGATATAGAGATTGTAAGAAATCATCGGCCATTCCCAGTGAGTTCAAGTTCCCCAGTGGACTAAAACCAGGGGACTCAGAAATCTTGCAGGCAAAATCATTGTATCAATACTAGTGAACTCTAAAGTAGAGATGGATCTTAGCAGATAGAAGAAGTAAAGGTAAATAGAACTCTAATTTTCTAAAGGGGAAAGAAAGTGGATTGGTATTTTATTCATTCAATCTCTTTCTTTGGTATTTTATTTAATTTATTCTCTTTGTCCAGATTTGGTCATTATGATTATAAAGGTCATTTAATATTATAAAATGAGTTGGGAACTTTTTTCGATTGTTTTTTACTGTTGTTTTTGATCCTCCCCCCTGCACTCTCTTTGCCTCTGTCTCTGTCAAAGAAATATATAACTCTTTAAAGATGTTAATTCACTATATTGTACACCTGAAACTAATGTAATACTATGATCCTAGCTATCCTGAAATTTAAAAAAAAGTGCTAAATGTTCTAGGAAAAATTAAATAAGAACTAAATAAAGGTAAAGATACACCATGTTCATGGTTGGAAAGAATAGAGACTATGAAAAGATCAATTCTAAACTCCTTAATTGATCTATATGTCCGATGCAGTCTTAATTAAAATCAAAGGAGAGGTTATTGGTTTTTTCAAAAATTAAAAGCTAATTCTCAAATTTTGAGGAAATTCAAAAGACTTTTGAATAGCTAATACAATCTTGAAAATTGGGCACCTGGGTGGCTCAGTTGCTTAGGCCTCCAAATCTTGGTTTCAGCTTGCATCATGATCTCATGATTCACAGGACTGCATCCTGTGTTGGACTCCCCACTCAATGGGAGCGTTCCTCCCTGCTATTCCTCCTCCTACTTGCATTTTCTCTCTCTCTCTCTCTCTCTCTCTCTCTCTATCTCTCTTTCCCTCAGTGTTTTTTCCTTAGTGTTTTTTTGGAAACACTAATCTTGGAATTAGTCAGAATGAAAAATTTATCCATAAGACTTTAAAATTTCCTATAAAGGTGGAGTAATCAAGATAGTGTTCTGTTGACATAAAGATGGAGACATAGATCAATGTAACCAATTAAAGAATGAAGAAATAGGGCCACATACACATAATAATTGATTTAAGCAACAATATTAAAAAAGAGTTAAAAAGTAGTTAAAAAGAGGGAAATTTTTCACACAATTGGATATATAGATAGATAGATAGATCTAGATATATCTATATATAGATCTAGATATCTATCTATATATCTATATCTATCTATAGAGATAGATATCTATATATCTATATCTATATCTGTATCTATATCTATCTATCTATCATCTATCTATCTATCTATATATTTAAATTACCCTCAGTTCCTCCATCTTATACCATATACGTAATTAATTTCAGGGATGCCTGGGTGGCTCGGTCAGCTGAGTGTCTGACTCTTGGTTTCATCTCAGGTTGTAAGCTCTGTGTCTAGATTTTTTTCCTTTGGTGGGGGCCAGAGGGAGTCTAGTTGTTCCAACACTGTTACTAAAGAAACTATCTTTGCTCCAGTATATTGCCTTTGCAATTTGATCAAAGATCAGTTTGCTGTATTCATGAGGGTCTATTTCGGGGATCTGTATTCTGTCCCATCAATGTATTTTTATTTATCAATATTACCCTCTCTTGATTACTGAATCTTTACAGTAAGTCTTGAAATCAGGTAACATCAGTCCTCCAACTTTATTCTTCACCTTCGGTATTGTGTTGGGTCTTCTGGTTCTTTTGCCTCTCTATGTAAACTTTAGAAAAAGCTTATCAAAATTCATAAAATAACTTGCTGGGATTTTGATTGGGATTGTACTGAATCCATAGATAAATTTGGGGATAATTGACACCTTGACAATATTAAGTCTTCCTATAAACTAATAAGGAATATCACTTCATTTGGTTAGCTCCACTTTAATATCACTTATCAAAATTTTACAGTTTTCCTCATATGGATCTTGTGTATATATATATATTTAATGTTAGAATTCTACTATGTATGTCATTTTATTTCTTTTTTTTCTTTTTTCTTTTTTTAATTACTTTATTTATTTTCAGCTTAAGAGTACTCATTGTTTTTACACCACACCCAGTGCTCCATGCTATATATGCCCTCTCTGTTACCCTCCACCTGGTTCCCCAACCTCCCACCCCCCGCCCCTTCAAAACCCTCGGGTTGCTTTTCAGAATCCATAGTCTCTCATGGTTCATCTCCCCTTCCAATTTCCCACAACTCCCTTCTCCTCTCCATCTCCCCATGTCCTCCATGTTCTTTGTTATGCTCCACAAATAAGTGAGACCATATGATACTTGACTCTCTCTGCTTGACTTATTTCAGTCAGCATAATCTCTTCCAGTCCCACCCATGTTGCTACAAAAGTTGGGTATTCATCCTTTCTGATGGAGGCATAATACTCCCTCGTGTATATGTACCACATCTTCCTTATCCATTCGTCCATTGAAGGGCATCTTGGTTCTTTCCACAGTTTGGCGACCGTGGCCATTGCTGCTATGAACTTTGGGGTACAGATGGCTCTTCTTTTCACTACATCTGTATCTTTGGGGTAAATACCCAGCAGTGCAATTTCAGGGTTATAGGGAAGCTCTATTTTTAATTTCTTGAGGAATCTCCACACTGTTCTCCAGAGTGGCTGCATATACCTAAGTATTTCATTTTTCTTTGGATGGTAATGGAAATGTTACTGTGTTTCTAGTTTCAAATTTCACATGTTCATTGTTGGGACATAAGAAATCAATTGACTTTTGTACATTAACTGTGTATTGTACACCCTTGCTGTAATAACTTATTGGGTCCACAAGTTAGCTGACTGATTTTTTTTTCAATACTCTGCATAGACGATTGTGCCACTTGAAAAGAAAGAGAGAGAAAGAAGGAAAAATTATGTCTTCCTTCCAATTTGTATACCTTTTTTCTTTTCTGCCTGAACGCATTAGCAAAACTTCCAGTATAATGTTGAAAATGTGTGGTGAGATGGAACATCCTTGTCTTTTATGTGATCTTAGTGGGACCTCTGAGTTTCTCACCATTAATGTTTATATTAACTGTATTTTTGTGTGGATATGCATATATGAATATATATATGCTTATGCATATGCCATAGATATAGCATATGCATAGGCATACATAACTGTACATCACTACTATTATTTTTTTAACAAACTGTTATGCCAGATTAGTTAAAAATAAGTAAAAAGATTTTATTTTATCTTCACTTCTTCTGTTTTGATTTTTTTCCTTTCTCTATGTAGCTCTGAGTTTCTGATCAGCATTATATTCTTTCTGTCTAAAGAATTTCTTTTAACATTTCTTGTAAGGCAGGTCCTTCACTTTTTAATAAAATATTTTCAGGGTGCACAATTCTATGTTGGCATTTTCTTTTCTCTCAATACCTTAAATATTCCACTCCACTGTCTCCAGAGTAGCATGGTTCCTGAGAAATCACATGTAATTATCTTGGCTTTGCTTTAAGTAAGGTGTCTTTTTCCTCTGGCTTCATTTTCTATTTTTTCTCCATCTTTTATGTTCTGTGATTTGAGAAGGATACACTTAGGTATAGTCTGTTGGTATTTATCTTCCTTGTTGATGGATCTGTGGTTTCATGTCTGTCATTATTTTGGGGCAATTCTGTGATTATTGTTTCAAACATTTCTTCTGTTCCATTCTATTTTTGTTCTCCTTCCCTCTGGGTTTTCTGATGCGTATCTTCATTATGTGTATGTTACACTTTTACAGTTGTCCCACAGTCCTTAGAAACTACATTCTTCTTCAGCCACTGTTCTCTTTCCTTATTGATTTTCAGGTATTCTGTTAATATATCCTCTAAGAGTGTTTTTCCTCAGCCATGCCTAATCTACTAATGAGCCCATCAAAGACATCCTTTCTGTTTTTTGTTTGTTTGTTTGTTTTTTGTTTGTTTGTTTGTTTGTTTGCCTCTAGCATTTCTTTTGGTTCTTTCTTAGGATTTCCATCTTTTGGCTTACATTGTCCATCTATTCATGCATTGTCTGCTTTATCCAGTAGAGCTGTTCCTAAATAACTCATAGATGTTTTAAATTCCCCGGCTGATAATTCAATGCCCCTACCATGTCTGGATGTGATACAAACTCTGTGTCTCCAGGTTGTGTGTGTGTGTGTGTGGTGGAGGTTGTTTTGTTTCCAATTTTTTAATGCCTTATAATTCCATCTTGATAGCTAGACATGCTGTACTGAGTAAAAGAACTGCAGTAAGTAGGCCTTTAATAATGTGCTGGTGAGGGGCACCTGGGTGTCTCAGTGGGTTAACGCCTCTGCCTTCATCTCAGGTCATGATCCCAGGGTTCTGGGATCAAACGTGGCCTGGACTCTCTGCTCAGTGGGAGCCTGCTTCCTCCTCTCTCTCTGCCTGCCTCTCTGCCTACTTGTGATCTCTCTCTATCAAAAAAAGAAATGAAATCTTTAATAAAAATAATGTGCTGGTGAGGTGTTGGAAAGGGAAAACATTCTATATTTCTACTATGAGTCCTGTGATTTAGTGTGCCTGTGCTTCTGGACTGTGAACTTCACAAGTGTTTCACAGGGATTTTTTTCTCCCCCCCACCCCACTAGCTTCACTCCTGTGGGCTGGGCCTATCTACTAGAGTCACAAACTTGTAAGGTAGGTAGGTCGCCTGTCCCTTAGTAGATCTCTGCAAGACGAGATAGAAGCCAGGCCTACCAGCGTCACAGTCCTAGGAAGCCCCTCTGAGCACCATGGTCCAAGGAGGGCCACGGGGGAAGGTCCAGGCATGGAATGTCCTGCGTGGAGGGGGCACGTCTGAGCAGGGTGGGCCTCAGAGACCTCTGGTGGTCATGGCCACATTCCCTTGCAGCCTGTGGTGCCCAGCATGGGGTGGTGAATGGCAGCAATGGTAGGCGTGCCATCAGCACCAGGAGCCCGGCTCCCTACCTGGTAGGGACAGCAGCCTAGGGCCCCGTGTCCTCAACTGACCCACGGGCTCCCCCAGGACACAACTGTGTAGCCTTCTCTTGGGCTGGGATTTGTGGGAAAGTCTTCTTCATGGAAGCAATGTCCCCCCAGAAGAAGACTCTAGGGGGCAGTGGGGGCAGCTCCTCTTCTCTCACAGGCTTGTCTCAGCTTGGCCCAGACACCAAGAATGTGAGGATGCTGAGTGGTGCCCTGCCCCTGCTGCCTCCATCGCCCCACCCCCCAATCCCTGCCCAAAATCGCCAACCCTCTGAATCTTCACTGCCTTGCCTGAGCCAGCTGTGACAGGTATTTAAGGCTCTAGGCTCATGGCCTGCTGTGTGAGTTCTCTGATCTTCCTGCCTACCCTGCCCTCACAGGACAAAGGCTTGAAGTCACACCCTGATCCCAGGTTTCCCATCTAGAGTCCTAGAGGGTCTCTGAGCAGACCCACAAGCTCCCTCCCCATCTCCATTCGCCAGGGCTTGCCTCCGGTGGCCAGGATCCCCCTTCATTCAGGGCCCATGGGCAGGCATTGGGGCCTTGCCTTTCTCGGGCACCACCCCTCCCCAAGAGCTTGGCCTCTTGGGTGCCTCCGAGGTCCCTGGGCACTCACTGTCTGGGAACACGTTCCCCTCCAAGTCCTCAGGGCCCCTGGCATCAGCCAGGGAGTGGCAACACATGCTAAGGAAGTTAGGTGGGGGGGGGTGCTGTGGTGATGTACCTTGCACCTGGACGCTGAGGGACAGCCACTGGGCACTTTTTTCTGGTGGATGGCATGTGACGGTGATGTTCCTGACCCCGCACCTCGCTTCCAACAGACTCAGGGGCTCCTAGGTAGTGGTCAGACTCTCAGGTGTGCTTAGATGTTCAAGTAATACATATCCTAAGCTTTTGGATGTTGTAACAATGTATATATTTTATTTCTGACAGCTCAGCATTTTCCCCCCAAAAAGTCATTTATTTATTCAAAGACTGCCCACCATGAGGAAAGCACTCTTACTAGATAAGAGTTTCTCAATACTAGCCTTCAAGTAGTTAAGGAAAAAAAAAAAAGGTCAGAAATAAATTACTTTAATAGACTATAAGTGCTATCATGCAGGTAGAAAAAACAACAACAAAGCAAATGCCTTAGGCCTTGAGGGAAAGTCTCCTAGAGGTGATATAGTCTATGCTAGGGTTTGATGGATAAGTAGGAGACTTTTAGCAGAGGGAACAGGTGACATAGTGTACTATTAGAATGCTCAACATTCATAGGAAGGAATGACAGGTGATGAGGATAGCAAAACAAAGTCCAGATGGGGAATCACCTTTGTCAGCTCAGAACTCAGGATTTCTTGATAGTAGAGCTATAATCTAAGAAAACCAGAGTTAATTATGTGATTTAATTTTTGTTTTTAGAAAGACAGTTCTCTCAAAGAACTGATGGGAAGAGAGATGGTCCAGACAGGTAGGAGATAGTTGAAAAATATTCAATCAAATGTTAATGAACAGCTTGCATGTTGAAGGGGAAAATTTAGAGAGTGAGATGTGGATGAAAGAAAGAAGGAATTAAGAATGAAGTTTTAGCTTTTGAAGCCTGGATAATTATGGTGACATTAACAGATTGGCCAGTTGAGCAAATTTTTAACATGGTGAATTTTAATGGTATAGGATAAAGTATTAGTATTAGCAATACAATGAAAGTTACAATTTAAATTGAATGCTAACCATTTACCAGGTTCCCAGTTAAGTATTTGTGTGTGTGTGTGTATGTGTGTAGGTATATATGTATATGTATATATAAACATTTTAATTTAATTTTATTTTTTCATGTTTCCAATGTTCATTGTATATTCATTGTTTATGCACCACACCCAGTGCTCCATGCAATTTGTGCCCTCCTTAATACCCACCTCCAGGCTCGCCCAACTCCCACAACCCCCTCCACTCCCCCACCCCCTCACCTCCAGAAACCTCAGTTTCTCTATGATCTTACATTTTGTGACCTTACCCAATGTACTTTATATTACCTCAATATAATCATTTCAATTTTGAGAATTTCCTATCTCATATGATAAAGAACATTTTTAGAATCTAGATTTATGAAACTGCATTATTACTATTATAATCTCTTTGTGGCCATTAGATTCTGTCCGATGTAGTTGCACATGACAGATGAGAGACCATCACTTAAATGAAATTATAGAATGGCTTTGAAGTGATTCAGTGACTTTTATCTCCAACTTAAAGAGCCTAAAAATTACATTGTGTAATGGAATTAGTTACTTAGCTCTCAGAATTTTCTATTATAAAGTAGGGAAGTTGAAATGTGTATTTTTCATTTATAGTTCTTGGGTTTATTTTCACTTTTTACTGTAATTTTTAATGTTACCATCTAAGTTTCTGGCCTATGCCAGAGAATATGATTGCATGGTGTATGATTTATAACTTTCTTTGTGACTTGTTGCAAACTCAGATATTGAGAAGTATGGCATGTGTTTTGAAAAGGATATTACCAGTTATGTGAATCATCAGTCCCTTCCTAATATTGTGTCCTCTTCTTCTGTCCCTCACTAAGAGAGCTGTGTGTTGTTTTCCACTTCAGTTGTGGGCATATCAATTTCTTCTTGTTAATTGATTAGTTTGAAACCTATATTGTGATGTCCATAAAGCTCAGGATAGTTCTACTTTTTATCAAGTGGAAATATCTTTCTTTTGTCCGATTTTTGTTTTTCGTCTCTGTCTCCCTTGGCTCAGTAGAATGTGTCTGAGATTCTTCCATGTTACATGCATCAGAAGTTTGTTCCTTTTTATTTCCAGGCAGCCATTTGTGGATATACCACAGTTAGCTTCTTCATTCGCCTGTCAATAGACATTTGAGTTGTTTGCACTTTAGGGCTATTATGAAGGAAACTGCAGTGAATGTTTGTATCCAAGTCTTTTCTGTTTTCACTCTTTTGGGTAAATGCAACAGAGTTAAATTAACAGATCATATAGTAAGTGTTTCTGTACCTTTAAAATAAACTGTCAGACAATATTCTAAGGTGTTCATACTATTTTGCATACCCACCAACAATGCATGAGATCTCCAGTTGTTCCCCATCTTGGCCAAAACTTAGTAAATGAATGACAATTTAAAAAATATATATGCTTTCTAATGGGTATATAGTGGTATCTCAGTGCAGTTTTCATTGCCATTTTCCTGAAGACTAAGATATTGGACGTCATCTCATGTAATCATTGCCCATTTCCTCCGTGAAGTGAACTTTTGTGCATTTCTTTACATGCCAACCTAGGGAATTATAGGAGTTCATTCCATATTCTGAATATATAGGTCCTTTGTCAGATGTATATAGTGAAAATATTTCCTCTAAATCTGTCTTTTCATTTTCTTTAGTACTCGTTTTTGAGGGATAAAAATTTTTAGTTATGATAAAGTCCAATTGGACAAGATTTCTCTTTCATAGCTTACATGTCTGTGTCTTTAAATAATAAATATTTGAGTATTTGAAAGTTCCACATATAGTATCCTATGTTTTCTTCTGTGCTAAGACTATGATAGATTGGATTTCATTTTTGTGTATGGCATAAAGTAAAGGTAGAGGTTTATTGTTTATCCTTACAGATATCCAGTTGTTGCAATACCAATGACTGTGTAGAGTTTCTTTTGCCAATTGGATAAATAGGGTCTGTCTTCCTTCTGGAAACTCTGTCCAAAACCAGCTCACCATATTTGTATAGGTCTACTTCTGAACTCCATTCTCTTCCATCACTCTATATGTCTATTCTTGCCAATAACATCATATTTCCTTACTGAACTTTCTAATAAGATGTTCATGTTTTTTTGTTGATATTGAAACTTTTTATTGCATGTTCCATTTGATAGTTGCTAATATGTAGAAATACAACTGAGACTTTTTTATTGACCTTTAATCTTTGATCTTTCTAAATTCACTTGTTAGTTTTCTTTAAAAAGCGCTTTTAGTTTCATGTAGATTTCTCAGAGTATTCTATGTACATATTCATTTCCTTTATGAATAAAGTCAGTTTTACTTCTTCCTTTCTGACCTGTTCAATTTTCCTTTTCTTTTCTTAATTTAATGTACTAGCTAGAACCTCCACTATATTGTTTAATAGAATCGGTGTGAAGAGACTTAACTTTTTTAGTTCCTTAGTTTAGACAGGAAAATAATCTTCCACCATAACGTATGATGTTAGCTGGCTATAGAGTTTTCTGTAGATGTCCAGTATTAAATTGAGGAATTGTCTTTTTAGTTTTGTAGGGTTTTGTCAGTATGGGTGTTGAAGTTTGACAAATATGTCTCTTGCAACTTTGGAATTATCATATGTTCTTGCTGCTTTCTTTTTTTAGTATTAATATAGTAACTAGAGTGATTTTTTTTTAAATAAACTTTTAGGGGCACCTGGGTGGCTCAGTGTGTTAAAGCCTCTCCCTTTGACTCAGGTCATGATCCCAGGGTCCTGGGATTGAGCCCCATCTCGGGTTCTCTGCTCAAGGGTGTGTCTTCTTCCCCCTCTCTCTTTGCTGGCCTCTCTACCTACTTGTGATCTCTCTCTGTCAAACAAATAAATAAAATTTTAATAAATGAACATTTATTTTTTAAATGTTTATTTTAGAATAGATTCAGATATACAGGAAAGTTGCAAAATGTTGGTAGAGTTTCTGAGTACCATCTACCAGTATACCTTATAAACATCTTAAAATACTGTAACACAATTGTCACAACTAATGAACCAGCATTAATCATTGTTATTGACTGAAGACTGTAATTACCAGACTTTTACCTAATGTCCTTTTTCTATCTCTAGATCTTATCCCAAGTACAATATTAGATTCAGTCATTATATCTTCGTTAAGCTCCTCTACAGTATGACAGCTGTTCAGACCTTTCCTATTTTTGATGACCATGACAATTTTGAGGCATTTAGTAGAATGACCTTCATTTGGGTTTGTCTGATGTTTCCTTACAGTTAGAGTAGTGTTATGTGTGGGTTTATTAAGTATTTTCAGTCCATACACATTAGGGATAGGTTTGCAGTTTTCCTGTCCTGTCTATGTTTGGTCTTGGAACCAGGATAATGGTAGACTCATATATTGAGCTGGGGGGGTGTTCCCTCTTCCGTCCAGAAGGGCATAGAGGGAATGCCAGTACTTCCTCCTAAAATGCTTTGTTGAATTCACTAGAAAAGTGATCTAAGATTTGAGGGGTTTCTTTTCTGGAATGGTTTTAAACTATGATTTTAATTCCTTAACAAGAATAAAACACTCCTTCTTGAGTTAGTGTTGGTAATTAGTTTATTTCAAGGAATGTGCACACTTCATCTCAGTTGTAAACATAATCACCACAAAATTAATCATAATATTTTATGAGTTTAGTATATATATGAACTGTCATTTTAGTTAATTTCTTTCATTTATTCTTTTATTTTGGATATCAGTAATTTCTGAATTCTTTTTTCTTCCTAGATCAGTCTATGGATGAATCAGTTTCATTTATTATTTTTAATTAACTAATTTATTTTTTCAGCAAAACAGTATTCATTGTTTCTGCACAACACACAGTGCTCCATGCAATACGTGCCCTCTCTACTACCCACACCTGGTTCCCCCAACCTCCCACCCCTGCCCCTTCAAAACCCGTTCAAATAATCTTTGACAAAGCAGGAAAAATATACAATAGAAAAAAGGCAGTCTCTTCAATAAATGGTTCTGGGAAAACTGGACAGCGATATGTAGAAGAATGAAACTCGACCATTCTCTTACACCATACACAGCGATAAACTCGAAATGGATAAAAGACCTCAACGTGAGACAGGAATCTATCAGAATCCTAGAGGAGAACATAGGCAGTAACCTCTTCGATATCAGCCACAGCAACTTCTTTCAAGATATGTCTCCAAAGGCCAAGGAAACAAAAGCGAAAATGAACTTTTGGGACTTCATCAAGATCAAAAGCTTCTGCATAGCAAAGGAAACAGTCAACAAAACAAAAAGGCAACCCACGGAATGGGAGAAGATATTTGCAAATGACAGTACAGACAAAAGGTTGATATCCAGGATCTATAAAGAACATCTCAAACTCAACACACACAAAACAGATATACATATCAAAAAATGGGCAGAAGATATGAACAGACACTTCTCCAACAAAGACATACAAATGGCTATCAGACACATGAAAAAATGTTCATCATCACTAGCCATCGCCATCGGGGAGATTCAAATTAATACCACATTGAGACACCACCTGACACCAGTTAGAATGGCCAAAATTAGCAAGACAGGAAACAACGTGTGTTGGAGAGGATGTGGAGAAAGGGGAACCCTCTTACACTGTTGTTGGGAATGCAAGTTGGTGCAGCCACTTTGGAGAACAGTGTGGAGATTCCTGAAGAAATTAAGAATAGAGCTTCCCTATGACCCTGCAATTGCACTGCTGGGTATTTACCCCAAAGATACAGATGTAGTGAAAAGAAGGGCCATCTGTACCCCAATGTTTATTGCAGCAATGGCTACGGTCGCCAAACTGTGGAAAGAACCAAGGTGCCCTTCAACGGATGAATGGATAAGGAAGATGTGGTCCATATACACAATGGAGTATTATGCCTCCATCAGAAAGGACGAATACCCAACTTTTGTAGCAACATGGACGGGACTGGAAGAAATTATGCTGAGCGAAATAAGTCAGGCAGAGAGAGTCAAGTATCATATGGTCTCACTTATTTGTGGAGCATAACAAATAACATGGAGGACATGGGGAGATGGAGAGGAGAGGGAGTTGAGGGAAACTGGAAGGGGAGATGATCCATGAGAGTCTATGGACTCTGAAAAACAACCAGAGGGTTTTGAAGGGGCGGGGGGGGTGGGGGGGTTGAGGAACAAGGTGGTGGGTAATAGGGAGGGCACGTACTGCATGGAGCACTGAGTGTGATGCCAAAACAATGAACACTGTTATGCTGTAAATAAACAAATTAACAAATAAAAAAAATTTAAAAAAAAGACTGTTTAGGCTATCAGGATCCCTTCCACTTCCAAATGAATTATAGGATTTGGTTGTCAGTTTCTGCAACAAACGAACAAACAAACAAACACAGCTAGGATTCTGAAAGGTGCTGTGTTGAATCTGTAGATCAATTTGGATAGTATTATCATATTACTAATATTAAATCTCTGAGCCATGAATATGGAATATCTATTTATTTAGGTCCTTAGATTCTTTCATCAACATTTTATACTTTTTAGTATACAAGACTTCTTGTACTTCATTTTTAAAATTTATTCCTGAGTATTTACTCTTTTTGATACTATTCCAGATAAGAATTTTTCTTAACTTAGAGTTCAAATTATTCATTGCTATTGTACAGAAATACCATTAGTTCTTTATAGATTTTAAATCCTATAAGCTTTATGAATTTATAACTAGATTCTAAGTAATTCTTTTTTTAAAGATTTATTTATTTGACAGACAGAGATCACAAAGAGGCTGAGAGAGCAGAGAAAGCAGGCTCCAAGCTGAACTGAGAGCCTAATGCAGGGCTTGATCCCATCACCCTGGGACCATGGCCCAAGCTGAAGGCAGAGGCTTTAATCCACTGAGTCACCCAAGCACCCCTAAGTAATTCATTTTTAATGGTTCTATTTATTTGGCAGGAGAGAGAAAGAGCAAAGACAAGCAGGAGAAAACCAGGCAAGGGAAAGCAGGCTTCCCGCCCAGCAAGAAGCCTGATGCAGGACCTAATCCCAGGCCCTGGGGGATCACAACCAGAGCTTAAGGCAGATGCCCAACTGACAGAGACACCTGGTGTCCTGAGTCTATGTGATTTTATCTCTAACCCTCACAACAATGATATATAAAGGATGTTATAATTATGTTTTACAGATGTTGCTAAGAATAGGAAAGAAGAATTATGAGACTAATAGAAATTAAGAATAAATTTTGACAAAAAATAATACATTGTAAAGACTATAAACAAATCGACAGGTGAAATGAACTCTAATATCAAATGCTTTCTAATATGCCACGTGCCCTCCAGTGACCCTGGCTCTCCTTAACTTTAGTAATTTATTCTTAACACCACCTTATGAACAAATAATCATTTTGCCTATCTGCGCACCTCAAGTATGCCTTATCTTTCTGTTTCACTCTGTAAATCTGCAAAATGATAACCATTTGTATTTTCTAAAATGACTTCATCCTTAGTAACATATCCTATTGTGATTCATTACTCAAGAGTAAAAACTACCTGCTATGTCATAAGAAAGACATTTGTTTTACAATAATTTAAGCCTCTTTGAAAGGCTAAAGTTACATTATGCTTGAAAATGAGGGAAAAAAAGATGAAAGAAATCATTTAAAATGTTCACAGAATCTTTAATGTTATTGATTTCATTTGCTTCAGATTAAACCAGGAAGTTTGTAGGACTGTGGGGGTACGGCATGCCAGAAACACCAAAAATTAATGAATTTCTTGATAGGAATTACATAAAACTTCTGCTTTCTCGGTTTTTATTTCAGTCAACTGGCTGTCTCAGACTTCAAAGTCCAGATAGTGATGTAGACTCAATATAATGAAACCAGATTCCAAGTAATATTTTATTTTACTGGACATTAAAGTAACCTCTTTTATCTGGAATCCATGTGAGAAAGATAGCCTGCCACTGCTCAGAATAACAAACAAATACCCTGGCTATACCCACCTCTATGCTGTATACTGCCTAAAGTCCCTTGGAAAAGGAAATGGGCTGCATTACAGTTTCAAAAATAGCCAGAGATTGAAAATCAATGCACCACAGAGCACTTTGTTTTGACCCTTTGTCTAAAGGGCAAATGCAGACCGATCAGATTCTAGAACTGAGTGCCATATACAGGGATTTGTTTCCTGCACAAAACCTCAAAGAAAACAGTGCATTCAAATGGTAATGAAGAGAGAGCCTGAGTGCATACAGTGGTATATTAAACTTGGAGGAGCTAATGTGCATTTTCCTGTGAATCAGCCTCCCCATAGGACTCATTAGGAATGCACATTAAAGATAGAGACAAGTGTGCCATTTTTAAATCAAGTGTCTTATTTCTTACAGCACTATTAGTATTGTACGCATTCTGGTAAGTGGCATTTTTGACTGCAATTTAATTGTGCAGCCGGGAAATCTGATTCCATTTCCAAGCTGTAAAAATATCTTCCTGTGAGGGTAGAATGGGGAGAAGTGTGTGTGGGGGGAGGCGTAAAGAGAGTGGATTAGAATAGGAAGTGATCGATTACTTCCTTTTCTCTTAAAAACTAAATATGCTGGTCTTTTGAGCTCAATTCTTACTTAGAATCCATACGAATTCCCACAAAATAGCAGTCTACAAATGGTGCTGAGGAAATGACAGCTGCGACCACACCAGCAATGCTTAGGAAAAGTTGAGAGGCACTTCTGCAAGAGGGTGATTGAACCCATGGGGAGCTTCAGATGGAAAGATGTCACATACGGGGCAATCTGCATGGAGAAGAGCAGAAAAATACTCATATGATTATGATTAGACATGTAGCAGGAAAGCAAAACACAATTTAGCTTATGAAGAGAAAATAATTGCTCAATTTAATTTATGTAAGGCTTTATTGTCTTGTGGAACCTCAGTTAAGGAAGACTTGCTCCAGGAAAACAATGTACACCTGCCTTAATTTTCTGATCTACTCTCCCATAACTACTCCTCACATTCCCTTGGCGTTATTCAAGTTGAACCCTTCCACAGTCATCAGGCATTTCTGTCTCCACCAGTTAGTGTTCTGCAGTCCTCACATATCCACTGTGCATCTCTTTGGATGAAATCTTGACCAGTCTTTAAGATTACTCACCAACAGCCCATGGAGAGTTCTTTGGCCTTCCAGCATAGTGTTGCATGTATTACCTTTAATTTAACATTATTGATAGTTTTGCATTTTTTAAACGTCTCTTATGAGTTCCTTGGAAGCTGAACTTCTGCCCACAAAAGAGAACATCATGTCTTTTGCAGAGTGAATGCCAGATTTAGAGGGTAGACCATTATGCTGCTGAAGGAAAAGATCTAAGCAAAGCAGCCGAATCAGGAAAAAATATAAGATAAAGAGCAAGTGTCCTCTGATACAAAGTGTCAGTTTTCCACCACTGCCTGACATAAAGAACCAGTCCTGAGAATGAGCACCAGCATGACAAGGAATTAAACACCAGAAGAAAATATCCAAAAGTTATTACTCACTCTTTCTTTGCAAGTGTGTGTTCTTAAATTAAAATACCAGGATCCAGTCAGGATGGCAGAGAAGTAGCAGGCTGAGACTACATCAGGTAGCAGGAGATCAAACATTTCAAACAAGTAAAAATCCAACAGGAGATCGAAGAGAAGAAGAATAGCAATTCTAGAAACAGAAAATAAACCACTTTCTGAAAGGTAGGACTGGCGAAGTGAATCCAAAGCGACAGAAAGATAGACAGCGGGGTGAGGGTCTGGCTCCTGGCAAATGGCAGAGCAATGGAGCACAAAATTGGGACTTTTAAAAGTCTGTTCCACTGAGGGACATTGCTCCAGAGGCTCAATCAGGGTGAAGCCCACGCAGGGTCAGCGTGGTCTCAGGTCCCGCAGGGTCACAGAAGGATCAGGGGTGTCGGAGTGTTGCAGAGCTTGCAGGTATTAAAACAGGGAAGCCGGCTACAGAGACAGAGCTGAGGAGTGAGCTCTCAGCTCGGGGTTACCTTGAACTGGTCGCAGGTTGCTTGAGCATGGAGTGCGGCTGGAGGCTGGGGATATGGGAGTGATTAGGCACTGTTCTCTGGGGGCGCACTGAGGAGTGGGGCCCCGGGCTCTTGCCCCCTCCAGGCCAGAGATGGGAGGCTGCCATTTTCAATCCCATCCTCTGGAACTCTACGGAAAGCGTTCAGGGAACAACAGCTCCCAAAGCGAACCCAAGCGGATTATTTAGCCCGGCCTCTGGTAAGTGCGGTTCAATTCCACCTTGGGCAAAGACACTTGAGAATCACTACAACAGGCCCCTCCCCCAGAAGATCAACAAGAAATCCAGCCAGGACCAAGTTCACCAAGGAGAGTAGGTGCAATACCAAGGACAGCAGCGGAATTCCAGAGGAGGAGAATGCAAAGCCCGGAACTCATGGCTTTCTCCCCATGATTCTTTAGTCTTGTGGTTAATTTTTTTTTCAATTTTTTTCTTCTTCTACTAATTTTTTTTTAACTTTTACCCTTCTCTTTTTTAACGTTTTAATTAGTTTATCTAATATATCATATATATATATATATATATATATATATATATGTTTTCTTTTTTATATTTTTTATTCGTTTGTTTTCTTTTTTTAATTTTTCCTTTCTTTATTTTTGAACCCCTTTTTATCCCCTTTCTCCAGCCCACGATTTGGGATCACTTCTGATTTGGTTAAAGTGCATTTTCCTGGGGTCTTTGCTACCCTTTTAGTATTTTACTTGCTCCTTCATATACTCTTATCTGGACAAAATGACAAGGTGGAAAAATTCACCAAAAAAAAAAAAAAAAAAAAAAAAAGAGAACAAGAGGCAGTACCGAAGGCTTGGGACCTAATCAATACAGACATTGGTATTATGTCAGATCTAGAGTTCAGAATGACGTTTCTCAAGGTTCTAGCCAGGCTCACAAAAGGCATGGAAGATATTAGAGAAACCCTCTGTGGAGATATAAAATGCCTTTCTGGAGAAATGAAAGAAGTAAAATCTAACCAAATTGAAATCAAAAAATTTCTTAATGAGATGCAATAAAAAATGGAGGCTCTCACTGTTAGGATAAATGAGCAGAAGAAAGAATTAGTTATATAGAAGACCAAATGGCAGAGAATAAAGAAGCTGAGCAAAAGAGGGACAAACAGCGAATGGACCACGAGGGGAGAATTCAAGAGATAAGTGACACCATAAAATGAAACAACATTAGAATAATTGGGATTCCAGAAGAAGAAGAAAGAGAGAGGGGAGCAGAAAATCTATTGGAGAGAATTATTGGAGAGAATTTCCCAAATATGGCAAAGGGAACAAGCATCAGAATCCAGGGGTACAGAGAACCCCCCTCAAAGTCAACAAGAATAGGCCCACACCCCGTCACCTAATAGTAAAATTTACAAGCCTTAGTGACAAAGAGAAAATTCTGAATGCAGCCTGGGAAAAGAAGTCTATAACATACAATGGTGAAAATATTAGATTGGCAGCAGACTTACCCACAGAGACCTGGCAGGCCAGAAAGAGCTGGCATGATATGTTCAGAGCACTAAATGAGAAAAACATACAGCCAAGAATACTATATCCAGCTAGGCTATCATTGAAAATAGAAGGAGAGATCAAAAGCTTTCAGGACAAACAAAAACTGAAAGAATTTGCAAACACCAAACCAGCTCTACAGGAAATATTGAAAGGGGTGCTCTAAGCAAAGAGAGAGCCTAAAAGTAGTAGATCAGAAATGAACAGAGACAATATACAGTAATAGTCACCTTACAGGCAATACAATGGCACTAAATTCATATCTCTCAATCGTTACCCTGAATGTTAATGGGCTAAATGCCCCAATCAAAAGACACAGGATATCAGAATGGATAAAAAAACAAAACCCATATATATGTTGCCTACAAGAAACTCATTTTAGACCCAAAGACACCTCCAGATTTAATGTGAGGGTGTGGAAAACAATTTACCATGCTAATGGACATCAGAAGAAAGCTGGGGTGGCAATCTTTATATCAGATCAATTAGATTTTAAGCCAAATACTATAATAAGAGAAGAGGAAGGACACTATATGATACTCAAAGGGTCTGTCCAACAAGAAAATCTAACAATTATAAATATCTATGCCTCTCACGTGGGAGCAGCCACCTCTATAAACCAATTAATAAGAAAATCAAAGAAACACATCAATAATAATACAATAATAGTAGGGGACTTGAACACTCCCCTCACTTAAATGGACAGATCATCCAAGCAAAAGACCAACAAGGAAATAAAGACTTTAAATGACACACTGGACCAGATGGACATCGCAGATATATTCAGAACATTTCATCCCAAAGCAACAGAATACACATTCTTCTCTAGTGCACATGGAACCTTCTCCAGAATAGATCACATCCTGGGTCATAAAAAAGGTCTCAACCAGTATCAAAAGATTGGGATCATTCCCTGCATATTTTCGAACCACAATGTTCTGAAGCTAGAACTCAATCACAAGAGGAAATTTGGAAAGAACGCAAACACATGGAGACTAAAAAGCATCCTTCTAAAGAATGAATGGGTCAACCAGGAAATTAAAGAAGAATTGAAAAAATTCATGGAAACAAATGATATTGAAAACACAATGGTTCAAAATCTGCGGGACACAGCAAAGGGAGTCCTGAGAGGAAAATATATAGTGGTACAAGCCTTTCTCAAGAAAGGTCCCAAATACACAACCTAACCCTACAGCTAAAGGAGCTGGAGAAAGAACAAGAAAGAAACCCTAACCCAGCAGGAGAAGAGAAGTCATAAAGATCAGAGCAGAAACCAATGAAATAGAAATGAAAAAAAAAAAATAGAACAAATCAACAAAACTAGGAGCTGGTTCTTTGAAAGAATAAGATTGAAAAACCCCTGGCCAGACTTATCCAAAAGAAAAGAGAAAGGACCCAAATAAATAAATTCATGAATGATAGAGGAGAGATCACAACTAACACCAAAAAATACAGACAATTATAAGAACATATTATGAGCAACTCTACGCCAACAAATTGGACAATCTGGAAGAAAGGGATGTATTCCTAGAGACATGTAAACTACCACAACTGAACCAGGAAGAAATAGAAAACCTGAACAGACTCATAACCAGTAAGGAGACTGAAAGAGTCATCGAAAATCTCCAAACAAACAAAAGCCCAGGGCCAGATGGCTCTCCAGGGGAATTATACCAAACAGTTAAAGAAAAACTAATTCCTATTCTCCTGAAACTGTCCCAAAAAAATAGAAATGGAAGGAAAACTTCCAAACTCATTTTATGAGGTCAGCATCACCTTGATCCCAAAACCAGACAAGGATCCCACCAAAAAAGAGAACTACAGATCAATATCCTTGATGAACACAGATGCAAAAATTCTCACCAAAATACTAGCCAATAGAATTCAACAGTATATTAAGGCCTGGTGAGAGAGTATGTATAACTGCATGTCTCAATCCAGACACTGTAAATAATCTTCCTTCACTCTAAATGAATCATATCCTTCCCTGAGAGGCATGAAGCTCCCTCCTCTGTCCTAGGCTCCCCTGCCTGTTCTTAATTCTCCCAGGGAATCTGTTCAATGTTCACTCCTCAAGACTCAGCCCACAACCCAACTCTGTGTCCTCTTCTGGTCAGTCCACAAACCCCTGAGCACTGACTCCTTCACCTGTTGGCATTTTAGCAAAGATTGTCATAGTCTCCAATCCCACTTATTAGTTCCTTGTCACATAATTCTGTTGGTTTGCTTTGCATGCTTTATGTCCTGAAAGCAGTGATACCTCATGTTTTTAGTGGTTGGTCTAGGAAGGTATGAGCATACATAGTAGATCATTTGTTACACAATTGACAATTTTCTTAGGAAAAGTAAAGATAAATTTAAGTGTAACTTAAACCATAATTCACACAAGTATTGCAATGAAATACATAGGTGGTAGGGCTCACCTTGGATTCATGCCATGAACTTAAAAATACACTTATTTCTCCTTAAGGTGAAAATTGAGGCAATTCTTCAATTTTCCTTCATTGTATCTTGACAAGATCACCTTCTCACCAGTATCCTTCCTTAGAAAACAGATTGAGAGCTCATTGTCAAGGTATAGCAATATTTTCTAGCAACATCTAGTTAACATCACAACCCTCAATAACTATTAGCAACATAAGCTCCCCAATGTACCTTAAATGTGAAAGAAAACACAATAGCAGAGCTTTTTTGTAAATTTAATTTATTTAATTTCAAATATAACGTATTATTACTTTCAGAGGTAGAATTCAGTGAATCAAAATTTGCAAATAACACCCAGTGCTCATTATGTCAAGCTCCCTCCTTAATGCCCATCACACAGTTACCTTTTCCCCAATGACCTCTCCCTCCAGCAACCCTCCATTTCTTCCCTAATCTTAAGAGTCTCTTATGGTTTGCCTTCCTCTGTGACTTCCTTTTGCATTATTTTTTCCTTTCCTTCCCCTAGGTTTCCTCCCCCCCTTTTTTTTTCTAAATAGTGTTTCAAAATACCATATGAGTGAAATAATAAGATATTTCACTTTCCCTTATGGACTTATTTCACCTAACAACACCTCTACTTTCATCCATGTTGTTGCTAATGGCAATGTGTCATTCTTTTTTATGGTATAGTAATATTCTATTGTGTATGAACAAATGGCCAACAGACATATGAGAAAATGTTCAACATCACTCAGCATCACGGAAATACAGATCAAACCTCAATGAAATAGCACCTTACACTGGTCAGACTGGCTAAAATTAGTAAGATTGGAAACAACACATGATGGTGAGGATTAAGAGAAAGGAGAACCTTTTTACAGTGTTGGTCTGAATGCCAGTTGGTACAGACACTCTGGAAATGGTATGGAGATTCCTCTAAATGTCAAAAATAGAACTACTCAGGGCTCCCAAGAAGTAATCCTAACAAGTACTCAGTGACTCAGTTAGTTAAAAAACCTGCCTTTGGCTCAGGTCATGATCCCAGATTGAACAATGCCATGGATTTCATGCTCAGCAGTGACTATGCTTCATCCTCTTCCCGCTCATGGTGTCTTTATCAAATAAATAAAGTAAAAGATAAAAAATATAACTACCCTATGGCCCATCAACTGCTCTAATATGTATTTATCCAAAGGATAGAAGGATAGTGATTCAAAGAGGCACTTGTTTCCCCAATGTTTATAGGAGAAATGTCCACAATTATCTAAGTATGTAAAGAACTCTGATGTCCATAATCACATGAATGGAGAACAATTGATGTTGTATATACATTTAATAGCGTTTTAAGCTCATCTTTTCTACTTATAAATTACATTCCACTTAGTACAGCACAATCCAATCCATTTGGATGCCACAGAGATCTTTCCACTTTCAACCCTTTCTCCTGATTATAGGGTTCCAGGAGGACCAAGTGAAGTTTGCATTTTTAGCATCTGGTGAAGGGTCCAAAGTATTCATAGTCTCTATTACCAAGACCCAGGAACAGACTCCAATCACTACACCCTGTTTGCCACTTTACCCTTTTTTTAAGTTAAGATCGGGATCTAGAGAACACCAGTAGATGCCCCGCTCCACTTATTTCAGATAAGGACTGAAACTGGAGCTTGTCCCCAGCACTTTCTACAATAGCTCCAACGAGAAGATAGTGGCAAACCTATCGGCGACCAAACAACTCTGAAGTATGAGTCCTGCGCATGGAAGTGGCTCTGTCTCCTCCACTCACCAGACTGACTGCATCTGGTTATGACAGGCAGTATTCTCAGCAGTAATAATGACCAGACCTTCCATTTATTCATTTTTTCACCTGAAGTTATATATATAGAATTATAATGTCTTCAAGTCGATAAAGGCATAGATGAGGGAAAGCACATTCCATGAACTTTAATCAGTGACTAGGGGCTGTAACAGGTAGAGGACAACCCTAAGATAGTTCTCCCACCCCTAGAAAATGCTTGCACCAATCAGACAGGTAACTGTGGTGCTGGCCCAGGTGTACTGAGTTGCTTTCTCTTCTTGCTCATCCCATCTCCACAGAGGACAGGATTTGATGTTTTTGCTAGTGCATCCCTGGTGCAGATTCTGGTGTGGGATGTGAGCTATTTTAAGCCCTCAGTTACTAGGGAAATCCACTTTCCCTTTGAGCATTTCCTCTGATCAGGTTTGGGCACTGACAAGAAATTGGGGGTTGGATCATGGAGAAACTGGTGGGTGGGATAATGAATTGCTCCTGGGAGTAGGTAGGATCCCTGTCCTGCTGTGCATGAAGATTGTCTCCATGGGGAGAAGAGGAAGATGGGAGATACCTGCCCTGATATGAAACAAATCCAAATGTCCACTGCAAGCCATTCTTTCCTGAGGTTCATTTGAGACCCCTCAGAGTTCCTACCTGATCCCTGACCTGTACCTGGGCTGACTGGACTCCTATCAGCAGGGGACACCCACCATACCCAAGGGAGCAACAATTTGGGCAGCAAAGGCATAGTGAACCTGGTGCACCAGTAGGAAAGAGAGAGAAGGAATGAGTGATGACCCCATTCCCACCATCCCCTTGCCCTGGCGGCCCCTTAAGGCTATGTCCAGAACCCTTGTCCAGCAGTGTCCCAGTCTCTGACATCATTCGTGAATGCTTAGTCCAGTGCACATTCATGTCACCAGCCACGTTGTCCTCCTCACTCCAGCCAAGCCACTCAAGGCCACAGGCCTAGCAGTGTGAGACCTGGCCACGGCAGCTCAGAGGCCCATCCTGGGGAGCCACTGGCCATGGTCCTTGCTGGGGGGCTTAGGGTCCCCTATAATGGGTTCTCAGGAGCCTCCATGACTCTCCCAGGGCTCGTGTCCCTGTGGCACCTGCTGCTCTCCTCCCGCCCCAGAGCTCTTGCTCAGCTGGACTTACTTTGCTACTTGCCAGCAGGACTGTTGAGCTTGCATATGGGAGGGACATCGCTGTTGCTCTTTTTCTAAGTGATCGCTCTCTTTATTTGTTCTATGGGATGGAATCCCAGGAGTCTTGTCAGCTTCCTGCCAGACCCTTTCCCACCCCCACACTGCTGTCCGAGCTGAGGGGCAACCTTCCAACTGCTTTTCTCTCTCTGCACTCCTCTCTGTCCTGCTTCCTTCTGGTTCTGCCACCCCCCTGTGGTGACCTTTTCTGGCTCTTGACTTTGCTCCTTGCACATCTTTGGGGACAAGTTCAAAATAAAGAAAAATAAATACATAAAATACATATATATGATGCATACACATTCTTTCCCAGCTGGGAGAACTAGTATCTACTGAACTGCTCTACCTACTGGAGATCGATTGGGAAGCAGCAGCCGTTGAGCTCCTGCTCTCCTGAATCTCCCAGGCTTCCTGATTCATGCTCGACTTTCACAAAACTTGGTTCCCACATTACAGAACCACTTATGAAGTCACTTACTTTGGTTTACAATTACAAATAGCTGGTAATTGAAGGCAATATATTTTATTTTTTAATTAATATTAATTTCTTGGAGGTGTTTTTTGTATAAACTCAAGTCTGCAAAGAATACCTGGAAGGTACAAAATATCAATGTGCTGTTTCCAGGAAGAAATTCAATAATTAAACATGGTTAGCAATTATCACTTCCAAAATGATCTTTTTGGTTTGCTATTGAATAACATAAACTAGGAAACGACTTAGTTTTGTTTATTAGGTTACACTGTTTCTTTGGTAGAAACTTATTTTGATGTTACCCTCTGAGTGAGAAATACAAAACACTTTGTTAAAGCAGCTGTGTCAGATGCTCCAATCAGATAGGAACAGTGATATGGGGCGAAGGGAAAAAGGAAGGGAAGCAAGAGGCATCTGCCTAGAGGAGACATTAAAACACATCTAAGGAAAAGGTGCACTTAGTACCATCCCCTTTTCACATATTTATGCTCAAAACTTTACAGCCTTGTGGTGTGTTTCTGTGACAACAGCACATTCAAGGGACCCCTTGGCATACCTGTCCATCCCAAATGTAGGAAACTCAAGTGGGACCCAGTGGGTGGATGAGAACTCCCATTTCTGTTCTTCTCTGAGTACAGGCTGCATTTCTGGTGAAGAGCAAGTGCTTCAGTTGCTGCCCTGTAACCCCAGTCTTTCCTACTGGTGATCATCATGAAAACTTCTCATTCTCAGGGATCTAAATTTTAAAAGTGTTCTCAGCATGGAAAGAGTGAAGGGCATTTCTGGTTTCAGCGGGTCCTTAGAAAAATCACTATTAATAAGACTCTAACTCAAATTTCTGGGCTGAAAGCCATATAGAGTAATTTATATGACCTTTTCATCCTTTTCTATATGAAATTATTATAATATTTTATTGAATATATTTGGCTTACATTTATGAAAATGGGAACAGTGTTTTCCTGGGCTAGGTCTAAATAAAGGAGAAGATGTTCCAATAAAACCGGTGACCAGGCTGGGTAACCTCATCCTGAATTACTGAAATGGACATCTATGGCTTGCTAGCACTGAAATCAACATAGGGTTATATGCAAAACTGGCATCCCTTTAAAATGATACAGGTTTTCTTTATTATATAAAGAATATAAAAATATGTACACATGTTAGTTTTTATTTATTTATTTATTTACTTTGAGGGGACTAGGGAGAAGGGAAGAGGGAGAGGGAGTATCTTAATCTCATACCACACAAACCTTGGAGCTCAATATTGCAGTCACATCTCACAAGACCTGAGATGAAATCAAGAGTTGGATGCTTTACCCACTGAGTCACCCAGGGAAACCAATCATTGGTAGACTTATATTAAAAAAATGTTGGAAATGCTGTTGTACTAAATCCCTTTTATGTGTATGGCTGCAGATTACAATGACTTAGCCACGTTGGTGAGTATCATAAGGTGACCATTGGTATATTAAGAGCAATGGGCTTTAGAATTCTGATGGCTACTAGTTATTTTCTATTTATAATTCTACTGAATTAACAAACTCTAAGCAGCAATGTTGATGTTGTCCAGACAAATAAGGATGGTTATAATTAGGATAGGAACCACTGGTGGCATGAAGAACAGAGAATAACCCCTTTCTGAAGGTCATCAAAATAGAACAGAACCACCACAGTTCTATAACATGTCCGTCTACTGTAGGTGGAAATGGAAACTCACAAAACCATAGCTATGATAGGGATTGGCTATAATCCAGGAATGCTCCACTTTTAAGAGTGCTAAATTAATCCTTTCACTATGATTCAGTGTTTTGTATTTTATGTTCATATGTTTTATGTTTGTGTGTGTGTGTGATTTTTATGGCTATATATGTTCATTTTTCAAAGGAAAGTTAAGCTATATTTCTTTATTAATTGATCAATAGTAGGATTGGTCATTGATCTAGAACTTTTTTCTTAAACCCCTGTTTCCAAGCATAAACAGTGAGAACCAATTGCAACAATTAAATGCAAAATGAACTGCATTATACACTTCAGTGTCATTGAAGGGGGTTATTTTGGAAACATTCTATGCTTGCTAAACAAATTGTCCATTGTAGCTAAAGTTTTGTCATTAGTCACCACTTAACATGTTTTTTTTAATTTGTTTATTTTCAACATACCAGTGTTCATAGTTTTTGCATCACACCCAGTGCTCCATGCAGTACGTGCCCTCCCTATTACCCACCACCTGACATGTTTTTAAGATTTTATTTTAATTCCAGTTAGATAATACACAACATAATGCTAGTTGAAGATATATAATATGGTGATTCAACACTTCCATACAACACCTGGTACTCATCACAAGTGTACTTGTTAATCCCTATCCCCTATTTAATACCTTCCCAACACCCTCCCCTAGGTGATCATCTCCTCCTTCTTTGGAGTTATGGGTCTGTTTATTGGTTTGCCTCTCTCTCTTTTTTCCACTTTGCTCCTTTTCTTTTTTGAATTCACATACGAGTAAAAACTTAATGGTATTTGTCTTTCTGTGGTTTATTTCACTTGTCATAATACTCTCTAGATTCATTCATGTGACTGCAAATGGCAAGAATTCATTGTATTTATGGCTTAGTAATATTATATTATATACCTATATCTGATGTCTAATATGTATTACATATCTATATATCTATACATATCTCTATATATGACATATATTATATATCTATAGATTGTCTATCTATCTATATAAATATCTATACACATGTATAGATATAATTTATATATCTATTTATACATATATATATATTTATACATCTGTATAGATTTATATAATGGTATAAACACCTTTTCTTCTTTAGTCATTTATCTGTTGATGGATAACTGGACTCCTTCCATATTTTGGGTACTGTGGTCAAATATACAGTATTGCTTATATATGCAAACTATTCAGAATGTCTGTGGCTTTTAGACATCAACTTACATTTTATAAATTGACACATGAAAAAATGTTCATCATCACTAGCTATCAGGGAGATTCAAATTAAAACAACATTGAGATACCACCTAACACCAGTTAGAATGGCCAAAATTAGCTAGACAGGAAACAACGTGTGTTGGAGAGGATGTGGAGAAAGGGGAACCCTCTTACACTGTTGGTGGGAATGCAAGTTAGTGCAGCCACTTTGGAGAACAGTGTGGAGATTCCTGAAGAAATTAAAAATAGAGCTTCCCTATGACCCTGCAATTGCACTGCTGGGTATTTACCCCAAAGATACAGATGTAGTGAAAAGAAGGGCCATTTGTACCCCAATGTTTATTGCAGCAATGGCTACGGTCGCCGAACTGTGGAAAGAACCAAGATGCCCTTCAATGGATGAATGGATAAGGAAGATGTGGTCCATATACACAATGGAGTATTATGCCTCCATCAGAAAGGACGAACACCCAACTTTTGTAGCAACATGGACGGGACTGGAAGAAATTATGCTGAGCGAAATAAGTCAAGCAGAGAGAGTCAAGTATCATATGGTCTCACTTATTTGTGGAGCATAACAAATAACATGGAGGACATGGGGAGATGGAGAGGAGAGGGAGTTGAGGGAAACTGGAAGGGGAGATGAACCATGAGAGACTATGGACTCTGAAAAACAACCAGAGGGTTATGAAGGGGCGGCAGGGGGGTGGGGGGGTGGGAGGTTGAGGAACCAGGTGGTGGGTAATAGGGAGGGCACGTATTGCATGGAGCACTGGGTGTGATGCCAAAACAATGAACACTGTTATGCTGTAAATAAACAAATAAAAATAAATATAAAAAAATTACTTATAAGAAAAAAAAAGAAAAATTACCACAAAAATAGAGTGACTGGTACTATATAATTATTTTGTCAAATCCCTATTATTTATTTTTCTGAATTAATGGAACCTTTGTCTTAAATCCTGAAATAGGATGGAATGGCATTGTTCTTAAAGAGTTCACAAGGTGAAATTAATGGACTTCTAAGAAGCAGGACTAGTGGGAACTTTGTTACATTTCTACAGAGCAGATCCTCTGAATTACTCTTATTATGGTCCCCATCATCTTGTTTCTCAGGCTGTAAATGATGGGGTTGACTACTGGGATCAGGATAGTGCAGGAGACAGCAAGGACCTTAACCTCTCTGGAGTTTGGAAGGATCTTGGGCATAAGTAAGTGTAAACAAAGATCCATGCAGGCCAGAGTCAACATGACTGGAACATCACAAAAGAAATGGTTGATGGTTTTGGATCTATTCTAAGGGATTTGGAAGTCATATGCAGTGTGGGCATAGGAGTTGATTGAGCACAGGATCAAAGATCCTCTTATGGTCACCACACAAACTCTTTTGCTCATACAAACAGCATAGTAGAGAGGAAAGCAAATTTGCTGCATAATGATCATAGGCCACAGACGTCAATAAAAATCCATCTGCATCAGATAAATTAATGAAAAAGAAACTCTGAGTTGCACATTTGTTTCCAGAGAGATAATCAGAAACCATCTTGGGGACATTCCTGGAGATATAGTTCAGGTCCATGAGGGAGTTGACTAAGTAGAAAATACATGGGTGTGTGGAGGTGGGTGTCCAGGATGATCATGGACAGGTTACCAAACAGAGCCATTAGGAAAAGGAGAAAACTGAGAATGAAGAAAAACAGGACAATTCTTCATGGTGAGAATAACCCCAAGAAGAATAAATCAGTTGATGTTTGGTTAATATTTTCTGTGTGTCATTAATTTAGTTTCCCCTAAAGGGAGACACATAATAAGTACAGAAAAAACAATCTCTTATTAATTCATTATTTTAGTTCCACTCTGACTTATTCAGGACACATTGCCTCTCTTAAAAAAATTAGCACATATCTTGAAAAAAATCTCCTCATAGTTAAAAATCTTGATGTCATATGAATATCAAACTCCAAAATAGTTCATAGAAATGTGTAAATTTGTAAGGGTAATATATTTCTGTGACTTTATTAAGATACCCATATTTTATTTTTCTGTATAAGTTTAGTTATTATCAATGGCAGTCTTAGTACTTGTTATATATGCATTGTAAGGCAGTGTAAATGCATATATTATAGACCCGTACATAAATATATTTTATGACACACAGGCAGTGATTTTTTTTCTCTAATTAAGCCCTAAGATTTCTGAAATTATAGTAGTCTATAAGGACACGGTGTAGATATATATCCTTTTGGTTTGTTCATTTGTTTGTTTTGGTGCCAAGACATATTATCTACTTCATTTTCCCCCAGAAATCTACAATGAAGAGTTATTGACAACTATAAGTTATAAGAAGCCGATTTCGTCCTCCTCACTCTATATTCAAATGCTTTAAAGAAACTCCTTTCCTGACAGTTTTCTCTAAAATTTTATTTTAGCTCCTTGGTTCTGCTTACGCTCTCTGAAAATATCTGTATTATTCTTCTGCTTCTCAATAATTATATAACAGTTAGCATTGCTTTATGGCACCTCTTCTTATTCTGTTTGACCTTTTGATTTTCTGTATTTAAAACACTTTCAATTTTTTGATAAGTGTGAGTTTAGCTCCTATATGTATCAATCTCTGTCATAAAAATCAACTAACATAATACAGAAGTAAATCTACATAACTTTAAATGAAGTGGGAAACAGAGTAGAGGGTGGAATCAGAGATAGAAAGGTTATGGACACATTGGGTGAAGAGGTTTTAAGGAACAGACACTTAAAAAGAGTAGGAGAAATGGCATTTTGAGAATATTCTAAGTAGGAAGGAGTGGAGAGAATCTTCTCCAGAAGGAATACCATCAGTGAGTAAAGCCCAGCATGCTGTGCCTACAAAGGATTGTAGTGCTTCACTCTCTCATACTTTTCTAGGATCAAAGCCATCAGAATATTGAGGAATTCTTTGTATGAAAGATAGACACACACCCATATAGTTATACTGAATTAAAAATGACCTACATAAATGCCTGGTTGTGGATATTAAGGAGGTACGTGTTGCATGGAGCACTGGGTGTGGTGCATAAACAATGAATCTTGGAACACAGAAAAAATAAAATTAAATTTAAAAAAAGATAAATGCAAGACCCTTTTACAACAAAAATGAGAATTTGTTAAATCCATACTAAAAATGTCATGTGTTATTTAAAATGAAGGGTCAAATAATAACCTTTTTTAAAATAAATGATAATAATTAATGTAATAAATGTAATGAAAGTTTGAAAAGATAAATTGATGAAAATCGACCAGAAAGCACAGTAAAACACAAAATTTGACACTTAGGACAGAAAATAGAGTGAGAGGAATAATAAAAGATGACCCAACATATACTTATGGGCATTTCTGTAAATGTGTATGACATTCCTTTTTTTTGACACAATATTTATTTATTTTTAATTTAATATTACAAAAAGACGTTTTTTCTTTCTTTTTTTGTATCTATGAAAGAATCATGTTTATTTAAAATTAACACAATTTAACAATTGTCAAATGGGAAGAAAGAAATTACAGAAAAAAAAATATAATCATCTATATATGCCTGGTTTGCTTATTTCTTTCAAAGTGAATGGGAGTCTTAAAATTGGGCTAAAGGTCACTTTACATGTTATTTTCTGTATCTTTTGAAGTACACCATCTATAATCTAATCATTTCTGGAAAGATTTGTTATTTTTCAGGAAACATTAGAAATATAGTTTCATGAACAATAAAGATATACATCAGGCTCCTTATTCTGTTATTTGGTGTTGTTTTTGTTTTTTTGCGTTTTTTTTTTATTTTTTCAAATATTTAAAATTTTTTTTCAACATAACAGTATTTAGTGTTTTTGCACCACACCCAGTGTTCCATGCAATATGTGCCCTCTCTATTACCCACCACCTGGTTCCCCCAACACCCCAACCCCCACCCCTTCAAAACCCTCAGGTTGTTTTTCAGAGTCCATAGTCTCTCATGGTTCATCTCCCCTTCCAATTTCCCTCAACTTCCTTCTCCTCTCCATCTCCCCATGTCCTTCATGTTTTTTGTTATGCTCCACAAATAAGTGAAACCATATGATACTTGACTCTCTCTGCTTGATTTATTTCACTCAGCATAATTTCTTCCAGTCCTGTCCATGTTGCTACAAAAGTTGGGTATTCATCCTTTCTGATGGAGGCATAATACTCCATCATGTATATGGACCACATCTTCCTTATCCATTCATCTGTTGAAGGGCATCTTGGTTCTTTCCACAGTTTGACGACCGTGGTCATTGCTGCTATAAACATTGGGGTAGAGATGGCGCTTCTTTTCACTACATCTGTATAAAAGAACTTTTTTCTAAACCAATATATGATTTACAATATTGAATGATGATATAAAGAACACAGAAAATTAGCATAAATAATCATTAAATTGTATTTTCTTGAAAATACTCAATATTGGGGTGCTTGGGTGGTTCAGTGGATTAAGCCTCAGCCTTCAGCTCAGGTCATGGTCTCAGGGTCCTCGGATGGAGCCCAGCATCAGACTCTCTGCTCAGCAGGGAGCCTGCTTCCTCCTCTCTCTCTGCCTGTCTCTGCCTACTTGTGATCTCTGTCAAATAAATACATAAAAATCTTAAAAAAAAGAAAATACTCAATATTGTCTTGAAAACAATTTCTTGATAATCCTCAAAATGAGGTAGACTGGTATTCTAAATTCACCTTGAGAGAAATTATGATAATATGAGAAGAAATCTAGACAGCCATGCATATAAAATAACATCACGTTTCAAATACTGTTATATATTTTATATGTGAACAATAAATTCTAGGAGATGGAATAAAGCTCTAGATGCATATCCTCAAACATAACATGGTATGTAGCCACGTTGACAGAATGGGAAGGGGAGGCAAAAATGATGATGTAGGAATGGGATGACTCATCATTCACAGTGGCCTGAGTTACAAATCATGGCCTGGTATTTTGGATATTTAGAAATCAAATATTAGAGATGAGCATATTGTTTTAAAAACTGAGAAAGTATTGGGAATAATTGTAAATGTATTTGAAGTATTTTCCCTGGGTGTCAAGAGGCACAGGTTATGGGATCATAATTTTATCCTGTGGTTTGCTGATGCCATTCCATACATTCTTGGGATAATACACTAAAGTGATAAAAAAGTTATTTCAGTTAGTAATTTCCACGTACTCAAATTATTGCAGATGTTCATTTCATAAACTACCTTGAAATACCTACATCATGGTTCTGGGTCTATGTGAAGCAACTGATTTTCAGTTATTGGGTGGTCATGGTAACTTGTAGAGGAAAAACTGGGAGAGCTGGTTGTGTTCATAAGTTAAATAGATATTGCATTTGACACAGAAGCCGCATTAGATATTGAATATCTGTTTATAAATTCTGATCTGTAGAATTATATTTTTATATTAAAATACTTAGATTATTTCCCCATTACTTTAATTTTACTCAATGATGTAAAGAAAACCATTCTATTTACTTTGCAAAAGATTTGCACCTGCTTCAATCTTTTAAACTTCACTAGAACTTTTGGGTCTAGCATCGGCATTACTGACAATAGACAGTGGAGAAAAAGGGAAAGAGATGGTTTCTTAATGAGTTGGAGAACTAAGGCTTGAACCTGAAGGAGGTTCATACATGGCAGAGAAAATAGGACTATACGCTTCCATTGACCATGTCAAGATTGGTGCCAGGAGTTAATTTTATTTAATCCTGACCAAAGTCTCTTGAGGTTGAGACTACATCAATATGAGTGCAGATAGTCGCTGTTGATAAATCAAGTTTCAGAGATTTAAAGGGAATTCTTTGGATTTCTTGTATTAACATAGGTGGTAAATAGATGCAGATATTTATATGTGAAATTTCTATTTAAAAAGAATACTATCATAACACTAAATATTTTAGGCAACAATTAGGAAATAACAAATGGTTATTTTTAACTACGCAGTACTAAATAGAAATTAAAAGAAAATTTAAAAGCTATTAATTAAAAATGCACTATTGAAGAAAGAGTGTGAAGAATACATACATGTTATTTAAGCCCAAGTAGCTTGGTTTAGTGCTTCTATATTGTCATTTCAAGAAATTTCTTGTTTAAAGAAGAACTAATTCCTATTCTCCTGAAACTGTTCCAAAAAATAGAAATGGAAGGAAAACTTCCAAACTCATTTTATGAGGCCAGCATCACCTTGATCCCAAAACCAGACAAGGATCCCACCAAAAAAGAGAACTACAGACCAATATCCTTGATGAATACAGATGCAAAAATTCTCACCAAAATACTAACCAATAGGATTCAACAGTACATTAAAAGGATTATTCACCACGATCAAGTGGGATTTATTCCAGGGCTGCAGGGTTGGTTCAACATCCACAAATCAATCAATGTGATACAACACATTAATAAAAGAAAGAACAAGAACCATATGATACTCTCAATAGATGCTGAAAAAGCATTTGACAAAGTGTAGCATCCCTTCCTGATCAAAACTCTTCAACGTGTAGGGATAGAGGGCACATACCTCAATATTATCAAAGCCATCTATGAAAAACCCACCACAAATATCATTCTCAATGGAGAAAAACTGAAAGCTTTTCCGTTAAGGTCAGGAACATGGCAGGGATGTCCATTATCACCACTGCTATTCAACATAGTACTACACGTCCTAGCCTCAGCAATCAGACAACAAAAAGAAATTAAAGGCATCCAAATTGGCAAAGAAGAAGTCAAACTATCACTCCTCACAGATGATATGATACTATACGTGGAAAACCGAAAAGACTCCACTCCAAAAGTGCTAGAACTTGTCCAGGAATTCAGTAAAGTGGCAGGATATAAAATCAATGCACAGAAATCAGTTGCAATTCTGTACACCAACAACAAGACAGAAGAAAGAGAAATTAAGGAGTCAATCCCATTTACAATTGCACCCAAAACTATAAGATACCTAGGAATAAACCTAACCAAAGAAGCTAAGAATCTATATGCAGAAAACTATAAAGTACTCATGAAAGAAATTGAGGAAGACACAAAGAAATGGAAAAATGTTCCATGCTCCTGGATTGGAAGAATAAATACTGTGAAAATGTCTATGCTACCTAAAGCAATCTACACATTTAATGCAATCCCTATCAAAATACCATCCGTTTTTTTCAAAATGGAACAAATGATCCTAAAATTTATATGGAACCAGAAAAGACATCAAGTAGCAAAGGAATATTGAAAAAGAAAGCCAAAGTGGGTGGCATCACAATTCCGGACTTCAAGCTCGATTACAAAGCTGTCATCATCAAGACAACATGGTACTGGCACAAAAACAGACACATAGATCAGTGGAACAGAATAGAGAGCCCAGAAATAGACCCTCCACTCTATGGTCAACTAATCTTTGACAAAGCAGGAAAGAATGTCCAATGGAAAAAAGACAGCCTCTTCAATAAATGGTGCTGGGAAAATTGGACAGCCACATGCAGAAAAATGAAATTGGACCACTTCCTTACACCACACACGAAAATAGACTCAAAATGGATGAAGGACCGCAATGTGAGAAAGGAATCCATCAAAATCCTTGAGGACAACGCAGGCAGCAACCTCTTCGACCTCAGCCACAGCAACATCTTCCTAGGAACATCGGCAAAGGCAGATTTCAGAGATTTAAAGGGAATTCTTTGGATTTCTTGTATTAACATAGGTGGTAAATAGATGCAGATATTTATATGTGAAATTTCTATTTAAAAAGAATACTATCATAACACTAAATATTTTAGGCAACAATTAGGAAATAACAAATGCTTATTTTTAACTACTCAGTACTAAATAGAAATTAAAAGAAAATTTAAAAGCTATTAATTAAAAATGCACTATTGATGAAACAGCGTGAAGAATACATACACGTTATTTAAGCCTAAGTAGATTGGTTTAGTGCTTCTATATTGTCATTTCAAGAAATTTCTTGTTTCCTCTCATTTTCAGTCTGAATCATATTTTCTCTTGTTCTTGGCAACCATAAAACTTTAATCAACAGTGTAGAAAATACACACATCACTTCCAGATCCTCTCAGTGAACTCTGACCCATGTCCTGCTCCCATACCAAAGTTGCCCTAGGTGGGTTTGCTTACAAAGATCAACCTTCTCTTTATTACCTCCTCTGTAAATTGCTTTGTAAATGTATATATTCAGTTTATTCCTCCATCATAATGTGAAAGTTCCTCTAAATAATGGTATTTATAAATAATTTGCGTATTACCATTTTTATTTTAGTTTAAGAATATTTAATAAGCATTATCTATATTACATATGTTATTTTCCTTGTTTTCCATGTTTGTATTCAATTGCAAATAAAATTTGAAAAACCTCTCACTTTATTGATGCACATATTTACAGAATAAAGCGATTTTTCAAATATAAGATCATTATGATAAAGATTAAATGTGGATTCCAGGTGATGAGAAGTAATTTAGTTAAAACTGTATAGTGATCCAGTGTCAGATCTGAAAATGTGTCCTCTAGATACCAGACAATGAGGAATTTTCTTCTGAAGCAGACAAATCTCAAAGAAGGATCATTGGGATCACTAAATAAGTCTGGTCGCAATCATTTTTGTCGATTGCATAGTTGGAAAAAGAATGTGCATTTAACAAAGAAATTTCTAGTTTTTGCCTAAAATGTTTTAAGAATTCTCAGACTAATCTTTTATAATCATCTGAACGTAAAAAAAAAAAATCGCCAGCAGTTTTCATATAAATTTGGATTGCTTCTTCTCATTTCAAGAACCCTGTCATACTTTTATGTGAACTTTACCAAATTAAGGTTCTTTATGGACCTATAGGGGAAGAGTTCTCTAAAAGACCCATCAGATCTTTTTCCCCAGGACTTCCTTAATAGTACTGGCTGCATGAAGTCCACCTTGGTTCTTTGGAAAATGTGTTCATACTTGTATCTGTATGTCCATAGATAATTATTTTGCATTGCTATTAGTTATCCAGATTTTTCAGTATCGTGAAATGACTTTCCTAGAATGAATCAGATTACTGAGAGGAGAATCCACGGGAATCTAGCCCAGCACAGGTCCCTACAGTATCTCTGCAATTTCATATATGGACTTTTTCATGCCTTCTAATATTTTCACAACAGTTTCTATTAAAATGGACAAACAGTACAGAGTTCAAAATGCTTTAGTGACTTAGGAATTAATGTGCTTCTTAAATATTTAAGTAATGTGTATTTTCATTTGTTTAGATAGATATAGAGCTTGTAATCTTAAGAATTTTATTGTACACAGAGATCTAAAATGCACAGTATTTGTATGTGCATACATCTGTGTGCTTCTATATACACCTTCATGAAATATCACAATAGCAAATCAGCACTGAAAAATAGGTAGGTAGGTAGACAGATGTATGGAGTTATATCTGATTCACCAGTATATACTTTGACTTTGTTTTTTTTTTTATTTGTTTATTTACAGCATAACAGTGTTTATTGTTTTGGCATCACACCCAGTGCTCCATGCAGTACGTGCCCTCCCTATTACCCACCACCTGGTTCCTCAACCTCCCACCCCCCCCACCCCCCTGCTGCCCCTTCATAACCCTCTGGTTGTTTTTCAGAGTCCATAGTCTCTCATGGTTCATCTCCCTTCCAGTTTCCCTCAACTCCCTCTCCTCTCCATCTCCCCATGTCCTCCATGTTATTTGTTATGCTCCACAAATAAGTGAGACCATATGATCCTTGACTCTCTCTGCTTGACTTATTTCGCTCAGCATAATTTCTTCCAGACTCTGGAAAGAACCAAGATGCCCTTCAACGGATGAATGGGTAAGGAAGATGTGGTCCATATACACAATGGAGTAGTATGCCTCCATCAGAAAAGACGAATACCCAACTTTTGTAGCAACATGGACGGGACTGGAAGAAATTATACTTTGACTTTGGATTCAGATTGAAAAGAAGTTTATTTTGCTTTATTGCAAAACAAGCTGCAGATTTTTGGAGCCAATGCTAAATCTAATGCTAGCTGTCACTTACTAGAAATGTAAAAACGGATTAGTGAATCCAACTCTCTGACCTTTACCTCATAAGTATAGCAGATCAAAATCATGAGATATGATCTCACACTTCCTAGAATGCCTGTAATTAATAATTGAAAAAATAATGAGTTTTGGAGAGAATGTGGCGAAAACACAACACTTGAGCACTATTGATTGGACTATATATTACTACAGCCTTTATGGAAATTTGTATAGAAGTTCTTCAAAAAGTTAAAAGTAAAACTCCCATAGTCCCACCTCTGGCTATATACCCAAAGGAAGTAAAATGATATGAAATCAAATTTGAAGCTATACTTTACTCTTGTAATCATTATTGCGGTGTGACTCATAATGGATAAAATATGGAAATTAATTTTACATGTTCATTGACAAATAAATGGAAAAATGAAATAAGAGCAACATTTATGAACCTGGAGGACATTAAAAGGAGTGAAATAAGCCAAACACAGAAAGACAGACACTTACAACAATTACAATTGTATATGAAATCTAGTAGTCCATCTTTAAAAGCAAAGAGTAGAATGGCAATTGTCAGTGACTGAAGGCAGGGAGAAATGGGAAGATGTGGGTGAAATGCTAAGTTTCCAGTGTACATGTTGAATAAGTTCTATTTAGAGCAATTTATATGTAGTTAACAAAATTGTATATTGGAAATTTTCTGTTACTATGGATCTCACCAGTTGGTAGTATTCATACACACACACACACACACACACACACACAAGCTAAGTGAATTTGTGGATATGCGCTTTGTAGTGATTATTGGAAAGTGTAAGTATCTTAAATAAAGCTGTGCACCATATATATGTGTGTGTGTGTTTGTCTATTATTCCTAAACAAATCTGAAGAAAAAAAAACAAAAAAATGACAAGACTGAATTATATAATTTATACTGGATACGTCAAATCTGAGTGGCATGAGTGACCCATGCACACTAATTGTGACATTTTTTACTATCTTCACTATTGCCACTAAAATCAACATAGTTACCATCATACATTTTTATCCATACACATATCATCTTTGGATTTCTCAGGGACATTGTTCCCAAAAAGTTTCAAAACACTCATTGATTTTCACAAAGCATCCTACTTTGCTATCACAGATGTAACTATTACTCCACTGGAGACTTAGTGATAGGCAAATAAATTTTTATTTTATGTTTTTATTATTACTTATTTTTTAAGTTAACTTTAAAAAAAGATTGTATTTATTTATTTGACAGAAAGCACAAGCAAAGGGAGCAGGAGAGGGATAAGCAGGCACCCCTCCAACCAGGGAGCCAGATGCACGGCTCACTATCAGGGGCCTGGGATCATGAGCAGAGCCTAAGGCAGTTTAACTCACTTAGCCACCCAGGCGCCCCAAAGACAATTTTTTTAATACCATAGTTAAATACAGAAAGCAGTAAAATCGGGTAAAATTTGTGTTAAAAAAATAATCCTATCCCTTTGGGCCCACCCATTTCCTTCATATATGGACCTGCACATAGAAAAAGTTTACATTTTTGAATAAAGATGCAAAGTATGTAAAAAACTTTAAACTGATGCAAACAAAAACAAAAACAAAGGAAAACCAAGGCAGAGGAAGGTGTTTAAACTTTCCTTGACTTGTTGGAATGGTGATAACAGAGAGCCTTTTTTTTTTTAATATTTTATTTATTTGACAGAGAGAAATCACAACTAGGCAGAGAGGCAGGCAGAGAGAGAGGAGAAAGCAGGCTCCCTGCGGAGCAGAGAGCCCGATGCAGGGCTTGATCCCAGAACCCTGGGATCATGACCTGAGCCGAAGGCAGAGGTTTTAACCCACTGAGCCACCCAGGTGCCCCGGTAACAGAGAGCTTTATGAGGGAATCTGTAGGGAAGGAGGGCAAACAAATTCTCCACTTAATAAAAAGTAAAAAAACCAAACCAAACCAAACCAAACCAAAACAAAGCTTTAAAATCGATCCCTGGTTGTAGACAAGTTCTCCAAAACCAGTAGCTGGCACCCCTGCAACAAACAAAGAGGGAGAAAATTTCCTGGGTTATCTCAACAATCAGGTCCTTTTCCTCTGCTGACGGTACTAGGGGGTTTCCGGACTGTACTCAGTTGGGTCGCCAGTGCAGGGGCTGCGCAGGCTGACCAAGCTGACCAGTCTGCTCCCTTCCTGATGTTGGGCTCCTGTGGGTCACCACAGCTGCTCCCTCCTACCCCGCTGCCCCCTCCCGCCTGGCCTGCCACCTGCTCCACCCAGAGGCCAGCCCCATCTCTGTGGCAGCTGAAGCTGTGCCCCTGCCCCTGGAGGCCTGGTCCATCTGGCCTTCAGTGGAGGGTCTCCTGGCCCCCGAGGCCTCTCCCGCTCTCCTGTGGCCTCGCTGCTCTTCCTGAAGGAGAAGCCCCTCCACCAGAAAGACTTCTGAAAGGAAAAGTGCTTCTTCCTATTTCTCGGGCTCTCTCGCTGCTGGGTTAGTGCAGGGCTGGTCTCTGGCCTTTGGGGGAGACATCCAGCAGGGGACCAAGGCGGCCTCCCTGTCAAAGCGCACAACCTAGCATGTCTTGGCGGCCTCCCCGCTCCCAGGGCTCCTCCTTCTTGGCGAGGTAGCCTGACTTCAGGGGTAACCATGGAGGCTCCTCCTTCTTGGCCACGGGTGGGACCCCGCCCTGCTGCCAGCAGCCATGGGCTCCTCCAGGTCTGGGCTCCAGCACTGCCCTTGGCCTGCAGCTCATCCTTTGGAGCCTGGCTAGGCCGGGATTGGGAGAGGTGGCGCCTTTACCTGCGGGTGATGGGACTGGTGGGGAAATGGAAGGGGTGCATGACAGCGCCAGGAATAATGGGACACTGGAAATAACAGGGGGAGGCTTAGTGTTTTTTTTTGTTGTTGTTTTGTTTTGTTTTTGTTTTTGTTTTTTTAATAAACATTCTTAGGATGTATTTTGTGAGGCAGATTTACAACACTACTGTCTTGATTAAGAAGGAAAGGGGGAAAAAACACACAGAAAAAAACAATACCCACATTTTCTAAGAGATCATAGTCTTAGGAGTTAATTTAAACCACAGGAACTTTTCACCTATCTCATCTTAGCTGTACCAGTCAGTGATAATATGCCTCTTTCAAATTCAATTATTTTACTAAAAATACCTTGGTTTGGACAAATTCTCACATTTGCAGGTCCATTACCATTCATACATGTGCTGTGTATTTTGTCAGAGAATTATAATTATTTAGTGACTGTATTTACGTGAATATAGTATTAAGTGTAGACCTTAGTTTAATTTACCATAAATAGAGAAAAGAAGTGCATTGATGATTGTAGATGTCAGCCATTGATTAAAATATCAATTCCACTATATTTACTACCATTTTACAGTAGAATACAAGGTACAACAACAATTCTTTCAAGAATTCTATAATGTTTTGTCTAAGGCTTAAAGAGAATTTCATTTTTTTTAAACACACAAGTATGTAAAAATTTATTTACTTTTTAACATTTAATTATATATCTATATGAAAATATGGAATATATAAAATCTATAAAATATGGATATTTTAATAGACTTTATAGCAAAATAAGATTTTCCTTTGAATGGTCATTGTTAATTAAAGATTTTTTTTTATTTATTTGACAGAGAGAGATCACAAGTAGGCAGAAAGGCAGGCAGAGAGAGTGAGAGGGAAGCAGGCTCCCTGCTGAGCAGAGAGCCCGATGCAGGACTCGATCCCAGGACCCTGAGATCATGACCTGAGCCGAAGGCAGCGGCTTAAACCATTGAGCCACCCAGGCGCCCGGCCATTGTTAATTAAATGCTTAAATCTATCCATTGTTGGGGTCGCTGGGTGGCTCAGTGGGTTAGGCCTCTGCCTTCAGCTTGGGTCATAATCTCAGGGTCCTGAGATAGAGCCCTGAATTGGGCTCTCTGCTCAGCGTAGAGCCTGCTTCTCCCTCTCTCTATGCCTGTCTCTCTGTCTATTTGTGATCTCTCTCTGTCAAATAAAAAAAATTCTTTAAAAAATCTATCAATTGTTAATTCTAATATTTTATTAAATAGTTTCTTTATTGATTCTAATCAAAATTATCTTAAGCATTTAAATGATAAGTAACAATAAAAATACCCATAAGACATGTACCCTTTGTTATCATGCATAGTTACAAACATACTGGTTTCTCAAGCTGATATTGGTCCTCCCATCATCCTATCAATGAAGTCATTTTTCTGAATAGAGTATTTTTCAAACCACTGTGTATACTTTGCTCTCATCCCTGCTCTTGCCATTTTAGATAACTCCATAAAGACTCATGATCTGGGGACATCTTTGGAGATTAAGGAGAATACTTGATGTTTTATGAGTGTATTCACTCATAAACTCACTCAGTGTGAGAAGTGAATACAATTCTCATGTCTCATTCACTGAGATATGAGTAACATTAAAATAGCAATTGCTCATCATATCTCTAGGACAAAATTTAGAAACAAGTTCTGATAATTTGTGTAGCTGTTTTAATAGTTGAGTTCAAGTTTATTCAGTGGGTAAACAAATATATTTATTCAGATCTTGAATATTATGTCTCTCATGTATAACTTCTTTCTTTATTGTGGCTATTAATTCCTTATTGAATATATCATTTGCAAATATCTTCTCCCAATCAGAAGTTATGTTGATTGTTCGCTTGGCTGTGCAGAAGCTTTTTATCTTGAGAAACAGTAGTTCATTTTTCTTTTGATTCCCTTGCCTTTAGAGACCTGTGTTGCAGGAAGTTACTGTGGCTGAGGTTGAAGAGTTTGCTGCCTGGGGTTCTCCTCTAGGATTTTGAAGGATTCCTCTCTCTCACTGGGGTTTTTCATCCATTTTGGATTTTTTGTTACATGTGGTAGATGAGAATGGGCCAGTGTCGTCCTTCTGCATGTGACTGTCCAATTTTTCCAGCATCATTTATCAAAGACATTGCCTTTTTTTCCATTGGATATTCTTCCCTGCTTTATTAAAGATCAGTTGGCCTTAGAGTCAAGGGTTTTTTTTCTGGGCTCTCTGTTCTATTCCATTGAGTGATACATCTGTTTTTGTGTCACTAACATGCTGTCTCGATGATCACAGCTTTGTAAACTTGCTTGCAAACAGAAATTGTGATGCCCCAAGCTTTGGTATTCTTTTTCAACAATCCCCGGGCAATTAGGGGTTTTTCTGGCTACATGCAAATTTTAGGATTGCTTGTTTTAGCTCTGGGAAGAATATCAAGTTTATTTTGATAGGGATTGCATTGAATGTGTAGATTGATCTGGGCAGCTTAGACGTTTTCACAATGTTTTTCTTCCAATCTATGAGCATAGAAGTTGTTCCACCTCTTTGTGTCTTCCTCAGTTTCCTTCATAAGTCTTCTGTAGTTTCTATGGTACAGACCCTTGACCTCTTAGATTAGGTTTATTCATAGGTATCTTATGGTTTTGAATGCTATAGTAAATGGAATTGAAACCTTACTCTTTCTCCATTCAGATTGTTAGTATATAGAAAAGCAACTGATTTCTGTGCATTCGTTTTGAGTCCTTCATGTTGCTGAATTGCTGTTATTTCATGTAATTTAGGGGTGGAGTCTTTTGGGATTTTCTCATAAAGTATATTGTCATATGCAAAGAGAGAGTTTGACTTCTTTGCCAGTTTGAATCCATTATCTTTTTGTTGTACAAATGCTGAGGCTAAGACTTCTAATACTCTGTTGAACAAAAGTGGTGAGAATGGGAATCCCTGTCATGTTCCTGACCCAAAGGGAAAAGCTCTCAGATTTTTCCCATTGAGAATGACATTTGCTGTGGGTTGTTCAGAGATGGCTTTGATGAAACATGTGCCTTCTAACCCTATATTTTGAGGAGTTTTCATCTGGAAAGGATGTTGTATTTTGCCAAATGATTTTTCTGCATCAGTTGAGAGGATGATATGGTTCTTGTCATTCTTTTGTTAATATGATCTATCACATCGATGCACTTGTCTATGTTGAACCTTCCTTGCATCTCAGGAATTGATCTCCCTTCATCATGAATAGCTCTTTTAACATTCCATGGGATCTTGCTGGCTAGTACCTTGCTGAGTATTCTGGCATTCTTGTTCATCAAGACTATTGGTCTGTAATTCTCCTTTCCAGTGGGGTGTCTGCTTTTGGATCAAGCTAATGGTCGCCTCATAAAATGAGTTTGGACACTATCCATCCCTTCCTTCCTTGCTTTCTTTCTTTTTTTTGAAACAGCTTCAGTAGAAGAGGTATGATTTATTCTTTCAATGTTTGGTAGAATTTCCCTGGGAAGCTATCTCGCCCTGGAATCTAGATTTTTTGGGAGCTTTGTGATCACTGCTTCAATTTCCATGCTGGTTATGGGTCGGCTCAGATTATCTATTCTTTCCTGTTTTGGACTTGGTAGATTACAAGTTTCCATGAATGCATCTATTTCTTCCAGATGGCCTAATTTGTTGCTGTATAGTTGCTGATGATATGTTCTAAGAATTCTCTGTTTCTCTTACATTGGTCATGATCTCTCCCTTTTATTATTACTATGAATCAAACATAATGCCTGTTATTTTCTACACTTATATTTAAGCCGTGATGGATGAGTTGAGAGTAGCATTTGCTCTATTGCCACGTGGTCTGAGTTACCCACAACTGTGACCTTCATGGGGTCTAATGGCCAATGTCTTCATTAATATCCATGTAAGTGTTTTAATTAACGGTGCCTCTAAGTGGCACATTTAGCTTTGCGTTGGTTGAGACTTTCAGCCTCACCATGACCTTCAGTATAAATACAGCTCAAATATTATCTTTTCATCTTGTAGGACAGTTTACTTGTTTTCCTTTAAAACATGGTTTCCAGGTGATAATATCAGTCAGGGGTGAAACTGAGAAAGCCAACAATAACTGATCAGCTGACCTGTGTGTTGCTTGGTCACCAGAATGAGGCTAATCTGAGAAATCCCCAATGACTGGCCAGGGCATAGTGATTAATTTGCATGGTGGTGACATCACAGGAAGAAGGCATTGTGATGTCCTGGGGCAGTTATAAAAGCTTGGCAACAGCACAGGCTGCTGTGTGGAGAGAGATGGCAGTTCAGTCACTGCTCTTCCTGCTCTTCCTTGACTTCTCTGCCCTGTTCCCTGCCCCTGCCCATAGCAAGCCCCTGCTCATTCCTCCTGTCCTGGGCCTCTCTCCGATACTCTACACACCACCTTCATATCAGCACCTATGTCTGTGCCCCTCTGTGGTCCTGAGAGGCCTCAAATCTGTGCATTGTGTTTCCTAGACACATTTATCTTGGCATTGGTTGAGTTATAAATCATGGCATGGTATTTCGGATTTAGGAATCAAGATGAGAGATGAGTGTATTATTTTAAAAAACTGAGGAAGGGGGCGCTGGGTGGCTCAGTGGTTTAAAGCCTCTGCCTTTGGCTCAGGTCATGATCTCAGGGTCCTGGGATCAAGCCCAACATTGGGCTCTCCGCTCAGTGGGAGCCTGCTTCTCCCTCTTCCTCTGCCTGCCTCTCTGGCTACTTGTGATCTCCGTCTGTCAAATAAATAAATAAAATCTTTAAAAAATGAGGAAGTACTGGTAAAAATTGTAAGTGGGTTTGAAGTATCTGCCTTGGGTGTCAAGAGGCATAGGTTGTGGGACCATCAATTTATCCTATGGTCTGTTGATGCAATGTCCATGCATTCTTGGAATAATATCCTAAAGTCATAAAAAAGTTATTTCACTTAGTAATTTACATGTTCTCAAATTATTGCAGATGTTCATCTCCTAATCTACTGGGAAATACCTACATCAGGGTTCTGGGTTTATGTGAAGGAGTTTATTTTCAATTATTGGGTGGTCACTGTCAACTCGCAGAGGAAAAACTGGGAAAGCTGGTTGTGTTTATAGTTAAAGAGCTACTGCATCTGACACGGAAGTCGCTTTAGATATTGAATATCTGGTTCCAAACCCTAATATGAAGAATTATATTTTCATGTAAAAATAATGAGATTATTTCTCCGTTATTTTAATTTTACCCAATGGCATTATGGAAGCCAGTCTACTTACTTTGCAAAAGATTTGCATCTGCTTCAAGCATTGAAACTTCACTCGAAGTTCTGGGTCTGGCCTCAGCATTACTGTCAATAGGGAGTGGAGTAAAAGGGAAAGAGATGGTTTCTTAGTCAGGTGGAGAATGAAGGCTTGAACCTGAAGAAGGTCCATACATGGCAGAGAGGATAGATCTATACACTTCTGTTGACCATCTTCTCAGGGTGGAACCTACCATATGTGAGATTGATGCCAGGAATTTATTTTATTTATTCCTGACCAAAGTCTCTTCAGTTTGATACAACCATCAATATGAATACAGAGAGTTGCTGATGATAAATCAAGTTTCAGAAATTTAAGGGAATTCATTGGATTTCCTGTCTTAACACAGATAGTAAATAGATGCAGGTATTTATATATTAAATTTGTATTTAAAAAGAATCCTATCTTCGCACTAAATATTTTAGGCAACAATTATGAAATAAAATTGGTCGTTTTTAACTGCTCAAAAGTAAATAGAAATTAAAAGAAAAGTATTAAACCTATTAATTAAACATGTACCAGAGATGAAACAGAGTCAAGAATTTATACAAGTTATCTATGCCTCAATAAATTGCTTTGTTTCTTCTATATTGTCATTTCAAGATATTTCTTGTTTCCTATCTATTTCAGTCTTAATCTTATTTTCTCTTGTTCCCTGCAATAATACAGCTTTGATCAATAGTGTAGAGAATACACACATCACTTCCAGATCCTCTCAATGAACTCTGATCCATGTCCTGCCCCAATACCAAAGTTGCCCTACGTGGTTGTGCTTACAAAGATCAAACTCCTCTTTATTATCTCCCCTGTAAATTGCTTTGTAAATGTATATATTCAGTTTATTCCTACTTCACAATGAGAAAAGTCCTCGAAATAATGTAACTTATACATAATTTGCATATTACCATTTTGAATTTAGTTTAATATAATTTAATAAGCATTATCAATATTACAGATATTCTTTTTCCTAGGTTTCAAATGTTCCTATTCAATTGCAAATAAGACTTGAAAAACCTCTCACTTTATTGATTCACATATTTACAGAATAAAGTGATTTTTCAAATATAGGATCATTATAAAGATTAAATGTGGATCCCATGTGATGAGAATTAATTTGGTTCAAACTATATATGATCCGTTGGCAAATCTAGAAATGTGTTCTCTAGATACCGGACAATGTAGAATTTTATTCAGAAGCAAACGAATCTCAAAAAAAGATCATTCAGATCACTAAATAAGTCTGGTCACAATCCATTTTGTCTGATTATTGCATAGTTGCAAGCAGAATGCGCCTTTAACAAAGAAATTTCTATCATTTTCCCTAAAATTTTATAAGAAATATCAGACTAAATTTTAATAAGCATCTGAATTTAAAAAACAAAAGTCACCAATTTTCATATAAATTTGGGTTATTTCTTCTCTTTTCAAGAACTCTGTCATACTTTTGTGTGAACTTTATCAAAATAAACTTCTTTACCCACCTATGGGGGAAGAGTTCTCTAAAAGACCTAGCAGACTTTTTCCACAGGACTTCCATGAACCTACTGGCTGCTCAAAGCATACCTCAGTACTTTGAAAACTTTGTTCATACTTGTATCTGCATGCCCATAGATATTAATTATTTTGCATTGCTATCCGTTACCTAGCTTTCATGGTATTATGAAATGACTTCCCTAGAATGTATCAGGTTGCCGAGAGGGCAATCCTCTGGAGTCTAGCCAAGCACAGTTCCCTGCAGTATCTCTGCAATGAGTCATACATGAAATTTTTCATGCCTTCTAATGTTTCGACAACAGTTTCTGTTAAAAAGAAAACAACTTATTTGTGAAGCATAACAAATAACATGGAGGACATGGGGGGATGGAGAGAAGGGAGTTGAGGGAAACTGGAAGGGGAGATGAACCATGAGAGACTATGGACTCTGAAAAACAACCTGAGGGTTTTGAAGGGGCGGGGGTGGGGGTGGGAGGTTGGGAAACCTGGTGGTGGGTAATAGGGAGGGCACATATTGCATGGAGCACTGGGTGTGGTGCAAGAACAATGAATACTGTTACGCTGAAAGGAAATTTAAAAAAAGGAAAAAAAAAGCAAGAAGACAAACAGCAGAGTTCAGAAAGCTTTCATGACTTAGGGATTAAGACTCATTTAAAATAGTTAACCAATGTGTATTTTTCATTTGTTTAGATGGTTATAAAGCTTGTGATCGTAAGGATTTCATTGTACACAGAGATCTAAAATGTATAGTATTCGTATGTGCCTATATCTGTGTGTTTCTGTATATATATCGTCATGAAATATCACATCAGAGAATCAGTACTGATAAATAGGTAAGTAGGTAGAGAGATATATGGAGAGATATCTGATTTATCAGCATATACTTTGTCTTTAGATTCAGACTGAAGAGAAGTTTATTTTGCTTTATTGTAAAACATGCTGCAGATTTTTGGAGCCAATGTTAGATCTAATGCTAGCTGTCACTTACTAGAAATGTAAACATGGATTAATGAATTCAACTCTTTGAGCCTTTAACTCATCAGAAGAGCAGATCAGAATCATGAGATATGATCTCACATTTCTTGGAATGATTGTTATCAATAATTGAACAAAATGATGTCTGTTGGAGTGGATGCAGATAAAAAACAACACTTGAGAACTATTGATGGGAATATAAATTGGTACAGCCATTATGGAAAATAGTATAGAAGTTTTTCAAACAGTTGAAAGTAAAACTATCCTAAGTTCCAACAATCCCACTTCTGGATATCTATGCAAAGGACATAAAATGATATGAAATCAAATTTGAAGCTATACTTTACTCGTGTAATCATTATTGCAGTGTGACTCACAATAGCTAAAATGTGGAAATTAATTTGACATATTCATTGACAAATGAATGGAGAAATGAAATAAAAGTATCATGGATGAACCTGGAGGTCATTGAGAGAAGTGAAATAAGCCAAACATAGAAAGACAAACACTTTATAATTACAATTGTAAATGAAATCTAAAAGTCAATCTTTAGAAGAGTAGAATGGGAATTGTCAGTGACTAAAGGCAGGGAAAATTGGGAAGATGTGGGTCAAATGCTAAGTTTCCAGTATACATGTTGAATAAGTTATATTACAGCAATTTATATATAGTTAACAACATGGTATATTGGAAATTTCCTGTTACTGGAGATCTCCCCAGTTGGTGGTATTCTTACACACACACACACACACACACACACACACACACACCACATACACAAGCTAAGTGAATTGGTGGATATGCACTTTGTAGTTATTAGGAAGCGTAATTCTTTTTTTTTAATATTTTATTTATTTGACAGAGAGAAATCACAACTAGGCATAAAGGCAGGCAGAGAGAGAGGAGGAAGCAGGCTCCCCGTGGAGCAGAGAGCCTGATGTGGGCCTCGATCCCAGGACTCTGGGATCATGACCTGAGCCAAGGGCAGAGGCTTTAACCCACTGAGCCACCCAGGTGCCCCAGGAAGTGTAATTCTTAAATGAAACTGTGTACCTTATATATATGGAATATTTGTCAATTATACCTAAATAAATCTGAAGAAAAGGCAAAAAAAAAATGACAAGACTAAATGGGATAGTTTATACTGGATGTGTCAAATCTGAGTGGCATGAGTGACCCATGCACAGTAGCTGTGATATTTTTTTTACCATCTTCACCATTGCCACTAAAATCAGCATAGTAACCATCATACATTTTTTATCCATACACATGTCATCCTTGCATTTCTCAGGGACTTTGTTCCCGAAAAATTTCAGTACACTCATTGGTTTTAATAAAGTATCCAACTTTGCTCTATTATTATTGCTATCACTATGACTGCACTGGAAAATTAGTGACAGGCAAAGAAAATTATATTTCATTTTCTTATTTTTACTTATTCTTAAAATTAACTTAAAAAAAGAAAAAGATTGTCTTTGTTTCACAGAAAGCACAAGCAAAGGGAGCAGGAGAGAAGTAAGCAGGCACCGCACCAACCAGGAAGCCAGATGCAGGGCTCACTATCAGGACCCTGGCATCATGAGCTGAGCCTAAGGCAGAAGTTTAACCAACTTAGCCACCCAGGGCCCCAAGGACATTTTTTTTTAATATTCTAGCTAAGTACAGAAAGTAGTACAACTAGGTAAATTTTATAAGAAATCATCCTATCACTTTGGGCACACCCATCTCCTTCATATATAGGCATGTCCATAGATTGACAAAGTTTATATTTTAGAACAAAGATGCAAAATATGCAAAAAAATTAATAATGATTCAAAATTTAAAAACAAAAAAGAATCACAGCAGAGGAAGGTGTTTAAGTTCTCCCGGACCTGTTGGAACGGGGTAACAGTGTGATTTAGGATGGGATCTGTGGGGAAGGAGGGGGAACCAAATCTGTCACTTAAAAAAGAAAAAAGAAAAAAAAAAGACATCCTTGAAATCAATCCCTGATTGTAGACAAGTTCTCCAAAACCGGTATCTGGCACCCCTGCAACAAACTTGAGAAAAGTTCTTGGATTATCTCAACAATTGGGCCCTTTTCCTTCATGCATCCACCATGGGGCTTCTGGACTGCAGTTGGCTGAGCCTCCTGTGTGGGGGGCTGTGCAGGCTGACCAGGATCACCTGACTCTCCCCGCCTTTTTGGGCTGGAACTCCTGTGGGTCACCCCTGCAGCCCTCATTCTGCACAGCCCACCCCATGCCCAGCACCAATGCCAGCTCCCCCAGGCCAGACCCATCTCTGAAGCAGATGGAGCAGTGCCTCTGGAAGTCAAGTCCACACCACGCCCTCCCAGATCTGCCGCCACCTGCTCCCAGAGGCAGTGCCCATCTCTGTGGAGGCGGGAGTGGTGCCCCTGGAGGTTGGTCCTCAGAGACTCTGGCCTCACCGGTGGCTCCCCCTCCCCAGCCACTTTCCCGCAGTCTTCCTGCTCTGCCTGAAGGAGAAGCTGCTCCCCTAGAAAGACTCCTGGAAGGAAAAGCACTTCTTCCAATTTCTCGGGGTCTTACTGCTGGGTGAGCCCCAATCCATTCCACAGCCTTGTGGGGAGACTTCGAGGAGGCGGCTCAGGTGGTCTCCCCATCAGCGGCACAGCCTAGCCCGTCTTGCTGGCCTCACCCTAGGGCATCACAATGCCTTCTTGTGATGTCACCACCATGCCCTGGTGAATCACCCAGGCACTCACAAATTTGTCTCATTCAGGTGGCCAGTCACCACGTAGCTCAGCTGGCCAATGACCAAGGGCTTTTTCAGTGACCCTTCTGACATCATCGAATGGAAAACAGGTTAACTTTCTTTCAGGATGAAAAATTCATCTTTGGGATGTATTTATAGTGAAGTTCATGGTGAGGCCGAAAGACTCAACCAGTATAAAGCAAAATGTGTCACTCAGCGTCACAATTCCCTGAAATGCTATCGCCAGTATTCATGAAGACACGGACCATTAAACCCCATGAACTGTCACACTTCATGGGTAAGTTCATAATATGATGCTACTTTCCACTCCTCCATTAAAGCTTAAATATAAATGTAGAAAATGATAGCTATTATGTTTGCTACGTCTTCCCAAAATAAACTTAAACCAAGAAAGGATGATGCTGTGTCCCAAGTCATTACCTTCTGCCAAAACAATATTTAGCTCTCATAGACGGGGGAGAACAAAATCCAGCCTGTCAGCAGGTTCACTGTCTTCATGTCTAGCTTCCAACACAAAGCAGTGGGAGGAGGACTTAAGTTTGTCTCCTCCCTCAAATACAAGTCAATATTTATCAGGTCATTCAGAACACACAATAAATGAATCAGAGATCTGAGAAAAAAAATGCTGCAGGTCTATAAGTAGAAAAGGGCCCACCATTCCGAAGGGAGGTGGTGTTCAGATTTGAATCTGGTGTTATATAGCTTAGGGGTGGGAACCTGCCTGGGGAAGCTACCACAAAGTCTTCTTAGCAGCAGATCAGAAAATGGTAACATTTAGAAGTCTGCTGCTGTGGGGGTGTCCCTGGCTTAAAAATGCTCAGGTAGGGAAGCCAGGTGGAATCCTGAGTGTGACAAGATTGGTCTCAGGATCCCTGGGGTGACATGAAAATGGGTGCTGCCTGAGTATGGCAGAATTCCCAGACTTAAAAAAGTTAAAAACAAACAAACAAAAAACAAAACAGAAAAACAAAACAAAACAAAAAACAAAACAAAACGAAACAACAATAAAAAAAACCCTACCTTACCACCAAGCTTTAGGAGCAGGAAACCTGCCTGAGAAGAGAGTGTCTAGATGCCAGTTTTCTGCTCTGTGTTGACATAAACTGCTTGCTACTGCATGGTTGTAGGATTGTTTTCCAGGGATAGGGAGGCAAAAGGCAGAAGCATAGGAGATCTGCTATGAGAGGAACCACACATTTCCATGCTAAACATTTGGACATCGGTGGTGAGAGTGGACAAACCTGGTGTGTTTCCGAACGTAGGGGAAAATCAGTCTTTCTCTGTTGAGGATTATATCTATTGTGGGTCTTTCATATATAGTCTTTATGATGTTGAGTTATATTCCCTCTCTTTCTACGTGGTAGCGAGTTTTTTCAAAGAAGATGCAGTATTTTGTGAAATGCTTTTTCTGCATCTATGGAGAATGTCATATGGTTCTTGCGTTTGTTTTTTATTTTATTTTTTGCCCATTTTTTAATGTGGTCTATCCCATTGATTGACTTGCTGAGGTTGAGTCACTTTTCAGTGCAGGAATAAATCCCTCATGGTCATGTTGAATAATCCTTTAAATGTACCATTGGATCCTGTTGGCTAGTATCTTGGTGAGACTATATGCATCCTTGTTCATCAGGGATACTGGTCTGTAATTCTTTTTAGAGGGCATCCTTCTGTGGTTTTGGCCTCAAGGCAATGCTGGTCTCATAGAAGGAGTTTGCTGTTTTCCTTTTTTCTATTTTTTTTTATACTTTCAGAAATATGGGCATTAATTCTTATTTTATTACTTGGCAGAATTCCCCTGGGAAGCCATTTGTCTCTGGATACTTTTTGGGAAACTTGGTAACTAATTCAGTTTTTTCCCCTTTTTGCTGGTTTTGGGTCTGCTTAGGTTTTCTGTTTCTTCCTCATTGAATTTTGGTAGATTATGTTTCAAGGACTGTATCCATTTATTTCAGCTTGCCCAGCTTTTTGGCATGTATTCGCTCATAATATTTCCATATGATTGTTGCATTTATTGGGTTTTGCTGTGTTTTCTCCTCTCTTGTTTATGCTTTTATTTATCTGGGTCCTTTCTCTTTTATTTTTGGTAAACCTGATTAGAGGTTTAACAATCTTATTAATTCTTTCAAAGAACCAGTTCCTAGTCACATTTCTCTGTTCTTTTCTTTAATTTCTGTTTCTTTGCTTTCTGCTCAGATCTTTTTTTTAAGGTTTTATTTATTTATTTGACAGAGATCACAAGTAGGCAGAGAGGCAGGCAGAGAGAGAGGAAGGGAAGCAGACTCCCTGTTGAGCAGAAAGCCCGATGTAGAACTCAGTACCAGGACCCTGGTATCATGACCTGAGCTGAAGGCAGAGGCTTTAATCCACTGAGCCATCCAGGTGCCCCTTTGCTCTAATCTTTATTATTTCTTATCTCCCACTGGATTTATGGTTTATGTCCTTTTTATCTCCAGTATCTTTAAGCATAAGATTAGGTTGTGCATTTGATACTTTTCTTGTCTCTTGGTGGGGTGGAGGGGCTTGTATTGCTATATACTTACCTCTTAGAACTGCCATTGCTGCTTCCCAATGGTTCACAACTGTCATGTATTCAATTTCATTTGCTTCCATGAATTTTTAAAGTTCTTCTTTAATTTTCTGGTTGACCCATTCATTCTGAAATAGGATTCCTTTTAACCTCCATGAATTTTTGGTCCTTCTATGTTTTCATATGTTAGATTTCAAGTTTCATAGCATTGTGGTCTGAAAATATGTATGGCATGATCTCAATCTTTTTCAAAAAGTTGAGGTCTGATTTATGATCCAGTATGTAATCCGTTCTGGAAAACTTTCCATGTGCACAGAAGAAGAATGTATTTCTGAATGCTTTAGGATGAAATGCTCTGACTATCTGTTAAGTCCAGCTGGTCCAGTGTGTCAAAGCCCTTGTTTCCTTGGTTATCTTCTGCATAGACGATTTGTCCATTGCTATGATTAGGGTGTTCAAGCCCACCATTATTGTAGTATTTTCAATGAAATCCTTTAAGTTTATTATTAATTAATTTATACATTTGACTACTCCTATATTATGGGCATAAATATTTACATTTGTTAGATCTTCCTTTTATATAGACCCCTTTATAATCATATACTGTCCTTCTTCATCTCTTATTGTCATCTGTGGTCTAATACTTATTTTCTCTGGCAAAAGGATGGTTCCTCTGACTTTCTTTTGATGTCCATTAGTATGATAAATCATTCTCTACACCTTCATTTGAAATCTGGAGGTGTCTTTCTGTCTGAAATGAATCTCCTGTAGGCAGTGTACTGATGAGTCTTTTTAAAAATTTTTTAATCAATTATGTTATCCTTTGTCTTTTAATTGGAACATTTTATCCATTTATATTTAGAGAATTATTAAAATATAAATTTAGTGTCATTTTATTACATGTAAGGTTGCCATATCTGTGGATTATCTCTGTTCCTTTATGGATTTTGTTACTTTTGGGATCTCTTTTTGCTTTATGTGTCCCTTTAATATTTCTTGCAAGGCTGGGTTAGTGTTCATGAATTCCTTTATTTATTTATTTGGTCTGAATGACAGCCTAGCTGGATATAGTGTTCTTGGCTACATATTTTTCCAACTTAGCATATTGAATATGCCAGTCTTTTCTGGCCTGCTAGGTCTCTGTGGACAGGTCAGCTGCCAGCCTTATGTGCCTACATGTGTAGGTAAGTACATCTTGTCTCAGGGTGATTTTAGGATGTTCTCTTTATCTTTGAAATTTCACTTTGAATTTTCACTCTAGTATGTCGTGGTGTTGACTTATTTCTGTTGATTTGGGGGGAGTTCTCTGTGCCTCTTGTACCTGAATACCTGTTTCCTTTTTTGGTTTAGGTAAGTTCTCAACTATAATTTGTTCAACTAAACCTGCTGCTTCTTTTCTACTCTTCTTCTGAGACTCCTACAATACAGATATTCTTTCACTAATGGAATGCTGAATTCCCTAAGTCTACCTTCATTATCTAAGAGTCGTCTATCTTTCCTCTGATCAGCTTCATTAGTTTCCATAACTTTGTCTTCTATATCACTAAATTCCTCTTCTATTTCGTTCATCCTCACTTATATGGTCTCCACTTGGGACTGGACCTCAGTGATAGCATTTTTAATTTCAGCATGTCTATATTGTAGTCCTTGTATGTCTATAGTGATGGATTTTCTAGTATCTTCTATGTATTTGTTTTTCAAACAAAGCTAGTATGTTTATAATCTTTGCTTTAAATTCTAGTTCAGACTTCTTACTTGTAACTGTATGATTAAATCTGTGGCTATGAGAACCACTTCCTTACTCTTGTGATAAATTTCTCCTCATTATTTTTTTTTTCAAGATGAGAAAAGAATAAGGAAGAAAAAAACACAAGAAAAACAACAACCAAAACAAGAAACTAGATATCTTTGTGTCCTCATCTGCTTGTTTAGAGAAACTAAATCCCAACATGTTAAAAAAATAAGAATTAAAATATAATAAAAGCAAAAAATAATAAAACATATATAAAAATTAAAATTAGAAAATTGTTCTGATTTTATGCTCCACGACTTCTAGTACTTTGCAATAGTATCTCTAGGAGGACTTCTTTCCATCCCCTGTATCATTAGCTGTATCACACCATTTTCAAGTCTCTGCACCTTCTACCTTCCAAAAGGAGGTCACTTTCCTACCTGTAGCCCTGCAGCATTTCTTTTCTCAGATCTCTACTTGATTTATGAGGTTTCAGAATGATTTGATAGGTATCTAACTCTATTCAAGAAATGAGAAAAGCTTAGAATCCCTTCTCCTCTGCCCTCCTGTCTCCTATTTATCCTTTTCTTGAAGAGAAAGTGTGTTCACTTTGGTTTCTAGTGAAGAAATTTTGAGAATTTGTGTTCTTAGCTGAATCTCAGAATGCAATTGCTGTAGTAAAACATTGCTCTATAATCACCTGATATTAATGATTTTATAAGGTGGGGCACCTGGGTGGCTCAGAGGGTTACGCTGCTGCCTTCGGCTCAGGTCAGGATCCGGGGTCCTGGGATCAAGTCCTGCACTGGGCTCTCTGCTCAGTGGGGAGCCTGCTTTCCTTTCTTTCTGCCTGATTCTCTGCTTACTTGTAATCTCTGACTGTCAAATAAATAAAAATAAACTTATATGGACTTTATTGAGGTTTGTTCCCTCTAAACTTACTTTATTGAGGCTTTTTATCATAACTGGATGCTGTCTCTTTTCCAAATATATTGTTTTCATTTAATCAAATGATCATACAGTCCTTATCCTTTCTTTTATTATGTGGTGTATCAAATTGATTGATTTGTAAATACTAAACAATAATTACAACACAGGAATAAATCCCACTTATGTATGGTAAATGTTTTAAGGATTTTATTTATTTATTTGATAGAAAGACTGTGAGAGAAATCATGAGTAGCTGAAGAGGCAGATGGAGAGGGAGATGCAGACTTCCCTGTTAAGCAGGGAGCCCAAAGCAGGGCTTGATCCCAGGTCCCCGAGATCATGACCTAAGCTGAAGGCAGAGGCTTTACTCACTGAGCCACCCAGTGCCCCTAAATCAACAATTTTAAGGATACTAGCTGGGCTTAAATAATGCTAATAAGATCTAAACAATGCCTTACTGAAGAGACCAATGAACTAAGTACCAGTCATGCTAAAATGAAAAAGAATTTTATAATTAAGTGACAAAACCAACTGTATGTAATGACACTGAGGATGGATGAAACAGGAATGAATCGTTGACATGAAGATAACATTATGGAAAATAAGGAAGCTGAAAAGAAGAGGGAAAGTAAAGTATTGGCTCACCAATGTGGACTTAGGAAACTCAGGCAATTCACAAAACACGGTAACATTCATTTCAAAGGAATCCAAGAATATGAAGAAAGGGACAGAAGGCTTATTTGATCAAAGGGTAGCTGGAAACATTCTCAAATTTAGGAAGACATAAACATCAAAATCCAAGTGGCACAAATAAGGAAGGAATCCTGAAAGTAGCAAGTGGAAACAAACAAACAAAAATTCTACAAGGACAACCAAACCAGGTCTATAGAAGAGATGTCCACAGAAATATGATAGGCCAGAAGAAAGTGACATGATATATTCAAAATGCAGAATAGCAACACTATTCATCCAAGAATACTTTATCCAGCAAAGCTGTCATGTAAAATAGGACTGACAAAAAAGTACCAGAAAACAAAATTAAAGAAGTTCATGACTACTGCAGTCCTGTAAGAAATAATATGGGGGACTCTTTGAGAGGGGAAGACCAAGAACATCAAAGACTAGAAAAGGAACAGAGAAAATCCCCAGAAACACTAAATTAGAGACAATGAAATGGCACTAATTTCTTTTATTTTTAAATTTAATTAATTTATTTGAGACAGAGAGAGCAGGAAGAAGGGGAGGGGATAGAGAAAGGAAGAAGCAGACTCTGTGCAGAACAGAGAGTCCAACGTGGGGCTCAATCTCAGGACCCTGAAATCATGACCTGAAGTAAAGTCAGACACTTAACTGACTGAGCCACCCAGGGGCTCTTTGGTGACATGAAATTCTTATCAAATATTCCTCTGAATGTAAATGGAATAAATGTTATAATAAAAAGGCACTGGTATCAGAATGGATTTTAAAAAAAGATCTATATACTTCTTACAAGAGACTCATTTTAGATATAAAGATACCACCAGATTGAAAGTGACTGGATAGAGAAAATCTACCATGATAATGAATGTGAAAAGAAAATCAGAGTAACCATATTTATATCAGAATAACTAGATTTTAAACCCAGGATTGTAATGAAAGATGAATGAGGACACTATTTCCTGATTAAGGAGCCTCTCCAACAAGAAGATCTGACAACTGTACATATTTTTGCTACAAACATGTAAACATCCAGATATATAAGCAATAAGTCACATAAAGAAACTGATTGAAACCAATATGATAAGAGTGAGTGTCTTAGAAGAGCGAGGTGTGAGGTGACTGGATGATGGACAGTGTGGAAGGTGTATGCTATGGAGAGTGCTGTGAATTGTGTAAGACTGATGAATCAAAGACCTATACTCCTGAAACAAATAATACATTATCATTAATAAAAATATAAATTAAATAAAAACCCCTCAACAACATTGTTATAGAAAGAATATAAACCAACATGATAAAAGTCATATGTAAAGACCCACAGTCAATATAATCTTCAAAGCAGAAAAACTGCTTCACCGTTACAGTTAGGAATAAGACTCTGTCATAAATGTTATTTAACATAGTACTGCAAGTATCAGACTTAGCAGTCAGGTAACAAAAAGAAAAGAAAAAGCACAAAATAAAACATCCAAATTGACAAGGACCAAGTCCAAACTTCAGTGTATGCAGATGACATGATACTCTATGGAGAAAACATAAAAGACTCAGTGCTGCAGGATATAAAATCTGCATACAGACATCTGTTGCATTTCCAACAATGAAGCAGCAGAAAGGGAAATCAAGGAGTCAGTCTCATTCACAATGGAACCAGACACAAGAGACCTAAGAATAAACCTGATGAAAGAGGTAAATGTCTCTACATTGAAAACTATAGAACACGTAAAGAAATTGTAGAGTATACACAAAGAAATGGAAAAACACTCCATGCTAATGGATGGGAAGAATAAATATTGTTAAAATGTCTATGCTACCAAAACCAATCTACCCATTTAATGCAGTCCATATAAAAAACCACCAGCACTTTGAGCAGAACTAGATCCTAAACTTTTTAAAGAACTACAAAAGACTCTCATAGTCAAAATAATTCTCAAATTCCATAAAGAATGAATCAAACTCAGCATGCCAAAATTTAATATTCCATTTAAGAAATGGGCAGAAGATATGAACACACATTTGTTTGTTTGTTTGTTTGTTTTTCCCAAGGAAGACATACAGAAGACTAACAGCCAGAGGAAAATATTCTCAACATCATTCAGCATCATGTAAATGCAAATAAACACCAGGATAAGATACCACCTCACAACTATCAAAATGCTAAAATTAACAAAACAGAAAATGACGAATTTCAGTGATGATGTGGAGCTACAAGAAGCCTCTGTCATGTTTTGTGGTTATGCAAACTTGTACAGTCACTCTGGAAAAGTGTAGGGAGGTTTGACCGCAGTTAAAAATTGAACTACCCAATGACACAGCAATCACAGTGCTAGGTATTTACCTGAAGGACAGAAAATTACTGGTTCATAGGGGTACATACATCTCAATGTTTATAGTAGCATTATCAACAGTAGTGAAATTATAGAAAAAGACATATGTATGTGTAATATAAACACACACACACACACACACACATTACACACCCACCCAAAAGAATGAAATCTTGTCATTTCCCATGACATTGACACAGCAAGTGTTTGTTATGATAATGAAATGTTGTAGTCACAGAAAAGCAAATATCATATGATGTCACTCATATATGGAATTTAAAAACAAGACAGATAAAAATAGGGATATTAAACACCACCAACAACAACTAAAGGGAAGCAAGCCATAAGGAACTCCAAAATGTAGAAAAAGAGACTGAGGGTTGATGGAGGAAGTTTGAGGAGGATGTGTTATGTGGGTAATGTGTATTAAGGAATATATGTGCTGCGATGAGCTCTGGGTGATATGTGTAAGTGATAAATCATTAAATTCTACACCTGAAATCAATTTCACCATATATATTACCTAACTAGAATTTAAATAAATATTTGGAATAATAATTTTAAAAATCTGCATAATGAACATGTATAGACATATTCCAATATCATCAACTCATATATTATTTCATACTTATATGGATTATACACCAAAATAGGTCACATTCTGAGCTGTGAAATACACCTTTACAAATGTTAATAGAAGTCATATAATGTCTGTTCTCAGAATATAGTGCAATGCAACTAGAAAAGGAGTACTGGGTGTGGTGCATAAACAATGAATTCACTGAAAAGAAATAAAAAAAAATGAAAAGGTAAAAAAAGAAATCAATGTTGAAACCTAAAGTAAACATTTCAACATGTAAGGATTAAACAACATACATTTAAATAACACAGGCAAACACATAAATCTCAAGAAAATTGTATTTTTTAAAGTTTATTACTTATAATCTCTACAACCAGATGAGGGATTGAACTCATGACCCCAATGTCAAAAGCCACATGTTCTTCTAAGTGAGCCACCCAGTTTCACCTCAACTGTTGCAACACATAAAAAAGAAAAAAAAAAACTTAGTGAATTTTATTGAATGCGGAGACATACAGCTTACATGGAAATATGTTGTGTTGAATGCATATATTAAGAAAGAAAAGTCTAATATCAATAATTTACATTCATTTCTAAGGAGTTATAAATACTAGATCAATAAATACAATGCAACAAAAACTAAATTAATGACAATGTAACAAAAGACAAAGAAATGATAGGAATAATAAATACTAGAGCAAAATCAGTTAAATCAATAGAGAAAAATCAAGAAAAGGAAAAAAATAATTCAAAATTAGGTGATTTGATTAAAAAATGCACTTTTTTGGTGATGAGCACTAGGTGATGTATAAAAGTATTGAATCACTGTATTATACACCTGAAACTAATATTATGCTGTATCTTAACTAAGTGGAATTTAAATAAATCCTTATAAAATGATTAATGAAATTGATAAAACTCTAATCAGGCTAATGAAATAATAAGAGAGGGAGAAGACACAATTGATTAATATCACAAATGAAAGAGGGGAACATGAATACTGATCCCACTGAAATTAAATGAATAGAAAAGGAATACTATAAATAACTCAAAGGTGACAGGTTTGATAACTTAGTGGAAATCGAGAAATTTTTGAAAGACACAGTTTGCTAAAACTCATTAAGAAGAAAGAGACAAAATGAATAGGACTTTATCTATTGAATAAATTGAATAATCATTAATAACCTTCCAAAACAGAAACTACAGGCCCAGGTGGGTTCACTGGTGAATTTAATTAAACATTGAAAGAACAGATTAAATTAATTACCTACAATTACTTTCAGGGCATAAAAGCAATTGGAATACTTCTGATTCCTTCGATGGTATCATCATTACCCTATTATAATTAAAACAATGCTATAAAAAAGACACATCAGATTCTCTTATGAACATAGTTACAAACATCCTCAAAAATGCTACAAATTGATTACATAATGTATAAAAGAATTATATATCACAATTAAGTAGATATATTGCAATTATGTGAGATTGAACATTCAAAATCACTTAACGCAGTTCATTATATCAAAAGAATAAATAAGAAAATAATCACCTCCCATATAAATAAATACTTAAAGAGCATTGTACAATATATGACACCCACTCACAATTAAACCTCTTAATATACTAGAAATAGAGGTAACAGTTCATCGTGACAAAAAATATCTACAAGAAACCTACTGTGAAATTTATAGTTAATAGTGGGAAACTAGAAACTTTCACACTAAGATCGGGAACAATACAAGTATGTTCCCTCTCATTAGTCCTTTTCAACATTGTGCAGAAAGTGTTAGGAAATTCAATTAGAAAAGCAAACGAAATGGAATATATATAAATTGAGAAGGAAAAATTAAAACACTTTTGTTCATACATGATCTATTTATTGGGTAGAAAATCTAAGAGTAGACAAAAGCTCTCATGAAATAATAAGAAATTTAGCAAATTTGCAAGGCAAAATTTTAATATAGAAACTGCAACCTTGCCCTATGCCATATGGTATCAATGAACAAGTGTAATAGGAAATATTAAAAACAATATCATTTACTTTAGCACCAGGAAAGAAAGAAGAATGAAAGAGAAGAAAAGAGGGAAAGAAAGAGAAAAAACATTGTTAGGAACAAATAAAATAAAATAAAATATGTATCATACCTCTAAGGAATATGCCACAAAATTCTGATGAATGCAGTTAGAACTAAATAAATGTTTAGATGATCCAGTTTCATGGATAGGAAGATTTAAAGTTGTGAACGTACTGATTTTACTAATTTAGATTTATAGATTTAATGAAATCCAAATCAAAATTAAATCAAGTTATTTGTGGACATTGACAAATTGATTATAAACTTTATGTGAGAGGAAAAAATAAGCCTAGAATAGCCAACATTATATTGAAAAGGAAGAAAGTAGAAAGACGGATGATGTCCAAATTGAAGAATTTATACAAAGTTGGAGAAATCATGACTGGTAGTTTGGTGTGAGACTAGATGAAGATATCAACGGAAAAAAAAGAAGACTAGAAGAAACCCAACATAAGTATAGTTAACTGAATTTTGTCAAAAACAAAGACAACATGATGAAGCAAATACTGTCTTTTAAAAATGATGCTGGAACAACAGTGTCCTGTTGCAAATAAAAAATCTAGAAAAACACATAAACTGAAAAAGCATTGTAGAACTAACTGTAAAACTACAATGTTTGTAGACAATAACACAGGAGAAACCTAGATGATGTCGAGTGTGAAAATGATCATTAGATACAATGCCAAAACATAACTTATTTTTTTCAAGAAATCTCTACACCCAAAATGGGGCTCAAACTTAAAACCCTGAAATCAAGTGCCATGTACTACACTGATTGAGATAGCATAGATCACAAGGCATAATTTATTTTAAAAAAATCAATATACTGCATTTACTAAAAATAAATAAAAAATAAAATAAAATAAAAATAAAGATTTACTAAAAATAAATCTTTTGTTCTATGAAAGAAAGATTTAAAAACAAACAGGAAACCCCAGATTCAGAGAATTTTGAAAGAATAACTTCCTAAAACATATATGTGATAATTTTTTTGTAAATATACAGAAAACTCTTGGAATCAGCAATGGAGAAAATAACTTGATTAAGAAAACAGAGGGGGTACCTTGGTGGCTCATCAGGTTAAGCCTCTGCCTTCAGCTCAGGTCATGATCTCAGGGTCCTGGGATCGAGTCCTGCATCAGGCTCTCTACTCAGCAGGGAGCCTGCTTCCCCTTCTCTCTCTGCCTGCCTCTCTGCCTACTTGTGATCTCTCTCTCTCTCTCTGTCAAATAAATAAATAAAATCTTAAAAAAAAAGAAAACAGAGGAGTCCCAAAGACCCATCACTAAAGAAGATAGATGGCAAATAAGCATAGCATACAATGTTTCACATTACATGTCATCTGTTTTATGCAAATTAAAACATAAATAAGATATTACTACATATCTATTGAGTGGTCAAAGTCCAGGCAACAACAAGACTAAATGCTGATGATGATGTGGCAAAGCAGAAGTGATATTTTTACTGACAGGATTGCAAAATGACAACCACTTTGGAAGATAGTTTGACAGTTTTTTAATAAAATAAACTTATCTTAACCATGCAATCCAGCAGTCCACAACACATGAAAACATATCCACGTAAAAACTACACTTCAGGATGCCTGGGTGGCTCAGAAGTTAGGTATCTGACTTTTGATCCAGTAATGGTCCCAGAATCCTGGAATCCAATCCAGCTTCTTGCACAATGGAGAACCTGCTTCTCCCTCCAACAGCATCTCTCCCTGCTTGTGCTCTCCCTCTCTCTGACAAATAAAATATTTTTTAAAAAATCATTACATAGATATTTATCATAGTTTTATTTATAATTGCAAAACTTGGAAGCTAACAAGATGTTAGCTTATCAGTCCATGTTAAGGCATGGAGGAACTTCATACACATATTTTTAAGTGAAGGAAGCCAATCTGAAAACCCTATATACTGTCTAATTCCAGCTACAACATATTCTGGAATGAGCAGACTATGAAGACACTGGAAGTTCAGTAGCTCTCAGGATCATGTGTTGGGGAGAAATAAATTGGCAGAGCACAGAGGAGTTTGAAGGCAGTAAAACTACTTGCATGGCTCTTTGATAATGGACATATGTCTGCAAAAAATGGGAGAGAAGGCAATTTTTTTTTATTTCCAATGCCTATTTTTTGGCCAGTAGCAAAAACAACAACAAAATCACAAGGATCACAAAGAAGTAGGAAAACCTAGTCCTTATGTTGATATAAGGACTATATTGATAGAAACTGTCCTTTAGGAAACACAAAGATGAGAATTGCTAGATCAAAAAAAAAATGAATACAATCAAATGAGTAAATAAAAAAAAACAGTAAAATAACTAAAGGAATTTTGTTTCAAATATCAGGTAAATAAAATGAGAATATCACCAAAGAGCTACGGATTCTAAAACAAAACAACAACAACAAAAAGAAAGCAATCAGAAATTCTAAAGTTGAAAACTACAAAACCTACAGTAAAAACGTTACTAGGGAGATTCAATGGGACATTTGAACAGTCAGAAAAAAAAATCACTAATGAAAATGAAGGCAGGCCCATATTTGTAGATTCTGATGAGCAAAAACAAAAAAGCAAAAGAGCAAAAAGACAAAAAGACAAGGGAGATGTGAAGATAGCCAATGGTATAACTGGATCATCATGAAGTAGAACAATATATGTGTTATAGGAATCCCAGAAGAATATTAAAGTGAAAGAGGCAGAGAGATCATCTATATGAAAAAACTGGCTAAATTTCAAAATTGATGATAGATATAATTATACAATTCAAAAAAACTTAACAAAATCCAAGTTGGATACCCTTAGAAAGATCCACAAAAAGACACAAAGTATCAAAATATGAAATAAGATATTGCAAGCAGCAAGAAAAATGCAACTTGTCATGTAAAAGAGAACATCAGTAAAATTATCTTCTGAGTTCTCAGCAGAAATTGAGAACTGAGCACAGGGAAAAATATATTCAAAGTGATGGCAGAATAAAAACTGTTAACTGAAAATATTGTGACTGTAAACTTATCCTTCAAAAGAAAAGAAAAGAAAAGAAAAGAAACTAAGACATACATACAATCAGTGAAAGGTTTTTATTACGAGGCCTTTCTTACAGGAAGTGTGAAAGGAACACTTTATTTCAGGTTGAAATAAAATGATGTAATATGGATTTGTAAACTTAATTTAAATTTCCTAAAGAGATTAGAAGACATACATATGAGATTATTATTAGTCTGTACATGAAAAATGAGGAATTAGTTTGTGAGGAAGAAATTAATACCTAAAGTGAGGAGAAATTAGTTATACTAATAGAGTTTATAGATGTGATTAAATTTAAGAAACAAACCAGATGCATATAGGGGAAGGTAAGAAAGAGAGAGATGGAAGCAAAGCATAAGAGATTCTTAAATATAGTTAATCAACTGAGGGTTAATGGAGAAGTGGGTTGGGGTTGGGCTCAATGAGTGACAGGAATTAAGAAGGGCACTTGGGATCAGCATTAGCTGTTATATATAAGAGATGAATCAGTAAATTTACTCCTGAAACCAAAATTGCCCAATATGTTAACGAACTAGAATTCAAATAAATAATTGAAACAAAATTTAAGTATCAATTAAAATTCAATTTTTTTTATACTTTATTTATTTGACAGAGAGAAATCACAACTAGGCAAGCAGAGAGAGAGGAGGAAGCAGGCTCCCCGCGGAGCAGAGAGCCCGATGTGGGGCTCGATCCCAGGACTCTGGGATCATGACCTGAGCCGAAGGCAGAGGCTTTAACCCACTGAGCCACCCAGGTGCCCCTAAAATTCAAACTTTAAATCTGTAGTATGTTATATGTAATCCCCATTATAACTTTAAAGAACATATCTTTTCTTAATTCTTATTTTGTTATTATCATGTTCAATTAGCCAACATTTGGTACCTCATTAGTTTTTGATGTAGTGTTCCAAGATTCATCAGTTGAGTATATCACCCTGTGCTCATCACATCACGCACCCTCTTTAAGGTCCATCACCCAGTTACCCCATCTCTACTATGTATTTTATAAAACACTACCTCTGAAACAAATACTACACTATATCTTAATTAAATTTAATTTAAATTAAAAATGAAATATATTATAAATATAATGATTACCAATATGGTATATATTTTGTTCACCATTTTAAGATTTTATTTATTTGGCAGAGAGACCCTGAGAGAGGGACACAAGCAGGGGGAGTGGGATAGGGAGAAGCAGGCTTCCCACTGAGCAGGGAGCATTATGAGGGGCTCAATCCCAGGACTATGGGATCATGACCTGAGCTGAAGGCAGACGCTTAGTGACTGAGCCACCCAGGTGCTGCTGTTTTATTCATTCTCTGTGCTTTACTTAATAAGACCATTTCTACTTCAAGGTCATAAACACATTTCCCTTTTATATAAGAAGGAAAAGAAAGGGAATTTGACCATGCCATTACAAAATAAAATCAACTGCACACACACACACACACACACACAAAATACTGGGGAAGTTAAGAAACAAATTATATGACGTACAGAAAACAAATGGCAAAATAGCAAAATATATTCCATATTTATCAGAAATTACCTTAAGTGTAAGTTGGCTAAATATCCTAGTTACATCATACGTTGTCAGAATGGAATAGATATAGATGATATAGATATAGATATATATACACACACTATAAGACATTCAGTGTACATTGATGAAGTTTCAATACTGTGAAAAATAAAAGGATATGAATAAAAGATAACCCATGCAAAGGATAGTCAGAAAATATGAAGTTGTAGTAATATGAGAGAAAGTGGACTACAAGTCAAAAATTATTCATAAGAGTTGAGTATTCCAATTTTCTGATAAAGATGTAGGAGTCCATTATACATATGGACCATATCTTCTTTATCCATGCATCTGTTGAAGGGCCTCTTGGATCTTTCCACAGTTTTGTGATTGTGACCATTGCTGTTATGAACATCTTATTTTATTCTTATGTATTTTTAAGTTAACTTTTAAAAAAATATCATATTTATGTATTTGGCAGAAAGCACAAGCAAAGGGAGCAGGAGAGGGGTAAGCAGGCACCGCACCAACCAGGAAGCCAGATGCAGGGCTATCAGGACCCTGGGATCATGAGCTGATCCTAGGGCAGAAATTTAACCAACTTAGCCACCCAGGAGTCCCAAAGACATTTTTTTTAATACTATAGTGAAATACAGAAAGCAGTACAACTAGGTAAAACTTGTGTTAAGAAATAATCCTATCACTTTGGGCCCACCCAACTCCTTCATATATGGGTATGTCCATAAGTTGACAAAGTTTATATTTTTGAATAAAGATGCAAAGTATGCAAAAACCATTAATACTGATGAAAAAAAAATAAAAACAAAAGAGAACTACAGGCGAGGAAGGTGTTTAAGCTCCACTGGACCGGCTGGAATGGGGTAACAGTGATTTAGGATGGGATCTGTGGGGAAGGAAGGGGAACCAATTTTGTTGCTTACAAAAGAGGAAAAAAAAAAGAAAAAAAAAAAGACATGTTTGAAATCAATCCCTGGATCCCTGGTTGTAGACAAGTTTTCCAAAACCAGTATCTGGCACCCCTGCAACAAACTTGGAGAAAACTCTTGGATTATCTCAACAATTGGGCCCTTTTCCTTGCTGCCTCCGCCAGGGGCTTCCGGACTGCACTTGGCCTGGCCCCCGCGTGCGGGCTGTGCAGGCTGACCAGGCTGACCTGGAGCTGGGCCTCCTGTGGGTCGCCCCCGCAGCCCCTCCTCCCGCGCCACCCCTTCCTCCCACGAGGCCTCCTCCCCGCCCAGCCCAATGCCTGCTCCCTCGAGGCAGCGCCCATCTCTGCAGAGGCTGGAGTGGCGCCCCTGGAGGCCCGGTCATCCAGGCCTTCAGGGGAGGCTCCAGGCTCGCCCGCGGCCTCCCGCTGCTCTCCCGCAGCCTCAGCCTCCCCGCTCTTGCTGAAGGAGAAGCCGCTCCCCAGGAAAGACTTCGGAAGGAAAAGCACTTCTTCCTGTTTCTCCTGGTCTCGCTGCTGGGCCAGCACATGGCCGGGTCCCGTCCGCGGCCTTCTGGGGAGATGGGGAGGAGGCCTCCGAGGCGGCCTACCCGTCAGGGGTCAGGGCCCAGGCCTTCTTGGCGGCCTCGCTGCCCTGGGGGCCTCTGTCTCTGCGGGGCGCCAGGCCTCCAGGAGGGCAGCAGCGGCTCTTCCTTCTGGGCCCCAGCGGGTGGAACGGTTCGACGCCCAGCTCCAGGCAGCTGCGGGCTCCTCTGGTCCCCGCCAGGGCGCTGCCCTTGGCCTCCAGCTCCTCATTGGAGCCAGGCTGGGAGGCTTCCGGAGAGGGGGTGCCTTTACCTGCTGGTGATGAGACCTGTGGGGAAAGCAAGGGGTGCGTGACTGCTCCAAGAATAATGTACCACTAGAAATGACAGGGGAGGCTTAGTCTTTTTATTTTATTTTATTTTTAAGAAAAGTTATTATGATGTATTTTGTGAGGGAAATTTACAACAGTACGGGTCTTAATTAAGAAGAAAAGAGGGGGAAAATGCGTATCACCAAACCCACATTTTTAAAAAGATCATGATCTCAGGAGTTAATTTAACTTATAGGAAATTGTCACTTGCCTCCTATTAGCTGTACCAGTCAGGGATAATCTGTCTGTTTTGAAGTGAATTGTTTTTCTAATTATCTCTGGGTTCAGACAAATTCTCATATTTGCAGTTTCATTGGATTTATTTACTACCTATTTTATCAGAGATAATTATTGGTATTTTAAAGTGATCATATTTACATGAATATAGTATCATTTAGTGTAGACCTTAGTTTGATTTACCATAAATTAAGAAAGTAAGTACATTGATGCTTGTAGATATCACCGTTGATCAAAAAACCACTTTCAGCACATTTACTACCATTTCATAAGAGATAAGAAGGTACAACACGAATTCTTTCAAGAATTCTATCATGATTTGTTTTAAATTTAGAGAGCTTCGTGTTTTTTTTTTAAAGCACACAGGTATGTAAGTAATTGACTTACTTTTTAACATTTGATTATGTATCTATATGAAAGTTGAAATATATAAAATATACCCTTAAATTGACTTTGACAAATAAGAGTTTCCTTCGGACTTCCGTAGTTAATTAAATACTGGAATGTACCAATGGTTAATTCTAATACTTCATTAGAACAGTTTTTTATTAATACTAGTTAAAATCATCTTAAGGATTTGGAGAAATATATCAACCTTAAACAATAAATAAAACTAAAAATACCACAAGACATATACCATTTATAATCTTGCATATTAACAAACGTATTGGTTTGGAGAGCTGACATTGGTGCTCCTACCATCCTATGAACTCATTTTTCTGAATAGGCTTCTTTGAATATTTTTCTGCCAGTGCATATACTTTTCTCTCATCCCTGACCTTTTTAGATAACTCCATAAAAACCTAACAGCCGTCATGAATTCAAGACATCTTTGTGGATTAAGGAGAATACCTGTTGTTTTATGTGTGTACTCACTTGAAAATGTCCACAGAGACATGAATAACGTGAAAATACCAATTGCTCAGCATGTCCCTAGGACAAAGTTTAGAAATGAGTTCTGATACTTTGTGGAGCTGTCTTCATAGTGGAGTTAAAGGTTAATTCATTAGGCAAAGAGATATATTTATTCAGACTTTTTGAATATTATGTCTCTTGTATATAAGCTGTTTCTATATCTTGGACATTAATCCCTTATTGGATATATCATTTGCAAACATCTTCTCCCAAACAGAAGTTCTATTGATTGGCCCCAGTGCTGTGCAGATGATTTTTATCTTGAGAAAGAGTAGTTCATTTTTGCTTTTGTTTCCCTTGCCTTTAGAGACACGTGTTGCAAGAAGTTGCTGTGGCTGAGGTTGAAGAGGTTGCTGCCAGGGTTCTCTAGGACTTTGAAGGATTCCTGTCTCCCACTGAGGGACTTAATCCATTTTGAATGCACCATTGCAGATGGTGTAAGAGAAGGTCCAGTGTCATCCTTCCGTATGTGATTCCAATTTTCCCAGCACCACTTATTGAAGACACTGTCCTTTTTTCCATTGCATATTCTTTCCTGCTTTGTCAAAGAATAGTTCTCCATAGACATGAGGGTCCATTTATGGGGTCTCTAATTTGTTGCATTGAGCGATGGGTGTGTTTTTATGCCAGAACCATGCCTTCCTGATGATCACAGCTTTATTAACTGGCTTGAAGTCAGGCATTGTGATGTCCCCAGCTTTGGATTTCTTATGCAACAATGCCCTGGCTATTTGGGATCCTTTATGGCTACATGCAGATTTTAGGATTGTTTGTTTTAGGGCTGTGAATAATTTTGAGGGTATTTTGATAGGGATTGCATTGAATGTGTAGATTGCTCTGGACAGCATATGCATTTTTACAATGTTAATTCTTCCAATCCAGGAGCATTGAATGACTTTCCATCTTTTTGCATCTTCCTCAATGTTTTGTAGTTTATACTGTGGAGATCATTTACCTCTTTGATTAAGTTTATTCCTAGGAATCTTATGGGTTTGGGTGCTATGGTTAAGGGGATTGACACCTGAATTTCTCTTTCTCCATTCCCATTATTAGAGGATAGAAAAGCAAGAGAATCTTGTGCTTTGATTTTGGAATCCTGCACATTGCTGAATTCATGTATGAGTTCAAACAATTTAGGGGTGGAGTCTTTTGTGTTTTCATATAAAGTATATCGTCATATGCAAAGAGAGATGATTTAACTACTTCTATGACAACTTGAATGCCTTTTACATGTTATTGTCCAAATGCTGAGGCTAAGACTTCTAATGCTGTGTTCAATAAAGTGGCAAGAGTGGGCTTCCCTGTCATGTTCCTGACCTTAAGGGAAGAGCTGTCAGTTTTTCCCCATTGAGAATGAAATTTGCTGTGGGCTCTTCATAGATGGTTTTTATAATATGAGATATGGTCCCTCTATCCCTCTATTTTGAGGAGTTTTAATAATTAATAATTAATAATATTAATATTAATATTAATAATAATAATGAGAGGAGTGTTGTATTTTGCCAAATGCTTTTTATGCATCAAATGAGAGGATGTTATGGTCCTTGTCTTTCTTTTGTTTATATGACTAATCACATCACTTGATTTGTGAATATTGAACCTCCCTTATATCCCAGAAATGAAACTCACCTGGTGGTGGTGAATAACCCTTTTAATGTACCTTGGAATCCTACCGGCTTTTATCTTGTTGAATATTTTTGTATTAGGGCTCACTAGGGTTATTCATCTATAATTCTTTTTCACAGGGTCTTTGTCTGCTTATGCATCAATGTAATGCTCTGCCTCAGAAAATGAGTGTGGAAGCTTTCCATTTATTTCCATTTTTTGGAAGAAGCTTCTATAGAATAGGTAGGACTTATTCTTAAAATCTTTGGTAGAATTCGAATGGGAAGGTATCTGGTCCTGGACTCTTGTTTTTCTGGGGGAGGTTTTTGATTCCTGATTCAATTTCCTTGCTGGTTATTAGTCTCTTCAGATTGTTTATTTCTTCCTGTTTCAGACTTGGTACATTACAAGTTTCCAGGAATGCATCTATTTCTCCCAGATAGCCGAATTTTTTGGCATATCGTTGTTGATAATATGTTCTAGCATGTCCCTGTTTATTTTGCATTGGTCATGATCTCTCCCCTTTCTTTCCTGGTTTTGTTAACTTAAGTCTTTTATCTTTACTTTCGGCTAAATCTGGCCAGAGGTTTATTGATCTCATTAATTTGTTCTGAGAAACAGCTTCTAGTTTGTTGGTGGGTTCTGCTATTCTACTAGTTTCTGTTTCATTGATTTCTGCTCTCATCTTTATTCCTTCTTCTCTCCTGCTTGGTTTCAGCTCTATGTGCTGTTCTTTTTTCCAGGTGTAAGGTTAGCATGTGCATTTGGATTTTTCTAATTTTTTGAGACAGTCTTGGATGGCTAAGCAATTCCCTCTAAAGACCAAATTTCAGTATCACATAGATTCTGAACCAATGTGTTTTCATTTTCATTAGTTGCATTGAATTGTTTAAGTTCTTTAATTTCCTGGTTGTCCCAACCATTTCTTGGCAGGATGCTCTTTGACCTCCAAATGTTTGAATTCCTTCCAAAATTCCTCTTCTGATTCAGTTCCACTTTCAAAGCACTATTGTCTGAAAAAATGCAGGGGAAAATCTCAGAAATTTGGTATTGTTTGAGATCTGATTGGTGACCCAGTATGTAATCCTTTTTTTTTTTAAATTTTTGAGTATGTAATGTTAGTCACCCTAACTATGAAATATGTTCATAACTACTATGAACTATGAGTTCATAGACTCATGGTTTAAGTATAACAACCAGTGTTTCATTCAGTACATGTCCTCCTTAATAACCACCACCAGCCTCACCAATCTCCCTAACCTCATCGCCTCTAAAACCCTCTGTTTCTTCGAGTTTACATTCTCTTGTGGTTCATCTCTCCCTCCAATTCCCCCAGCTTCACTTTTCCCTTCCTTCCCCTAATGTGGTCTCTGTTATTCTTTATTTTCCCAAGTAAGTGAAACCGTGTGATAATTGACTTTCTCTGCTTGACACCTTATAATCATTATAATTTCCGGCAATCCCTTCCATGTTGATGCAAAAGTGGGGTATTCCTCCTTTCTGATGGCTGATTATTATTCCATTGTATATATGGACCACATCTTCTTTATCCATTCGTCTGTTGATGGGCCCTTGACTCTTTCCACAGTTTGGCTTTTGTGGCCATAGCTGCTATGAACACTGAGGTTCATATGACCCTTCATTTCAATATATCTGTAGCTTTGTTGTAAATAACCAGTAGTGCAATTGCAGGGTCAGAGGGTAGCTCTATTTTTAATATTTGGAGGACTCTCCACACTGTTTTCCAAGGTGACTACACCAACTGGCATTCCCACCAACAGTGTAAGAGCGTTCCCCTTCCTCCACATCCTCTCCGGTACTTAGGGTTTCTGGCCTTATAACTGTCATTCTAACTGGTAAAATGTGGTTTTGATTGGAATTTCCGTGATGGCTAATGATGATGAACATGTTCTCATGTGTCTGTTAGCCATTTCTATGTCTTCTTTGGAGAAGTCTCTGTTCATGTCTTCTTCCCATTTTGTGACTTGATTATCTGCTTTCTTGGTGTGGAGTTTGAGAAGTTCTTTATAGATCTTGGATACCAGCCTTTTGTCTGTAGTGTCATTTGGGAATATCTTCACCCAATCCATGGGTTGTCTCTTTGTTCTGTTGACAGTTTCCTTTGCAGTGTAGAAGCTTTTTGTCTTAATGATGACCCAAATGTTCATATTTTACTTTTCTTTCCCTTGCCTATGGAGATGTGCCTTGAGAGAAGTTGCTGTGGCTGATGTCGAAGTGCTTACTGCCTATGTTCTCCTCCAAGATCTTGATGGATTCCTGTCTCACACTGAGGTCATTTATCAATTTACAGTTTATATTTGTGTCTGATGAAAGAGATTGGTGGACTTTCATTCTTCTGAACATAGCTGCCCAGTTTTCCCATCAGCATTAATTGAGGAGACAGTTTTTTCCACTGGATATTTTTTTCCTGCTTTGTTAAATTTTAGTTGACTGTAGATTTGACCATCTATATCTGGGCTCTCCACACTCTTCCATTGGTATATGTGTCTGTTTTCATGCCAGTACCATGCTGTCTTAGTGATCACAGTTTGTTATACCTTGGAAGAAACCTAACCAAAGAGGTAAAGGATACATACTTGTGGAAGCACCTAACACTCAAGAAAGAAAATAAAGAAGACACACAAAATGGAAAAACCATCCATGCTCTTGGATCAGAAGAATAAACATTGATAAAATCTCTATGCTGCCCAGAGAAATCTGTACTTTCACCCCCATCCTGATCAAAATATCATCAGCATTTTCCAAAGTGTTGAAACAAGCAATCCTAAAATGCACATGGAACAATAAAAGACCCTGAATCACCAACAAAATGTGGAAAAAGAAAACAAAGCTCAGGGCATTTCATTGCCTGATTTCAAGGTTTATGGCAAAGCTCTGATCAAGCAGTATGTAATCTATTTTGAAGAAAGTTATATTTGTACTTGACAGCAATGACAGTCTCTGTTTTTAGGACTGAATGTTCTGTTTTTATCTTTGAAGTCCAGCTGTTCCAGTGTGTCCTTCAAAGCTCTTGTTTCTTTTTGAACAGTCTTCTACTTAGGTGATCTATTTCTGTGTGTGGGAAGTTGTGATCTCTGCCTATTCATGTATTATTATGAATAGGATTCTTTATTTTGTTTAATAGTTGGGTGATGTAGTTAGCTACTCCCATGTAGGGGGCAGAGATATTTATAGTTGCTAGATTTTCGTGTTGGATAGACCCTTGAGGTATGATACTGTATCCCTCTACAACTCTTACTACAGTTTTTAAAAATATTTTAGATTTTAGATTTTAAAATTTTAGATTGTAAATTTTAGATTTTAAAAATCTAACGTCTGATATGAGAATTGCTACTCCAGCTTTCCCTTGATTCTTTGGGATGAAGAATAGGTTTCAGTCCCCTCTCTTTCAGTCTGGAGGTATCTTTAGGTTCAAAATGAGTGTTTTATATACAACATGTGGACGTGTCCTGTCTTTTTCTTCAAATCGGAAACCCTACTATGTTTCATGGGACCATGTAGCCTGTTCATGTTTTCAGTAACTGTTGGGAGATAGGACTTTCTTGCCATCATGTTGCCTGTGAAGTCCCGGTTTCTATAGATTGCTTCTGTAAGTGTCTGATCCATATTACTCTTGGGGTCTTTCATCTTTCAAAGAAACCCCCTTAATCATTCTGCAGCACTGGCTTGGTTTTCACGTATTCGTTCAGTGTCTAGGAGTCCTGGAAGTCCCTTGTCTCTCCATCCATTCTGAATGGCAGCCTTGATGGATAACATATTTTTAGTTAGCATGTCTCCTATAGTACCCTAAATATGCCTTGTCAGACCTTTCTGGCTTGTCAGGTCTCTGTGGATGGGTCTGATGTTATTCTAATGTTCCTCTCACTGTGTGGAATACATCTCTTCTCTGTAGCAACTTTCAAGGTAGCCTCTTTGGCTCTAAGATTCACAAGTTTCACTTTATATGCCAGGACGTTGGCCTATTTTTATTGATCTTTGTGTGGGTCCTCTCTGCTTTATGGAGAGGAAGGCTTGTTTCCTTCCACAACGTAAGGAAGTTCCCTGCTATGATTTACTCAAATATATCTTCTACTGTCTCCCTTCATTCCCACATGGATCCCAATAATTCTGACACTGGGCCAAATTTATGGTGTCATTGTTCTCTCTATGTCTGTTCTCATGAGCTTCTAACTGTTTGTCACTCTCCTCCTCAGCTTCCTTTCTTTCTATCAGTTTACCTTTTAGCTCACTAATTCGTTCTTCTGCCTCTTTTACCCTGGCTGTTTGAGTTTCCACTTTAGACTGCATCTCATTCATAGCACTTTAATGTCATCCCGATTAGATCTCATTCTGCCCTTGTAGATTTTATGTTGTCTCGAATGCTTTTCTCAAGCCTAGCTATGGACTTTGTGATTGCTCCTCTGAAGTCCATCTCTGATATCTTGCTTATAACCACAGCCATTAGATCTGTGGCAGGGACCAGTGTCTCTGGTTCTTTTCATGACTAGACGTTCTTTCCCCTTGTCATTCTGCTAAGGGCTGGTTGAGGGAATATACAGAGTCCAAAATATCAATCACAACCCAACGAAGTGCACCTATGAAAAAATCCAAAGTGGTCAATACTATGTTGAATAAAAGGGTGAGATTGAACATCCTTGTCTTCTTCCTCTTCTTAGAGTCTAAGCTCTTAGTTTTTCACCATTGAGTATAATGTTTCCTGTAGGTTTTTTATAGATAGACTTTATTATGTTGAGGTATGTTCCCTCTAAACCTACTTTGTTGAGGGATTTTGTCATGAGTTGATGCTGTACTTTGTCAAAAGCTTTTCCTGCACTATTGAAATGATCATATGGTTGATGTGATATATCATGTATAATATGTACTCTTGAAACACCCTTGCATTTCATGAATAAATCCCACTTGATTGTGGTGAATGATATTTAAAAAAATATACATTGTTAGATTCAGTTTGCTAACATTTTTGTTCAGGAGTTTCCATCTATGTTCGTCAGAGATATTGGCCTGTAATTCTCTCTATTTCTTTCTTACTTTCTTTCTTTCTTTCCTTTCCTCATAGTGTCTTTATCTGGGTGGGTTTTTGTTGTTATTGTTGTTGTTTGTTTGTTTGTTTTGTATTTTTGTTTCTTTGCTTGTTTGTTTGCTTTTGGCATCTGCGTAATTTTAGCATCATGGAATAAATTTGGAATCTTTCCTTATACTATTTTTTGGAATAGTTTGAGAAGAATAGGTGTTCAGTCTTCTATATTATGTGGTAGAAATTGCCTATGTAGCCATTTGGTTCTGGTTTTCTGTTTGTTATGTGTTTTTTGATTATTGATTCAATTTCATTGCTGCTAATAGGTCTGTTCAAATTTTCTATTTCTTCTGGATTCAGTTTTGGGAAATGATATGTTTCTAGGAATTTATCCATTGTTTTTAAAGTTGTCCAACTGGTTGGCATATAATTTTTCATGATAATCTTATAATCCTTTGCATTTCTCTGGTGTTAGTTGTTATTCTTCCTCTCTCATTTCTAATTTTGCTTGAGACTTCTGGCTCTCTCTTCCTCTTTCTCTCTCTTTCTCACTCTCTCTGGCTAAAGGTTTTTAGTCTGTGGCTGGCTAAATGTTGATCATTTGTTTTTAAATCTTTTCAGAGAAACAGCTCCTGGTTTCATTGATGTTCTCAATTGGTTTTTATTTGTTTTGTTTTTTAGTTTCTGTTCCATTTATTTCTGCTCTAATCTTTTTTTTAATATTTTATTTATTTATTTGACAGAGAGAGAGGTCACAAGTAGGCAGAGAGGCAGGCAGAGAGAGAGGGAGAAACAGGCTCCTCACTGAGCAGAGAGCCTGTTGCGGGGCTCGATCCCAGGACTCTGAGACCATGACCTGAGCCGAAGGCAGAGGCTTAAACCACTGAGCCACCCGGGTGCCCCTATTTCTACTCTAATCTTTATTATTTCCTTCTTTCTACTGGTTTGGGGTTTTGTTTGTTCCTTCTCTAGCTCCTTTTGGTGTAAAGTTAGGTTGTTTAATTGAGATTTTTCTAGCATCTTAAGGTAGGTGTGTATAGCTATTAACTTCCCTTTTAGAATAACTTTTGTTGCATCTCTAAAATTTTGGAGCATTGTGTTTTCATTTTCATTTGTCTCTATGTCTTTATTGATTTTCTTCTTGATTTCTTGATCCATTTGTTGTTTAGTAGCATATTATTTAACCTCCTCATATTTCTGTTATTTCTAGATTTTTTTCTTTGTGGTTAATTTCTACTTTCACAGCTTTGTGGTAGGGAAAGATGCATAGTATGAGTTCAATCTTTTTGAATTTGTTGAGACTTGTTTTGTAGCCTAAAGTGTGATCTAATCACTAGAAGGTTCCATGTGCACTTGAAATGGATGTGTATTTTGCTGATCCAGGATGGAATGTTCTGACTATATCTGCTAGTTCCATCTTGTCCAATGTGTTATTCAAAGCCACACTTTCCTTGTTGATCTACTGATTGGATGATCTATCCATTGATGTCAGTGTGGTGTTAAAATCTCCTACTATTATTGTATTATTTCTCTTATGTTTACTATTGGTTACTTTATGTATTTGAGTGCTCACAGATTGTGTGCATCAATATTTGCAATCATTTTATATCTTCTTTTTGAATTGTTACCTTTATGATTATATTGTGTCCTTCTTTGTCTCTTATTACAGTCTTTGTTTTAAAGTCTATTACTTCCAATATAAGTATTGCTGTCTCAGCCTTCTTTTAACTTCCATTTGTATGACAAATGAATTTCCATCCCTCATTTTCAATTCACATGTATTTTTAGATCTGAAGTGAATCTCATGTAGGCAGCATGTTGATAGGTCTTGCTTTTTTATCCATTCCTTTTTACCTGTGTCTCTTGATTGGAGTATTTAGCTCATTTCCATTCAGGATAATTATTCTTTCTTTCTTTTTTTAAATTTGTTGATTTTCAGTGTAACACTGTTCATTGATTTTGCACCACACTCAGTGCTCCATGCAGTACGTGCCCTCCCTATTCCCCACCACCTGGTTCCTCAACCTCCCACCCCCCAGCCCCTTCAAAACACTCTGGTTGTTTTTCAGAGTCCATGGTCTCTCATGGTTCATCTCCCTTCCAGTTTCCCTCAACTCCATCTCCTCCCCATCTCCTCATGTCCTCCATGTTCTTTGTTATGCTCCACAAATAAGTGAGACCATATGATACTTGACTCTCTCTGCTTGACTTATTTCGCTCAGCATAATCTCTTCCAGTCCCGTCCATGTTGCTACAAAAGTTGGGTATTCATCCTTTCTGATGGAGGCATAATACTCCATTGTGTATATGTACCACATCTTCCATATCCATTCATCCATTGAAGGGCATCTTGGTTCTTTCCACAGTTTGGCGACCGTGGCCATTGCTGCAATAAACATTGGGGTACAGATGGCTCTTCTTTTCACTACATCTGTATCGTTGGGGTAAATACCCAGCAGTGCAATTGCAGGTCATAGGGAAGCTCTATTCTTAATTTCTTGAGGAATCTCCACACTGTTCTTCAAAGTGGTTGCACCAATTTGCATTCCCACCAACAGTGGAAGAGGGTTCCCCTTTCTCCACATCCTCTCCAACACACGTTGTTTCCTGTCATGCTAATTTTGGCCATTCTAAATTGTATAAGGTGGTATCTCAATGTAGTTTTAATTTGAATCTCCCTGATGGCTAGTGATGATGAACATATTTTCATGTGTCTGATAGCCATTTGTATGTCCTCATTGGAGAAGTGTCTGTTCATATCTTCTGCCCATTTTTTGATATGATTATCTGTTTTGTGTGTGTTGAGTTTGAGATGTCCTTTATAGATCGTGGATATCAACCTTTTGTCTGTACTGTCATTTGAAAATATCTTCTCCCATTCCGTGGGTTGCCTTTTGGTTTTGTTGACTGTTCCCTTTGCTGTGCTGAAGCTTTTGATTTTGATGAATCCCCAAATGTTCATTTTTGCTTTTGTTTCCTTGGCCTTTGGAGACATATCTTGAAAGAAGTTGCTGTGGCTGATATCGAAGAGGTTACTGCCAATGTTCTCCTCTAGGATTCTGATAGATTCCTGTCCCACGTTGAGGTCTTTTATCCATTTCAAGTTTATCTTTGCGTATGGTGTAAGAGAATGGTCGAGTTTCATTCTTCTACATATTGATGTCCATTTTTCCCAGCACCATTTATTGAAGAGACTGTGTTTTTTCCATTGTACATTTTTTCCTGTTTGTCAAAGATTATTTGATAATAAAGTTGAGGGTCCATATCTGGGCTCTCCACTCGGTTCCACTGATCAATGTCTGTTTTTATGCCAGTACCATGCTGTCTTGGTGATCACAGCTTTGTAGTAAAGCTTGAAATCGGATAATGTGATGCTGCCAGTCTTCTTTTTGTTTTTCAACATTTCCTTAGCAATTTGGGGTTTCTTCTCTTCTGATTCCATACAAATTTTAGAATTATTTGCTCTAGCTCCTTGAAAAATAACGGTGGAATTTTGATCAGAATGACATTAAAAGTATAGATTTCTCTAGACATTATAGACATTTTAACAATGTTTATTCTTCCAATCCAAGAGCATGGAACGGTCTTCCATCTTTTTGTGTCTTCAATGTCATTCATGAGTGTTCTGTAGTTCCTCGAGTACAGGTCCTTTACTTCTTTGGTGAGGTTTATGCCCAGGTATCTTATGGTTCTTGGTGCTATAATAGTAAATGGAATTGATTCTCTCATTTCCCTTTCTGTATTTTCATTGTTAGTGTATAAGAAAGCCACTGATTTCTGTACATTGACTTTGTATCCTGCCACGTTACTGAATTGCTGTATGAGTTCTAGTAGTTTGGGGTGGAGTCTTTGGGGTTTTCCATATAAAGAATCATGTCATCTGCGAAGAGAGACAGTTTGACTTCTTCCTTGCCAATTTGGATACCTTTTATTTCTCTTTGTTGTCTGATTGCCGTTGCTAGAACTTCTAATACTATGTTGAACAAGAGTGGTGAGAGTGGGCATCCTTGTCGTGTTCCTGATCTCAACAGGAAGGCTGCAAGCTTTTTCCCATTGAGGATGATATTTGCTGTGGGTTTTTTCATAGATAGATTTTATGAAGTTCAGGAATGTTCCCCCTATCCCTATACTTTGAAGCGTTTTCATCAGGAATGGATGCTGGATTTTGTCAAATGCTTTTTCTGCATCAATTGAGAGGACCATGTGGTTCTTCTCTCTTCCCTTATTGATTTGTTCTATCACATTGATTGATTTGCAAATGTTGAACCAACCTTGTAACCCAGGAATGAATCCCACCAGGTCATGGTGGATAATCTTTTTAATGTGCTGCTGGATCCTGTTTGCTAGGATCTTGTGGAGAATCTTAGCATCCATATTCATCAGTGATATTGGTCTGAAATTCTCCTTTTTGGTAGGATCTTTGCCTGGTTTGGGGATCAGGGTAGTGCTGGCTGCATAAAACGAATCTGGATGTTTTCGTTCTGCTTCTATTTTGTGGAAAAGCTTCAGGAGAATTGGTGTTATTTCTTCTTTGAAAGTTTGGTAGAATTCCCCAGGAAATCCATCAGGTCCTGGCCTCTTGTTTTTTGGCAGGTTTTTGGTCACTGCTTCAATCTCATTACTAGATATTGATCTATTCAGGTTGTCAATTGCATCCTGGTTCAATTTTGGGAGTGTATAGTTTTCCAGGAGTGCATCCACTTCATCTAGGTTGCTTAGCTTATTGGCATAAAACTGTTGGTAATAATTTCTGATGATTGTTTCTATTTCTTTGGTGTTAGTTGTGATCTCTCCCATTTCATTCATAATTTTATGAATTTGGGCCTTCTCTTTTTTCTTTTGGATTAGTGTGGCCAATGGTTTATCGATCTTATTGATTCTTTCAAAAAAACAGCTTCTAGTTTCATTCATACGTTCTACTGTATCTCTCATTTCTACCTCATTGATCTCTGCTCTATTCTTGATTATTTCCCTTCTTGCATGGGGAGTTGGTTTGATTTGTTGTTGATTCTCCAGTTCTTTAAGGTGTAGAGACAGCTGGTGTATTCTGGATTTTTCAATGTTTTTGAGGGAGGCTTGGATGGCTATGTATTTCCCCCTTAGGACTACCTTTTTTTTTGTATCCCATATGTTTTGGACCAAAGTGTCTTCATTCTCATTGGTTTCCATGAATTGTTTAAGTTCATCTTTGATCTCCTGGTTGATCCAAGCATTCTTCAGCAAGGTGGTCTTTAGCTACAGGTGTTTGAGTTCCTCCTGAACTTTTCCTTCTGATTGAGTTCCAGTTTCAAAGCATTGTGATCTGAGAATATGCAGGGAATAATGTCAGTCTTTTGGTATTGTTTGAGTCCTGCTTTGTGACCCAGTATGTGGTCTATTCTGGAGAAGGTTCCATGTGCAATTGAGAAGAATGTGTATTCTGTTGTTTCAGGGTAGAATGTTCTGTATATGTCTAGAGGTCCATCTGGTCCAATGTTTCATTCAATGCTCTTAATACTTATTAATTTTCTGCTTCGATGATCTGTCCATTCCTGAGAGAGGCATATTAAGATCTCCTATTATTAATATATTCATATCAATATGACTCTTTATCTTGACTAATAGTTTTCTTATGTAATTGACTGCTCTCATATTGGGGCATAGATATTTACAATTGTTAGATCATCTTGGTGGATAGTCCCTTTAAGAATGATGTAGTGTCCTTCTATATCTCTGACTACAGTCTTTAGTTTAAAATCTAATTTATCTGATAAAAGAATTGCTACCCCGGACTTCTTTTGAGGTCCATTGGCATGAAAGGTGCTTCTCCATCCCTTCACTTTTAGTCTGGGTGTATCCTTAGGTTCAAAATGGGTCTCTTGTAGACAACATATGGATGGGTCCTGTCGTTTTTTCCAATCTGCAATCCTATGTCATTTTATGGGTGCATTTAGGCCATTCACATTTTGAGAGATATTGAGAGATAGGTTTCTATTGACATCATGTTACCTTTGAAGTCTTTCTGTCTGTAGATTGTTTCTATATTTCTGTTCAATGATATTCTTAGGATTTTTTCTCTTTTAAAGGCCCCCCCTTAGTATTTTCTTCAGTGTTGGCTTGGTGGTTGCATAGTCTTTTAAGCCTTGCCAGTCTTGGAAACTCTTTCTCTCTCCATCCATTTTGAATGTCAGTCTTGCTGGATAGAGTATTCTTGACTGTATGTTCTTCTCATTTAGTACTCTGAATATATTTTGCCAGCCCTTCCTGGCTAGCCAGGTCTCTGTGGACAGGTCTGATGTTATTCTAATGGGCTTTCCTCTGTATGTAAGGAGCTTCTTTGCCCTAGCTGCTTTTAAGAGGGTCTGTCTTGATACATAATTCCTCATATTAACTATAAGGTGTCGTGAGGACTTTGAGAATCTAAAATCTTGGGGGGAAATCTCTCTGCCTCTAGTACATGAATGTTGTTTCCATTTGTGAGATTGGGAAAATTTTCATAGACAACTTCTTCCACTATATCTTCTAGACTTCTTTCTTTTTCCTCCCTTCAGGGGTTCCAATAATTCTGATGTTGGAATGTTTCATGGTATCATTTATTTCCCTGATTCTGTTTCCGTGGCTTCTGAACTGTTTGTTCCAGGCTTCCACCTGATCCTTTCTCTCTATCTGTTTGTCCTCAAGATCACTAATTCTATCTTCTGTCTCAGTTACCCTAGCTTTTAGAGAATTTAGATTAGATTGGAACACATTGAGACCATTTTGAACATCATCCCTGTTGGCTTTCAGTTCTGCCCTAATCAATTCTGTTTGGTCATCCATGGGTTTCTCCAACCTAGCTATTGCCTGGATAATTGTTAGTCTGAATTCCTTTTCTGACATATTGTCTTTGTCGATAGCCATTAGCTCTGTTGCAGAAGGTCCATCCTCTGCATTTTCCTTCTGTTGGGTATTCCTCCTCCTAGTCATTTTGGTAAGAGATGACTGAACAGATGCAGCTGGATATATTGATTGTGGTGCAGTCAAGGTCCACTATAGAACACTTCTGTGCAATCAGGGTTCCACACCCAATTGAGAGAAAAAGGAAGTGAAAAAGAAATAGAGAAGAAAAAAGAAAAAAAAATGGAAAAGAGAAAAGGCAAAAAAAGAGAGAGAGAGAGAGACGGGGGGGGGCGGAAAGGGAAGATAAAAGAGAAGGCTCAGCCCAAATGGGCCCCAAGGTAAGATTTATGAATTATACAAACAAAAACAGACAAACAAAAGACTGATAAAAGTATATGACAAGAGAAAAAAATACATATATAAGCAAAAAAAGGGAAGAACCTCATCAGAAAGAACCCCAAGTATAAGATTTATATACTATCAGGACAAACACAAATTCACAGAAACACTGGCAGAAGGAAAAATTGGGAGAGTGGTTTTAAATTCTCAGTGTGGGTGAGGAAGGTTATTTTGATTCTTCCTGGATGTATCTTGATGTTTTTGTTAAGGGACTCAACTTTCCTAAGTTACAGGGGGATTAGAAACTGGTTTGCCTATAGGGGTAACATTGATTGGGGAAAGGGGATTACCTTGATGTTTAAATCTATATGTGTATTAGAAAATAAAAATTAAAAGAGAAGAAACTAGACTAAACTGTGTTAAAATTTAAAAAAATAGAAAAGCAAAAGAAAAACACGGGTGTATGTATCAAAAAGTTCAGGTTAGAAGGTTATTAAGGAATTTGATGTACTGGACATCTCAGTGTGATGGTAAATAGGTTAAAAATTATCTGTATGTATTAAAAAAAAGAACCAGAATATTGGTAAGGAGTTAAAAATAAAAGTTGTATTTATGAAGTAGTGGTGGTTGTTCTCCTGTAGTCTTCTTCTTTTCTTTTTTTCTTCCTTCCTGGTTGGTTTTCTGGGGGAGGGGCCTGCCACGTGGGTTTTCAGACAATGATGTTCCCTGAGTTAGGTCCTTCCGCTCCACTCAAGGGGGTGGGCTCTGAGGAAACTGTTTTTTTCAGGCTTTTTGTTCTCTGGAGGTTTTTATGTTCTTTCATCTGTTTTCTCTTGCCTTGACAGCTTTTGATGGTTTTTGGAGGTTTAGAGGAGAGCAAACTGCACCCCGACCTCCCTCTCAGAGAGAAGCCTCAGAATGCTCTGAAGAGCTGCTGGCAGAGTCGGTTCTGAGTCACTGTCCCTGGGGATGCAGGAGTTTCTTCGTTGTACCCAATACCAGGACAGCGTAGGCTGTCTTGGCAGCTCCAGACCGCCAGAGAGGTTCCAAGCAGAGATCGCACACAGAGATTTTCCCGCTGTCCTGGGCTGGTAATGTCTGGTTTTTCCAGATGCCAGAGCTCCAGGCTAGCACCTATGAGCACCTCTCCCAGGGGAGGGTGTGGGAGGCGTGCGTTTCAGGATTGCAGTTTGGCCAGGCTCCCAGCCCCTCACGGGAGGCAAGTGTCCCTGGACCTAGGCTGGGTCTATCTCTGCAGGTATCCAGGGATCTAGGTTCCCCTATCTCTGCATGGTCTGCTGTTATGCTGTCTCTTTAAGGGTGAAAACTCATTTTCCTCTTTCTCTCCCACTCTCCCAAAGCCAAGCACCAACTGAATTTTAAAGTTCCAGTTGCAAAACACCACTGATTGTAAGAACTCAGGTAGCCAGGCCCCTCCAATTCTCAAAGCCAAATGTTATGGGGATTCGTTTTCCCCGTGTGGGTACCCTACATTTGTGAGCTACATGTGGGGATCTGTACCTCTCCCCTCTCCTTACCACCATGCCCTGCCCTTACATGAGCAGTCCTATGGGTCTGTTTGGCTCCCAGGTGTGTCCTCACACCTCCTACCCTTGTTTACTTGGCCTATTCTCTACATTTATCTGTGGAGATTGTGTTCTTCCAGTCTTCCAGTCATTTTCTAGGTTTTTTACACTAATGTGGCTGTAATCTAGTTGTGTGCATGGGAGAAGGTGAGCTTAGGATCGTCCTACTCTGTCATCTCCCCCAGAAGTTCCTCAATGATGATTTACATTAATCAACTCAATAAATTTTATCCACTCTTGCATTTTGAGGTTAAGGTGACCGGCTTGTTGTATAGTGTTCTTTTAATATTTTCTTAAGGATTTTGCATTGACATTCATGAATTGTATTTTCTTTATTAATGTAATCTTTGTTGTTGTTGTGAATCAATGTTACAGTAGTTTAAAGCAGAGGACTGAAAGTCTTCTTTATCCTTCCCTGATGTAGAATAGTTTGAAAGTACAGTGGCATTATCTGTTTCTTAAAGGAATGATACAATTCCCTTGTCAAATCATCTAAACTCACTGATTTAGGGAGCCGTCAACAGTATCAATTTTTTGTATTTCCTCTAGAGTAATTGATTTGAATTTCCACTTCTTATATAAGTTTTGGCAATTTATATTTTGAAGAAAATGATTTCTTCAGATTATTAAAGTCACATTAAGTTCAGGCTTAGGATTCCTAAAGTTCCTCCCCTTATAATTTCATAGATTGTTTATTTGTGCTTTCTTGTTTGTTGAAATTAGACTAGGTAATAGTAGGTGTCTGTATGCCTGTATATATGTACTGAAATTCTTGGACTTATCATTACTATCATTTTCACTTTTCTGTTTGTTTTCAGTTTATGCTTACTAATTCTCCCATTATTCTTGGCTTTCTTTTCTTATCTATTTTCTATTTTTTTCTAAAATTTCTATTTTCAATCATTCAATAATCTACATGTAAAATCTGCATGTAATGAAAGATGGTCTACATGTAAATATACATGTATTTTTAACTTTTCTGTTTATAATATACATATAGGACTGTGCATTTTTCCTTGAGCTCTGCTTTAGATGTAACCCATAGGTTCTTCTAGGCATCCTTTTAATTACTGCTGTTTTGTAGTTATAGCAAAAATTTAGTTTTTATTTCTTCTTTGAATATGAACTGAGTCTTTAAGTTTCCAAGTGGTAGAGACTTTGTTAGTTTTTATTTTTATGTTTTGGTTTCATTATTAATTTCTTTGTTCATTGTGATACAAGTTGGTGCAGCCACTTTGGAGAACAGTGTGGAGATTCCTCAAGAAATTACAAATAGAGCTTCCTTATGACCCTGCAATTGCACTGCTGGGTATTTACCCCAAAGATACAGATGTAGTGAAAGGAAGAGCCATCTGTACCCCAATGTTTATTGCAGCAATAGCCACAGTCGCCAAACTGTGGAAAGAACCAAGATGCCCTTCAACGGACAAATGGATAAGGAAGATCTGGTCCATATACACTATGGAGTATTATGCCTCCATCAGAAAGGATGAATACCCAACTTTTTTTTTTCCATTTTATTTATTTTTTCAGTGTAACAGTATTCATTCTTTTTGCACAACACCCAGTGCTCCATGCAAAACGTGCCCTCCCCATTACCCACCACCTGTTCCCCCAACCTCCCACCCCTGACCCTTCAAAACCCTCAGGTTGCCCCAACCTCCCACCCCTGACCCTTCAAAACCCTCAGGTTGTTTTTCAGAGTCCATAGTCTCTTATGGTTCGCCTCGCCTCCCCAATGTCCATAGCCCGCTCCCCCTCTCCCAATCCCACCTCCCCCCAGCAACCCCCAGTTTGTTTTGTGAGATTAAGAGTCATTTATGGTTTGTCTCCCTCCCAATCCCATCTTGTTTCATTTACTCTTCTCCTATCCCCCTACCCCCCATTGTTGCTTCTCCATGTCCTCATATCAGGGAGATCATATGATAGTTGTCTTTCTCCGATTGACTTATTTCACTAAGCATGATACGCTCTAGTTCCATCCACGTCGTCGCAAATGGCATGATTTCATTTCTTTTGATGGCTGCATAGTATTCCATTGTGTATATATACCACATCTTCTTTATCCATTCAAGATATTTGCAAACGACATATCAGATAAAGGACTAGTATCCAAAATCTATAAGGAACTTAGCAAACTCAACACCCAAAGAACAAACAATCCAATCAAGAAATGGGCAGAGGACATGAACAGACATTTCTGCAAAGAAGACATCCAGATGGCCAACAGACACATGAAAAAGTGCTCCACGTCACTCGGCATTAGGGAAATACAAATCAAAACCACAATGAGATATCACCTCACACCAGTCAGAATGGCTAAAATTAACAAGTCAGGAAATGACAGATGCTGGCGAGGATGTGGAGAAAGGGGAACCCTCCTCCACTGTTGGTGGGAATGCAAGCTGGTGCAACCACTCTGGAAAACAACATGGAGGTTCCTCAAAATGTTGAAAATAGAACTACCCTATGACCCAGCAATTGCACTACTGGGTATTTACCCTAAAGATACAAACATAGTGATCCGAAGGGGCACGTGTACCCGAATGTTTATAGCAGCAATGTCTACAATAGCCAGACTATGGAAATACCCAACTTTTGTAGCAACATGGATGGCACTGGAAGAGATTATGCTGAGTGAAATAATTCAAGGAGAGAGAGTCAAGTATCATATGGTTTCACTTATTTGTGGAGCATAACAAAGAACATGGAGGTTATGGGAATATGTAGAGGAGAAGGGAGTTAAGGGAAACTGGAAGGGGCTATGAACCATGAGAGTCTATGGACTCTGAAAAACAATCTGAGGGTTTTGAAGCGGTGGGGGTTGGGAGCTTGGGGAACCAGGTGGTGGGTAATAGGGAGGGCTGTACTTCATGGAGCACTGGGTTTGGTGCAAAAACAATGAATACTGTTACACTGAAAAGAAATTTTAAAAAAAGTGAAAAAAAAAAGACTCAAAGCTTAAAATACCAGCAATGGTAAGAGATTTGTTAATCATTCATTCATTCAGCTTTGAACTTTCTCTTTTATCAAGCTCTCTGACACTGGTTTCTAGGCACCTACCTGCCCTTTTAAAACTTCTAAAAATAAAATATGTTTATTTCATTGGTACAGAAAAAAAAAGAAATTTAAAAAATAAATAAAAACTTTTAAGAAATCATGTTGTTTTGGGAAAAATAATAATGTAATGAAATGTTTATTATATAGTAATTATAAAACGTTTTGAAGACAAAAAAATCTTAAATTGAAAAGAAAATCCAAAAGGAAAAAAAATCACCCTATGCTCAGTCTATGTACAATGTGGACATTTCCAGAGGACTTTTATTAGAAAACATTGTTTCTTGGGCAAGAGGGCAGCTGAGTAGGGAGGTCGTTTAATCTGGCCTCAAATTTAGCTGGATATCTATGAAGCCATTCTGAACAGACACAAATTCATCCTGAGGTGGAAGATTTATCTGGATCTCCACAAGCAGAGAATTAGGTGTGGAAAGTGGAGTCTTCTGAGGAAATAACTGAAGATAAATGGAATGTTGGGGCACAAGATAAGCTGGCTACCCGAAAGTGATATAACACAGGAGAATACAAATGGAGACATTGGAAATCTGCTCTAGTTAGTGACACCTCCTTCTGAAAAGAGCATAGGGAACAAGTAGGGCAGAACTCTTTGTGGTAAGAAGATTTTTAGCATGAGATCTACCCTATTAACATGACTTTAAGTGCACAACATTTTATGGTTAATATAGCTTCCAAAGTTACAGTTACACAAGATGAATAAGCTCTGGAGACCTGTACAACATAGAGTTATATATATATTTTTAAATATTTTTTTATTTATTTGAGAGAGAGAGAGAGAGATCATGAGTCAGGGAGGGGCAGAGAGAGAGGGAGAAGCAGACTCCCCTCTGACCAGGGAGCCTGATGGAGGGCTCAGTCTCAGGATCCTGAGATCATGACCTGAACCAGTCAGAGGCTTAGCCAACTGAACCACTCAGGTGGCCCCATGTTGTATGATTTTTTAAAAAATGATGGTAATTCACTGTAGTGTGCTTTGATGGGGCCAGTTGATCCAAGTGTAATGTACTAGGAAGGAAAGAACATTAAGAGTCGTGACCTTAAAACAAACAAACAAACAAACAAACAAACAAACAAAAAAAACCACCAGGTGCCTGGGTGTCTCAGTTGGTTAAGCATCTGCCTTTGCCTCAGGTCATGATCCTGGAGTCCTGGCATTGAGTTCCATATTGGACTCCTGCTTGCCAGGGTGTTTGCTTCTCCCTTTGCCCTTCATCTCATTCATGGTCTCTCTCTCTTTCTCACAAATAAATAAAGAAAATTTAAAAAAAAATCAGAAACATGGAAGGTTGGTAAGAACCTTAGATGAACACAAAAAACAACCACTACAGCAAAACAGAATGTGGAATGGAATAAAAAATACAGCAAAAAAATTATACCATTATAGTTTCATTCACATCATAAATATTTGAAAACTGATATTAATGTTTCTTAAAATTTCCATAGTTCTTTCTGCCAAAGTAATTTAAAAAGTTACTTTTATAGTGTCCTTCATTTATTGAGCTTCATTTATTGAGAACAAGCAATGTGGCAGACAGTATTCAATCTTACAGTGAATAAAACTAGAGCTTTAAATGTTTAAATAAAACATCTTGGGGGCACCTAGGTGGCTCAGTTGGTTGGGCATCTGCTTTGGGCTCAGGTCATGATCCCTGGGCCCTGGCATCAAGCCTCACATCAGGCTCCCTGCTCAGCAGGAGTCTGCTTCTCCCTCTCCCTCTCCCTCTCCCTCTGCCTGTGCTCATGTTCTCTCTCTTGATCACTCTCTCAAATACATAAATAAAATACTTAAAAAAATTTAGGTGGGGCAAAGGGGGACAGTAAACAAACACACAGTATGCTTATAGACACTGGGAAGTACTATGATGGCAAACAAAGGGCTTAGAGGTTACTAAGGGGTACTGATCTGTTGGAGATATCTCAGGAAGGCCTCCCTGAGGTGACATTGGAGACAAACCTAAATTAAGTAAAGGATGAAGGCATATGGAGTCCTGGAGGAAGAACATTCTAGATACAAAGAACAGGAAAAACAAAGAAATGGCATTTTTGCAGATAGGAAGAAGCATGTCACATACCCAGAACAAGAAGCCCAAGTGGTTCAAAGAAAGGATAAGGGGAGAGCAGAAATGTAGAAAGAGACCTATAGGCCATAGGTTTTTGTTCTGAATTTTTGAAGCTGTCATTGTTAATTTTATGTGTGAACTTCACAAGTCTACAGTGCCCTATTGTTTGGACAAACACCAGTATAGACGTTGCTATGAAGGTGCTTTTTAAAATATGATGAACATTTAAATCAGTAGACTTTAGGTAAAGCAGATTACCCTCCTTTCTGTAGGCAGGCCTCATCTAATCAGTTGAAGGCCTCAAGAGAAAAGAATGAAGAGGAGGGAATTCTTTCTCTAGCCTGAAACACAGTAATTCTTCCTGAGCTTTCAGTCTAGAGACAGCAGACTACTACATTACCTCTAGCTGGTATTTTTAGGCTGCTGGCCCACTCTTCAGATTTTGAACTTGCCAGTATCCAAAAATGCATTAGTCAACTTCTTTCTTACCTTCCTCCCACTCCGCATGATTTTATTTATTTATCTGACAGAAAGAGAGAGAGAGTGATGGAAAGGAGAACAAGCAGGCAGAGTGACATACAGAAGGAGGCTTCCATCCAAGCACAGAGCCCAACGTGGTGCTTGATCCTAGGACCCTGGGATCATGACATGAACCAAAGGCAGAGGCTTAACCAACTGAACCACCCAGGCATCCTGCCAATTTCTTGAAATAAATAAATCTCTGTCTCTCTGTCTCTTGTTGTCTCTCTGTGTCTCTTTCCATCCTATTGTTGTTTCTCTGGAGAGCCCTGACTCATAGAGAAATTGTCAGATTGACTTGAACAAGGGGATGATATGATCTAATTTGCATTTTGAAAGATCTCTCATACTTGGAAGAGGGAGAATTGACTCTTGGCAGCAAGAGGGAAGTAGAGAGTCTAGCCAGAAGGCTGTTCTGTCTTGTGGGTGATACCTGACAGCAGTCTAGAAGTGACTGGAGATTGCGGGATATGAGAAATATTTTGCAGGATTTTCAGACATATCAGATGAAGGCTGTGAGAGAGACAGATAAATCAGAGCTTATGTTTTGGACCTGAGCAGCTGTGTGAAGGGTATGCAATTTATAAAGACAGTCCTGGGAGCCTGAGTGAGGATCAGGTGTGCAGAGGTGGAAAAGGTAGGGAGGGAAGATGTATTAAATATCCGAAGTTTTACTTTAAGCACAATAAGTTCATGTTGCCCATTTACTGTCCACGTGGAGATAATGGGAAGATTGTTAGCCGCAGGCCCATGACTCTGTACAGCCATAGTTAAGTTCTGGAGCTGCAACATCTGGTGTGGAATCCCAAGTCCACATTTCATGTGAACCTCAATGTCTTGGTCTTCTTCTTTTGGAAAACGGGTTGATAATTAATATAGTTTATTGAAGTGACGTGAGCCACTGAATCACTCAACACTTGTAAACTCTTAGAATGTGCCTGGATAATCACAGAAAATGTTATATAATTATTAGCTATTATTACAGTGAGAGTTTTATTTTTCTGGCCCATCAAATAAATTTCCAGATGGAGACAAGGGCCTGGGAAATGTCTGCTTTGCATAGTTTTTGGTTGCCACCTTGGAGGTCAAACTATAAACTGAATTTGAGTGAATCCCAGGGATTTTCTTCCCTTTGCCTGGACAGTGAACATTGATGGTGTTACTGAGAGTGGTGGCATCCGAAAATTGTGCTTTGATATCATATTTTGTAGCTGATTGCAACATGGTTGCTCTGATGCAGCCCTACTCCCCCCAGATTACTTCCCTGCCTTTACTGTTTTGGTTTTTCCATTGTGCTTATCATTTTCCCGTATACTATGTATGACATGCTTATTTATTTCTTTATTTTCTGTCTCCTCTTGGTGGAGTATGAGCTCTAGGAAGCAGGGATTTTTAACTTTTGCTCACTGTTAGCACCTGCAAGAGTGCCTGGAGGAATGAATGATGTTTCCTGGTGCTTACAGTTCCACTTGTCTGTTTCTTATTCTATTTTGTCAAGTATTTTTTCCCATGAGAAAACCATATCAGAAAGAATGCCAGACATTGGCATGATTCTCTGGACCTTTCTAACTTGGACAGAATGCTATTTTAATTGAGACAAACGTCTTCCATGAAATGGAATTTCAGAGGTAGCCTCTGATGGCAGTTTCAATTTTGACTTTGGAAATCAGTTTCAGAATTAACATAGTCTCCTGAAAATGATGGTACTTTTTGCTGTTGGTTGTCCATTCGGTTTCTCAGCCAGTCTATGTGTGGGCACTATTCCACTCCGATTGTAGATTCTGATCACACATTTTTATTCAGCAATGCTTGTCGATGAGGGGCATTGAAACCTATGCAGGGCGGAGGTTGATACATGGCCCAGTCAATGTATGACTTATGAAACCTATTGCAAGTCCAAGGCACTGTATTGATTCTGCTGAATGGACTGGAAAATGACCTTCATTGCACAGAACCCTCTAACTTGCTTCTTGTCTGTTTCTACCCAGTGGAGCACTTGCATCATGCAGCTTTGTTCCAGGATCATTACCAGTTATTTCCTTTAACGTTGCATCCTGATTTTACCATAAGTGTGAAGAGTGGACAAACTGATGTCTTTATTTAGCACAAAAACTGAAGTCCTGTTTCAGTGTCAGCTTTTCAGAGACAATTGCTTTTATCTTCTCTGACTGCATAGTTATGGCACATATATAGTATTTTCTTGGACATGCAGGCCTTGTGTCAATATAAATTAGAGTTAATCATTATTCTGTTTATACCACCACTTATTATCACCCTGATCATATTGTATTGGATGGAGTATTTAAAGAATATTTTTTCATTTGTCCTGATCATATTAGTGTTAGAACTGTTTCCTTATTTCTCATGGTGGTTAAACCAACCAATGCATCATGGCACATGGTTGGAGTTCCACAAATGGTGGTTGAAATGAGTTAATTATTCATTCCTGTGGCTGTATGGGAAGCGACACACAGTTTGCTCTCAAGTCTTCCTTTATCATTAGAATGAATTGTAGTATGAAATAGGACATTCCTCATCAGCCATTATCTTTGCTCTTGAGAATGGATGTGGACTGGACCTCAAGATACCACAAGGAAAAAATAACTTCTTCCAGGATTAGGTTACAGTTCTTTGTGCCTTTGCATTCCAAGCATGTTTTATTTCATTAGATAATGGTTATTCTGTTCTAATGACTAAAATTATAGGGATTTCTAGATGGAAGGAAGCTTACCGATCTTCTACCAGAGAATGTTCATTATACAGTTAAGTAGTTGGGACTGAGAATTTAGGGACAGACTCCAGGCCACGGGCCATCAGCTCATGTAAGAAGGAAATGGATGTCTTCTGAGCTCCACCATGATATTTGAGTTTGGTTTGGTGGTAGTTAATAAACTTATCTGAGGCAGAACATTACCATTCTAAGTATACTGATGTGCCTTATTTTTAACTGAGTATAGTTGATACACAATGTTATGTTAGTTTCAGGTATACAACATAGTGATTCAGCTTCTCTGTATGTTATACTGTGCTTGCCACAAGTGTAGGTACTGTCACCAAACCATGCCATTACAATATAGCCTGTATTCCCTATACAGTGCCTTTTATTCCATAACTTATTCATTTTATAATTGGAAGCCCATTTCTCCCTTTCATCTTCACAGATTTTTACCTGTCCCCCTGCCCTCTTCCTTCTAGCAACCATCAGTTTGTTCTTTATATTTATGAGTCTGATTCTGCTTTTTGTTTGTTTATTTATTTCAAACGTGCATTCTTTTGCAGAGATGACATGATGTGCCCACTGAAAGTGGTCAGGCAGGGACATTAGTCTAAGAGTTTGGTTTCTGCAGAACACATGCTCGCTCACATTCTTGTGGGTGTTGTTACTCAGAATTGTCCTGTCATCACCTAGGTCTTTGCTGTTATAGTTCAGTTGACCCTAGGGGAAGAAAATTGAATTGAGCAACAGAAGATGTGCAGACAGTAAGATAAATCAGATAAACACCACTACTCCGCAACACACCCTCAAGTGAGAAGGAAAGAGAAGAATTCAAATAAAGACTTCTAAGAATAATGATTCATTCATACTAAATGTCATATTCCTTGCCTCGGACCTATGATGTCATCATCATATAACATTCTAGACTGTAAAACTCATACTGT